>NC_080574.1:116885522-117501658 GCF_029962835.1 Magnolia sinica | reverse complement strand
TCTTTTCAAAGTTGAGCATCTCTGATAAGTGTTTGCAGGCCAATGACATGAAGCCATGTTAGGGTTTTACCGAATTCAGTGTTACTAAGGATGCCCAGAGGCCCGACCCAAAACAGTTTAAAATCCAGGCCAAGACCAACCCTAGGCCCGGCCCGTTAACACCTCAAAAAACCTAATCCGCTCCGATATAGCCATAAGGCTAGACTGTTGCGATGGTTCATCTCCATTTTGAAAATGGTTGTGACTCATACAATTCATACAGAAGCACTGAGATACAGACATCCAAACCGTCTAAACTTTAGGTCACATCTTTAAAATCACACTGATGAAGCAATCGTAACCATTCAATTGATGGATATCATATATGTGGTTAAAAGTAAAACAGTTAGTGCTTCAAATTAAAAGGAAAACCTAGATGGTTAATATAACCTTCTTAGTGTGATTGTTGGGTGATGTTCCTTTCAAGTTAGGTATGTTGTTTGAACGGTTTAGATTACCATCAAACTACACCATGTGTGGTTTGTGATACTGTGTCGCGACAAAGGTAAAACAAGCTCTATGAACCTCATTTCAAGTAAAAGGGACATCTCACCCAAAAACCAATGAAGTCAGCGGCAACATTATCATTGAAAAATGAAACCATTTCAAGATGGACTGCTAACCTTGGAAAATGGAGCGTACAACAATTACATTGAACCCATGATCCTAACTGTTCGATTGATGACGACTAAATGAATGGTCAAAATGAAATCTAGCCAATGATCTGGATTAAGGAAACAAACATCCACTAATAGGAAATTATTATGCCACTTTCTAATCATGATTTGGATAGTTTGATTTGATTTAGACTTTTCCTATTTAACTTTCGATGTTACCTTTACCATACATGTGAAAATCACTGATCACTTACAATTGTGTTGCCCGTTGTTGTTTCATGCGGTTTGAATGCAGGTGCACCGGAATTTAATTTACGGCTCACTTCAAACCGAACAACTATGGCTCCGAGCACCAAGATAAGCAGATACGCAATATATGATTGAGATTGGATGAGATTAGCCGCTTATTCAATCACTTGTTTAATGTGTAAAGTAGGATCAGACGATATTCAGAAGTAGGGTTCGTCCTCCAATGATGAGTTATACATTTGCCTTACATACAAAATGACTTTTCAATACTGATAAAAGAGAAACGAGGAAGGGATTCTTATAGTTGATCGTGGAGAACGGCTGAGAAGTACCTTTCCGAATGGAGAACTAAATCCAACGTATGAGCATAAACCTAAATTACAACTAAGAATACCAGATACTGGATTAACGCTATGGATTACGATGTGGAATGTATACAATGGATGAAAAGTAAATAATTACACTAAGGAACATAACTTGGCAGAAAGGTAGAATGATTACACTAAGGTATGTAATTAACTAGTAATTGAAAGGATAATTGAAACATAATGTTTGGGTTTGATTGGGTTCGTGTGAGACCCCTTTTTTGCTGAATTCTTTTACTATTTATAGCTTTACCCCGACCATCTCTCATGTTCTGATGGTTGCTACAACCGTTCAACACTACATGGCCTTCTTTACTCATGCTCTTGTCATTTGTCCTGTAACTACTTCTACATGATTGCTCTTCCATCGGCTGCTCAAGAAATGTCATGACATCATTTGATGCGCTCCAGGTGTACTATCGTAGGATCATTTTCATATATCTCCATAGATATTCAAATACACCATGCAGATCCGTTCAGATCACACATATGTCACTCTGATTGGTTCTTGTAGGAAGTGGCGACAATAGGGATAAACAATACCCCCACGTCACTTCATCTTTGCAAAAAGGTGAAAGCGACGTGTGACCCCTCATTAATGCGAAAGTACCCTTACACACGTGGCGGCATCACAGTAACCGTCTCTAGCTGAGACATCTTCACATGTCAGTTGTAGCCACCCTTTTTCGAAACAGGAGCCAAACCCCATCACAACACATGTATCTGCATCGTACCAAGCAAAACCATAATGATGATTTAATAAATGCTCTACCGCCTCAACCAATATAAGCATCGTTTCGATTATTCTTTCATTCCATGCTTCCTTTCTCCTTAGAGCATTCTAATTAATTTCCTTCTCATTCTCATACTCCAGAAATGATTGCCTTGTCGTCTTCTCCTCCATCATTTCACTAGGACGATTTAGTCACGATGATGGATGCCCTTTTTGAAAAAAATATTCTAATAACATAGTTTTCAAATCACCTACTGGAGATTACTTTTGTATGGGACTGGCTTTCTCTCCTGCAACTGATGTTGACGAAGTTAGCATGATGGATCTTCTATGTCACATATGTCTGGGTGAGACTCTATTGATTCAATCCAATTCCATCCTTGAACCCACGAATGCCCTGAAGAATCTTTGATCCTAACCGAGACTACTGCCAAAATTAGATATTGGTTCACTCATATCTCAACTCAATATGAGGCAACATAGAGGAATTTAGGCATTTACAAATCAATCAAATTATCCATCCATGATTACCCATAAGATCCTACCCTTCTCACAAAAGCTTTGACATTTTAGAGCTTATCCACCAACATGTTTTTCTTTGGGTGTGGCCCTATGAGTCCAATGATTTTGGATATTACGGTCCTGGCCAAACTTCTTCCTTTCGATGAAGTCATCTTCCCTGGTTTTGTTCAAAAAGAAACCATATGATTCACGAATAAAGCCGACAAGGCTTATTCTCACTTTATGCAGACATACATCAAACACAGAGGACTAGTCGAGTACGAAGAACATGTGGCTTTCCTATTACTCTGGATTTGCCAACATTTACTCTGCAAGAATGCTCTGCAAGTCACGAATGAGTACACTCAAATAGCCGAGGTGCTCGCATAGGGTCAAAAACTTGCTTTGACAGCTTTGGTACTTGGCCACCCGTACAGAGGTATCTTCGACATCACCACCAAAGGTTTTTATCTTGCAGGACGACCATTTTGGCTCCTTTAGATGTGGATCTACAAATAATTTTTCCCTTCCCATGTATAGCATTCCCTTCACTCTGACATTGTTAATTCTTCATATGATGAACACGTCATCAATTTTCTCCAAGAAACTCGAGCATTTTCTATATATATGGATACTTTATTCTTTTTATTGGATAGAGGTAAACGGAATCAAGCATTTACTCCCTTTCATGATAGAGAATTTGGCCTAGCTTGGTTCACCGGCCAATACAAGTGCGAGGATGACCTTGTGGCATCTTAGATGCACCTTGCTTGGGAAAGTTATCTCATATACAAATATCTCCCTTATGGAGGCATGATCGACACTGGTAAGAACTCCAAAGTAGACAATGAGTAATACTGTCCGAATCTGCTTGCTCATTAGTTCAATCTTGTCTAATGCATCCCCTGTCCATTCACTCTGACGACCTACAATCAACCTCCTTTTACTCGGCTAATCGCTGATCGCAATGACCTTTATTATTCTCTCAACTCTACTTTTCAGTCGGCTAGTCAGACTCTCAATCTTTCCCACTATCCAAATTAGCCCCAGGTAATGAATACTTTCGCTGCTTGGTGGGATGGCCATTATCAAAAGGTGATAAATAATTCTCTTAAAACCACTACTGCCCAACTTGCTTCTTCATAGAACTTTGAGGAAAGAAAAGGGTAGCACCCCCATCAGCCACAACTCCCAGCTGAAAAGCAAGGCAGTTGCATACTTAGCGGATATCAACATATTATCAAAGTTAAGCAAAAGTAACCATGTAATGTTATGTAATGCATGTGGGAAAAATTCTTTCATGAAAGTGACTACTAACCCATAATGTTCATTCCTTATTCGACCATTTTGATTTTTTTTTAAATTATTTTTTTATAAATCTGATGACTGGATTTGAGTATAGATTCATAAAAAGTTTTTTTTTTTTTTTTTGTAGTCATGGCGAGAATTCAAGTATCAAGTTTAGATCTTTCTTAATGTCATATCTTAACTTAGAACACTTGTGAAAGCGATTAAAACTCTAAAATAAATACATTGGTCCAAAGATTGACCAATTAAGTCATTAGTTTCTTATATCTAAGTGGTAGATAGTCCATTTTCCGTGATCTAACCATAGATCAAAAGTATTAATATCTGTTAAGTTCAATTTAGGGTCAAGATACTTTTAAGGCACTTGAATGTTAAGATCCCTCTAATCCAACCATTCGTTTTCTTATTTTTCGTAGTTTTAGTTTAACAGTCCTAATTAATCTTTAATCAGATGATTCGAACTAACATTGGGTTGAGTGGATCTTAATTTTCTTAAGTCTAATCCCTTATCTAGTTGATTAGACCCTTGATCATTGGTTAGATTGGACCCGATCGTCAATTTAATGGTCCAAATCATGATTTTGATCTTTTTTCTAAAATTTGATAGTGTAGATCTAAGATCAACCTAAGGATCATGATTAACATACCATAGTCAAGATTTACAGGGTCTTTTATTAATATCTACATTTAGTTGATAAGATACACCATTCATCTAAATGCATGCGATGGGGCCCACTTAAGGATGCTTTTACTATTGGTGGAGCCTGTGACGCCCCATCACTGTTGCACATGTGGGCGGGCATATGTGGGTAGATGCTGATGTGGGCAGGGCCTAAGGGCCTGGGCGAGCTACCAGTGGTTGGCAGGCTACTGTGCTGGCAGGCTACTGTGTACGCAGTGGGAGTTGAACTTGTCCCACATCAGAAGAGTCATAGGAAGTTGTGATGCTTATAAGTGGGGTTCTAGCCTTAAGAATATAACACGTTTTGGGGGCAACCCTGAGAACAAAGCTGTGAGCCCTCTGGGCAAAGCGGACAATATTGTGTCCTTGAGTGGGTCGTTTCATATGGTATCAGAGCCGAGGACGGCTCTGCCCTTGGTGGGGGATATTGTGACGCCTCGTCACTTTTGTACATGGAGGCGGGTACACATGGATGGATGCTGATGTGGGCGGGGCCTAAGGGCCTGGGCGAGCTACCAGTGGTTGGCAGGCTACTGTGCTGGCAGGCTACTGTATACGCAGTGGGAGTTGAACTTGTCCCACATCGGAAGAGTCGTAGGAAGTTGTGATGGTTATATGTGGGGTTCTAACCTTAAGAATACAATGCGTTTTGGGGGCAACCCTGAGAACAAAGCTGTGAGCCCTCTGGGCAAAGCGGACAATATTGTGTCCTTGGGTGGGTCATTTCAGAGCCTGCCACCATACTACTAATTTGTTAGCAATAGATCTCACGTCTAAATGATATCAAAACTCTTTCTATAAATAGATCTCTACCATACATCCAATAACATGATCTTTAAGGTAAGGCCCACTTAAGATCAAATTTCCCACACATGGGGCCCAACCAAAAAAGTAAGATTAGATTAAGTTATGAATCAACTCTCTTAATCATGGATTTTATATATTATTCTCAATCTAACTGATTGGATCAAGATCATATGATGGGGTTACAACGCCCTGGGTTTTCCCCAACTCAGGTTCTAAAAAAATCCTCGAGAAAAATTTCACTACAAATATTTTATTAAAGGTTGTCTCTAAAATGAGCTTATAAGGTTTTAAATAGTAAAATGCAACCCTACTTAAAGAGTCCTAATTGTTAATAAACTAAAACTTTCCTAAAATATTAAAACTTACTAAAAATAGAAAGTCATGATCTAATGACGCAAGATGATTCTTGACATGATGAGAAATAAATCTTAAGAAAACACCAAATACTAAAACTTTAGATGAAAAAGATACGTTCGATCTAAAACTTATTAAAAATAGTAGATTTTTCGAAAAATAGAAATTTTGAATAGGAATGAGTCATTTTCTTGCAAATTGGAGTGACACAACATGCTTACAAGTGTCAGTTGGCCCTAAATGAATTGTTCCGATAGGAATTTATATGTTGTGCATCCCATAACTCATTCTAAATCAAAAGTTATGGCCAACTCACAAAAATTTTGAGAATTTTAGGAACAACAACGCATGGTCGACCTTGAAAAATTGAAGGTCGACCCTAAAATGGACAATAATCCATGGTCGATCGTGGAAGAACATGGTCGACCGTGCCATACTGAATAGCAGCCCATGGTCGACCGTGGAGGGGTACATTGACTGTGCCTGGCCCTTTGTGTGTGTGTGTGTGTGTGTGTGTGTGTGTGTGTGTGTGGTTATAAACCCCTAGGGCTTCATTTGCTTCTTATTTTCCTCTTCTTAATTCACTCCCCCAAAACAAACACTACTCTTTTAAAAACCCTAAATCTCATAAACATCTTCCAATTCTACTCTCTTTTTTCAAAATTCCTACCTATTTGGTGGCTCTTCTCACGTTTGGGGGCCGTGTGTCTCAATCCACATCGATTTTTTGCCCAGAATCTATTGATTTCGAGTCAGATCCTTCCTCCCTTACTAGGTAAGGGATTCCCTAGCTCTTCCTTCTCCTCTTTCTTTTGCTTTCCACCTATTTGAGTTATAAGAGTTGGAAACCCTTTCCATTTCTCCGAAAAATCAAAAACACTAATGTTAGATTTAGTGCATATTAGGGTTTTTAGGTCTCGATTGCCAATTAGGGGTGGTCCCCTATTTTGTGGTGGTCGTAATTGAGCATGACTCCATTAGAGTTTCAATTGTACGCCGATTCTAGGTCCTTGTTCATTAAATTGAGTTGAGAAATCGTCTTAATTGAGTTAGGTAAGCCCTAACCCATTGTCTAACATTTAATTAAGATAAAATTCAAGTCATTAATGATAAGTTTGTACTTTAATTTAGGTTTGGAGTGTTTTCTCTAAATTTTCGACACTAAGGCCACATCCAAGTTGAGGGCTTTCGGTTATAAGGTGAAGATCTACCTTGAAGCTTCTTCTCGACATTCTAGATGATTGAATGTTTCTGTATGTATAATGCCAAATTTACTTTATTATTATAATCCTTATATTGTTTACGTCTTGGTGATAATAAGTTTAATGAAATACTTGAACGATACGAAATTCATAATATTAGAAAAGTTAGAACTTTTCTATGCCATTTGTTAAGTAATATTGGTATAATTTAGATTGTATTAATTTGTACATATATTCAATTGGCTTACCCAATTGTGGTACTAATTTGCTTCATGTTTGCTTTATTATCTAAATTATTAATGTTGTGAATCTAGCTCTGTAAATTGTATAAGTAAGCGGATGGCCTGCCTTGGGTTGGCTACTTTAAGGTTGTTTGATCAAACGAGGTTGAACATGGATAATTGAAAATAGTTATAACTATGTGGATTGCTTTGCACCAAATGTCCATTTTGCCAGGGTTCTTCATAGTCGATTAGATCTGTCTAATGCAGGACTGATCGTTGATATGCTTGTTGTTGTATAACACTCTATAGAATCTGGAATACCACTATTCTCATTGAATTTGAGTCCATTCATAACCGTTAATATAAAATGATCCTACTAAAAACTCATGAGCCGAGGACAATGGTATGTGACACCGTGTTTGAGCTATGGACGTATGGGTGACGAGCCCATTGTAATGGCCAATGAGCATCAATGGAGGTGACGAGCCATATTACGACATGATAGATTTGTTGGTAACATTGGTGACAAGCCATGTTATGATAGGATAACTTAGTGATATTGGTGACGAGCTTACCATGTTGTTGTTGGATTTGGGTATGTGCCCTTTCTAGATTTAATGCTTGGGTGACGACCCTTACCATTTACGTATTAATTGGGCACCATGCTAAACCTTTGACAATTATGATTACAATGTATTTTGGATGATGAACCCTAAATTGGATTAAGGGACACTGACGAAGAGTCGCTACCCACCGCAATGAGTCACGTGATCTGGTTACACGACTCGTGATATAATGGTGGTATCATAACTTTGCTAATATGTTTTTTGAATATATATTAATAAATATTTGATTAATCATGTATATCATGGCATTTGTTGATAATTATGGTGATGAGCCACATTACAATATAATATATATTTTGTGGATAATGGAGGTGATGAGAAGTATTATAGTTATTGACATTCTTAAGACATGCATATAGAAATCATGACGTACATGCATTTAATTAACCAGAATAAGGAAATTGTTTATTATGTTGTTCTTTTATTAACCTGGTTTAAGTATAAATGCTTGGTATATATGTGTGAAAGATATCATGCTTTAGAGTAGCACACTTTTGAATATGTGTGTGCAGTGAATTTGTTTATAATTAAATGTGCCAAGTAAAATCTTGGGGATATTTTTTCATTATGTGGGCACATGAAGCCTTCCAATTTGACATATGCAAATGACTTAGGAATATAATTGGATGATGATGCAATCGGGGTGCCCCGGTAGATCTTTAGCTTCTTCCGTTCTTTTGGTAATTGTATATCTTGTATATGTTAAACTTATATTATGGCTTGTATAGTTTTTATTTCGGCGGACACTACTTATGGAGTTGTACATTTTGGATATTAACCTTATATTTATAGGTTTACTTACCTTTATTTAACTTTTGATGACGCTAACTTAAAGATACTCTGATTAATAATCATGATTGAATGCTAACCAGTTTACATGGACAGGTGGGGACTCGCCCATGTGCATTTTTACTAAATTCACACCTGAGAACTCAGGATCAGAGTCTATATATTCAGGTGTTGAATTTCAAGGTGTGACAAGGCCCACCTTGAGTGATCGAGATAACTCAATTGTAAGGTCCACCATACGAGATGATCAACATGCCTCTCTTTTCAAGTTCAACATCAAGTCTAGAATCAAGATCTACATCACTACATCAGCCACATCCCTTGATATTATGGTGGCTTGCTATCTCACGAGATGAGTAATAACATGTGAATCGTTTATGGTCATGATCATGTTTCATTAGAATGGATCTAATCCTTGAAATGTGTTTATTGTTCATTCTTCCATGTGGGGTCCACCACAATTGATCAAGGTATGATCTATACCATTGATCTACTTCCATATCAAGTGATCTACCATAATCAGGTGATGATGTACATGATATAAGGCTTGGGTTGGGCAAAATCTCACCCTTGATCATGGTGGATGTTAATAGATCAAGAAAATACCGACATATGTATACCCAAATTAGCCTCTTACATGATTTATCCTAAGTTACAACTTATCTAATATAATGCGGTGGGGCCTAGTAACATGATTATGGATATGAATGGGTTCCAAGTGAATTTACAAATATACTAGACGAATCAGGAAATAATAATCTCAATGGCGAACAATAAAAAAGTGCACCAATTGGGGCCTGCTCAAGCACAAGGGATACCATTTGTAGTTGACCCTCCGCCTAAGTGGGGCCCACAATGTTGACATGGTAGTGTGGGCGTACACGCTTAGAGTTAGGTAGGGGGCAACTCGACTCAATGGACTTGACTCATCTAACTGGTGACTCGACCCCTGAACTGAATGACAAAGTCGAGTTCGGATTGAGTAGCCTTAGCCCGATTTGAAACCAGACCTAGTCGAGTTCGAGTTACACAATAACTCGACCCGACTCGAATTGAAACTTGATCCGTTCAGACTCGAACCGATCTGAAACCCGACTCGATCTAGTTGTCGGGTACTATATTAATAAAAACTAAAAATCCTTTCCCCTCTACCTTAACCCTACCCGCCTATCGCCGCACCCAAGCCGACACTTTCTCCAGTACAGTAGCACCCATCCGAATGGAACCCGAGTCCTCCTCCTCCTCCTCCTCCTCCTCCTCTCTCTCTCTCTCTCTCTCTCTCTCTCTCTCTCCCTCTCCCCCCTCTCCACTTCCTCTTGGCACCCTCCCTCCTACTCGAGCTCCTGCAACAATCCGACTCGATTAAGGTATTTTTTTGTAATAATTCATAATTTCTCAAAGGATGACTTGGGTAAGCCTAGGCTGGCTTTAGAATGGCCTGGGCCCACTATGGTGCATCTAAGCTTACTCACGAGCAGCCTATGCTCACTATGGTGCATTCAGGCTGGCTCAGGTGCGGTCAGGCTCACTATGGACCTATGGTTCATCCTTCCTGGCCCAGGTCGGGTGCAGTATAGTTGGGTTCGATGTGGTGCACCTGGCCTGGATCATTGTGAAAATGTGGTGCATCCCGCCTGGCCTGGCTCCGGTGTGGTACCCTAAATGCTACACCTTAAACCTTAAACCTTAACCCTAAATCTTAAATCCTAAATTCTAAATCCAAACCCTAAACCTTAAGATGTAAACGGTTAAACATAATCCATAAACCCTAAATCCTAAATTACTAATGTTTTTTATTTATTTAAATTAAATAATCAGTGGTTAATTTTTTACAATAATGGTTTACATTCCTTATTTCTTAGCTTATTATTGTACATTAGATAGTTAGCTTAATATGTATGGATTACATTACTTTTTGGCTTAGCTTATTATTGTGCATTAGATAATTAGCTTAATATGTATCGATTACAATACTTTTTTCTTAGCTTATTATTGTGACTTGTGAGTTAGATAATTAATTGCCCATTTGACAATTTTTAAGTGGCCAAAAATAGAAATCACTCAAATTGTCCCATTTTGGATAGTTTAAGGTTAGATAGATAGTATGCTTTCATTAATCTATTTAAATGTTCATGCTTGATTCACACTCTAGCTCTCCATTTCTCTCTGGATATATTTCTTCCTTTTCATTTCTCATGTCAAATATCTTCATAATAGTTAGATATTTGATATTAGAATGTAATGGAAGATCAACTAATTCGGAGAGACATGGGGAGATGCTGCCGAATTTTTGGCGTAGGCGTTTAAATAAGAATATGAAAGTATTACAATCTATCCAACCTTTGATGGGTGAGTAATTTATGGTTTAATATAAATCTTTAAGGCATTAAAGTGCTAATGTTAATCTAATTTAGTATCTTTCAATCATTAGATGGCTAGTGAGGAAATTTTCAATACCCCCGGTGGTTTGTTAGTTGCATCGTTGATGATCTTAGATGACGTAGGATTAGGTTTAGAAGATGAAGAGGTTCCCATTAATATTAGTACCTCACAGTCACAGTTTATAGGAAAAGCAAAAAAAAAAAAAAGTGTGGGAAGATTTTGAAGAAGTAATCTTGAAAAACAGCACGATAAAGATACAATGCAAATATTGCAAGGCTCAATATGCTAAACAAGTAGATGGGTCGACTACAACTCTGAATAAACACATTTTGAAGTATCATAAAAAAGTGAAAGGTCATACCTCATGACAACAAACACTTTTATTTACCCAATCTTTAGTGGGTCTGTCATAAGGTGCATTGTCTATCTATAGTTATAACATAAACCATGTGAATGATTTGATGACTAGATTTATTATTGCCAATGAAAGACCATTTTAGATGGTAAAAACTCATTCATTTGTCGAATTAGTCAGGTGCCTAAACCCCAGATACAAAAAGGTCTCTCGTACAAAAATAAAAAAAAGTGTGCATGAAAATGTATGCAAGCAAAAAGCTCAAGTTGAAATGACAGTTGTAATCGATTTTTCGAATTAGCCCAACATCAGATTTGTGGACAACATCTAATCAATAAAAGGGGTATATGTCACTAACTTCCCACTATGTTGAAGCTGAATGAAGGCTTTGCAAAAGAATCCTAAACTTTCATTATCTTATGCATCCTCACACTTGATTGATGATTTCAGACTGCATCTATAAATGTCTTATGGAGTGGGGCATTGAGAAGAAAATTTTCTCAATAACTTTAGTTAATGCCTATACAAATGATAGCGTGATAATGAATTTGCATAACCAGTTTAGGGCCATCGATGACTTGTATTTTGGTAGAAAGATATTTCATGTTAGGTGTTGTGCCCACATCCTAAACTTGATGGTACAAGATGGCCTTAAAACAATTGAGCCAACGATCGAGAACATAGGAGAGAGTGTGAAGTACATACAGGGGTCACCTTCATGATTATATACATGGAAAGAGATCGTGAAATGATTGAATTTATCATCTCAGGGAACAACGAAGTTAGATGTCATGGCATGCTGGAATTCAACTTTTGAAATGTTAGATTCAACGATATCTTTCAAAGATGCATTCTCTCACTATGCAGAGCATGATAGTGCATATCTTTAGTTACCTTCTGATGATGATCTGTCAAGAGTTGAATAAGTTCGCAAGTTCCTTTCAGTTTTCTACGATACAACAAAGAAATTTTCAAGAAGTAAGTATCCAACAACAAATATATTTCTGGCAGAACTTTAGAGGGTAAAAGATGTTTTGCACAGAAGCTATAATGGACCATACTTTTTCCAATTAATGACCATGGGTATACAGTTAAAGTTTGATAAGTATTGATCTGAGTGTAGTTTGGTAATGGCTGTTGCGGTCGTTCTTGATCCTCGAAACAAGATATTCATGGTTATATTTATCTTTAATAAGTTGCATGGTGAGAAGAGTGCTACTGAGGTCAATAAGATTCGTGATGCAGTTGATGATTTGTACAATTTCTATGTACAAACTTTGGGCATCGCAAAAGACAATACTGCAGTCGTAGTCCTGTGTACTTCTGAACTGGGTTCTAGTTCTGCTGTTGATGAGCAACAAAACATGATTGATAATTTCATGTCTTTCATGACACAAGTTGAGACTCAAATGCAGACAACCTAATCAGAACTTGACCACTATTTCAAGGACCCACTTATAAAGTACAAAGGCAAAGAATTTGATGTTTTAGATTGGTGAAAGTTGAAATCGTGTGATTCATAATACTCTGTTCTCTCATTAATGGCATGAAACATATTATCAATTCTAATTTCAACAATGGCGTTAGAATCTGCTTTTAGTACGAAGAGTAAAGTCGTGAAGAAGTATCGAAGCTCACTTACACTGGAATCAGTTGAAGCACTGATTTGTACATAAGATTGGTTGCGTCTGATCTAAGGGAAATGGAACTCTATTTATGAGGAGTTCGAGGAAGAGGAGAGTGACAAGCAAGATGAGACAATACTTGCAACAATTGCATGAAAAAGGCTGCAATATAAGACACAACCTTCTATTTCCCTTGCATTTGCTTACAAGTTACAACGAGATTTTGACAGTTATTTTTTGTGGACTTAAATTTAAAAATTTGGTGGATGGATGAATATTTTTCTATTTTTTATTTATACTTTTAAATTAGTTAATGTTGCTTAAATCTCATATGGTTAGTTGATTGCATTCATTCATTTTCATTCCTTAATTATTTATGTTGCCTTAACCTAATCAAATATTTTTCTTTCAAAATAAACACCTATAAATATGTCATCGGAAGGTGATTCATCGGTAAATATTTGGGATTATAGAGCCCAAGTCTACTCCTATGATGGAAAGATAAAGTTACAATACAAGTTATGTGGAAACCAATTTGTAAACAAAATAAATTGGTTGAAATTACATTTGGTTTATCGGAAAGGAAATGTGGCAACATGTAGTAAAGCTTCTTAGGAAGTTTAAAATTTATTTCGAGCCTTTCTCGACTCAAATACAAAAACTTTCTCCACCCCTTCCCATACAACTACAACTAATACAACCAGCTATAAATACATAAAAGTAAGCCCAGTATAATTGAAGAAGGGTTAAGCAGAGGAACTGCCTCCACAGTTAGTATAGAAGAATAAGAGGGACTTTTAAGGGAATAAGAAGAATAATATTATAAAGTGGCCATAAAAGAAAGTTTGAAAATGACATCCACGACTAGACAACAACATTAACCTCCTTCGAGACAACATGTAAGGCCCGTATCCTAAACTGTACCGTTCCGTAGGCTTCCGCGGTCCACCCGGTTGAATTCCGGCAACCTGCAATCTGTCACTGGTATTTGCGAGTAATCCTAAGTCGTGTCTCGTATATCTAAGTCGACTCGACCCGAGACTTATACCAGTGTGACCGCACTGTCGCCGCAGTTCCAATGCCGCATCTCGCACGCCGAGGCGATACCCTGACCAGAAGATGTGGGCCCGCATTCGGTTCGAGGAAAATACCACGCATTTGCAATCTCAAGAGAATCTCTATAACATGTCCCATCAATCAATGACCTCATGTTAAGTACAAGAGCAACTCCAAAGTCAACTCTTTCTCACCCTCTCTCTTACACACCCATACATGTCAAGTACACCATCACCACACATCCATCACTCCATCACCCATCACTTCTCTTACAACCACCCCCCCTCTCTCTCTCTCTCTCTCTCTCTCTTTCTCTTCTCATTTTTCCAAGCAACAAAAATCCCAAGCAAAGTGGTGGACGTCCATGGTTTTCCAAGAGAGAAAGTGAGATGTGTGTGGCCCACTTCCTACCCCAAAATCCTTCATCTTAGCCGTTCATTTCTCATCATCCTCCATCAAAGTGAGACACAAGGAGCTCGGCTTTCCATCGGACCAAGAAGATCGAATGGTAGGTGATTTTATGGGCTTAAATTTCATTCTTTTGATGATGGGCCTAGTGGGGCCTACCGATTGATGGTATGGATCTCACTTTGGACCCTAGATGCGGCCGATGGCCCACCTTGAATCTCATGATCATTCCATGATGGGGCCATTCTCCTTGGACCCCATCATGATGTTTACTTTCTAGTTTGAAAACAGGGCATCTAGAACTTCTATTTTAATGGAGAAGGAATCTCCACCATTGATGTTGATCGGTGGGCTCACATGTAATGGGACCCACTTGATGTATGTTGTAAATCATCTAAAGGAGGGCCCATAGTACCGGGGTCCCTCCATCACATGTATGTCTCTCTCTCTCTCTCTCTCTCTCTCTCTCTCTCTCTCTCTCTCTCTTTTTCCTATTGTATGTGATGATGTGGTCGTGTGGCTCACTTGAATGGACCCCACCATGAAGTATGTATTCTATCCAAGTCATCTGTAGGTGGGGCCCACTTTCTATATGTGTTGTATCCACACCATCCATCATTTGCTGGCCCTCCTGAGCAGGGCCCACCTTATATGCGTGGTAATCTCAAACCGTCTAGCGTCCAGGGACGCTGGACGTCAACTGAAAACACAAATATTAGCTTTAGTTCAAGCTTTTGGGAAGGGCCGCTCATGCAGGCCACACCTTGATGTATGTATTCAATCCACGTTGTCTATTTCATTCCTCAGCCCGTTTTAGGCATTGTGCCAAAAAATGAAGTCAATCCAATTTTCTGGTGGGCCATAGCATAGAAAACTGTATTGTTACCGTTGAAAATCCACCTTGATGTTCTACTCGCCAAAACATGCTGCATATTGGGCTCATTTGGACGGTCTTGAGCTATGGAATCCAATGGGTGGAATGGATCCACCTGATGTGGACCCCACCTGGGAAAAACCGTAAGAAATCATTTTTTTAAAAAATAAAATAAAATAAAAATCATGCAGTAGTTGCTACTGCAGCGTCAGCAGCGCAGGACGCTGTTACTGGCGTCACCGTGGATGGGCGAGCAGGACAGGGGTCCCATATGTGGGCCCCATCATGATGTGTGTTGAGCATCCACGCCGTGCATTGGGGAGCCCCTTAGGGCAGTGGGCCCCCTTCCCAAAATCAGCCATATACATGGCTTGGTGGCCCACATCATAGGGAACAGTGGTGATTAAATGGCTGCCATTGAACCCTTTTTGGGTATTACAGAAGTTTTGGGTCAATATGAAATTTATTTTTCCTCTGCCTCTGGGTCTGCGTGACCTTAGCAGCAGATTGGATGGAAAATTTACGTTATGGTGGGCCCCACGTGAGACCCACCAATGATGTATGTGTTTTATTCACACCGTCCACACCATTGGATGGTAAGATCTACCACGGTGTACATGTTTTACCACACCGTCCACTCCATTGGTTGGATGGTTAGTGTACCCCACCATGATGCATGTGTTGCATCCAAACCGTCTAACCATTTTGAAACATCATTTTATGGCATGAGCTACAGAATGAGATAGATCTAGGATCAAGTGGACCACCTAGCAAAAAGGCAGTGGGGATTGTGTAAGACTCGTATCTTAGTCTATACTGTTCCGTTGACTCCCGCGATCCTTTCCATCAAATTTTGGTAACCCACGACCTATGATTGATGTTTACGCGCGACCCTAAGTCATATCCTATAGATTTCAGTCGGCTTAATCCGAGACTTGTACCATTATGACCGCATCGTCTCCGCGTCTTACATACCGATCTGATATTGTGGCAAGGAGATGTGGGCCGATGTTTATTTCGAAGAAAACGCCGTACGTTTGCAATCCCAAGAGAATCTCTACAAAATGTCCCATCAATCAATCACTCAAATCAATCAATCAATCAATGCTTTCTTTCTCCCCAAGTCAAGAAACCACCAAGTCAACTCTATCTCACCCTCTCTCTTACACACCCATACATGTCAAGTACCACATTACCTCACATCCATCACCCATCACCTCCCTTAAAACTCTCTCTCTCTCCCTCACTTCTCAACAAAAATTTGAAGCTAACAAGAGAAGTGCACATCCATGCATTCCAAGAGAGAAAAGTGATTTTTGGTGGCCCACCTCCCCATCCCAAAAACCTTCATCCTAGCCATTCATTTCTCATCTTCCACCATTAAAGTGAGACACAAGGAGATCGACTTTCCAACAGACCAAGAAGATCGAACAGTAGGTGCTTATTAGGTTAGATTTTTCATGTTTTGATGATGGGCCAAGTGAGGCCTACCGATTGATGGCATGGATCTAACTTTGGACCCTAGGTTTGGCCAATGGCCCACCTTGATTCTCATGATCATTCCATGATGGGGCCATTCTCCATGGACCCCATCATGATGTTTACTTTTCTAAGATTTAAAGAGGTCATCTAGATCTTCCATCTTGGTGGAGAAGTAATCTCCACCGTTGATTTTTGATTTAGTGGGCCCACATGTATTGGGACCCACTTGATGTATGATTGAATGCTTGAAAGGGAGGGCCCATAGTGTCGGGGTCCCTCCATCACACGTGTCTCTCTCTCTCTCTCTCTCTCTCTCTCTCTCTCTCTCTCTTTCTCTCTCTCCCTCTCTCTTTCATTTTTTTTAATTATTATATGTGATGATGTGGCCATGTGGCCCACCTGGAAGATTTAAAGAGGTCATCTAGACCTTCCATCTTGGTGGAGAAGTAATCTCTACCGTTGATTTTGATTTAGTGGGTCCACATGTATTGGGACCCACTTGATGTATGATTGAATGCTTGAAAGGGAGGGCCCATAGTGTCGGGGTCCCTCCATCACACGTGTCTCTCTCTCTCTCTCTCTCTCTCTCTCTCTCTCTCTCTCTCTCTCTCTCTCTCTCTCCCTCTCTCTTTCATTTTTTTAATTATTATATGTGATGATGTGGCTGTGTGGCCCACCTGGATGGACCCCACCATGAAGTATGTACTTTATCCAAGCCATCTTTAGGTGGAGCCCATTTTATGTATGCGTTGTATCCACACCACCCATCATTTGGTGGCCCACCCGAGCAAGGCCCACATTAAGTATGTGTTATGCTAAACCGTCTAGCGTTCAGGGACGCTGGACATGTAATGAAAATAAAAATATTAGCTTGATTCATAAGCTTTTGGCCGGGCCAGTCATGCAAGCCCCATCTTGATGTACATATTTAATCCAAACCATCCATCCCATTCCCTAGATCATTTTAGGCATTGAGCCAAAAAATGGGGCCAATCCGACTTTCTGGCGTGCCATAGCATAGAAAACAGTGGCTGTCATTGTTAAAAATCCACATGATGTTTCCATACCCCAAATATATTGAATATTGGGCTGTTTGGCTTGTCTTGGGCTATGGGAAGCAGTGGACGAGGTGGATTCTTCCGATGCGGGCCCCAAGCATGAAAAACCATAAAAAAACACTTTTTCAAAAAAAAATATATAATAAGTGTAGCGCCTGCTGCTGCTGACGCTGCAGCAGGACGCTGCTATGTCAGGCGAATGGGCCAGGGACCACGGTCCCAGCTGTGGACCCCGTTATGATGTGTGTTTATCATCCACACCGTTCATTTGGTGGGCCCCTTCTTGAAGTGGTCCCCCTCCAAGAATCAGCCCTATCTGGCACTCGAGTGGCCCACATCATAGGAAATAGTGGGATTGAATGGCTGCCATTGAAACCCTTTTTGGTTGTTACAGAAGTTTTGGATTGACATGAAATTTGTTTTTCCTCTTCATATTGGTCTGTGTGACCTTACCAACGGTTTGGATGACAAATAAACGTTATGGTGGGCCCCACGTGGAACCCACCCAATGATGTATATGTTTTGTTCAACCCACCATGGTGTTTATGTTTTGTCCACATCGTCCACAGTACTGGACGGTGGGACCCACCATGATGTACGTGTTCTATCCACGCCATCCAGCCACACCTCAAGTGGCCCACATCATAGGAAATAATAGTGATTGAACGTCAGCCATTGAAACCCTCTTTGGGTATCATAGAAGTTTTGGGTCAATATGAAATTTGTGTTCCCTTTCATCCAGGTTAGCGTGACCTTATCAACAGATTGGATGTCAAATAAACACTATGCTGGGCCCCACGTGGGACCCCAATGATGTAAGTGTTCTCTCCACACCGTCCATCCTTATGGGACCCACCATGATGCATGTGCTGCATCCAACCGTTCAACCATTTTGAAAGCTCATTTTTTTTTGGCATGAGCTAAAGAATGAGTCTGATCCATGGTTCAAGTGGATCCCCACTACTGAAAACTAGTGTAGATAGTGACATTCACCGTTCAAAACTTCTTAAGGGCCACGGTAGTTCCAATCGAGCTGGTGTTTTTGTTCTCACTCCATCTATCTCCATGTTAACTTATGAATAGGTCGGATCCCAAACAAATACATAACGGTGGGCCCTATAGGATTTTAACGGTGGAAATCATTCTCACCACTGTTATTTGGAGTGCAGTCCAGTCGATCTTTTGATATGATTCGTTTTTATAATACTCTACATTGATTTCTATAATAGATGACTTGGACTCGGCCCATTTAAATTGACCTATTCCACTCGACCCATTTGAATTGGCCCATTAAACTCGGCCCATCCATTCGGCCCATCCATTCGGCCCATTTGATTAGGCCCGATGGGTTATACGAGGCCCGTTGTTGAGGCCTGCCTTGATGTATTTGAAGCCCTGGGTTGAGGCCCAATGGGATGTACGTAAGGCCCATTGAATGTGATTCCACTATAGTTTATGTGTTGACCTTTATGGCGGGATATGCCTTGGGAGCAATGATGGTTTGACGTCCACATTATAAGTATAATGTTGGTTAAATTTCCGCATTGTAACTCTCCTTAGGGCCCAGTGATAGACCCATACTTGTTGATAATTCATCACTTTATAATATGCTTAGTATAACTCCATGATTCATGCCCACACACATCATATGTGTGCTTGATATATGAGGAATGTTTGATCATAGCATAAGTCGTTGGGCTGAGACATTTACGGGACTTTTTATAAGACGGAGTGCCCTATATGATTGCATGGTACTTGCAACATTGTTGCATGACTGACGTTGTGACTCATGCATTTCTCATTGTGTGTCGTGATTACTGCACGCCCTAATGACATCAGGGTTGTGGCCTCCACAGGCACATTATGGATGGTCGTATCGAATACTGAAAATATTGGCTCTAGCATTGTGGGCACTTAGGATGTCCTTGGGTGAAAATCTCATAACCTTTTTGGTACCAGGAGATGCTCCAACGTCTAAACTGAGTGGATACACAAGCGCCCGAGTGTCGAATACCAATAGGCCAGGTCTCCCACTATGTCATGGTCAGTTGGAAGGGGGTGTGGCCTTATCCGCCCGAATGAGGGGGACATAAGCTAGGCTAAGTTTGACCAGCTTGCAAATGAGTCTGCTATCGACGAGCCGGGTAAGTATTGGCAGACTACTGGTTAGGCGGATAGTGTGGTCTCTTCCACTTGCTTGGCTGTGCAGCTAGGGAGTAGGCAGTCAGTGTGAAGTGTATTAGACCCTGGTGATATCCAGAGAGGAATTGTACTGAAATGTGTACTTGATGAGGATTGGCATGCTTACTTTGCATCTCGCATATGACATTTGGCTACATAGGCCTCGCATCGCATGCCCTTAATATGGCCAATAACATTCATGCCTTACATCATATAGCTTTGGTACAACTGATAGCATTCATGGACTTACCACATATTTTCGCGTTACTCTGATATTGTACACTTGGCGCTTACCTTGCGCACACACTAACACCACTCTCTAAGCTTTTGTAAGCTTATGCACGATAGATGCGTGCAGGTGATGTTAGGATGCAGTCGATTTGTGGCTGGATCATGCGGTGGAGCTTTTGGAGTTTCCTTTGATATCTTCATATTGTATTTCTATTTCATCATTATACTCAAATAATTATATTAGCGGATATGTGGTGATGATGTTGTTTTGTGACTTGGTTATGCTTGTGGTTATGCTCTATTACAAAAAAAATTATACTGAAAATCCTCCTTGTAGGATCCCAGGATTGGAATCTGGCGCATGAGCGTTGGGAGCCGAGAATGGGGTACTACGGAGGCTGTCGGCACCGGATTCAGCGATTGGAAATTTTGTGAGCCCGGTTTTCAAGTTTGGGGTGTGACAGATTGAGCTTCTGCCATTGAAACTCTTTAGTTGTCACAAAAGTTTGGATCATTAGGAAATTTGTTTTCCTCTTAATCTAGGTCTGTGTGACCTTGATTGGATAGAAAATAAATGTTATGGTGGGCCTTGAGAATTTTAATGGTGGAAATCATTGTCACCACTGTTACTTGGTGTGCGGTCCGGATAATCTTTTAATATCTTTTATTTTTTTTGTTTTGTGAAATGCTCTAAAATGATCTTTAACATAAAGTTGAATGGCGTAGATGGTGAGGCCCAAGCAGTGCGACCCACTTGTTGTATATGAGGCCCATGTATGAGGCCCATAGGTGATGCATTTATAGCCTATGTGATTAGGCCCACCTTGATGTATTTGTGGCCCGTTGTTGAGGCCCACCTTGGTATATATATGAGGCCCATGTAATTAGGCCCATCTTGTTGTATTTGTGGCCCGTGGTTGAGGCCCATCTTGATATATATAAGGCCGAGGTGGTTAGGCCCATCTTGATGTATTTGTGGCCCGTTGTTAAGGCCCACCTTAATATATATGAGGCCCATGTTATGCGGCCCATTTGATGTATCTAAGGCCTATGGGTCGAGGCCAAATGGGATGTACCTAAGGCCCATTTCAATGTGTGATTCCACCATGGTTTATGTAATGATGTTTATGGCGGGCTATGCCTTAGGAGCAATGATGGTTTGACGCCCACATTGTAAGTACAATGTTGGTTTAACTTCCGCATTGTAACTTTCCTTAGGGCCCATTGATAGGCCCATACTTATTGTGTGTAGGCCGTTTAAGCCCATCTATGTTGTAAGGATAGTTCATTACTTTATAACATGCTTAGTATAATTCCATGACTCATGTCATACACATCATATGTGTGCTTGATATGAGTAGTGACTGATTATAGCATATGTCATTGGGCAAATTACTTGATAAGAGTTACCCATATGAGCGCGTGGTATGCGTAGGATTGTTGCATGACTGGATAGTGTGACTCATGCATCTCACATATGTGTAAGACCCGTGTCCTAATCCGTACTGTTCCGTTAGCTTCCGCGATCCTTCCGGTCAAATTCCGGTAATCTTCGCACTGTATTCGGTGTTTGCGCACGATCCTAAGCCAGGTCCCGCGCACCGACGTCGGCTTGGTCTGAAAGTTATATCATAGCGACCGCGTCGTCGCCGCGGTTCCAACGCCGTGACTTGCGCACCGAACCGATACCCAGGCAAGAAGATGCCGATCAGCGTTTATTCCGAAGAAACACCGCACGTTGCGGATTTCGAGGGAATCTCTACAATTAGTCCCATCAATCAACCATTAAAGCATCCCATACCTCAAGTACAACAACCCATCTCCACCTTTTACAAAAGTCTACCCTCTTTCCACCTCACCACTCCTCTTTTTCCCATTTTCAACATCAACCATACCTCCTTTTACAATTTTCAACCCAAACCATCCCCCATCACTCCATCACCCATCTCTTTCTCTCTCTCTCTCTCTCTCCCTTTACAACTATCTCTCTTATTCATTTTTTCAAAAATCCAAATCCAAGAGAGAGCACCATACGTATGAGTCCCCCATGGTGAGAAAACTTCATTTGTGAGGTCCACCTTTCCTACCCCTTCATCTCTCATCTCAACCATCCATTTCCCATCTTCCTCCATCAAAGAGAAGCACAAGGAGCTAAGGAAGCCAAGGGAGCGAGAAGATCAAGCGGTGGGTGTTTGGATAGGATAATTTTTGATGTTTTTAAGATGGGCCAAGTGAGGCCAACCGATCAATGGTTTGGATCTCGCTTTGGACCCTAAGGTGTGGCCGATGGCCCACTTGGATCATCATGATCATTCCATGACGGGGCCATCCTCCATGGACCCCATCATGATGTTTATCTTCTTGAATATTTAGGGTCATCTAGACCTTTTAATTTGGTGGAGAAGGGATCTCCACCGTTGGATTTAATTTTAATGGGCCACATAAAATAGGACCCACTTGATGTATGAGTTAGTGCAAGGGAGGGCCCATAGTGCCGGGGTCCCTCCATCACACGGTCTCACTCTCTATCTCTCTCTCTCCCTCTCTATTTCCTTTCCTTTTTATATGTGTGATCATAACAGGGTTGTATGGCCCACTTGGATGGATCCCACCCTGAAACATGCATCCTTTCCAAGCCATCTACAAGTGGGCCCACTTTGTGTGTAGTATCCACGCCATCCTCCATGAGGTGGCCCACATAAGCAAGGCCCACCTCTAGTGTATTTATAGAGTCCAGCGTCCAGGGACGCTGGACGTTTCATGGGAAATGTAAATGTTAGCTTGTTTGGGGATGGCCCACTTGTGTAGGCTCCACCTTGATGTATGTATTAAATCCATGCCGTTCATTCTCTTCCCAAACCTGTTTTAGGCGTTGAGCTAAAAGATGGGGTTAATCAGACTTTCGGGCGGGCCATACCATACCAAATGGCGGTTTTCACCATTGAAACCTTCCCTAACTTCCTATACGTCAAAACATGTCCGATATTGGACTTGAACAGCTCGTGGTGAGCCATGGAAGAGCACTGGATGGCGTGGATTCCCTGGATATGGACCCCACCTGCTAATTCCTTGAAAAATCAAAAAAAAATAAAAAAAATAAAAACTGCAACAACACAGCGTTGCTGCTGTGTCAGTAAGCGCAGCAGGTAGCACCTGCGCACGGCGTCCGGGCGGACGGACGTCCGCACAGCCACCCACGGCTGTAGCCGTGGGCCCCACCTTGACGTTTATGTGCCATCTAACCCGTTCATCGGGTGGGCCACTATCTGACATGGGCCCACCCCAAAAATCAGACTGATCCAAGACTCGGGCGGCCCACATCAAAGGAAACAGTGTGAATTAGACTCTACCGTTGGAACCTTTTTTTGGCCCATAGAAGTTTTGGATCAGGGTGAATTTTATTTTCACCCTTCATCTAGGTCTGCTGGACCTTACCAACAGATAGGATGGAATATAAACATTATGGTGGGCCCCACATGGAGCCCATAGTGATGTACGTGTTTTATCTCCACCGTCCGCCTGGACGGTGGAGCCCACTGTGTGTGTGTGTGTGTGTGTGTGCATGTGTGTGCCTGTGTGTGTGTGTGTATATATATTTATATATAATATTATATTACATATAATATATGTTATATGTATATATATAATATTATATTATATATAATATATGTTATGTGTATATATATAATGTTATATTATATATAATATTATATGTTATATATACATATATATATATATATATATATGTGTGTGTGTATATATATTATATTATATATAATTTATTGATGGTGGGAGGCCCACCTCAGTACTTGTGACCCATGGTTGAGGCCCACTTTGATGTATATATAAGGCCCATGGGTCGAGGCCCATTTAATGTATTAGGGGCCCATAGGTCGAGGCCCATTTGATGTAATGGGGCCAATGAGTTGAGGCCCATTTGATGTGCACATGGGGCCCAATTGGTGAGGCCCATTTGATACATATAAGGCCCAGGTGAGTAGACCCATTTGATGTACATATGGAGCCCAACTGTCGAGGCCCATTTGATACGTGTAAGGCCCATAAGCTTAGGCCTATTTGATATGTTCTGAAGCCCCCGGGTTATAGCCCATTGCAATGTACATAAGGCCCATTGGTGCGGCCCGCTTAATGAATATAGGCCCATATGATACGGCTCATTTGATGTATTGAAGGCCCAATGGGATATACCAAAGGTCCATTGCAATGTGCAATCCCGACATGATTTATGACAGTCGTGCCTTGGGAGCAATGTTGGTTTGACGTCCACATTGCAAGTATAATGTTGGTTAAATGTCCGCATTATGCCCTTCCCTAGAGCCCATTGGCGGGCCCATGCGTGTTATGTGCAGGTCGTCTAGGCCCACCTTCGTTATGCATGTCATCCATCCTATATAGCATGTTTAAATTCCATGATTCATGATCATATGCATCATATGTATGCTTGATATGAGAGATGACTGATCATAGCATAAGTCTTTGGGTAAATTGTTTAGGGACTCCCGTATAGGGGATGTTGCCCTACATGAGCGCACGATACGGGCAGGATTGCTGCATGACTGATTAGTGTGATTCATGCATTCGCATTGTGTGATATGGATACTGTACGCCCTAGCGACATCAGGGCCGTAGCCTCCACAGACGTATCGTGGTTGGCAGGATTGGATACCGGAAATATTGTTCTACATGGGGTGCGATAGATATCCCTGGGTGAAAGTCCCTAAACCCTTATGGTACCAGGAGGTTGCTCCAACGTCTAGACCGAGTGGATGCATGAGCGCGAGGGCCGTATAGCAAGGCTACGTCTCCCACGTGTCGTGGTCGGTTGGAAGGGGTGCGGCCTTACCCGCCCGAGAGTAGGGGCAATGCTAGGTTGATTCGACCGGCTCGAGGAATGGGTCCGCTATTGACGAGCCAAGCCCGATATTGGCAGGCGGATAGTGAGGTCTTTTCCACTCACCTTATTGCGCGCGATGGGGCGGCAATCTGGCTTGGAGTGTACTAGACCCCGGTGATATTCCAGATTTGAGCCGTATTGACATGTGGACTTAGATGAGGATTTGTATGCTTGACTTGCATTTTGCATTGCATGGCCTTGGTATGGCCGACATCATTCTTTGCACCGCATGGCCTTGGTACGGCTAATGGGATTCTTAGCATTCATCAGCATGTTCCGCATTACTCTGATACTGCATGACTACATTATCACCTTGAGCATACACTTTCACCACCCTCTAAGCTTTCTATAAGCTTATGCACGACCGTTGCGTGTAGGTGACGTTGGATCGCAGCAGCGCTGAGGCTTGGACGCGTGGCTGATCTTCTTTTGGAGTTTTGGTCTATCTTCATTGTATTTCCCTTATGCTCATTGTACTTGTAAAGTTTTAGATTATAGTGAAAATGTGATGGAGTTTTTGGTCGTTGTTTGTGGGTTATGCCTTTGGTTATGCTTATTACGAATCAAACTGATGTTGAAAATCCTCCTTGTAGCATCCCAAGATCGGAACCTGGCGAATGGGCGCTGGAAGCCGAGAATGGGGTTCTACGGAGGCTGTCGGCGCCAGATTCGGCGATCGGGAATTTTGTGAGCCCGGTTTCCGAGTTTGGGGCGTGACATATGTGTGACATGATCATTGTACGCCCTAGTGACATCAGGGCCGTGGCCTCCACAGACACGTCGTGGATGGCCAAATTGGACACTGGAAATATTTGGTTCTGGTATTGTGGGTATGTAGGATGTCCTTAGGTGAAAGTCTCAAAACTCCTTGGTACCAGGAGATGCTACAACGTCTAGACCGAGTGAAATATGAGCGTCGGTGCTTATACCATGAGGTCGTGTCTCCCACTATGTCATGGTCGGTTGGAAGGGGGTATGGCTTTATCTGCCCAAGTGAGGGAGCTATAAGCTAGGCTGAGTTTGATAACCTCGTAAATGGGTCCGCTATCAACGAGCCGGGTAGGTATTGACAGACTACTGGTCAGGCGGATAGTGTAGTCTCTTCCATTCGCTGGGTTGTGCAGCTAGGGAGGCAACAGTCAGTGTGAAATGTAATAGACCCCGGTGATACCCTAGAGAGGAACTGTACTGATATGTGGACTTGATATGAGGACTGACATGATATTATGACACCTCGTCGTTGTTACACATGTGGGTGGGCGCACGTGGGCGGACGCTGATGTGGGCGGGTGTGATGTGAGCGGGGCTGAGGCCTGGGCGAGCTACCAGTGGTTGGCAGGCTGCTGAATAAGAGTTGCATACTCATTCATTCGTCATTCACTATCCGCTCGGGTTGGTGGTGCGCAACCATTTGTTACGTGTACCTTCATAATGGCAAGGATTTCTGTTGGGGTGCGCGACTAACCTGAGATCAGGAGTTTAACACATTGTGTTTGACTATCCAAATTTAGGTATTGGACTGGTTTGCATAGAATTCTCTTGTGATGGACCCTATAGCCTACGATACTACGTGCTATCATCCTGACTTCATTCCAGCTTGGTCATTTCATTTGCATCGCATATTGCATTTCATCCACGACATATGATATTTTGGATTGCTACGTTTCTGTACTTATATGGCTTAGACGGACTTGACAGGATCTGCATATTGCATTGCATCTGCAGTATATGATATTTGGCTCATTATGATTTGTATTGCGTACTCTAATATTATATGACTCATGTACTTACCAGTATATTTCCACTTACTCTGATATCATATGATTCATGATCTTGTCAGTATTTCTGCTTATTCCGATATTGTATGATTTATGGCATTGTATTTGTGTGCTTGACACTTATCTTACGCACACACTTTCACCACCCTCTAAGCTTTCTATAAGCTTATGCACGATAGATGCATGCAGGTGGCGTTAAGTCGCAGTAGCATTGAGCTTGGAGCGTGCAGTTGTCTTCTAGGGTTTTGATTTCGACATATGTATTTCCCTTTCAGCATTGTATTCAAATATTTATATTAGTGGATATGTGATGATGATGTTGCCTTTGTAATTTGGGTAAACTTGTGGTTATGCTTCTTATGAGATAAATATACATTGAAAAATCCTTCTTGTAGGGTCCCAGGATCGGAATCTAGCGTATGCTACGCTGGGAGCCGAGAATGGGGTACTACGGAGGCTGTCGGCACCGGATTTAGCGATCGGGATTCCTGTGAGTCTGATCTTCAGATTTGGGGCGTGACACAAGATGATGCTGAAGCAGGCACGAGTAAATCATCAAAGTTTCTTAAAAGTCTCGTAGCATTCTATTGGCGGTTGGGAATCTCATACAAATGGGATCATAAAAAGCAGCTGTAAAAACTCGTTGAATTTATGAATGAGGATGATGGAAATGCATCTCCACCATCTAATTTAGAAGAGGTAAATGACCTTCTTTTGTACACCTCCAACTCGGAGTCAGCCCAGAGTTCTCCCATAGTTGAAGCCGTAAAAGATAATCAAATGATGATTCTAGCAATGAAGGTGGAGTATGGGGTTATTATTATGGACAAAGTTACTCAGGTTACACGCCATAAAGACATTCATCATATAGAGAATATTCAATGAATGAAAGTTTTATTGGTCTATATGTGAACGTGGTTTATTTACTTTTGATTTTTAACAGTATTTATTTATTTCGTTCGTTTTATGAACATGGTTTATTTACTTTTGATTTTAAAACAGGATTGGGTAGGGTTAGCCCTAACTCATTTTATGAACATAGTTTATTTACTTTTATTTACTTTGCAATCACATTTTTTTTACATGTTGCAACTTGTAATGAAAAGAATACCCCATTGCAGCCTTGACATAATAACCCAGCCCGATGATCCGATTCGACTCGGTGCCAACTCGGTACGACTCGATATTTCTGATTGGGTAGGACTCGGTTCGGATTAGTCCAGCCCAGACCCATACTCAGATCAAGTCAGGCATGCTAGACTCGGTACCGAGTCGGATCGAGTTCGGGTCAGCCCTAACTCGGTCCGATTCGACTCGATACCTAGCTCTATCCATGCTATTGCCACATGGCAACATGTGGGGCCCACAACGTTGCCCACGTGGATAGCATGTGGAGCCCCACACTGCTGTCCATGTGGATAGCGTGTGGGTTCCAAACACCTATCTATATGGCCAATGTGTGGTGGCCAGAAAGTTTGGCACATGGCAACGTGGGTCCCCCCATTGCTCGGTGTGCTTCTCTCTCTTTCAGTGGGGTTCGCTAGATGTAGCTCTTGACAAAAACATATTCAACAATTCTAAACCATTAGACTTAAATGAAATAAAGATGTGCACCGGAGTGAGATTGAACTGCTTAGATCTTGTGATGCCAATGTGAGGCCCACTAAATTGAATCACTCTCTATGTGCATGTTGTGTATAGGTAGTGGCATAGCGTGGCACATGTCCCCTTTTAATAAAGCTCTCTTCTGATAACGTCCAGAGAGAGAGATTTTAAAGGCTTGTTTGTTTTCCTATTTACTATGGTAAATGGTGCTAAATAGGTAATTATAACCTAATTCCAATGTTTGGAAGAGAGGAAATATAAAGGGTAACTAGGCCTTGATTTTCGGAATTTACCTTTTGAAAAAAAAGAAGGTGGGAATGACTTAGTAAAATTTTTGGATCTCACCATGATGTATGTGATCGATCCACACCATCTATCTATTTTATCAAATCATTTTACCACTTGTGCCAAAAAATTAGGTAAATTATAAGGTCAATTGGATCACACCGTAGCAAATAAGGGGATATTGACATGCATCATTGAAATGTGAAGCCATTCTTGGGTCCCACATTGATTTGTATGTGTGATCCAACCTGTTCATGTGATCACACAAACACACGGATGAAGGGAAAACACAAATATCAGCTGGATACGAAACTCTTATGGCCCACAAGAAGTTTTGAATGATGTGTGTTTAATCCCCATGTTTCTTGTGTTGTGGTACACTTACACTTTGGATTTGCTTTTATTTTCAGTTTATGCCCTCAAACGAGCTGTAATAATGAATGAACGGTTTGGTTCAGACACATAGACCATGGTGGGCTGTCAAAAGTTTGAAATTTTTTCTTGGTATCAGTGTAAGTCAAATCAAAGCATAGTGTGAATGTAAAGTTCTTATGAAAATTAATGATTGTTTATTTACTTTTATTTACTGTTGTAAATAAGAAAACAAACAAGAAATGTCGGGTAATTGAGGGATTCTATGTTGAGGTTAATTTGTATAGTATATATAACTTATAATCATGCCATGTCATTGTGGGTCCCACATACTGATCGCAACATCTAAGACGGTCAAACTAATACCCGAGATGTGGCCTTCACGCTAGAATCGGTGCCATAGTCAGATGATGTGTGGATATGAAGACAGTTCTTAACCATCCTCAGAGTCAAAAGTGTATTGATAAAGGATGCTCCTCTTTTCCCGTGTGTGAGGGTATATCTTCAAGCGTGTGCATGCCACACATGCATACACCACATGTGTGTGATTTACTTCTATAGAAAGGTGTCATTGGTGATACTCATGATGCATGGGGTTAGGGAAAATTATTGTAGGTGATAAAAATGTGTAATGAATGAGATATATAACTTTCACTATGATAGGCCATGGATGCACGCATGATAAATCATAATTCCCTGTATATAAAAGGAAATCCAACCATATGAATCATATGATCTAAGCATATCAAGGATATTAGAATCATTTAATTACAAAATGGTTCACTATCATACTATTTTATTAAATAATCATGGTCCTCAATGTTTCATGCCCTTGATATGGATCATTCATCATGATCAGACTATGAGACTTATATCATTTCAATGCTAATGCTTCATGGAATAAAGTGAATGGTGATAATTGGATAGATCATGCAATCAAAAGTCAACATCTGAAATCTTGACAATATATCCATTAAACAAACATTTTAACATTTTAATAGTGGACTTGTCATCTATGAGCAGATATTATATCTGGATGGTATAAATAGATGATCCATGGTGTAGATTGGTGATCTATCAAGTGGATTGTCACAAATCTTGTTTAAATGGTCCAAATGGCCCCCCTAAAAATCAATTGAGATTAAAATAATTAATTTTTTTATACCCCTCAAAATTGCATAGTCTATTATAGATACGCTATAAAATTATGAAATTGTACAAGGCGGTAAGCCATGGGTTATGCGCAAAAGCTTGATAGAACTACGGAATGAAGGTTATGTCTTGGGGGGAGATTATGACCAAATAAAATTTTTGCCTTTAAAATTCAATTTCCTATTTTAACTAATATGTGAATTAAACTAAGTGAGACAGTTAACTATAAAGCTTTCAAGCCAATAAAGGGTCCAATTGCATAGACTACAAATAATATGTCATTCAAATAATTAGTTTATAAATGATAGCGTACATGTGTGTGTGAGATGTGTTACCTATCAACTCCTAGCATTCATCTAAGCACGTATTCATATAATTAAGCATTCGTCACATAAGCATAATTAAACAAGTGCTCAAAGACAATCTTAAACACAAGCATGTATAATAGTTCGGTTTCCTTACTCTACTCCCGACGGACGCACTCAACTCATAAGTGCACAGGATTTCACTATTGGAGGTTTTAAATCAAGTTTACCTCTATCCTTTACAATCTTATACAAGTACCAGCTCCCTTGGAGACTTGCGTGGTTTTCTATATGCTCGTTATGAACCTCAGTCATAATTCAAGGACCTCTGTTTACTCCTACTAGAGGCTTCATTCAGATACTAACATGTACACACTGTATTCGATGGCCCTATACAAGGACTTAGATTTAGGTCATACAAAAGAAACAATGTCTTACACAACAACTTAATCGAGTTTGGCAATTCAAACTCTACATTCAATCCTATACAAGGAAGAAGTGTACATGAACTTACTCAATAACACTTGTCGAATTGAGCCTCGTTGATGCGTCGTCTTGGGTTGCTCAATCGATGCTCTCCCGTGCTTCCATCAGCTCTTATTTTCTCCCCCGATCGTGATGTTGATACTTCACCAATGTTTTGACAATGCTTCAGCTATAGGATCAAATACCTTATATGTAATGCTCATTTGAGGTAACCAATGTGATAGGATGTTGAATGAATCTTTTACAACTAATAAAATGTTGTAATCCTAAAAGATTCACATACATGGGTCTTTTAGATGATTTAGACAAGGATATACCTATAAATGTTAGGTCTAAACTCTAGAAAATTTTGTAATTTAAGTACGTTTTCAAGGTGGAGGTTGAAATCCTCATTAGAGTGTTAATATCAAGGGAGATGACGTAGAATTCACTGGTTTAGAGGCTTAGGATAAAATATTTGATCATGAAATCACATAAGCTTTCATTACACCAAAAACTCGTTTAAATATCTAAGAATCAAATACCATATATATAAAGTTCGAGTTCTAATGGTTTTAAAAAAAATGATAAAAAATGACTCTGTCAATGGCATCAAGTAAGCTTTTGATGAAATTAAGAAAATTGGGTTTCCAACTGAAATGTTGTTGGACAATTTACAAACTGTTACCCAATGTCATCGACTGGTCTTTAGTGGTATCAAGAGGATCCTCGATGGATTCTCGATACCATCAAGGAACTTAGATAAAAAATCATATTTGTTAGACAAATATGAGTTACCTACTCGATACCATCGAGTGATCTTCGATGCTATTAAAGACCCCTCAAGGACTGCTCAATGAGATCGAACACCACTTGAAAGACTGTTGTTTTGGATATATAATTTTAGAGCAGATTTGCATCTCCTATAGCCTTACTTATCATATTCCAATTAAGCTTCTAAGGCTGATGGATTATTAATAAGGTTTGCATATAAGGCTAAGGATCATCTAGAGGTTCAAGGGGTTATTTTCTTGTTAAGGTTAGGGTCATCGATACACCTCATTTACCTGTTCTTTGCTCATTAATGCCCATGTCCTCTCATGTCTTCGGTTTTCAGCTTCCAAGGGCTCAACTGACTACATAACACATGAATTTATATGATTAATAAACAAGATACACAAATTAATGCACTAACAAATTCGAATTTGAAAGTGATACATCTATCGATTTTTTACCTTACCCACCCTGATGTGTTTTTAAAATCAACTCTGATCATTAGATAAACAATCCCGCATTAGGCCTACAACAATAACAAAAATCATTTGAACCCATCATTCGAATGGGCCACACCAAAGGAAACATTTAGGAGAGAAATCACTATGATGATTATATGAAATTCACTTCGACCATTAGATGCAATACAAAAACTCACTCATATGGCCCAAAAATTGGTACAAATCGTGATTCAAGTGGGCCATGCTGAGGAAAACAATTTGGAGGGTGTTCATCGCCCGTACACCTTTTCCAATCGTGTGGTCCACCTGAATAACGGATGGTGATGATTTTTAGCCCTATACCTGAAATCAAATCATGCAACTGGTGATTGAATTGAAATTCATAAACACATTATGGTGGGGTCTACATATGATGCAGTCCATGTAGCTTTTTGTTTTTTCTGCACTAGACGGAGTAGGATTTCAGTTTTTACATGAATTTTTTTTTAAAGAGTAGATTGCACTTTTTACCTTGTGTCCATGCCACCGACGGATTGTTGGTACATATCCAATGTTAAAGTATTTTCCTATAATATCATGTATCTTGAGGATTTTTAGGGTACAATTTTTTGTTATTTTAATTTTTATCGTCAATTAAATAAATGATGATCAAATTTTATTTTCTTTCTACGCACTCAGACATCCCACATGAGCACTTAGACCCATAACTGCAGTGTTGGAATGCTAACTTTCCATCACCAAGCTATGGATTGGAACCCAACAAAGATCAAAACTAGGTCTCCACAGTTGTAAAATAATTTGAGTTTGAAAACCACTATCAAAATTGGTCCCATGATTTTGAAAGTTAAGTTACTTGCATGACATATATACAATTTATAAGTACTCGAGTATCAAGTCACATGCTGTCAGAGTACTGCAAAAGTATGTTGGCAGCATCTACCGCCTTGCACTAAAGAGTCATTAACCAGATTCAATAAGTACTTATGTTACAAGAACACATGTTTTAGAGGCGGCCGGCCCTAATGACAACTCAGAATGATTCATTTGATGTAAAAGTGGAGGCCCGCAAGTATCTTTTCTCATTTTTTAATTGATTTATTTCCCAACATGCTAATCATAATAAAAAATTTACAGAAGTTTATCAATCGTCAATAGAGCTGAAATTAATAAAAGTATTATCTTAAAATGATTAAAACCTTGACCTCTAGAGCATAATTATCTAAATAAATAGAAAGGATTAGGAATAGCTGTATAAAAAGTAAATGTAGCAGAATATATATTTAGAAACAAATGATACTAAGGACAAACGTGTGTGGCGCCCACAACAGGTCCAGGTCCGCTATTCCAGGCGCGGATTGAGTGGTGATCCTGCACTAGCCAGGTAACCGGTGGAAAAGCTCCTTGGGTCCCACCATGCTGTATGCGTTTTATACACCTATAGATCCATTTTCAAAACTCATTTTGTGCGTGAGCTCAAAAATAAAGTAGATCCAAAGCTCCAGTGGACCACATCACATGAATCAGTAAGGGTTGAAGACTGGCCGTTGAAAACTATCTGGGGCCATGGAAGTTTTGGATCAAGCTGATATTTGTGTTTTCCCTTCATCTAGGTTTACTTGACTTTATGAACGGGTTGGATGGAAAACAAACATTTCGGTGTGCCCACAACAAGTTTTCAACAGTAGCCGTTCAATCCCAGTTTCCGGCGGCGTCGTCGACCATCCAACATTTCGGTGGGGCCCACGGAGCTTTTCCAACGCCAACTTGGGTAGCTGAGGGGTCACTATCCAATACGTGTCCAAGTTCAATGATGCCACGGCTTCTTCAATGGCCGGCATCTCCAACACGTGTGATTCATTAGCACGTGTCCCGGAATCTTCGGTTCAATCCCTCTTCGTGCGCATTGCCCTAACGATAGAAATGTGATGTGATATTACGGCGTCCGAATAGCATGGCCCAGTGTAGCAGGACAAAAAGGCCACTTTCACTTTCTTTTTTTAAATTTTATTTATTTATTTATTTTACACACGCACACACACCCCCACACACTCACGCGGTGGTGGGATTTCACCACCTATGGGTACTGGAACCTTGACCAGGTGGGTGTTGAAACCCCTGAGAGTCTACCACCAGAGCAAGAGAAGGCAATTTTCACATTAACAAGACAATCACAATCTCCAATTTACGGCTATCCTTTTATCTCGGCCGTGTAACATCTTCCATTTGAACCGTCCAATAGAAGTCCCATAATCGTCCAGGTAGAATCATATTATAAGTGTTAATTTTATTTTATGAAAAATCTGATAAGTGAGCACCATCTGATCTGTTTAATTGGATGAAATTGTGTCCTATGCATATAATTTACTCTGTGCATGAGCATGGAGTACTACAGACTACCAGAGTATCAGAATGCTACTCAAACGTCCCGTGAAAGCCTTTTCAAAAGAGAAAATGACCACTGTAGACAAAACCTTTTACCCAGCGGTTTTTATGTTGGAATACAAACTTAAGTTACCAACTTCGACTAGCACGTGCGGACAGCGACGTTGAGGACGAAACTACCCCTCCTTTTCACTTTCACTGCGAAGACGAGCGCTAAGTTACATGGCCCCACAGCTATGTATTTATTATATCCACAACGTTCATCCATATTTCGAGATCGTTTCGGAGCATTATCCAAAAAAAGAAAATCATATCCAATGATCAACTGGGCCACACCACACAGAGCAGCGGAAAATTGATTTTCATCGTTAAAACTTTTGTAGGGCCCACCATAACATTTATTTTCCATCCAATCTATTCATAAGGCCACAAAGACCTGGATGAAGAGGAAAAACGATTTTCATAATGATCCAAAACTTGTGTGGCCCCTAAAAGGGTTTCAACGGTAGACGTTCAAGTAGAATGGTAATGGCGTGTGGACAGCGATACGGATATAGCTACGGTTATAATCTGTAGCTATAGCAGTAAGTCGGCGATCAATAGTAGATTTCAGGATTACACCGCAAGTTGCTGTCCCTATTGGCGATTAATCGTGAACCTTGCGATTCCACCCCCGATCTATAGCTACGGATTATAACCGTAGCTATAACCGTAGCTATAGCCGTATCCCACCACAAGTTGCTGTCCCTATTGGCGATTAATCGTAAACCTTGTAAATCCACCCGATTTATGGCTACGGATTATAACCGTTGCTATAACCGTAGCTATAGCCGTATCCCAAGACACTTTCTTTTTTCTTTTTTTTTTTTTTTTTTTTTACATGGAGAATTTTATTCTACCTACATTTTTTTCTAACACATATTTATATAAATATGTAAATATAAGAATATAAAAAAAAATCTCTTTTTTTTTTTCATTTCTTTCTTTATTCATATAATAAGAATATTTTCTAAACCCAAATTAGTTACTTAACGTACCATATATAATTTTAGGGCTGAAAGTTGGGCGGGCTCAACCCGACCAACTTGTGACTGACCTGACATTGGGTTGGGCTTGGTCAAGATGTATCGAGTTTGGTCTTGGGGTTGGGCCATACAAACAACAACTCAATAAAACTTGGGTTGGGCTTGGGTTGAAGTCTTGGAAATTGCCAGGAAATGCATGGAAATGACCGTGAAATGAAGGAAAATGACCATGAAATGCATGTAAATGACCATGAAATGTATGGAAATGACCGTGAAATAAAGGGAAATGACCATGAATTGCATGGAAATGACCGTGAAATGAAATGGAATCGCTAGGATTGACCGTGAAATGCATGAAAATGACCATGAAGTGAAAGGAAATGACCGTGAAATGCATGGAAATGACCGTGAAATGAAACGGAATCGCCGGGATTGACCGTGAAATGCATGGAAATGACCATGAAGGGGGATTGACCGTGAAATGCATGGAAATGACCGTGAAATGAAACGGAATCGCCGAGATTGCCCGTGAAATGCATGGAAATGACCGTGAAGTGAAGGAAATTGACTGTGAAATGCATGCAAATGACCGTGAATCAAAACGGAATCGCCAGGATTGACCGTGAAATGCATAGAAATGACCGTGAAGTGAAGGAAATTGACCATGAAATGCATGAAAATGACCGTGAATCAAAACGGAATCGCCAGGATTGACCGTTAAATGCATGAAAATGACCGTGAAGTGAAGCGAATTGACCGTGAGTGAGGGAAGCTAGAAATTCAGCGAGGCATGGAAATGACCGTGAAGTGAGGGAAATGACCGTGAAGTGCATGGAAATGACCGTGAATCAACATGGAATCCCCGTGATTGACCGTGAAATGCATGGAAATGATCGTGAATCAACACGGAATCACCAGGAATGACCGTGAAATGCATGGAAATGACCGTGAAGTGAAGCGAATTGACCGGGAATTGAGCGGGACAAACTGAAAAATGAGCGGGACAAACTGAAAAATGAGTGGGACAAACGGGAAAATGAGCGGGACAAACTGGAAAATGAGCGGGCCAAATTGGAAATTGAGCGGGCCAACATAGAAATTGAGCGGGCCAAACTGGCCTAATTGGAAATTAAGCGGGACAAACTGGAAAATGAGCAAGACAAACTGGAAAATGAGCGGGACAAACTGGAAATTGAGCAGGGGAAACATGAAATCAGCGGGGCAAACTAGAAAATCATTATGCCCACTGTTTCCTATGGTATGATCCACTTGATATTTTGATATGCTTCAATTTGGGGCTCAACCCCTTAATCAGATAGAAAAACAAATCGATGGCGTTGATATACTACATGAAACGGATTGACTACTCCCCCTACCACCAGCTAATGGCTGGTGTTCGGTGCTCTGTGGGCCCCATCATGATGTATGTGTTTCAACCATGCTGTCCTTCTATTTTTATATATCATTTTATGATATTATACAAAAATTAGGTATATCCTGATCTCAATTGGACCACATTATAGGAAACAATGTTTAATGAACATCGACCATTAAAAAATTTTAGTGGCCATAAAAGTATTGGATCAAGATGATCTTTGTTTTTAGCCTTCATCTGGGTCTTTATGACCTAATAAACAGATCAGATTTCAGGTAAACAATATAGTGGGCCTCAGGAGGATTTAAATGATGGATATCTAATCACTATTGTTTTCCTATAGTGTGGTACATCTAAGATTTATATCTCTCTTACTTTTAGGATAAAGCCCTGAAATGACAATAGGGAAGGATGAAGATTTCCTACTAGGCAGTCTCAACAACATAGCCATTGGAATATTGTCTATCTAATGAAGGACTTGGTCCCATGGTTGGCTAGTGGTAGACTCAGGACATGATTTAAGGTCTAATTTGAGGCCCACATATCCAATCAAATTCCATTGATTGGAATTGGTCCCACATATCCAGAACTGGTAGCCTTATTGTTGGGTTTATGCAAAAAACCATAGAGTATGGGAGGGTTTCATACAACCATACACATATCCAAGCCCATGCCGTTGTACATAGAAGAAGTAGCTGAGTGGGTTTTTGGAGTCATTAAGTTGGGACCTCTTATTAAATTTTCTTTCCTTCATGATGGATGGATTAAGTCGAGTTCGACTCGTGTCGAGGTGGGCCAAGCTCGGCTTGACTCGTCCATGCTGAGTCAAGTCGAGTTCGAGTCGAGTCGAGTTGCAATACACCATGGTCGAACTCGGCTTGAACTCAACTTTACTCGCCTCGAGTTGGCCTTTCAATCCGAGTTGTCTTAGGTTTGATGTTAATTTTGTAGGAGCTGTATATTGTTGTGAATGATGTCTTTACTTCATAGTCATTACCATGCATTTCACGGTCAATTACGGCGATTTCGTATCTTTTCACGGTAATTTCCATGCATTGTTCAGGTCTGTTCATGGCTCTGGAGGTGGATGGCCCACTCAATTTCCAGTTTGTCCCGCTCAATTTCCTGTTTGGCCCGCTCATTTTCCAGTTTGTCCTGCTCAAATTCTAGTTAGGCCCGCTCAATTTCCAGTTGGGTCCGCTCAATTTCCAGTTTGGCCCGCTCAATTTCCAGTTTAGCTGGCTGAAATTCTAGTTTGGCCCGTTCAATTTCCAGTTTGGCCCGTTCATTTCTATGTTTGCCCGCTCAATTTTCAGTTTGTCCCACTCAATTTCTAGTTTGGCCCGCTCAATTTCCAGTTTGTCCCACTCATTTTCCAGTTTGTCCCGCTCAATTTTCAGTTTGGCTCGCTTAATTTCCAGTTTGTCCCACTCAAATTTCAGTTTGTCCCACTCAAATTTCAATTTGGCCCGCTCATTTTCTAGTTTGTCTCGCCCAACTTTCAGCCATAAAATCCTATATGATACATCAAGTAACTAATTTTGGTTTAGAAGATATTCTTGTTATATGGTTAAAGAAAGAAATGGAGAAAAAAGAGATAAAATTTTGTTTATATATTTATATATACATATTGATTATAACTATGTGTAGGTGGAATAAAATTCTCCATGTCAAAGAAATGGATACGAATAAAATTCTCCATGTCAAAAAAATGAATTAATCGCGGATCTTGGGATTCCACCGCAAGTCGCTGTGATGATCGGAGATCAATCGCGGATTTGGCGATTCCACCCCAACTCGCTATGAGGTTCCCCGATCTATGGCTACGGTTTATAACCGTAGCTATAACTATACCTTGATTTTTTTTTTCGTTTCTTTTAGATGGAGAATTTTATTCTACCTATATTTTCTCTTAACACATATTTATAAAAAGTTAATCCCACATGTGACTAGCAGGCAATTTCCTACATTTAAAAACATTATAATCATTCATTCATTTAATTACCACCTGCATAATTATATATACATTCAATGACAATCATTCATTCAATAATGAATCAATTACAATCCTTCATTCAGACTAAAACTTACAATTATAATCATTCGTTTAATAATGAATCAATTACAATCCTTCATTCAATCAATTACAAGTACAATTACAATACTGATGAAAATACAAATCTTGGTGAGTCTGTGTGCACTCGCATATGGCCAGGTGCATCCTATAGTGAGTATGTGTATATATATACATACATACAATCCTATGGAAAAAATAAATGAAAAGAGAGAGAACATATGAGAGGTGATCCTTATCTCCTTTGATGGTTCAAGCTGCATGTGCCTTACCCAACTTCTTATAAGGAGAAGTTATATGGGTCTTGGAATAATGTTGGTGACAAATCCACCTTGCCTATTAATATTATCATATTGTGTTAGGACATGACTCTAAAAATGAGATAAATCCAAAATCTCAAATAAACTATGCTATAAGAGATAGTGGAGATGGAAATTGATGCATTGTGATGCTTGAGTTCGAGTATGCTTGCCAACAAAGCAAGATTTTTTTGTTTGTTGCCATGTGATTGGGCTACATTATTACATCAATCAAGTTCGGGTTCGGGATCGGGTTTAGGTTTGAGTTTTCAAGTTTAGGTTTAGGTTTAGGTTAGGGAGTTGAGATTAAGAGTAGGTGTAGGTTTACGTTTAGGGATTTAAGAATACATTTAGGTTTTAGATTTAGGTTTAGGTTTTAGGTTATATGTTTAGGTTATAGGTTTAGGGAATTGATAATACGTTAAGGTTTAGGTTTAGAAAATCTGGTTTAATGTGTTTAACCTCCACTAAAACCATTTACTTGTTTGCGTAAAAATAGACATGTTGATGCTTTATGCCATGAGAGTTTCACCTTCTCTATTAATTGCATCGTACCACAACAACATAATCACTAAATCATGTGGATGATGAACAAAATCGTGAAATCCAGTAAAAAAAATGAACCTCTTTGTTGCTAGCACTGATAACTCAACCAAACAAAGAAGAGACTATCTTCTAGCCAGCAAGATTAGAAAAGAGTGACCATGAAATGCATGAAAATGACAACAACTCGATAAAACTTGGGTTGGGCTTGGGTTGAGGTCTCGGGAATTGTCAGGAAATGCATGAAAATGACCATGAAATGCATGGAAATGACCATGAAATGAAATGGAATCATCAGGATTGATTGTGAAATGCATGGAAATGATCGTGAAGTTAAGGGAAATGATCATGAAATGCATGGAAATGAAACGGAATCGTCGGGATTGACCATGAAATGCATGGAAATGACCGTGAAATGAAACGGAATTGCCGGGATTGACCGTGAAATGAAACGGAATCGCCGGGATTGACCATGAAATGCATGGAAATGACCGTGAAATGAAACGGAATCGCTGGGATTGCCCGTGAAATGCATGGAAATGACCATGAAGTGACAAACTGGAAATTGAGCGGGACAAACTAGAAATTGAGCGGGCCAAACTGAAAATTGAGTAGGCCAAACTGGAAATTAAGCGGGCCAAACTGGAAATTGAGTGGGCAAACATGGAAATGAGCGGGACAAACTAGAATTTCAGCGGGCCAAACTGGAAATTGAGCGGGCAAACATGGAAATGAGCGGGACAAACTGAAAATTGAGCGGGACAAACTGGAAATTGAGCGGGCCAAATTGAAATTTGAGCGGGACAAACTGGAAATTGAGCGGGACAAACTGGAAAATGAGCGGGCCAAACTGAAAAATGAGCGGGCCAAACTGAAAATTGAGCGGGATAAACTGGAAATTGAGCGGGACAAATTGGAAATTGAGCGAGCAAACATGAAAATGAGCGGGACAAACTAGAATTTCAACGGGCCAAATTGGAAATCGAGTGGGCAAACATGGAAATGAGCAGGACAAACTGAAAATTGAGCGGGACAAACTAGAAATTGAGCGAGACAAACTGGAAATTGAGCGGGCCAAACTGAAATTTGAGTGGGCCAAACTGAAAATTGAGCAGGACAAACTGAAAATTGAGCGGGATAAATTGAAAATTGAGTGGGATAAATTGAAAATTGAGCGGGCAAACATGGAAATGAGCGGGACAAACTAGAATTTCAGCGGGCCAAACTGAAAATTGAGCGAGCAAACATGGAAATGAGCAGGACAAACTAAAAATTGAGCTGGAAAAACTGGAAAATGAGCGGGCCAAACTGAAAAATGAGCAGAACAAACTGAAAAATGAGCGGGCCAAACTGGTAATTAAGGAATCTTAAGCACTTTCGTGGGTCCTAAAGGCAACTATCAGCAGTTTGGATAACTGAACAATGGCCCCCACATGTAGAACTCCTTAAATCCTGAATGGCATGTTGTATAAGCTTTAACAAACACTTCAAAAACCAAAACATGGCATACTATATTAGCTCAACCAATAGCTATTAAAAACACAATTGAATCTCTAAAAATATAAAAATAAGAAAAGACCTAAAAAGGGCCACAATCAACTGAAACCAAAACTAGAATTTGACGAGCCAAACTGGAAAATGAGCGGGCAAACATGGAAATGAGCGGGACAAACTAGAATTCTAGCAGGCCAAACTGGAAATTGAGCGAGGCAATCTAGGATTTGAGCGAGGAAAGCTAGAAATTGAGCGAGGGAACCTACAACAATGCTGACATTGAGACTGTGCGGCATTTCTACACTTCAATTTGAAATCCAAACATAAAGTCACTGACCTTTGACCTAGCATTCGAAAATTCCCTGATACCCTTTAAGGTGACTGACATTAAGAGGATTTCTGGGGTGCCACGCGGGACAGTGATTGTTCGACATAGGGATTCGAAGCAGTCCAAGTATAGGGACGAGAGGACTGTTCAGATTTGTGGCGAACTTAAAAATTGGATGATCATGTAATAATGGTGTGGGGCTGATCATGTTTGCATGTGAGTTGAGTTGGTAATCAAATGTGGGCTTAATTGTGTTTGCATGTGAGTTGGCAATAATGCATCGGTGGGTTCTGTGCTATTTTGTGCTACTAACTACTAAGCATGGCATATCTTGTGTGTGGGTGTTTTGTGGTTGGCCGTTTGTTTGGCAACTGCTGTTCCATGATCCTACTTTGCTTGCTTGCCCTCACCCTTTCGACAATCTGCCATTTAAGGGCCAATCCCAAATCACTATGAGAAGGAATAAGATAATGATGATGCCGATGGCAGCGGCAACGATCAAGAATAGCAAAGCACGGATAAAGACTAGGTTAGAAAGTCCCAACGAACCAAAACTAGGAGATTTTCCATCTAACCTGCCTTTTATTTTATTTTATTTTATTTTATCTATGCATACACTTGTGCCACTATATTCATGAAAGTCTGGGAAAACCTTAGAAGAGTCTAAGATCATGTTTTAATTCCCCATGTTTTTCACTCCCCGCCTAGAAGTTGGGGCAAGATTTATGACCAAAAGGAATTCATGGGAAATGTAAAAACCAACCAAGAACTGATTTATTTTTTATTTTGCCTAGAAACTAAGGAATTACTAAGCTAAGAAATGTAAAACTGAGCAGGCCAAAATTTTCCTCACATAATGAATGTATTTTATTCAAGCCCACCATTCATCTTTTCAACTCATTTTCAAGCTTGAATCCGAAAATGAGGCAGATCCAAATCTAAGGTGGGCCACACCATAGTAAATTACGTAATCTAAGGTGGACCCCTGACTCTCCTCTTTTATGTAGTAATACTTGGTGGCCTTATCCTGTGTCGATTTTCTTTTGGATTGTTGGAAGCTGGCATTCTGAATCAGGTCAAGATGATCTCTTAGTTTTTTCATATACCTTCTAATATTTGGTCATCTGTGACTTGATGCAACAGCTCATTGGAAGGATGATAATCATCTATAGGAAATTAAGGATAGCATTCGTTCCTTGTAAGTACTGAAAGTATTGAACGATGACAGACTATAGTAAGTTTTCGTAGATGCAACATGCTAGTGTCTTTATGTGTGCACATGCATGTATAAGTGCTTTTGTGGCATGCATATGTAGCACTTATACGAAATTCATGTTTATCTTGGGGCTGTTTGGTTAGCCTTGAAGTTGTATTCAGATAGAACTTTTTGAATGCATTTGTCTAGCTATGCTTGTTCGAAGCTTCTTGTATGGATAAGCAAATCTTCAAATTTTAAAGATGCTGGAGAACGAGATGGAGGATAGCAGGAGTGGCATCATTAAGACAAGTGATGTATACTATGACGTTCTTCCCTCCTTTGTACACTACTTGTACACTAACACCCATTTGTTGTTAGTGAGTCCATACATATTTATGTTGAAAGCACTAAAAAATGAGAGTACCAAGCTTCTTTAAGCTACCTCAATAGTATGTAGAAAACGGGGACATAAAACATGCATATGAAAAAGATTTTGGTCAGTTGGGGTTCTCCCCAAGTTGATGAAAGAAAGAAAATAGATGGATTCTTGCTTCTTCCAAGCTGCATTTGCAGTTCTACTGACAGTTCTTGGCCTTAGCACCATGATCTGATGAACATTTGCATTGCATGCAATTTGCAATACTTATCCATTTATGTCGTCAAACCTGTACTTTTTTCTTTTAAGTTGTTTCTTTATTTCTTAGCATATACTTTGAAGGACAAAAATCCTTCATATCAGTGACCTTGCTTTGATTTTGTATTATGATTCAATAACATCACTTGAATGGGTTGCTTTCGAGTTTCAACACTTGATGTAAAAGTGCATTTGGATTTCATAGTTCCCATGGTTGTCATAATTCATTGCAGAACATATTGACATAGGATGGTCTTGGTGGTGTGGGCTGTTTTTTTGCCTATTTTGCATCTTCTATTTCTCTTGATTTGGTTACGTTAGGTCACTCTTTTCTAATCTTGCTGGCTAGAAGATAGTCTCTTCTTTGTTTGGTTGAGTTATCAGTGCTAGCAATAAAGAGGTTCATTTTTTTTACTGGATTTCATGATTTTGTTCATCATCCACATGATTTAGTGATTATGTTGTTGTGGTACGATGCAATTAATAGAGAAGGTGAAACTCTCATGGCATAAAGCATCAACAAGTCTATTTTTACGCAAACAAGCAAATGGTTTTAGTGGAGGTTAAACACATTGAACCAGATTTCCTAAACCTAAACCTTAACGTATTATCAATTCCCTAAACCTATAACCTAAACATATAACCTAAAACCTAAACCTAAATCTAAAACCTAAATGTATTCTTAAATCCCTAAACGTAAACCTACACCTAATCCTAATCTCAACTCCCTAACTTAAACCTAAACCTAAACTTGAAAACCCAAACCTAAACCCGATCCCGAACCCGAACTTGATTGATGTAATAATGTAGCCCAATCACATGGCAATAAACAAGAAAATCTTGCTTTGTTGGCAAGCATACTCGAACTCAATCATCACAATGCATCAATTTCCATCTCCACTATCTCTTATAGCATAGATTATTTGAGATTTTGGATTTATCTCATTTTTAGAGTCATGTCCTAACACAATATGATAATATTAATAGACAAGGTGGATTTGTCACCAACATTATTCCAAGACCCATATAACTTCTCCTTATAAGTTGGGTAGGACACATGCAGCTTGAACCATCAAAGGAGATAAGGATCACCTCTCATATGTTCTCTCTCTTTTCATTTGTTTTTTCCATAGGATTGTGTATATATATATATATATATATATATATCTATATATATATATATATATATATATATATATATATATATATATATTAAAACTAGATTAGGCTCAACCTAGACTATACTTAATTGAACCCAACCAATTTTAACTAGCTCTAAGATGATGAACTCGTCTAGCCTCAATTTCGAGTTTGGCCCGCTCAATTTCCAGTTTGGGGTCAAATTGGAAATTGAGTGGGACAAACTGAAAATTGAGCAGGCCAAACTGAAAATTGAGCGGGATAAACTGGAAATTGAGCGGGCGTCGCTCAATTCTTCAGTTCCCTCGCTGAATTTCTAGGTTCCCTCGCTAAATTCCTAGGTTCCCTCACCAAGCACACTGGAAGGATTGCTAATCTAGGGGGTTTCTAATCTTGGGGGTTCCAAATCCAGGGTTTTACAAATCCACGCTCCCAAATAGGCCCAAGGATTGTTAAGTAGCTGTAATTTTTGAGGCGTAAACGATCCATGCTGATTAGTAAATATGGATGGACAGATTTGCACCTCACACTGCCAAGTGTACTGGGTATAGATGGCTTTACCATACTCCGATTTTTTCCTCTCCTCTATGTCATCGCCCTTTGGATATGCCCACTACAAGTTCAACCGGAATACGTAGATGCGCCGAACGCACTGAAGCAAGCCCACCCATCGGCCAACCGACACACTCATGTTGAATGTATACCGTCGGTTATCATTGTTTCAACCGTCCGTTTCTTTATACATGCCTGACCCACCCAACCAACAAAAATTTTAAGAAACAGAAAATTCACCATCAGAACCACCTTTATGAGCGTCCATGATCCCACAAGGATGCAGTTTGGTCGGTGACCCCAGCACCAGCCAGATAGTTAGTGTCAAAGCTATGTGAGCCACACCATTATGTATGTGTTTTATCAACAATCTATCCAATTTATTTCAGCTCATTTTAGGCTATGAGCCAAAAAATGAGGCAGATCTAAAGCTCAAGTGAACTACCCCACAAAAAACTGTGGGGATTGAATGCTTATTGTTGGAAACTTCTTTAACGCACACAAAAGCTTTGGATCAAGTTGATCTTTGTGTTTACCCATCGTACATCGTGTGAACTCATGAGCAGGTTAGATGGCAAATAACCATCACTTTAGGCCCTGGGAAGGTTTCAAATGTGGACATCATTCTCACTATTGTATCTTGTGGTTTGATCCACCTGAGCTTTGGATCGCTTCATTTTTGGACTCATGCCTTAAAATGAGCTGAAAGAATGGATGAACAGCATGGATTAAACACATACTTCATAGTGGGGCCCACAGCTTTTGCACTAGATAGCTGGCTCATGTTGGGTCACCTACTAGTTTTTAATGGTGGATATTCAGTCAACATTGTGTTCTTGTAGTATGGTTCACCTTAGATTTGTACGTCTCATTTTTTGTCTTATGCCATAAAATGAGCCGGCTAAATGATTGAACTGAGAGGATAAAAGAGATACATCATCATGGAGCTCACAGATCAGCTAATTGGTTGGTGCTGCGGTCAATAGCCTAATTACATCCTTGATCGTGCGTCAGTAATCAGCAGTCCTATTCTAGTTTCGATGGACTGCTTTCGATAGATGAGCCTGATTAGCCAGGGTTTAGAACATATGAAAGCCTAATTAGCCAGGGTTTAGATTCATGGTCATTTCAATGCACTTCACGGTCAATTCCCTTCACTTCACGGTCATTTCCACGCATTTCACGTTCAATTTGCTTCACTTCACGGTCATTTTCATGCATTTCACGATCAATTCCGACGATTCCGTTTAGATTCACGGTCATTTCGATGCACTTCACGGTCAATTCCCTTCACTTTGAGGTCATTTCCATGCATTTGACAGTCAATCCCGCCGATTTTATTTCCAAGTTTTATCGGTTGGTGTTTGTATGATGGCATATCGAGGGTTTAGAACATATGGAAGCCTAATGGACAATAGGGTATTTTCTCGTATTCCTCTTGGTTTTTCCTCTCTATAGTTTCGGGATGCCTCTACACTGAGAGAGTTCCTCTTTTTATAAAGAGAATCTGAGAGGATTAGGAAGAGTTGGTTTACAATAGGGATAAGGTCTTTGTATCCAACCTCATCTCTATCCGCTTTCAATTAGATCCCAATTTGAGAGAGAGGCATGCACATAGATAAAAGGATATCTACTCAGAGATATTCCATGGGAAAACCATGTAGGACCCGCTCAATTTCCAGTTTGGCCCGCTCAATTTTCAGTTTGTCTCGCTCAATTTTCAGTTTGGCCCGCTCAATTTCTAGTTTATCCCGCTTAATTTTCAGTTTGTCCCACTCAATTTTCAGTTTGGCCCGCTCAATTTTCAGTTTGGCCTGCTCAATTTTCAGTTTGTCCCGCTCAATTTCTAGTAAATTTCCTTCACTTCATGGTCATTTTCATGCATTTCACGGTCAATTCACTTAACTTCACGGTCATTTCCACGCATTTCACGGTCATTTCTAGCGATTTCGTTTAGATTCACGGTCATTTCGATGCACTTCACGGTCAATTCCCTTCACTTCACGGTCATTTCCACGCATTTCACATTCAATTCGCTTCACTTCACGGTCATTTTCATGCATTTCACAGTCAATTCCAACGATTCCGTTTAGATTCACGATCATTTCCATGCACTTTACGATCAATTCCCTTCACTTCACAGTCATTTCCATGCATTCCATGGTCAATTCGCTTCATTTCACGATCATTTCCAACGATTCCGTTTAGATTCGTCGTCATTTCGATACACTTCACGATCATTTCCATGCATTTCACGGTCAATTTGCTTAACTTCACGGTCATTTCCATGCATTTCACAGTCAATTTCGACGATTCCGTTTAGATTCAAGGTCATTTTGATACACTTTATGGTCAATTCCTTTTACTTCACGGTCATTTCCATGCATTTGACGGTCAATCCCGGTGATTCCGTTTCCAAGTTTTATTGGGTTGGTATTTGTATGGCCCAACCCCAAGACCAAACCCGATACATCCTACCCAAGCCCAACCCAATATTGTGTGGGTCACAGGTTGGTCGGGTTGAACCCGCCCAACTTTCAGCCCTAAAATCATATATGGTACGTCAAGTAACTAATTTTGGTTTAGAAGATATTCTTGTTATATGAATAAAGAAAGAAATGAAAAAAGGTGAGAAATTTTTTTTATATACTTATATATACATATTTATATAAATATGTGTTAGAGAAAAATGTGGGTAGAATAAAATTCTAAATGTAAAAAAAATTAAAAAAAATTTAAAAAGAAAAGTATACAGGATACGGCTATAGCTACGGTTATAATCCGTATCCATAGCTTTTTGTTTGAATCTGGGATTAATCCCGGATTCCGCGATCCATCCCCAAATCGTACAGCAAGCTGCGATGGAATCCCGGAATCCGCGATTCATCCAGGATTTTTTTTATATGAAATTTTCGTTGCTTCTGTGGGCCCCACCATGAGGTTTGTGTTATATCCAAACCGTCCATCTATTTGGTGAGCTCATATTAAGGCTTGAGACAAAAAATAAGACAGATCTAACTATCAAGTGGACCACACTGTAAAAGGCAGTGGGAAATTGAACGTCTACCATTGAAACCCTTTAAGGGGTTACAGAAGTATTGGATCACTATGAAATTTGTTTTTCCTCTTCATCCAGGCCTTTGTGACCTTATGAATAGATTGGATGGAAAATAAATGTTATGGTGGACCCTACAAAAGTTTTAACGGTGAAAATCAATTTCCCCGCTGCTCTTTGTGGTGTGGTCCAGTTGATCTTTGGATATGATTTTTTTTGGGGATAATGCTCCGAAATGATCTCGAAATACGGATGAACGTTGTGGATATAATAAATATATAGCTGTGGGGCCATGTAACTTTGATCTCTTTTAAGCCGTCCGTACAACTCTCAGTTGGAGGAGCGTCAGCGCTCGTCTTCGCAGTGAAAAGGATGGGTAGTTTCGTCCTCGAAGTCGCTGTCCGCACGTGCTAGTCTAAGTTGGTAACTAAGGTTTGTTTTCCTTCATAAAAACCGCTGGATAAAAGGTTTTGTCTACAGTGGTCATTTTCTCTTTTCAAAATCCGCCAGATGAGAGGGAAGGTGTTTGGCGCATGGTATTGGGATGGATTAGGTGTGATGGGATTTAAAAAATATAGTTAGGGATTGTCCCTGTTACCGTAGGATAAACTTAAGTCCATGCTATGTTTTGATGGTGGTAAATTGAATGGATATGCCCACCCTCATTTGAAATGATTGAGAATAACATATATACGCGTTATATCCAACCATTCATTTATTTTGTAACATCATTTTGCAGCAAATTCAAAACTTACGTAGTCTCAAAAAAGTTTTCTAGCAATACCTATTCAATCCCCGCTGCTTTTTTACTTGAGCTTTAGAACTACCTAATGTTTTAGCCCATGCTCTAAAATAATCTTGAAAAAGGGGTGGACAGTGGGATATAGCCAGCACATCATAGTGGGACCTACACAACTTGCGAACATTGAGCCAAATTGGCACAAGACCCGCTACATTTCCATCTAATCTAATTCCCAGCTTTTTCAATCTTCCCAAATATTAAAGTATTCTATGTTTTTCATGTTTTCGTTTTTTTTTTTTTTAAAATCCAAAATGACCTCATAAACGGTTTGGATAGTATATAAACATCAAGCGGAGCCTAGCAAGGTTTCAATGGTAGAAATTTCTTCCCCAACTTTCTCTCTCGTGTTACCCACTTGAGTTTTTTATGCATCTCAATTTTGATCGTACGACCTAAAATGAACTCCTAAAAAGGATGAACCGAATGGATTTCTCACGTACATATCTGTGGGCCCCACCCAGCATCTTGCGCAGGAGCAGCTTTTGCAGGAAATCCGCGTCCCAGATTTCATGCCAAAGCCTTTCGCAGGAAGTTCCTGCACTCGTGCGTCAGATGCATATTAATTTAACTGACACCCGAAGTTGACGCTTCTCACCCTTTTTTTAGTGGAACGTAATGATTAAGGGCGTCAAAGAACAGAAATTATACAAAACGCCCACATCTTGGCCAATATTGTTTTTGAGATCCACGCCGTCCATCAGGTACGCTGACTCATCTTAACCATAAAAATAAAAAACCATGATCATTAAAAATTTAGGTTGGCCACACCACAGGAAACGGTTTAGATGGAACGCCCACCATTAGTTTCTGTAGGACCCACTGTGGTATTTATATGCCATCCAATCCACTCACATGATGTTCCTCTCATCAAGATGAAAGATGTAACAAAAAAAAATCAGTATATTCTGAAACTCAGGTGGGCCATGTCACGTTAATTTAAAGGTTTTAGGTACAATTTTTTTGGGTGGCCCACTTAAAGTGTTTAATCATTCTGATTTTTGGCATCAATGGTTAAAAAGTGTGTTGTATATGATGAACGGTGTCGATTTCATGGACTTTATGTCATTTCTCTCAGGTTAGTGAAAGCAAAACGGGTGGTAGGTACCCACGTATTTTACTTTTCTGTTTTGACAAGTGGCAACTAAGGATCTGATGCATTCCACCTGTATTTGTCTGTGCAAAGTACTAAAAAATATTCTTATCCGCAGTTGGTTGGTACGTGATCTATTAAGGAAAAGAAAATGACTTTTTCAGACGTGCAGCTTATGTACTCTCTGTCTTTCTTTTCAAAATTTACATTTTTCAAGAGACGTGATTGTAAAGAACTGGAATCCTTATACCACCTGAGCTCCGTGGGGCCCGCTCGCCCACGGTATTGAGTTTGGAACATTCACAAGGTCCATCAGGCGTCGTTTTCGTTCAGCATGCATCACAAAACTGCCTGACCGAGCTGTACGCGAACCGAGTTTGCTCAGTTAACTCGCTGGACTCGACTCGAAACAGATAAACTCAACTAGGTTCCAAACTGAGTTCGAGCCTATTCAAGTTGATTTTTGGAGCTCGAATTCAAGCTTGGCCTAGCTCGAATTGGCCTGAATCGGAACTCAACTTAAATTGAACTCAGATCAAACTAGTTCGGTAACTCAATTTTTTTTTTCTTTTTAATTGATATTGCTCACTAATCGTTGGATGAAATGACTCAATGAAGTGTTGTTTCGGATGGATACAGTCTTCGTGGGATTGGCCAGTGGCAAGGAAGGCGTGAATATGAAACCAATCACCATTAAAAAAAGAATGATAAAACTTGAATCTTAATTCTGATGCTACCTACCGTGTGTTTCATGAAATACTTGTAAATTGTCGTTGTTTTTTTTAGAAACTTAGAGAAATTGAAGGTGTACTTCATGTGTTTGAGAAAATACAGCATGGGTCAGCTTAAACTAGCTTAAGTTGTTGACCGCATGAAGCCGAGCTACTTAGTCGGGCTCAAGGACTGGGCCGGGCCAAGTTTGAGCTACGGTCAGCTAGTGGCTGAGCCGAGTCGAGCTGTGCGACTAATGTTCAACTCGTGTACAGCTCTACCTGGGAGTAATGTGGGCAAACACCACATGGGTCAACGTAAAATTACACCTGAGTTTGATAAATTCATTTGTTGGGATTTTCATTGGGCTGATTTTTGGAGGGTCTCCTCATCCATGTGAGATGTAGCCGATGGACGGGATGGATGGTATGAACAATCTACGGTGGGCCTCACACAGCATCTGATTTATTTATTTTTTGTTTTTAATGATATTTATCGCCACCTGTGGTGTTCCATGAGATGTGGCTCAGTTGAGCGTTGGATCGGATTGGGTTTTGGCTCAAAGGCCTAACATGGACGGTCAAACTTAATGGACGGAGCGGGCCGGTGGCACGGAGGCCGGATAGTGTAACCCCTGGCCTTATGGTTCATGTCTGTTTGCAAGTTAGGTAGGAATTGTTGAGGTGGTGGCGTCTCATGGCGAGAGATGTCTACATCTCTCCTACCAAGATACTTTTCTCTCTCATTAATTTCTCTTGCGTTTGCGTGTATGGACGGAAGTGTACAATGAAGTTTGTGTTTGGTATGGTTCTCGAATAGCGATCACACGTAAAAAGGACGTATTTTTAGAAAATTGCTGGGTGAGATATTATCATGTAGTCGAAGAGTCTCTATTATTATATATTTATATAATTATATTGCCAAACTATGTAAATTTCTATTTTTTATTATCTTTTACTGTTAGTTTGGTCTCTTATACTTTTATTTTAAATCTTTTCTTATATGTCCCATTATATAATTATATTGCTAAACTATGTAAATTTTTGTCTCTTGTCTTCTGCTTTTAGTTTAGCCTTTTAGATTTTTGTTTTAAATTTATTTGTTTAGGGACCGCAAAAGCACATGGAGATGAATCAAGCAAAGTATTCCAATCGCACAATCAAGTTCAATCACAAATAATTCGATTTTAAATGATAGAGATTACTTGATTCGAACAAGCCTCAAATTTCCCTTACAAGCTCTTGAAACCCTTTGAAATGAATTAGAAAGCTTTGATATACTTCATATTCCCGATTACACTCATATATTTAGTATCTATAAGAATCACAATTGAAATAGGAAACAAATCCCGCACTTATGCAACTCTGTATAACTCTGCACGATTGTTTGATAGCACTTTCGATGGCATCGATAGACTGTTGATGGTATTAAACATCTTCGATGCCATCAAACTAAACACTATGTTCTAACGATAAAACATGGATTTTCTGAATTTTTTTGATGGCATCGAGATGTCATCGACAGACCCGTTGATTTATAGATTTAAGACATCAATCAATAATCTCCATCATGTCTTCAATCGCCAATCTTCATATCTTTTTTTCCTCATCTCTAATTTTGCTTTGCATCATAGTTCCATCATTGCTTCTCGTGCACACTCTATCTTCCCTTTATGCCTTCGTCATGCGCAGATAAGTTACACAAAACTTGAACTTATATATGAGAACCAGTAGAGTTACGCCTTATTCCTTAAGCACCTACTGGATAAAATGATGACAAACATTAATATATTTAGTATGTGAGTGATAAACAAAGTTTTTAACTAAATTGATCACGCTTTCACTGTCATAATTAACCGGCACAACCTCCTGCTGAAGCCTCAACTGATTTATCATATCCCTCAACTAAACACCTTCCTTGAATGCCTCCATTACTATCATATATTCATCTTTACTTGTGGAAAGAGACACCACAGACTAAAGCTTCAACATCTAACTGATCACTCCACCCGTTAGTGCAAACGAGTCACCGTAAGTTGACCTTCTAGTATCCACACTACCCATGTAATCAGAATCCATGAAGCTTAATAACTTGGCCCATAATTTTTCAAATGATAAGACGTAGTCCTACGTACCTTGAATGTATCAAAGTAGCAATTTTACTGCTTCCCAGTATTGTTTTATAGGGTTAGATATGCATCTGCTGACAACACCCACTACATGTAAAATATTCGGTCTAGTACATATCATAACATACATCAAACTGCCAACTGCATTCGAATAAGGTACACGAAACATCTCCTGCTTTTCTTCGTCAGTTTTAGAACATTGTTCAGAAGAAAGCTTAAAATGAGCCACGTGAGGAATATTGCTGACCTATATTTCCATGTCCCTCCCATACTTAATCAACACTTTCTCAAGATATTCTTTTTGAGATAATTAAAGCCTACTCATTTTTCTATCTCTGTGTATATCAATGCCGAGAACCCTCTTTGGAGCCCCCAAATCTTTCATCTCGAATGTCCCAGATAACTGACTCTTCATTAAGTCGATCTCAGACATGTTATGACTACCGATCAGTATCTCATCTACATACAATACTAGGATAATAAATTTTTCATCACTCAATGTCTTGTAATAAACACAATGATCATATTTACTCCTAATAAATTCTTGACTTACCATGAAAGAATCCAACTTTTTATGCCACTGTTTAGGCGACTTTTTCAGGCCGTAAAACGACCTCTTCAACCTATAAACCTTGTTCTCTATTATTTTGAAGCATTCTAATTGATTTATGTAGATATGCTCTTCCAATTCTCCATGCAGGAATGCAGTCTTCACATCCATCTGCTCCAGCTCGAGACCACATTGGGTAATCAACGATAACATGAATCTGATAGATACTTATTTCACCATAGGTGTGAATATCTTAGTGAAGTCGACACCTTCTCTCTGAGCATATCCCTTCGCTACCAACCTTGCCTTATACGTATCATGTTTCTTTTAAAGATCCACTTGCACCCGATCACTTTACAACTGATGAGAAGCTCCACCAGCTCTCATGTCTCATTCTTGTATAAGGAGTCCATCTCATCATCTATCGCTGCTTTTCACCTTTTGGCATCCAGTTCATCAAGAGCCTCCTGGAGAGTAGACAGATCTCCTTCATCTGTAATGAGGGCATATGCGATATTTGAGTCATTCATGTACCTCACCGATAATCTACAATCTCGTGGCAGATTCCTTTTCACAGGTGGTTGCTCTTCCCACTCCTGTAACTATGTCTATGTCTGTCTCAGCTTATGTCTCATATTTGTCTAACTGAATATCTACCACCAACTTTTTTAGTTCCTCTTACTCATCATTACGGAACAGGGATCCTTTGTCAATTTTAACGTCACGGTTAATGATGATTTTCTATGTGACCCGGTCATATAGCCTATACCCCTTGACACTACCATAGCCAATAAAGATATATTTCTTGACCCTTTGATCTAGCTTATTTCTCTCAACAGATGGTATATGAGAGTAATCATCACAACTAAATACACACAGTCCCAAGTACTTTATATGCTAACCACTTCACACTTCCTCTAGAATCTTACCTTTAATGGCCGTAGAAGGGGACCGATTCACCAAGCAACAAGGCGTGTTAACGGCCTCGGTTCACAAGCCCTTGCCCAACCCAACATTATTAATCATGCATCGAGCTCTCTCCAAGAGAGTCTGATTCATCCGCTCAGCCAGACCGTTCTGCTCAGGTGTGTGGTGCAATGTGTTGTGCCTTACGATTCCTTCATCATTACAATATTAATTGAATTCCCTATAAGTGAATTCACCACCATTATCTGTCCTTAGTACCTTCACTTTTTACTCAGATTGTTTTTCCACTATTACCTTCCACTACTTGAAATTGGTTAAAATGTCATACTTATTTTTCATAAAATAAACCCACACCTTCTTAGAATAGTCATCAATAAATGTGACGAACCATGACGACTCTCCACTAGAAACCACGGTCGATGACCCCCTGTAACATCCTAGATTTTTCCTATTTTTAATTTTCAAAAATCCGTAAAAATTTTCAATATAACTAGTCCACGAACCAACAGTTTGAAGTGATTATGACTGAATCGCTATTTTCGCTAATTGCAAATAGGCCACACTATGGACTTGAATAATCTAAACCCTAATCATTGCACACAAGAAATCTTACTAGCCGATTCATTCCAGAAATGTCATAATTATCTAAACAAGCTCTATACTGCTCGTTAGTAAGCTACTAAACCCAAGGCTATAGAAATACGTTCGTCTTAGTAGGCTTGACGTCTATCGAGGGATATCATGCCGAGATCGCATCTCAAATCATTCAACTTAGACTCACAAGGCGATTGCTTGGGTTGTGCGAATACCTTATATAAAAATCTGAAACTTAAAGTGAAACTAGCCCTTTTACTCTTTCGCGAAGTTATAACTTTCAGACCGTCGATTCATGGCCAAAGTCGAGGTAGTAATAAAAGATATTTTCTCACACATATTTGTGTTGTTATAGACTTGATTGACGCTCGATGATCGTCGATCTGAGTTAGGGCCTTTTCGATTGATCGGCATGTTCGATCATTGGATGGTTGTGTACAAATGTAGATTGCCTTGTGGGACACCTATCCCATGGCTTATATTGACCCATATGCCTTCCGTTGGGTTCCATTAGTAGGAAAAAACCCCCTCAAGAGTTAATATAATGAATAAAGGGTCATTAGGGCCATTTGCATCTCTTCTGGTATTATAAATACCCATTCATTTCATGCCCCCTCTCCCAATATGAATTTTGAGCCTAGCTTTGAAATGAGAAGAAAAAGAGGAGAAAGGAGAAGAGAGAGAGAGAGAGAGAGAGAGAGAGAGAGAGAGCTTGAAAGTGTGAGGATTTGTACACCTTCATCCTCTTATCTCCTCTATAGCAACCTTGCCCTTCATTGGTGTTAATTCGGCGACGATTGAAGGTAAGTATTAAGTCATTTTTGTGGGTTTAGGTCTTGTATATAATTCATTCTAATTTCTACAAGCTTACATGCTTACATAGATTCTCAACGATCTTTCCCCAACACCCTAACCCAACGATCACTGTGAGTCAGGCGAATCATCATAAGGTGCGCACCATTATCTCTAGGTTATCTTTTATTAACCCTTAAGGGTCTCAGTTAATAATTAGATGTTTGTAGATGAATTTGTACATGCTAATATGTTAACATTTTGATTTTTGTTATAATATATGCTATTAGTTGGATATGGATGCTCACATGTTTGATGAAATGCCTAAGTGGTAGAATGTGTTGCTTTGTCGATGCTCATATGCTTGATTTAATGCTTAAGTGATTGTATTACTTTATGCATGCTAACATGTCTGATTTAATGCCTTAGTAAACGTAGTACTCTATGGATGCTTACATGTTCGATGAAATGCCCAAGTGGTTGTGTAGTAGAACTTCTGCTTTAATTGCGTGATGTAGTGTTTAGTCCATAATGATACTTATGATTGTTATGATGTTGGGTTAGTTGGCTAACTGCCACAACAAAAGGCATGGCCTGAGTTGGGGTGGCCACCCTAATCTTATTCGATCGACCCGAGTTGAACATGGATGACCAATAGTAGGTGGACTACATGGGATGCTTGTACCCATGATGCTGATTGTGCTGGGGTTCTCCTAGGTTAATCAAATTAGTCTACTAGCAGACTGATCATGTATGTTTAAAATGTGTGACAAGACCAAATAGAATCTAGGATATCTCGTTCTCAATGGATGAGTCTATTCATAACTATTAGTGCGATACGATCCCACTAAGACTCATGAGGTAGGCATGGTGGTATGAGACATCGTGTCTGAGTTGTCGGCCTACGTTGGGGTGACGAGCTTCCCTACAGTGACCAATGAGCACTGATGAAGGTGAAAGATTTTTATTTGAACGACCCCCGTCAAATTACCCGGCCGATAGTTCCACGCCAGATTACCGTTCAAACGACCCGGGCATGAATAGAATTGGGTGACGAGCCCTTTTCTCACGGTGATTTGGTTTTATGTGACAAGCCCACACCTTATATCTGAGTGATCATACCCGGTTTGGGTGATGACTCATATTAGGTTGATCCTCATACATTTATGTATCATGTCATTGTTGAGGATCAAATATTGCATATCAGATCCCATTTATTGCCTGGATTCACTAATCATGGTACTGTTTAACGGTCCGATTTAATCGTGTTTATGATACAGGGTGTATTTACGAGCTTGGACTGAAACAATGTGCTAAAAGCTGAGATTTAACCCTCAGAATTCACCAAAGTATGGAAAGGACCCCAGGAGACCAAGATCGACGAATTTACACGCCAGAGACCTGAGAAAATAAAGAAACTGAAGCTCAAGTGGCCCGAAATTGGTCCAGAATGCTAGATCACAGGGTTCCCACCATCCGTTGGGCTTGAAACTTCATAAATGGCCTAAGAACCACAAATTAACCGTACACGTCAAATTTCAGCCATTGGATCCTAGTAAAAGTGGCCCAACGGATAGATCAGCCCATAAACCGTCGATTTTGGGCCCATATGACATCTGGATATGCTTCAATTCTTGAATCAACACCTTAAATGATATGGCAGAATGGATGGACGGAGTAGATTTCTCACAAACATCTCTGTGGGACCCATACAGGTAGTGCATGTACAAGTTATGCAGGTGCACCGGGCGTACACCAAATATCCAAAAGTCGGTCAGTAAGCGCTGACCGACTCTTCTTCTCAAATCCGGATTTCACTCACAGCGGTGAACGTGGGTCCGCCGGTTCCTCTCAGTGGGGCCCACTCCTCTTCCAAAGTATCAATCGGGACTGTCCATTGTGTGCATAGGTGGGGTATTTACCTCACCAAGGTGGCCTCTTGAGACCATGTAAGATGTTGCAGAATCCTAACCGTTAAAAGCATGATGAATGGCGGAGTAGAAGATATTGTGGGCCACATAGAATTTGATCCAAAAACAGTGATTCCCACCTGGTTTTTCGAGCAGAATGCAGTGGACGGCGTGAATTTCTCAAAACAAAAGTGATGTGGGCCCCACCATCAGTACAGCGTAAGTGCGTTACGCACTCTGTTTTTGCGTCCGGGAAATCCGAAACTTTCGGCCGATTGTGGGCCACTGCCTGTGATCGGATTGGTGATCCGAACCATCCAAGTGAAGCCTAGGCCAGGGTTGACCCTAGCCATGAAGACAGATCCAAAAGCAAGGATGATCAACGTCCTAGCCAATCCCAAACGTAACTGGTTATACGGAAGGCTGCGCAAAGGAGAGTCTGTTTCTTCTTGAAGTTCGGACTGCGGAAACAGGCAGAGGGCTGCGAATCTCTCCAGGGATCTGGCTCTTCTTGTTGCTGCCTATAAGTAAGAAAGAGATAGAGAGAACCGGGGGGATCTGGAAGCTGGAACGTGAAGACAGGGAAAGGATTGAAGGAGAGGAGCTGGACGTGAGCAGAGGCAGAGATAGAAGTGGGCTGGCTTGGGTTGGGCCTGGTGCTTCTCTTTCTTTTCTTCTTCTTCCTTTGTTTATTTTGAATTCAGCCTAATCATGCCCGTGATTGGCTAAACCTCTTAGCTAGGGCTAAGAGGTGAAGCCTGTAGCGAGATGGGAGACTCTATTTTATGCTTTTAATGTAAATGCATGAACTCAATTTGTTTTTAGTTGATTATGAAAGGAATGTTTTTAGTCTTTAATGGTCTGTTGTGACTGAAATTACAATGGGTCTGCAATGGCTTTGAATATTTCCTTTTTCCCTTTTGATGTTATGACGTCAGGAAGCCCTGTTGTTCACCATCGTCTCCTGGGCATGGTAGGATGATGGTACCCTTCCTAACCTTCATAGCATGTTGATTGGTTGGTGATTAGTTTAATTCTGTTGTTAACTTTGTTTCCTGGGCATGGTTTGGTGATGGAATCCATTCTAATTCATATACCTTTCATCTCTTGAAAACCAGATCAAGTAAGTTCAGTTAAATGTCCATGATTCCTGATGCAGGCATAAGATCTCCCTGATCTCTACAAGTGGATCCTCTGAATCCCTAGTTTCCTTCCTCTGAATTCCTTAAGTTCTACATTAATCTCTCACCATTATTCATCAATTTATATTCGATTTAGATTGCATCTTAGGCTAGTTCTATTTCTTCCTAGTTTCAGGTAACCCTTGGGATTCGACCTCGGTCTCACCGAGTTTATTACTACATCACAACCCTATACTTGGGGAGTGAACAAGTTTTTGGTGCCGTTGCCGGGGACTGACGGTTGCGATTCTCTGAAATTAATTAGGTTTAGAATTAGTTTAAAATTTGAATTTGACTAACTTTAGTTTTAGATTTTTTTGAACTAACTTGTTTTCCTGTTTTGTAGGATCCTGACATAAGTTTCTAAATTGGCAATTCTTTCCTAATTTCTCTACTTTTTCTACAGTTAAAATTATGGTTAAATTTTAGAAATTTTCTAATTCTAGTACTTTCCTATTTGTAGGAAATAGTTTATTTTTAGAAACTTTCCTCTTCTGTTTTGGAAACTAGGTTATTCATTTCCCTTTTTAGAAATTAACTTTCTATTTTTGTCTTGTAGTAACTTTCTAATTCTAACTCTTTTAGAATCTAATTTTGTTTCCTAATTTTCTACTCATAGGATTTTTGTTTAGAAACTAACTTTCCTATTGTGTAAGCCTTTAAGATAGAAATTTCTAATTCGGTAAGTTCTTTCTCTCTACTTTCTATTTTTCATTTACCTTTTAGTGTAGGACTTTCTTCTTTTAGAAACTAGTTTACTTCTATCTTCCTTTTTTAGGATTTTGTTAATTCCAAACATTCTCTTTAGAACTGAGTTATTTATTTTCTTTTGCAGGTCCTTAACTTAGGGGCTTCAATTTGATAATTTCTTTCCAATTCTCTCTCTCTTTCTTTCTAGATTTTCTTTTCCTTTCTTAGAATTATGTTTCAAATTTAATTAAGGGTTGTGAGTGTTTTATGCCCAAGTGGGCCCGTGACAACACTCGACGTCTCTTGACTGAAGGAGGATTGGTTGAGGGGTTAACTATCCATCGCAGGACTAGACACCACTCGAAATCCCCTGAGTTAACTGAAGTTATGGCTAAAGACCAACCTCCTCTACTTCCACCCAGGGTGAAGGATACCCAAGATGAGAATGAGGCGCATTAGACACCCCCGCCTCGTACTTTACGAGATTATCTACAACCGGCGGGAGTGAGTACGCCCTCATGCATGATTTTCCCTGAAAACACAGGACAAATGGACATCAAGCCAGGAGTTATCCAACTCCTTCCCAAATTCCATGGACTTGAATCAGAAAGTCCATATTTACATTTGAAAGAGTTCGATGAGATTATAGCTACATTATATTTTCCTAATGTATCTGAGGATACAATCAGGCTGAAACTCTTTCCTTTTTCCTTAAAAGAGAAAGCTAAGACGTGGTTACATTCACTGCGTCCTAAATCTATTGGCACATGGAGCGACATGCAGAGGGAATTCATTAAAAAATTCTTCCCACATCATAAAAACGATTACCCTCAGAAAAGCAATCATGAACTTTGCCCAAAAGGAAGATGAAACATTCTTCCAATGTTGGGAAAGGTTCAAAGATTTGGTCAGTTCATGCCCACAACACGGATTTGAAATGTGGCGCATTACAAATTTTTTCTATGATGGACTGATATCTTCCATGCACCAAATGGTCGAGACAATGTGTAATGGAGAATTCATTAATAAAAATGTTGACGAGGTATGGGATTACCTCGATAGTCTTACTGAAAAAACACAATCATGGGACTATTACCCAAAGTCGAACACCACGTCTAGGCCGACTAAATTAAAGGAGAAAGGTGGATTATATCTCTTGAAAGAAGAGGATGATCTCAAGTGTAAAGTGACTACGCTCATAAGGAAAGTTGATGCCATGGAAGGAAAGAAGGATAAGGTCAATGAAATTGTTTGCGGCATCTGTGATTGTAACATTCACACAACTGAAAACTATCCTACAATACCTGCCTTTCGAGGAGTGTTGAATGAATAAACCAATGCTGTAAACAACTATCAAAGATCTTTTACTGGACCTAACTCCAATACGTACAATCCTGGTTGGAAAAATCATCCAAACTTTAGTTGGAAGAATGGACAAACGGCTACCCCTCAAGGTTTCTTCAATCAAAATCCAAATCAAGTGAAACCTCAAGAGGAACCGGTTCAAAATTCCATACAAGAGCTGGCTCAGGCAATGCGGGGAATTACAGATTTTATGCAAAAGATAGATTCTCGTATGACGGTTATAGAAAAGTGGATGCTTCCTGCACAACCTCTCCCAATCCTAAACTGCAGTACGAGATTAGTGATCCCAGCTCTTCAAATCAGATGGGGCACGCTAAATCCATCACCACTCTTAAGAGTGGAAAGATCATTGATAAAACTCTTCCGGTTAGGCCCGAAAAGCCTCAAGAACCAGAAGAGAACAGCAATGATGGATCTAGTGATGCCCCACAAAAATTAGAACCGGAACTTCTAGAGAAGCCAGTTGCTCCGTTCCCCCAACGGTTGGTTGCACCAAAACGTCTTTCTAACTCTCAGGATATTCTGGAGGTGTTGAAATAAGTGAAAGTTAACATTTCTCTACTTGATGTCGTGAAACAGATTCCTTCATATGCTAAATTTCTGAAAGACTTATGCACGACCAAAAGACGACAAAGTATTCAAAAGAAAATCTTCTTAACTGAGAAAGTGAGTGCCATCCTGAAGCAAGACGTGCCGCAGAAATTCAAGGATCCCGGTAGCCCAACTATATCATGTGTAATCAGGAACCATCGAATTGATCACGCACTTCTTGACTTAGGAGCGAGCGTCAATCTGATTCCCTACTCGGTATACAAACAGTTAGGTTTGGGTGAATTGAAACCCACCCTAACCACACTACAACTTGCTGATCGCTCTATTCGTGTACCAAGAGGGATAATTGAGGATGTGTTAGTCCAGGTCGATAGATTTTACTACCCTGTAGATTTTATCATCCTGGACACCGAACCCATCAATAACATGAGCACTCAGATTCCCGTCATTCTTGGTCGCCCATTCCTTGCCACGTCAAATGCAATTATCAATTGCAGGAATGGTGTCATGACTATATCTTTTGAAAATTTGACATTGGAGTCAAACATTTTTTTAATAACGGCAGCAACTCAGAGGATGATGACGATTTCCATGACATTAACATGATTGACTCTTTCGTGGAAGATACGACACCTCTGACCTTATCCTCCGACCATCTAGAGACGTGCCTGGCCCACTCCCATGATTTTGATGATGACATGATTAGGGAGACGTGCGCCTTGCTTGATACTGCATCGGTACTTGAAGTTAACCGGTGGAGGCCACAATTTGAAGAATTGCCACAAACCGATGTAGTGCCTCTACTGTCTAACCTCAAGCCGCCGAAGCTTGACCTAAAACCTTTGCCCTCTGATTTGAAATATGCCTATTTAGGTCAAGATGAGACATACCCGGTGGTGATCTCTGCCCACCTGGAGAAAGAACAGGAGAGTATGCTCATTTCTACTCTCATTGAGCATAAAGGAGCCCTGGGATGGACGATAGCGGACCTCAAGGGAATCGATCCCTTGATTTGTACTCACTGCATATATCTTGAGGATAATACAAAAACCGCTCGGCAACCACAACATAGACTAAATCCAAACATGAAGGAAGTGGTTAAGGTCGAGGTTCTTAAACTATTGGACGTGGGTATCATATACCCTATATCTGATAGTCAATGGGTGAGTCCAACTCAAGTGGTCCCTAAGAAGTCTGGAATCACCATCATAGCCAATGCTGATAATGAACTCGTGCCAACTAGAGTCATTACTGATTGGAAAATGTGCATTGACTACAGAAAGTTGAATGCCGTCACGAGGAAAGACCACTTTCCTTTACCATTCATTGATCAGATCCTGGAAAGGTTAGCTGGTATTCCTATTACAGTTTCCTTGATGGGTATTCGGGCTACAACCAGATAGAGATAGCCCCTGAAGACTAGGAAAAGACCACATTTATATGTCCCTACGGCACCTTTGCCTACCAAAGGATGCCATTCGGATTATGTAATGCCCCTGCCACCTTTCAGCGATGTATGCTTAGTATCTTTTCTGATATGGTGGGGCAATATCTAGAGGTCTTCATGGATGATTTCTCTGTTTACGGTCCATCTTTCAGCAAGTGCTTGGAAAGTCTTAAATGTGTGCTGAAAAGATGTGAAGAAAAGAACTTGGTACTTAATTGGGAGAAGTGCCATTTCATGGTTCAGAAGGGAATTGTCCTTGGGCATATCATCTCGTCCAAGGGAATCGAGGTAGATAAGGCAAAAATCGATCTTATCTCTAACCTACCTCCACCCAAGAACATCAGAGACGTGCGATCCTTCTTAGGACACGTAGGATTTTACAGGCGATTCATAAAGGACTTTAGTCTCCTCTCTCGTCCTTTATGTAGTATTCTTCAAAAGGATGCTCCGTACGAGTAGACTGAGCAATGCCAGGAAGCTTTTACCAAGCTTAAGGGCACGTTAACCACTGCACCTATCATGCAGCCACCCGACTGGAGCCTTCCTTTTGAGCTTATGTGCGACGCTTCTGATTATGCTCTTGGAGCGGTTCTAGGCCAGAGAAAAGATAAGAGACCCTACGTCATCCATTACGCGAGTAGGACTTTAAATCCGGCCCAAGTGAACTACTCAACTACGGAAAAGGAACTCTTAGCCGTAGTGTTCGCCTTGGACAAATTTAGGTCCTACCTGATCGGATCCAAGATCATTATCTATACAGATCATGCGGCACTGAAGTATCTTCTTTCTAAGAATGATTCTAAGCCCCGCCTGATACGATGGATCCTTCTACTCCAAGAATTTGATTTGAAAATTAAAGATAAAAAGGAAGTAGAAAACGTTGTGGTCAATTACCTTTCTCGCCTTAATACCTCTGATTCCCTTGGGACGACCCATATCAACGACATGTTCCCTGATGAACAACTGTTCAGAGTCTCCCATTCACCTTGGTTCGCTGATATTGCTAATTATCTTGCTACAGGTGCCATACCGACACAATGGACTGCGCAAGATAAGAAGAAATTCTTCACCGAGGTGCGCAACTTTTTCTGGGATGATCCTTATTTATTTAAATATTGCCCAGACCAAATCCTAAGGAGATGTGTACCAGACGATGAGCATCAGAGCGTCATCTCCTTCTGTCACTCACAGGCCTGTGGTGGTCACTTTTCTGCTAAAAAGACCACGGCCAAGATTCTGCAGTGTGGCTTTTACTGGCCCACTATGTTTAGGGACACTCATGAGTTTTGCAAAGCTTGTGAGCGTTGTCAGAAATTGGGAGCATTGTCCTGTCGAAATATGATGCCTTTGAATCCCATCCTTATCATTGAAGCATTTGATTGCTGGGGCATCGATTTCATGGGACCATTCCCCCAATCGTTTGGAAATCTGTATATTTTGCTCGCCGTGGATTATGTCACTAAATGGGTCGAAGTGATTTCGTGTCGAACTAATGACCATCGCACGGTCATTAAATTCCTAAAAGAAAACATCCTTTCTCGATTCGGAACATCTCGAGCCATCATTAGTGATGGGGGCTCACACTTTTGTAATAAACCATTTGAGAGCTTAATGAAGAAATATGGTATCTCTCATAAGGTGAGCACCTCGTACCACCCACAGACAAGTGGGCAAGCTGAGATTTCTAATAGGAAAATTAAACACATTTTGGAGAAAACGGTTAACCCTGATCGTAAGGATTGGTCAATCCGATTGACCGATGCCTTATGGGCATACCGTACTGCCTTTAAAACCCCTATTGGAATGTCTCCCTTTAGACTTGTCTATGGGAAAGCTTGTCACTTGCCTGTGGAGCTGGAACATAAAGCGTACTGGGCGATCAAAAATCTTAATTTCAATCTGGACAACGCTGGCTCGCTACGCAAACTTCAATTGAATGAACTTGAGGAAATCCGGAATGATGCGTACGATAATTCAAGAATTTACAATGACAAGATGAAAGCATTTCATGACCAACACATTTTGCGAAAATCATTCACGCCTGGTCAGAAGGTCCTTTTGTACAATTCTCGATTACATCTCTTTCCGGGTAAGCTTCGATCTCGTTAGACCGGCCCTTACATTGTTGTTACTATTTTTCCTCATGGGGTCGTTGAGATAAGAGATCTTGACAATGACAAGGAGTTTAAAGTCAATGGACATCGATTGAAACCATTTGTCGAGAAATTTGATTCAGAGGACATGTCCATGCCCCTGACTGCTCCTGTTTACCAGGATTGATCTCCTAGTCTAATGGAGGTACAGGTAGGTTTATCGCTTTCATAGGACTATGGTAGTTGCTTTATTTGTCTGGCTGATGACGGTAAACTTAGCGCTCCTGGGAGGCAACCCAGCTCTTCATTTCATTTCGTTTTTATCATTAGTTAGTTCAATGTTTGTGGGTAACATTACTTCAAACCCTCACGAGACTACAACTCGTCCACTAGGGGCAACCTAGGGGTTTAAAGGCTTGTTGTATACGCTAAATGCAATCGAGAGCACCTACGAAAGTGGTATAAGTAGGATTTTATTTTTATTTTTGTGTTTCCTTCTCTCTCGTGTTGACCGACGCCCATGCTGCGATCTCTTGGAAAGTGTCTCTCAATTCATCATCCAGGTACTATCTTCCCATCACTTCATAATTACTTTTCATTGTCCCAAGTGCATTGCATGCTCATATCATTTACATTGAGGATAATGTAGATTTTAGGTTGGGGGTGGGAGATTAGGTTTCCTAATCAGTGTTTTCTTAGTCTTGAGCATAAATTGTGAAAATTTTAAATTTTTCTGGAATTTCGTATGAATTCAAAGTGATTTTGATGGCCATCTGGGACACTGGGAATTGCAAAATACATGATGTTGGTAATTTACGACTCTTGGATTCGGTTAGCTGTTAAATTTCACAGCTAAGTGTGAATTGTTAATCCATTATTAGAATTTGTAAACGTTGATTGAGTCATGAATTCGCAGGACACATCTCGCTTGCATATTAAGGTTTCAGTTCGATATTGAAGGATTAATTAGGTAATCACTAAACATGAAAGGAACCAACTTGGGAAATTGAATGGATTGGGCGAACAGTCTTTACCATAGGTTTGCTCCCTATAGGTGAGGATTCGACTCCCCATGGATGATATTTGAAAAAGAGTCGAGTGTACAGTCTTTACCTTAGGTTTGCTCCCTATAGGTGAGGATTTGATTCCCCTTCTTGGCGTTACTTTTAATGAAAAAATCAAAAGTTGGAGGAATGAAAAGATGATCTGTGAGGAAAGTTTTGGTTATCATGAATTATCTTATTGGTTACCAATGATATCCTGAAATTGAGAAGTGAGTTTCATGTTAATAAGCCGAGATTATACTATACACCCATGGAACTTAATGTTTAGAATTGTTCTGATTGATGGATTAATACTTTGAACTCGACTATGAAGTTATCGTGTGCTCGAGTTCAGGAGATAGTAATGCCCAACATTCATGAATTATAGAATTCTAGGATCTGGATTGTTTTTCAAAAATCATTCGATTTTATAGAAATTGTTCTGTAATTCTCAACTTATTTTTCGCATACTTTGCTCGGGACTAGCAAAATGCTAGTTGGGGGTTGTGTTGAGGATTAAATATTGCATATCAGATCCCATTTATTGCCTGGATTCACTAATCATGGTACTGTTTAACGGAATCGTGTTTATGATACAGGGTGTATTTACGAGCTTGAACTGAAACAAGGTGCTAAAAGCTGAGATTTAACCCTTAGAATTCACCAAAGCATGGAAAGGACCCCAGGAGACCAAGATCGACGAATTTACACGCCAGAGACCTGAGAAAATCGAGAAACTGAAGCTCAAGTGGCCCGAAATTGGTCCAGAATGCTAGATCACAGGGTTTCCACCATCCGTTGGGCTTGAAACTTCATAAATGGCCTAAGAACCACAAATTACCCATACACGTCAAATTTCAGCCATTGGATCCTAGTAGAAGTGGCTCAACGGATAGATCAGCCCATAAATCGTTAATTTTGGGCCCATATGACATCTGGATATGCTTCAATTCTTGAATCAGCACCTTAAATGATATGGCAGAATGGATGGACGGAGTAGATTTCTCACAAACATCTTTGTGGGACCCATACAGGTAGTGCATGTACAAGTTATGCCGGTGCACCGGGCGTACACCAAATTTCCAAAAGTCGGTTAGCAAGCGCTGACCGACTCTTCTTCTCAAATCCGGATTTCACTCACAGCGGCGAACATGGGTCCGCCGGTTCCTCTCAGTGGGGCCCACTCCTCTTCCAAAGTATCAATTGGGACCATCCATTATGTGCATAGGTGGGGTATTTACCTTACCAAGGTGGCTTTTTGAGACCATGTAAGATGTTGCAGAATCTAAACCGTTAAAAGCATGATGAACGGCGGAGTAGAAGATATTGTGGGCCACATAGAATTTGATCCAAAAACAGTGATTCCCACCTAGTTTTTCGAGCGAAATGCAGTGGACGGCGTGGATTTCTCAAAACAAAAGCGATGTGGGGCCCCCATTAGTACAGCGTACGTGCGTTACGCACCTTGTTTTCGCGTCCGGAAAATTCGGAACTTCCGGCCAATTGTGGGCCACTGCCTGTGATCGGATTGGTGATCCGAACCATCCAAGTGAAGCCCAGGCCAGGGTTGACCCTAGCCATGAAGACAGATCCAAAAGCAGGGACGATCAGCGTCCTAGCCAATCCCAAACGTAACTGGTTATACGGAAGGCTGCGCAAAGGAGAGTCCGGTTCTTCTTGAAGTTCGGACTGCGGAAACAGGCAGAGGGCTGCAAATCTCTCCAGGGATCTGGCTCTTCTTGTTGCTGCCTATAAGTAAGAAAGAGATAGAGAGAACCGGGAGGAGTTTTGGGGGGGATTTGGAAGCTGGAACGTGAAGACAGGGAAAGGATTGAAGGAGAGGAGTTGGACATGAGCAGAGGTAGAGATAGAAGTGGGCTGGCTTGGGTTGGGCCTGGTTCTTCTCTTTCTTTTCTTCTTTTTCCTTTGTTTATTTTGAATTCGGCATAATCATGCCCGTGATTGGCTAAACCACTTAGCTAGGGCTAAGAGGTGAAGCCTGTAGCGAGATGAGAGACTCTATTTTATGCTTTTAATGTAAATGCATGAATTGAATTTGTTTTTAGTTGATTATGAAAGGAATGTTTTTAGTCTTTAATGGTCTGTTGTGACTGAAATTACAATGGGTCTGCAATGGCTTTGAATATTTCCTTTTTCCCTTTTGATGTTATGACGTCAGGAAGCCCTGTTGTTCACCATCGTCTCCTGAGCATGGTAGGATGATGGTACCTTTCCTAACCTTCATAGCATGTTGATTGGTTGGTGATTAGTTTAATTCTGTTGTTAACTTTGTTTCCTGGGCATGGTTTGGTGATGGAATCCATTCTAATTCATATACTTTTCATCTCTTGAAAACCAGATCAAGTAAGTTCAGTTAAATGTCATGATTCCTGATGTAGGCATAAGATCTCCTTGATCTCTACAAGTGGATCCTCTGAATCCCTAGTTTCCTTCCTCTGAATTCCTTAAGTTCTACATTAATCTCTCACCATTATTCATCAATTTATATTGCATCTTAGGCTAGTTCTATTTCTTCCTAGTTTCAGATAATGTACAGGTATTAGTCCCTTGGGATTCGACCTCGGTCTCACCGAGTTTATTACTACATCACAACCCTATACTTGGGGAGTGAACAACCGTACCTTTAGAATTGTTGATTTATGAGATAAATGGGTGACATCTAAATTTCGATCAAGGGACACTGGTGAGGAGCTGGTACGTGCCGTAGCAAGCCACGTGATCTAAATAAGGACTAGTGATATGATGTCGGTATTCTAGCTTCACTAATATACTAGATGAATGGAACTTAATAATTACTTGGCTAACATACACATCAGTTGCATTGTATTAGATAGGATATGACGATTTGGCATTGGAGTCGTGTGATCAGGGAGTGTTTGCATTTGTAAAATAAACGTTAAAGTCACTTGTGAGAGAGTATTGGATTGTGAGGTGCATGCATCATTTCATAATCTCCCTCATGTATTTCATAAGAGTACTAAGGAAATGCTTGATTTCTTATTTTATCATTAATTACACTGATTGAGTCGATAGCATGTGTAACTTAAAACTAATGGAACCACTGAGTTAACTACTCACTCTATAACACCCCGCACCTCTGATACACAGGTGTTACCATTAAAAACTTGGTTAGTGTAATTGATAATTTATAGATGACTCTAACTTAAACCAAGATGGTGAGAATAACCTCCGACCGTTCCTAGAAACTGCTCATTAACACCTGAACAAGTCACCAGAACCTTTTAGGAACTAAACAAAACATCTACTAGTCCCATGGGTCATCCTAACAACCAACCTCCCCATCGCAACCATTGAATTGTGGGATCCAACTACCAACTGCTCAAAGAATAGACATACCTGGAGTTGGATAGACGGCCCACATCGATGGCTCTGATCAGAGGTAGATCCCATAAATAAGTAAGCAAATGGATAAGTGTCTTGATGACTAGAAGTGCTCAATAGGCAAAGTGGCTGGGCTTAGTGTAACGCTCTGAAATTTGGGGGTCGAGCAACACTGGACTTCCAAGTTCCCGGGTATTACTTATATCCTAATTGTAGTGATTTGTATATAAATCAATTTAAATGAGCAATAAAGAAATCGACTGGAACATAAACCATAACCACAACTAATCTACTAAAATAAGGTCAGCTAAGAAGTACGAGTCTTCAGGAAACATTAAATGGGTCGCACAAGGCGTCGCTCGATAAAATTCACATATGAAATGTCCAAAAGAAATGGTGTGGTAAATCCCTTGCTCAACAATCCATAGTTAGCCCGCACAGTCTACGGAGACTTGCCCATAAGTCGGAAGAAGGAAAGCTCCTCTTCCTCGTCTATGCTCACCCCACTTGGCTCATCAAGCTTCGCATCACCTGCATCTAATGAAGTGTCTGCTTGGTATTTTAAAACACTGTCCCAGAGTAGGAGTGAGTGATCAACTCAGTGGGTGCTATTAGTAATAAGTTACACCAAATAATAATTCCATGATGAAATTAATGAAAGGCATATATTCACAAATCTCTAACTAATCTTTATTAATGCATATATATAAATTATGGTATGATGCATGACCTCACCAATAACACTCCCTCAAGCGACTTCGTCTAACGTTCGCGCATGACAAACACTCCCTCATTGTGACCTCAACTGCCAAGTCGCCAATTAACTAATGCGATGTGATCATGAACGTGTTAGCCGGGTGTTTAGTTAATTCTGTTCATCCATCAGATTTGGGGAAACTGGTACACCCCGATGATATCAATGCCCTTAACCATTTGCAAGGCCTAGCCCCACGATCCATGATCCCATCGGGTCCCTCACCCCTGATGAAAGCATGTGACGAGTACTGGAAGGCGGGATCGGTCAGGGTCACAACGGGGAGGCTCGTCACCCTAGTGTAGGCCAACAGCTCCGGCATAGTGTTCCATTCCACCATGCCTGACTCACGAGTCTAGAGGATTAATTCTAACTGTTGTCAGTGGACGTCCGTGGGCGTGGGTGTTCTAGGTTCCAAACAGGTGTGAGCAAACATGGTTAACAAACATGGTTGGTCAGTTGGTGGACCAAACTGTCCAAATTTAGGCGAGCATGTAACGCATGACATCGGGTGCAAGCAACCCTCGTAGTCCCACTACTGTTGTCCATTCGCGTCTGCCCACATCGGGCAATCTAGTCATGGGACGGCCCGACCGACGGGGCTGCGCTCATAATTTGTAGATTCCTGACCAACCTAGACAATGGGCTACAATCCTTGACATATCAAGACAAGTATGATTTATCCTTAAGTAATAATGAAATAAACACATAATTAATCAAGACATAAATTTCAGGATACCAAAATGAATACAAACTACTCCTAGCAGCAGAAATTAGACATGCATGTATATGATATTGGATTTCCTAAGAGACAAGAAAATAATAAGCCATTCATAATGCAGGAAATGCAGTCATGCAAGCAACAAGGAAAAATATGCAGGAAATCAGATGTAAGGATGAACATGCAGCATAATTTCTAGGTCCAAACAATATTGAAGATTAATCTAACATTAATTTATCTTTGCATGCACGTTAGGCAAACTTATCAGACAGGTTCCTAGATAGATTTTTCTATAATGCACATGCACATCAATCTAGCATTCATAATCATTTAGTTTATCCAATAATTGGTAATTGGCCACCTAAGGATAATAGTCTGCACCTAAGGATCGCCGAGAGCTTGTAGAGTCGTCCTAGGGGTGCTGAACGCGAGGGTCGATTTTACCGAGGTCCTGAGTCAATTGAACCTGCATGTTAGGACACATGCAAGGGTCTGGCTTAATAAAATAAATTTTTGGAGAAAAATGGGTGATTACCTCCCAATCAGCTGAAATTTGCTTTTGTGGTTGTGGATGTGAGATTCTTTGGGGAAGAGGAAGGAGATTCTCCAAGGTTCCAAGTCCCTTGGGCCCCACCTCCTACTACACTCTCCTTCTATCTCTCTTCTTTCTCTCTTCTCTCTCTCTCTCTCTCTCTTGTTGCTGGAATTTGTTGTGGGAGTGAGTGAGGGAGAGAGTTAAAGGGTTTTATACCCTGGATTTGGGCCAGATAGCCCTGAGTTCTATTTATCCCTTCTAATGGCCTTGTGGGTCCCCTTTTTTAGTTGTTGGGGCTGCCCTGATGGCCCCCTAGCCATGAGATTTGTAGGATAGGTACCTCACGGCCCGATGAAGGGCTGTGTAAAGTTTAACAGCAAACGAATGCGAGATTTATCGCAAGGGTTCAATTTACGATCAATGGTCACGTTCCATGATCGGGATTCAGATTTTGTGGATGGGTGCAGAGAAATATTTTCAGCCTTCGGTGTAAATTTAGAAGAGATCCGACAGCTGAATTGTCCCATTTCTCTGTTTCAAGCAAAGGGCCATTGATTTAAAATTTAATCTTTAGGCTAAGGCCGGGGCGAGTCGCACTTGGTAAGTGCCGACTGGACGATGCGAATATTTCATTTCCAGGTGTCCTCTGAGTCCATAAACCGTAACGGACCATAAGCCCAGTGAGGCGCCCGGCCTCCCCAAGTTTTAGATTTTTCTACCCTTCCTTGGGTGTTGACGGCATGTACAGGCAATCACAAAGTACAGTCAGGCAGACTTGCTTTACAGCCAATGCTCGGTCTAAACATAATCAAACTCAACCGTATTAATGGCATAACCTGAGTTAATTTTGTTAATGTTATGCCTCACACAAGTAGTCCAATCGTGCCGTCCTGTGGCAGTTCCCACGTGGGCCCCTCAGGACATTGTTCTGGATAGGCTGGGTGTTACACCTAGGCACACCCATAACTCTAGGACCCCTTTTTGGCCATTGATACTTGAACTTAGAAAATTTTTTGTAAGGCCCGTATCCTAAACCATACCGTTCCGTAGACTCCTGCGATTCTCCCTGTTGAATTTCGGTAACCCTCGACCTATAATCGGTATTTATGCATGACCCTAAGTCGTATTCTATAATTCTGAGTCGACTCAACCAGATAATTGTCCCTTAGTGATCGTGCCGTCGCTGCGGTTCCGACGCCACGTCTTGCGCACTAATGCGATACCCAGGCTAGGAGTTGTGGGCCCACGTATTTTTCGAAGAAATGCCGTACGTTGCAAATTCTGAGAGAATCTCTACAACCCATCACATCAATCAAGTCAAGTCAAGTACACAATCCATCACTCAACCCATCACACCCATACCTCACATGTTAACTCTCTTACACAAGCTACCCCCAAAGTCAACCCTTACATCACTCCATCCATCACTCCACCAATCACCTCTCTTATAACCTCTCTCTCTCTCTCTCATTCTCCACCCATTCTCCCAAGTAAGAGAACAAAACGTCTAAGCACTTCCAAGAAGTGAGAGCTTTATGTGTGGCCCACTTCCTACCCCTCTCATCTCCCATCTCAACCCTCCAACCTTCATCAACCTCCATCAAAGAGAGAAGCCAAGGAGCTTAGCTTGCCATAGATTTAAGAAGATCCAACGGTGGGTGATCTTTAGGTAGATCTTTTCATTTTCTTTCATAGGGTAAGTGGGACCCACTAATCAATGGTGAGGATCCCATCTTGGTCCCTAGGTGTGGCTAATGGCCCACCTTGATCGTATGCATGTATTGTAATGCAAGAGGGGCCCATGGTGGTGGGGCCCCTCCCACAACCGTTTTCTCTCTTCCCTCTCTCTATTTTTTTGATGATGTGTGGCCCACCTGATGTGCACAGCACATCCAGACTGTCCAGGGCCAGCAGGCCCACCATGATGCATTCTATCCAAGCTGTCTGTCTAGCTGGTGGAGCCCACCTTGCTGTCCATTTTGGGACAGGCATGGATAGAGGGAAAACATTAATATCAGCCTTGATCCAAAATGGGTGGGCCACACTAATGTGGACCCCACCTGATATATGTGTTTTATCCATGCTGTCCACCGTCCAGTAAGGGACAGTGGAGCCCACTTGATATATGTGTTGTATATGCACCACCCAGCAACAGGCGTTGATGGAGGGAAAAACGGAAATATCAGCTTGGTCCAAAAAAAGATTTCTGGTGGGCCACTCACGTGGACCCCACCTTGATGTATGTATCTGATCCACATCGTCCATCCTATTTCCCAGCTCATTTTAGGTGTTGAGCTAAAAAAGGAAGCCCAATCGAGTCTCTGGCGGGCCATGTTGAAGAAACAGTAGTTTTGGGGATATAAATTGTTCGGGCCCACTGCGATGTTTCTATATATCGAAAAATATTGCATATTGGACTCGTTAGACCTGTTACGAGTCAGAGAAACCAATAGTCGGCATGGATCCCCCTGATGTGGGCCCAACCTATGAAAAACCTCACAAATATATATATATATATATGGGAAAAGGTACTATGCGCTTGACCTCACGATTAGCTCCTGTGAGGTTGAGCTGTGTGGGCCCCACCGTGATGCGTGTCGACCATCAACACCGTGCATTTGATGGGTACCCTCTAAATTATGGGATATCTCAAAAATCAGTCGTATACGGAACTCAGGTGGGCCATACCATCTAAAATCATGTGAAACATCGTTAAAACATATAAAAGCACTTGGTGGGGCCCACCTGAGTTTTGAATGCTGCTGAAACTTGGTCTGAACCCTCATGCAAGTGGGACACACATAATGGATGGGCTGGATTTGCAAACCACATCTTGGTGGGCCCAAAAAACTGATTTGAATGTTTTAATGGTGCACGGCCCCTCCTCACTTCTGTATGTGGTGTGGCCCACATAAGTCATGGATTGACTTGATTTTTAAGACCCAGGCCCACAATGGAATGGTGTATCTAACTGATGGGTTAGATGTTCCAAACGCATCACGGTGGGGCCCACACAGCTCGACCTCATGGGACGGACTCGTGAGGTCGAGCGCATAGTACCTTTTCCCTATATATATATATATATATATATATATATATATATATGGGATGCTGTTGCTGCCAGCGTCTTGTGAACGCTGCAGCAAGCAGTGTCCTTCCTGCTTGTTTGAAGGGTGGGATGGTGGGCCCCACCACAGCCCCCACCATGATGTATGTTGAACATCCACACTGTGCATTTGATGGGTCCCCTTTAGGAAATGGGATCCCCCAAAAATCAGTCGTTCATGGAACTCAGGTTGCCCACACCACCAAAAAGTAGTAGGAGATTGAACGTCTACCTTTGAAACCCTTTTTGGGTCCCAGAAGTTTTGGATAAATATGAAATTTGTTTTTCCTCCTAACTCAGGTCTTTATGACCTTATCAACAGACTGGATGGAAGATAAAATTTATGGTGGACCACACATGTGGCCCCACCACGATGGATGTGTTGTATCCTCACCATCCAACCTCTGGACGGTGGGAGGTTGGATCGGCTAGTGTACCTCACGACAGCTATATAGCTACTGTATTGACGTTGACGTCAGCAAGCTGTAGGGCCTGCCTTGATGGCACGTGTGGGCTTCACCATGATGTTTGTGTTGTATCTCCACCGTCCATCTATTGTTGGACAGTGGAACGCCACCACGATATAGTGTTTTATCCACTTTGTCAGTCTGTGGACCCCTCCATGTGGAATGTGTGAAATCCACACAGTCTAGCAAAAGATGGTGGGTCCCATCGATGTAAGTGTTTTATCTATCGGTCCATCCATGGGGCCTACCCTGGTGGCACGTGGCTCCACACGTGGGACCCACATAATGTATGTGTTTCATTCACACCGTCCAGTCCCTGGACGTGGACGGTGGTCCACTGATGTATGTATTGTATTCCACACCATCCGTTTGTGTGGGACTCACCGTGATGTATGGGTCTTATCCACACCGTTCATAGGCTAAGACGGGTAGGGCCCACCTTCATGTATATATTCTATATCCGCACTGATTATTTGCTAGGGACTGTGGGCCTCTTGATGCATGTATTCTATAACTAGCCGTCCATCTGTTGTTGGACGTGGGTCGTACCTTGAAGTATATCCACATCGTCCATGGGGTGTGGGGTCCACCATGATGTGTATTAGGCCCATCTTGATGTATAGGAGGCCCATGTGATGCAGGGCCCACCTAATGTATATGAGGCCCCTTGTTACAGCCCATGTAATGAGGCCCATTGTGATGTATATTAGGCCATGTGAGAGGCCCATTGTGATGTATATTAAGCCCATGAGATGAGGCCCTTTTGTGACTATTTATGAGGTCCATTGAATGCGTGAGGCCACCGTGATGTACGTGCTATATACACACCATTTACCCATTTTTAGGTCGTCGGCCCCGCCGCCTTATACAGGCCCACCATGTATGAATAATAGGCACGCACTGTCCATCCATTTCCTAAATAGTCGGAGGGCTGAGAATCTCGTTATGATTCCGATTCCAATTTCTATACGGACTGCACCATAGGACAATGGTGGTTAAATGTCCACCGTTGTAAACTTTCATAGGGCCCATTGTTAAGCCCATTTCCACCGATACCCTAGTGGGCTAACCCAAACTGTTGGGCCCCCACCGATGACAGTAATACCCATTTTTCCATGGGGCTGCCTTGTGAGACCCACCTAGCTGTATGTATGGTATACACACGCTCTTCATTTCCTTTTTTTCCAGATTCGTATAAGGGTCGTGGGCCCCATCGTGAGTTAGATCTCAATCCCCTAGTGGACCGCATTGCAGGAACAATGATGGTTAAAGGTCCACCGTTGTAAATCTTCCTAGGGCCTATTGCTAAGTCTAATCCCATCTTCCCTTAATGGGTTATCCCAAACCATTGGGCCCCATTGATGTTAGTACTACTCATCTCTTTTATTGGGCTAACCCAAACTGTTGGGCCTCATTGATGCTAGTACCTTCCCAACATGCCTTGTAGGGTTGTTGTAACGCCCTGAAAATCGAGGGTCGAGCAAATGCTCAACTCCTGAGTTCCAACGCATCACTTATGCAACATAGATAATGATGATTAAATGTTGTCCATATTTGTACATTAAACATGAGTGAGATTATATCAAATTAACATATCATACTCCAGAGGCGATTAAATTACGCAAGCAGAAGACTGTGATAGATATATAAAGTGTGTAAGTGGATATAAACCCCAGAGTATGATCATGTCACTAAGCTAAATAATTACATGTATAATTTCAAAATATACAAAATGATAAAGTGTAATGTCATCTAATCCATATCCCTGTAGCCCCGGTGATACAACTCCAGGTCTACATAGATCCGTCAGAGAGTTGCAGGTAGGAGAATTCCTCCTCATCGTCGAAAAAGGCCGGCTCCAACTTGTAAGCCTCGCCATCATCTGAAACTACAACAAAATTTGGTTGGTGTTTTAAAACACCGTCCCAGAGTGGGAGTGATCAACTTTGTAGAGCTATAAGGCAAAGGTTAACATTTTATCAATTCAATTAAGCAGTAATGATAAAGCAGTACAACAAGCATTCCTAAGTACTCTGGTTAATGCGAGGATGATATGTATTAATGATGCATGCCCTCGCTTGCACTCCCTCTACGACATCATCTCACAGTCGTGCATGTTAAACTCCCACTGTGCTCAACACCCAAGCTAAAGGCACATGCAATGCGGTGCATGGTCGTATTAGCCAAGTTCTTAATTAGACCTATTCATACAGCAGATTCGGGAAGCTAAGGTACCACCCTTTATATCATTTACCTAAATAATGATCCATCTAGCGTCGTTAATCCCAGTTAATCACATACGATAGGCAAGTTCGCGAGTTTACAATAAAGGTTGCTATGGGAGGCTCGTTACCTCGGTGTAGGCTTAATTCACACTCGAGGTCACTACGAAGGGCTCGTCACCCAATCTTAGGCTTATTTTATACTCGAGGTCACTATGGGAAAGGCTCGTCACCTTAGCGTAAGCTGACAGCTCGAATATAGTGTCCTATACCATCATATTTGACTAACGAGTTTGGTTTGATCACTGGACACTTGGGGAGGCTCGTCACCCCAGCGTATATCGATAAGTCGACCACGGTGTCCCATACAACCATGCCCAGCTCATGAGTCTTAGCGGATCGTGGTACCAAGGTTAAATGGTTTTTAATGGTAAGTGGTACCTTAAATTCAAACAGTAGTGTCCGTACATGGTGAACATATATTAGGCCAATCGGGTTGCTTGACAAGCTCGACTGGTACGAGCATACGTTGAATTAATCGATATGGAGCGCATAAGCTCCCCGCGTGTCCTAACCACTGTCGACAAACGGCGTACGACTCGAATTCGTCGAACGTGTCTTACGTGGCGAAACCACCTTGGCCACTAGTTCGGGAATCATTACCGATTACCTGGACTACGCAGTAGTCCCAGTCATATTTAAACACAATAGGCATTCCTATGTGATAGTCAAATAGCATGCGACAACCAATTCAAATATAAATTTCATTTGAGTATTTTAACAAACACATAGTACACATGTTATCATACATAGGCATTTCATTCATAAAGCACGTAGTAGTAAGATAGGTTACATGAAGGCAACTGTAACTATAGACAAGGTAATTGAGAATCCTATCTCAATACCCTTATTAAATGCATTTCAACAAGCATGTTCTCATTCAGGCATTTTATCAAATACTTAGACTACACATATCAACATGCATGTAATAAATTTATTATGACATATATTATAGCAAATCCTTTCACAAGGAGTTACCATCATGTAACAATCATGTATCCTCAATCAATAATCATGGTAAGCACAAATTATAATTCCATATTCATTCAAACATTTCAATAAACACATGGAATGCATTAATTTTGACATAGTTCATATATATATATATATATATATATGTAATACGTGGAAAACATCGCATCTAAGCATATGCAATAGCAATCAAGTTAGTCATAAATCATTAACTGACATTAAAAGCCTTGAAAACCATAACCTAAACATTTATAGTTTGCTCCTTCTGTCGGTAACTCATATCGAACTCAGTTCGAAAACTACGCCTTTGTCTACGGCACAACGGCTACCTAAATCATGAAATAAGTTAGCTATTTCACCGATCTACCTATCTGGATACCTAAAAAAAATTAGGGTTAGGATTCCTTACCCAAAAGTGAGTCGAAATCGTCGGTATAGTGACATAGAAGAGGTGATTCAGCACGTGGAGTGGCGAGAATGAATCCCAACAACTATCTCTCACTCTCTATCTTCTCCTCACTCTTTCCTTCTCTTTTCTCTCTTCTCTCTCCTAGGGTTAGGAAATTCATATGGAAAGAGAGAGAGGTAGGTTAAGGCCCTTATATAAGTCCAGAACTGATGTCAATGGCCCCAGGGCCATGGTATACTTAGGTTATAGCTAAAACTTGTCTCTTTCGGGCCAATGGAGCTCATCTGGAGGTCCATTTCCTGCATACGGTCCGAAAAAAGTTTCCTGGCAATGGATCTATGCCAGGTTAAAGTTTCAGTCAAATCGGGTTTGTAGATCAATTGCGGAGGACTAGCTTCATCTCAACGAACATCGCCACTCGATCAGGGCCACAAGTATACTAACACGTGTAGGTAAATTTTTCGGATTTAAGGGTTTAGTTGGGTCAGAATCTGATGGTCCGAAACCTTAAATTTGGCCTGCAACTGAATAGCCCAATTCACTTAAGTTTGAGTTCATTTTCTAAAGATATTCGCGTTTCTCACACACTTCACTCCGGGCTCAAGTTGTGCATTTCTGGATACTATTTAGACTTGATTTCTGAGATGGTTGTCAAGCCCAGTAAGGCGGTCATAACTGTATAGTTTCGTGGTAATTGAACTTTTGACGCACGTTCCAGGTCCGATACGGAGTTTCAAGATGCTCCTTAGAGCAACTAGGTTTTGAGATTGATCCTAGGTTTTTAGGTAATGTAGAGTTAGCGATTCTACTGGTTTTGGATCTTATAATTCATATAGAAAGTGATTCAAGCTAATTTGCCGAGTAATTCAGTTTAGTACTTAATTAATTTTCATCTAATTTCTAAAGAATTCGATCCTTAGTGATTTCTGCCTGAGGTGGTACTCAGGTCTTTGTACAAATTTTTTCGAGACATTATAGTTGTCCAAGCCTTAGAGCCCACATTGTGTTCATACCAGGCCTTTCATAGGAATGTGACCCATTCAGATTCATGTTTTGCCTAAGCTTAGTGACCATACCTAAGGTCCACTTAGGTGTTGAGTGGACTACCCAATCCGTTAAAGGTCTTAGATGTATGAACTTCACCAAACCCACTTTGTGAACGTATCGGGCTTCCCATAGGAAAACCTAGTTTATTACATGATATAGAGATTTAGGAAGCCCAATTGTTCACTCGTTTAGCTCACCTTGTGAACTCACCTTGTTATATACCCACTTGACTTACCACGAGAGGTGTATCCTACTCTTGTACCCATTTACTAAGACCTCGTGACATGAACATATCATCCACATCGTCCATCTCTTTATTGAGACAAGTGCGAGGTCGATCTTGGACATTAGTGTATCATCTAGGCTATCCGTCACTTATCATATCATCACCCCTTATCGTAGATAGAAGAATATGTAGTATCGAATTTAGTATATCTACCATATAGAGCCTATCTCGATGTATGGGAAAGATCCACCGTCTTTCCAGTGGACCCTGTCTTGGAATATATGATATATCAGTGCCCTGGAAAGCTAATGTAGTATAATGTGGGACATGCCTCATGGACTTCAATAGTTGTACGAGCATGTTGTTTAGTTTATACTCTAGGTATGTGACATGCCGGTGAAGGCCTATTGTGGATTATTGTTGTCCGCCTTATCAGATAATCATGCCTGTGTACTTTATTAAATCATGCTACATGTCCATACACATCATTTGTATGCCTGTTGTGAGGAATGGTTGATCATAGCATGGCCATTGGGTTGAGTTATTTAGGGGATTCCTTAAGAGACGGAATTGCCCCACATGATTGTGCGGTACGCGCAGGTTTGATATATGACTGGATGGAATGACTCATGTATCTCGCATTTGTGTGACATGGTGACTTGGCGCCCTAGTGATATCAGGGATGTGGCCTCCACAGGTTCATCATGGATGGCCAGATGGGATACCGAAGTACATAGGATGTCTATGGGTGAGAGTCTCAGAATCCTCTGGTATCGGAGGAGACCCCAACGTCTAGACTGAGTTGATACATGAGCGCCTAGGTGCCGAATACTAGTAGGTGACATCTCCCACTATGTCATGGTCGGTTGGGAGGGAGTGTGACCTTATTTGCCCAAGTGAGTGGGCTGTAAGCTAGGCTGAGTTTGATCAGCTCCCAAATGGGTCCGCTATCGACGAGCCGGGTAGGTATTGACAGACTAGTGGCTAGGCAGATAGTGAGGTCTTTTCCACTCACTGGTTGTGCGGTTAGGGAGGTGGAAGCCATTGTTGAGTGTACTAAACCCCGGTGATATCCCAGAGATGAGCCATACTGACATGTGGAAGTACTGAGTATGGGATTACGTACCCACCATGTGACTTATTTATTCATTCATTCACTATCCACTCAAGCTAATGATGTGTAACTAGATCATTACGTGCACCTTCGCAATGGTTCATGATTTCGGTTGGGTACGCGACTAACCTGAGATCGGGAGATTACCACATTGAGTCTATCTATTCAAATTTAAGTTTGGGACTGGTTTAGATATAAGTCTCTTGTGATAGATCCCCTAGCTTGTGATACTACGTACTATCATCTTGACTTCACACTCCAGATTGGTTATTTCATTCGCACCGCATATTGCATTGCATTCTCAGTATATGGTATTTGGCTTATTATGTCTCCATATTGCATAACTGATCTACATTGCTTACTCGGTATATGATATTGGCTTAATATGTTTTTGTATCGCATAGCCTGGATAAGGCTGATGGTATTTATGGACTTGCCAGCATGTTTCCATATTACTTAGATATTGCATACTCCGATATTGTATGACTCTTAGACTTGGTAGTATTTTCGACATTATATGATTTATGGATTTGTATTATATACTTGACACTTACCTTGCGCATACACTTACACTACCCTCTAAGCTTTCTATCAGCTTATGAACGATAGATGCGTGAAGGTGGCGCTAGGTCGCAGCAACGTTGAGCTTAGAGCTTGCAGCTATCTTCTGGAGCTTTGATTATCGATCTATGTATTTTCCCTTTCAGCACTGTATTCAACTGTTTATATTAGTAGATTTGTGATGATGATGCTGCCTTTGTGATTTGGGTAACCTTGTGGTTATGCTTCTTACGAGATAAATGTATATTGAAAAATCCACCTCTTAAGATCCCAGGATCGGAATCTGGCGTATGGGCGCTGAAAGCCGAGAATGGGGTACTATGGAGGCTGTTGGCACCAGTTTCGGTGATTGAGAATTTTGTAAGCTCGATTTCTGAGTTTGGGGCGTGACAGAAGTTAATATCAGATCATAGCTTGGGAATACTTGAGGATAACATCACATATCTGCTGATAGCTACCCTACACTGCGTGATTGTTGTGAACTTAGAGTTATTAGATCCTCGAGTTCGAATAACTTAGAAACTTCCTGATGTATCTCCATATTGTGTGTGCATTGCATCAGAGAACTCAGGATCTTACTAATAAGTTCCCTGAAAATGAACACTCCTTTCTTTAATACAATGGGAGGAGGTGGAAATTATATGTCAGTCATCTCTGTAATTCATTTATTCTACTCCATACTTTTGTTTACTTATGCGACTCTTTAAAGAGCTCAAAAAGGCATTTCACCCATCCATTTACATTCAAAGAGAGAGAATTTCATTTGGAATCCTATTTACTTACATTTTATTTCATTTACATGTATTTACTCACATCCCAACATATTTCAAATGCCATTTATCTTCATTTACTCCCCATTTCACCCATTTACCTCCATTTACTCCCATCTAAACTGCCCCTTAACAAACTAAGTAAATAACATAATATGCATTTTTTCTCGTGAATTTTCTTTGATACACATAAATATCAATTTATAATATCGTTGACTATGGATACAAGAATCAAGATACGCGTTAGCAATACAATATGAATCAGATAGAATCAGCCTATATTTAAAACAATGGTAGCAATGGTGTGAGTGACACAGGTCACACCTCATGTCAACTTGACATACAGTCCTAACCTTGGACAGCAACATGCCAGGCTAGTTATGGATTCAGATCCTGGGTTGATGTGATCCCAATTTTCAGTTCTCAGGATTCTGATACTGATTTATGGCTGAGATTAGGGTGATGTGGGCCCAATACTATGCGCCTCAAATGCATGCCCTTTTTCCGCTGTAGTATCTGATCTAATACTTTTTTTTAAAACAACCAAACACACCATGGTGGGCCGTATGGATGGTGATTGTTAAGATTATCGTTTCTTCCACATTTAACAAGTTATAAATAATCTTGTTAAAGTTACTAATGTGGGCCTCAACATCAGCCCCCTTTGCTATCTTCAGATTGAACAACTAAAGTTTCAAGTACAGGCGATTCTTGAGAGATTTCTTTGTGTATATGTCTTTTAATTTCGCCCATGGACTTGCCACTTTTTTCTCTCTCATTACATTGTAGATGACCTCATATGTGAAGCACAATTTAATAGAGGTTCTCTCTTTCTTATCAATCTTGTTCCATTCTTCATCTATTATAGATTTTAGTTGCTTCTCAAGGAGTGCATCATCCAATCCTTGCTAAACTAGGAGACCTGTCATCTTGACCTTCCATAGTTCAAAATTATTTTTTTCAAAATATTTCACAACATCAAACTTTGGATTAGAAGCCATTGATATTATGCTTTCATATTCAATTTATGCCTCAACGTTTTCTCTGATACCACTTGTTGAGGGACTGTGGAAGCACACAAAGATGAATCAAGCAAAGTATTCTAATCACACAATCAAGTCCAATCACAAACAATCTGATTTTAACGTAGAAAAACCGTCACAAGAAAAAGTCACAGCACAAAGCAACAGTAATGCACTATGAAAGCAAAAATTACAAGAGATAGAGATTACACGATTCAAACAAGCCTCAAATCTTCATTAGAAGCTCTTGAAACCCTTTGGAACGAATTTAAAAGCCCTGCTATACTCCATATTCCCAATTACACCCATATATATAGCCTCTATAAGAATTACAATCGAAATAGGAAACAATTCCCTCACTTACGCAACTCTGCGTAACTTTGTGCAATCGTTCGATGACACCTTCAATGGCACTTCAATGTCATCGATAGAATGTTGATGGCATCGAACATCTTTAATGTCATCGGACTAAACACCAAAATGTTCCAATGATAAAACATGGATTTTCCATATTTTTCCAATGGCATTGAGCATCCTTCAATGGCATTGAAGTATGCTCGATGGCGTCGAGTTGTCATCAACAAACCTGTTGATTTATAGATTTAAGACATCAATCAACACTATCCTTATATAGTTTTATGTTACTATCAGCGAACATATGCATTTGCAGATGCACGATGGGAATTTACCTAGAGACCACTCAAGAGATTACGTATATAAAGTTATGAACAAGCTATGTCCAAAACAAGGCCAAATTTTGAATTATGTAGGCTATTCCTATTCAAGTTTTGATTTTGCATGGCTTGGGCCTAGCCCTTTGATAGCTCAAAATGCATTTGAAGAATGAAATATATTAAAGCCATCATTCAGTGGTCAAGTGGCATCATTTTCTTCTACTAATTATGTCCATCCATGTATTAGGCCAACATCCATAGCATATGTATACCTAGAAAAACATTTCTTAGACATTCCTATCCATGTCACCAAGGGCTACTAAAACAATGGTACAAAATGATACTAGCTTATGGCCAGATGAAAATTGATAGATAACATTGTCTAAGAGGTTTTGATTTTTGAAAATAAGTTATCCATGGAATAAGTCATCCATGGAAGAGCAGTCCCAATTCATAATTCTACCATCCAAGTGCACCACACATTGCGTACCGAACCGATACCTGGTAAGAAGATGCCGATCGCGTTTATTCCGAAGAAACACCGCGCGTTGCGATTTCGAGGGAATCTCTACACAATAAGTCCCATCAATCATCATTAAATGCAACCTTATCTCAAGTACAACAACCCATACCCCTTTCTTCACAAAGTCAACTCTCTCTCTCTTCACCCATCCCTCCTTTACTCACTTTTCAAACAAACCCATGCCCCATTAATTACACCCATCACTCCATCACCTCATATCACTCCCATCCTCTCATTTTCTCTCTCATTTTCTCATATCTCTCCAAGCAACCCCAAGCCCCAAACGTCCAAGCTTCCTCTCCCTCTCAAGTGTGGTCCACCTTCCATCATCCATCTACACCCTCCCATCTCTCATCCTCACCATCAAGAGTCCATCATCCTCCATCAAAGTTGAAGCTGAGGGGCATTGGAGTCTAAGAGACCAAGAAGAAGGAAGATAAGGTGGGTGTTTTGCCATTATTTTAAATTATAGGGCCCACTTGTTGGTGGGACCCATTTGGATGTATGTGATTTAATCAAGAGGGCCCATAGTGGCGGGGTTCCTCTATCTCACCGTATATCTCTCTTTCTATCTCTCTCTCTCTCTTCCTTTGTGATGGTGTGAATCCCACCAATATGTGTTACATCTACCCGTCCCTCTACATTAGACGGTGTGGCCCATCTTATTGTAGGTGATGATCCACACCATCCACCGTTAGGTGGGCCAAATACTTTATATATATGTAAATATATGTTATATTTCATATAATATATATAATATATATAATATAATATGTATTATATATATAATATAATATAATATATATATATTATATGTATAAGTATTGGTGGGCCACATTCACGTGGGACCCACCACATTTTTGTGAATATATATACAAACCGTCCAGCGTCCCTGGACGCTGGACGTTGCAACATTGGACTGTTAAAAAAAAAAAAAAGGAGAGAGAGAGAGAAGAAAGGAGTGGTGGGCCACTCATGCAGGCCCCACCTTGATGTATATGTAAGATCCGAGCCGTCCATGTTGTTCCTCAACTCATTTTAGGCGTTGAGCCGAAAAATGAAGTTGATCCCATTTTCTGGCGGGCCGTACCATAGGAAACAGTGTCCGTACCTTTGATTTGCTCCCTGATGCTCCTGTACATCTAAAAAAGCTCAATATTGGACTCTATGGGATGGTATCAAGCCACAGAGACCAATGGATGGAGTGGATCGTACTGAAGCGGGCCCCACCTAGGAAAAACCGCAAAAACGCTCTTTTTCAAAAAAAAAAAAAGAAGAGAAGAAGCAGCAGCGTTGCTGCCGCTGTCAGAAGGCGCAGGCGCGCTGCCTGCGGCTGCGCCAGACGGTCTGACGGACGGACGGCCTGGGCTCACGGCCCCCCGCTGTGGTCCCACCTTGGTGCATTTCGGCCATCAACACCGTGCATTTGATGGGTCCCCATAGTTCAGCCGTCCACCCCAAAATTCAGCTGTATATGGAACTCCGGTGGGCCACATCATTGAAAATCATGTGAAGACATACTAAAACATATAAAATCATTTGGCAGGGCCCACCTGAGTTTTGGATGTTGCTTAAACTTGGTCTGTACCCTCAGTCAAGTGGGACACACATAATGGACGGGCTGGATTGTGAATCACATCTCGGTGGGCCCCAAACCAAAAGAGAGAGAGCCAGCGCTGACACTGCTGCTGCAGGACGTGCAGGCAGCGCCTGCGGCTGGCGGGCGACGGCCAAGAGGCAGGGACCCACGGCTCCATCCGTGGGCCCCACCATGATGTATATTTTGTATCCACACCGCCCATTTGGTGGGCCACTGTTTGGCATGGACCCCCCTCAAAAATCAGGCCAATCCAGCGCTCGGGCGGCCCACATCACAAGAAACAGTGTGAATTGAACTCTACCATTGAAACCCTTTCTGGGTCCACGGAGTTGCATGACAAATAAACATCCTGGTGGGCCCCCTGGTCCCGTGACCTTATGAATAAGTTGGATTTCAAATGAACATTTCAGTGGGCCTTACCCAAGGTCCAAGTGACCTTATGAATAGGTTGGATTTCAAATAAATATTATGGTGGGCCCTAGGCCCATGTGGTGGAGCCATATTGATGTATTTCTGGCCATTGGGGAGGCCCACCTTGATATATATATAAGGCCCATGAGGTTAGGCCCATTTGATGTATTGGTGGCCCGATATCGAGGCCCACTCTGATATATATAAGGGCCATGTTACGAGACCCATTGTGATGTTTTCAAAGGCTCATGGAGTATGACCCATTGCAATGTACATAAGGCCCACTAATGCGGCCCACTTGATTTATATAAGGCCCATATGAGATGGCCCATTTGATGTATCTGAGAACTATGGGTCGAGGCCCAATGAGATGTATATTAGTCCATTGCAATGTGTGATTTCCTATGGTTTGTGTAATGGTGCTTTATGGCGGGCTAAGCCTTGGGAACAATGTTGGTTTGACGTCCACATTGTAAGGACAATGTTGGTTAAATGTCCGCATTGTCACACTCCTTAAGGCCACTAATAGGTTCATACTTATACTCTGCAGGCCGTCTAGGCCCATTTCTGTAATACGCAGAGCCCATCCCTATATGCATGTTTAGTATAGATCCATGATTCATCATCATACGCATCATATGTATGTGGTATGAGGAGTGATTGATCATAGCATATGCCTTCGAGGATTACGAGCTCCCCGATAGGCGGAGTTGCCCTAGTATGAGCGCATGGGTTACGCAGGACTATGCATGAGTGATAGTATGATTCATGCACTTGCATTTGTGTGATTGTAGTTCTTGTATGCCCTAGCGACATCGGGGCCATAGCCTCCACAGATACATCGTGGATGGCGGGATTGGAAACCGAAATATTTGGTTCTAGCATACGGCGCCATAGACGTCCCCGGGTGAAAATCCCTAAACCCGATGGTACCAGAGGATGACTCCAACGTCGAGACCGAGTGGATATACGAGCGCATGAGGGCCAAATACCAGAGGCCGCGTCTCCCACCGTGTCGTGGTCGGTTGGAAAGGAGTGTGGCCTTACTCGCCCGAGGGTAGGGGCAATATTAGGCTGAGTTTGACCAGCTCGCGAATGGGTTCGCTCTCGACATGCCGGATAGGTATTGGCAGACTATTGGTGAGGCGGATAGTGAGGTTTCTTACGCTCATTTGGGCTGTGCGGCTAGGAGAGCGACAGTGCCATTTGGAGTGTATTGAACCCGGTGATTATCCAAAATGAGAACTGTACTGATACATGATGAGGATTGGCATGCTTGAGTTGCATCTTGCTTCGCATGGCCGTATTATGGCCGATAGCATTCATATCTTGCACCGCATAGTCTTGGTACGGCTGATTGCATTCATGTGCTCACTACCATGATTCCGCATCACTCTGACCTTGCATTTTGAGCACGTTTATATTGCGCACACACTTGCACCACCCTCTAAGCTTTCTATAAGCTTATGCACGATTGATGCGTGCAGGTGACGCGCAGTTGCAGCCATAGTCTCGCCGTAGTTGGACCGTGCAGACGAGCTTCTGGAGTTTTGTTTCTTTTATCACATTGTATTTCCCTTTTCTATCACATTGTACTCAAAAGTTTTTGATCTTAGTGGATTTTGTGGTGGTGTTCTTGTGGTTATTGTTTGTGGGTTATGCTTTTGTTATGCTCATTATGAATCAGACTGATGACTTGAAATCCTCCTTGTAGTATTCCAGGATCGGAACCTGGTGAATGGGTGCCGGAATCCGAAAATGGGGTTCTACGGAGCTGTCGGCGCCGGATTCGGCGATCGGGAATTTTGTGAGCCCGGTTTCCGAGTTCGGGCGTGACACATGTCACCAAGGGCTACTAAAACAATGGTACAAAATGATACTAGCTTATGGCCAGATGAATATTGATAGATAAGACTGTCTAAGAGGTTTTGATTTTTGAAAATAAGTTATCCATGGAATAAGTCATCCATGGAAGAGCAGTCCCAATTCATAATTCTACCTTCCAAGTGCACCACACATTGTGTAGTTCTCATTCAATCTAGAGGAGAAGTATTTCTTCAAGAATATGTCAGAATTAAATTTGTAAGGCTCGTATCATATTCCGTACCATTCCTTAGGTTTCTGTAATCCTCCCCATCGAATTCTGACAACTCTCGACCTATAATCGGTGTTTGCGCATGACACTAAGTCGCATCCTGAAGGTCTATATCAGCTCGACTTGAAAATCGTACCCTAGCGACCGTACCGTCACTGCGGTTCCAATGTCGTATCTCACTTGCCGATGCGATACCTAGGCCAGAAGATGTGGGCCCGTGTTCATTTCGAAGAAAACACCGCGCATGCAAATTCTGATAGAATCTCTACAACATATCCCATTAATCAATCAATCGATCAAGTCAGGTACACACCCTATCACAAGTACAAGCAACCATCCCCCTCTTACACCACTCTTACCTAAAGTCAACTCTCTCTCTATCTCTCTCTCTCTCTCTCTCCACCCATCCCTCTCTCACCCAAAATTCAACCCAACCCATTCCTTCCTTACACCCATCCCATCTCTTTTCATCCATCATCTCTCTCTCTCTCTCTCTCATTTCTCCCTTCACTCTCAAGCTCCCAAGGAGAGCAACGTCCAAGCATTCCAAGAAGCTAGGTGTGGCCCACTTTCCTACCCCAATCTCCACCCTTCAATCCCCATCTTCCACCATTAAAGAGGGATCCAAGGAGCCAAGGAGTCCAAGGAGCTAAAGAAGAAGGCCAATAGGTGAGTGATCCACCATTGATTTCTATTTAAGGGCCCACTTATATTGGGACCCATTTTAATGTATGTGTGAGATCAAAGAGGGACCCATAGTGGCGGGGTCCCTCCGCTACACCATCTCTCTCTCTCTCTCTCTCTCTCTCTCTCTCTCTCTCTCTCTCTTTTCTTTTAGGTGGTGATGATGATGTGAGTGTCCCACCTGTGGCGTATGTATTATATCCATACTGTCCACTTTGGGATGTATGGACCCCACCATGATGAATGGATTAGATCCACACCGTCCATCAGCGGGCCATGTGTATATGGGGCCACCTCGGTGTATGTGGCTAGTGGGCCACGTGTACGTGGACCTCACGTTGATGAATATATTACATCCATACATGCGATGTGCTGGACTGTGTAAAGAGAAAGCACAACAGTCATTTAAAAAAAAGAATATATATCATATATATACTATAATATATATAATAATATATGTGATATATATATATATGTGATGGTGGGCCCCACCGCTGGAGATGTTGATTAGCTGGATGTCCATACACCAGCTAGATAGCTGATGTATGGACGTCAGTAAGTATGTGGGACCCACCTTGTTTGGAAACGGATTGGCTGGTGTGTGCTAACACCAGTTATATTGTTGTTGTACTGATGCAACAAGTTCTGTGGGTTTAACCGTGAAATCCAGACCGTCCGTCCTTCTTGTTTGGGACGTGTGGACCCCACACATGATATGTGTGTCTTATATACACCGTCCGTCCATCTGGACGTGTGGGGCTCGCTAATGTATGTGTTTCAGCTCCACCGTCCAGAGGGAACGGTGGGCCCACCATGATATGCATTTTATGCTAAGCGTCCACCTGGACGGTGGGACTCCACCATGATATATGTGTTTTATCAAGGCCGTCCACTGGTGATGATCCAAACCATCTATGCATTTCACGGGTGGGCCACACGTGTGGATTCCACCATGAGATATGTGTTATATACCTACCGTCCATCTGTTTGGCACGGTAGCCAGCTAACCCAGTAGTTATTGTTGCTATTTTGATCAGCCAATTCTATGGGGCCCGCTGATGTATGTGTTCCATCCAAATCGTCCATCCATTTGGCAAGCTCATCTTAAGGCTTAGGATAGGAAAATGAAGCAGATCTGATGATCAGGTGGACCACATCGCAGAAAAATAATGTAGAGTGAACGTTCACCAATGAAACCCATTTTGGGGTCACAGAAGTTTGGATCAATATGAAATTTATTTTTCCTCTTAATCTAGGTCCTTGTGACCTTATGATCAGGTTGGGCGGAAAATAAAATGGTGGGCCCTGCAAATTTAAACGGTGAAAATCATTATCTCCACTGTTATTTGTGGTATGGTCCAAATGATCCTCTGATGTGATCTATTGCTTTCGGTAAATGCACTAAAATGATCTCTAAAAATAGAAGAATGGTGTAGATGATGTGATGTAATTGGCCCATTGGTGCGGCCCATTTGACGTATATTGGCCCATTGGTGCGGCCCATATAATGTGGCCCATTTGATATATATGGGCCCATTAGTGCGACCCATATGATGTGGCCTATTTGATGTATGTTGGTCCATTGGTGCGGCCCATATGATGTAGCCTACTTGATGTATATTGGTCTATTGGTGTGGCCCATGTAATGTCGCCTACTTAATGTATATTGGCCCATTAGTGCGACCCGTGGATGCAGTCCACTTAGTGTATGTGAGGCCCATTGGTGCGACCCATGTTATATGGCCCACTTGATGTATATGAGGCCCATTGAGATATATTTGAGGCCCATGGGTTGAGGCCCAATGTAATGTATATAAGGACCATGAGTGAGGCCCGATGAGATGAATGTGAGGCCTTTGTGTGGGGCTGAATATGTTATATATGACGCCCATTGTGATGTGAGATCCACCATGATGTATGTAATGATGTTTATGGCGGTCATGCCTTAGGAGCAATGATGGTTTGATGTCCACATTGTAAAAGCAATGATGGTTAAAAGTCCGCATTGTAACTCTCCCTAGGGCTCATTGTTAGGCCCATACTTGTAGTGTGTAGGCTGTCTAGGCCCATCTTTGTTATGAATAGAGTTCATTACCATATAACATGCTTAGTATAGCTCCATGATTCATGCTCATATGCATCATATGTATGCTTGATATGAAGAGTGACTGATCATAGCATATGCCTTCAGGTAGATTGTTCATGGGGCTCCCTGATAGGTGGAGTTGCCCCACACGAGCACATGGTACGCGCAGGAGTGCTGCATGACTGATAGTATGATTCATGCATCTCGCATTTGTATGATATGATTATTATATTCTCTAGTGACATCAGGGTTGTGGACTCCAGAGGCATATCGTGGATAACAGGATCAAACACCGAAAATACTGTTACTAGCATCGAGGTACCATAGATGTCCTTGGGTGAAAATCCCTAAATCCGATGGTACCAGAGGAGACCGAGTGGATATATGAGTGCACCTGTTGGAAAGGAGTGTGACCTTACCCGCCTGAGTGAGGAGGCACTATCTAGGTTGAGTTTGACCAGCTTGAGGAACGGGTCTGCTATCGATGAGCCGAGCCCAATATTGGTAGACGGATAGTGAGGTCTCTTCCACTTACCCAGTTGTGAGCTTCGATAGGGGCGACAAGCTGGCGTAGAGTGTACTAGACCCTAGTGATTGTCCAGCATGAGAACTGTACTGATATTTGATGCTCTAGTGATGAGCTGCATTGATCTGTGGATTCGGACGAGGACTGGTATGCTTGAGTTGCATCTCGCATCGCGTGGCTTTGGTATGGTCGACATCAGTCACTCCTTGCATCGTATGGCATTAATGTGGTTGATAGTATTCATGCCTTACATCGCATAGTCTTGATATGGTCGGTAACATTCATACCTTGCATTGCATAGCTTTGGTTGACTGATTGCATTCATGGACTCATCAGCATGATTCCGCATTACTCTGATATTGCGTTCTGAGCACGCTCATATTGCACATACACTTTCACCATCCTCTAAGCTTTCTATAAGCTTATGTACGATTGATGCGTGCAGGTGACACCAGGACGCAGCCATAGCTTAATCGTAGTAGGAGCGTGTAGTCGAGCTTCTGGAGTATTCGATTTTATTACTGTATTTCCCTTTATGCGCATTAAACTCAAAGTTTTTTTTTATCATAGTGGATTTGTGATGATATTGTTGGTTGTTTTTTATGGGTTATGCTTACTACGAATCAAATTCATGTTGAAAATTCTCCTTGTAGGATCCCAGGATCGGAACCTGGTGTATGGGTGCCAGGAGCCGTGAATGGTACTATGGAGGCTGTCGGTGTCGGATTCGGCGATTGAAAATTTTGTGAGCCTGGTTTCCGAGTTTGGGGTGTGACAAAATTTCTCGAGACATAGCCAGCTACTATTTCTCTCCACAATCGAGACACACACACACACACACACACACTCTCTCTCTCTCTCTCTAATTGATGTTGACCCATATGATGGGTAGTTTGAGATGTTGACTCATATGATGGGTAGTTTAAGTCATGTTGGCCCCACTTTTGATCACAATTGTGGGATGCATATGATAGATAGTCTAAGTCACATCGGCCTCACTTTTGATCAGAATTGTGGGACCCAGATGATGGATAGTCTAAGTCATCTTGGCCCCGCTTTTGATCGATAACCATAGGTGGGCCCATAAGATGGGTGGTCTAGACCCACTGAAAAACTTTTCGCCATAAAGATTTTGACCCCTTATTTTTTGGGCTACAAATATTCGATGGGTTAAGATCACTATATCAAAGTGATTCTTGAAAGAAAAGGAAAATCAAAGGTGTGGGTCAAATGAACAAAAATAAAATGTGTAAATCAAATGATGTACAATGCACATCCATGATTAGATACTTTTCATAAATGATATAGACCATCCATTTTCTTACGAATGATTAGATGGCTAGGAACATCAAATTAAAGTGAATTTTGAGAATAACAGGGAAAAAGAGAGGAACCCATAAGAAAGATGATTTAGAATAATGAGATTTTTTTTGTCAAAAACAATTGAGGTTATCCATTATGTTAGTCCTTGATAAGATGGCTAAAGATCATCATAGATTTTAGGATTATTTTTTAAGGATTGGCAAGATATTATTGGAGCTATGACATTGAAAATCAATATGTTCCCTACAACCAGTGTGCTATGGACATAGGATATTGGTATTCGACTTTTGGACACTTGTATTAGAGGATCAAGTTTAAATCAAAGAGGTCCATTAGCCTGTATTATGATCATTGTGATTAAGGAATAGATATTGCATGATAGATGATCAGTGTTTAAACCAGATGATGTGTAAAGATTAAGATCTTTAGCTCACTTTACGAGATTTTCTACATGTTACTAAAAGTGGGTGATATAGGGTTTGTATATGAATATTCATTAATATTCGATCGGGCCAACATGGGTCTATTAAGTTTAACCTAATGACTTGTTTGTTACTATATTTGGTTAAATCAGGGATTCATCATGTGGTTTTACCATTGGGCCTAACACTTAAAAAGTTTTAATAAGCTTTACAAAATTTTTAACCTTCAAAGTTTTGTTTTAACTATCAAAATTGTTTTAATCACAGCTCAGATCCAACGGTCCACTACATGATCAATGTGGGATCTAGATCCTAGATAGTAGAATGATCATGTCATGACTATGTGCATATATGAGATAAATCAATGAGCTTCCCTCAAAGTAGGGTACAAAAAAGTTCGTAGGTTGGTGGTGTATTGTACCAGTGTAATCCCTAAAACCTTAACTTCCTCCCTCCTTAAAGATCCTATTATAGAGAATAGAATTTTAAAAATAAAAAAAATAAAAAAATAAAAAAAACCTTAACACGGTCCTCTCCTTGGGCGTCACTTGGAGAAAGAGAAGAGAGAGAGAGAGAGAGAGAGAGAGAGAGAGAGAGAGAGAGAGAGAGAACATTAAACATCCCCCTCCCCTTAAGTGTGATTTAAAGAAAGAGAGAACTTCATCTTCTTCCTTCCATCATCACCAACTCTTCTCTTCTCCTTCACATATGTGAAGTATGTGGACCATCTAACGGATTTCATGTGTTTCCTTTAATCCTTACTATAAGTGTAGATGACGATTCTCTCGACTCTTTTCATCTATGATATATCAAGAAGAGACCTCTTCCGTTAGATGATCGACATCAACAAAATCATTATGGAAAAGCATTCCATAATTAAATTAGAAAAGGTAAGATATTTATCATTTATCCTTAGTTTTTTTATTATTGAAATTTGATGTGATCAAAAGTGGTGATTTTAGATGGAATGTTAAATTGGAGTATGAAATTATGTTGAAATTCCATTGTGTACGAACACGAAAATGCAACAAGGTGGGCCCTGCATGATGAATGGCCCACATGAAGGTGAGCTCAATAAGATGAATAGCCCACATCAAAGTTGGGCTGCACATAATGAAAGGTCCACATCCAAGGTGGAATCCATATGATGGATGATAACGGCTAAATATTGCATATTTATCCTCTTAATTACACTAGTTTCGACCGCATTTAAGTACTAAATTGATCTAATTAGATATTTTTTTACATGCGAGGTGATTTTGGATTTAAAGTTAAATATGTGCTTAAAAGGATAATTTAAAGCTCAAAAAGAGTTCAGGCTCAAAGGCGATGAAGAATTGGAGATTTGGATAACAATATTGAATATTCGAAGTACCAAAGATCCAAGAATACCAAGTATTAAGGATGAAAAAAAGTTTAAAAAATCACATTGTCTAATAACAGAAATAATAGACTATTCAATTCTACCTACGGTTGGTTCGATTCGATCAAAAATTTCAAAAATAGTCCAGCAAGAAACAATAATTTTTAGAATTAATTTGGCTTGACTGTTAGGTCCGACTGAAGTGATGATCAGTGCCACCAAAGGAGGGTTCAATGTGACCTAGACAAGATAGGGACTTCAGATGTATTTTAACAAAATTTGACTAGAATCAGTTCAACTTTGCTGCGGCTAAAGTTTATCGTCGATGCAATGAAAACGTAACAAAAGTGTAAAAATTTGAAGTTGGTCCAAAGTTGGTGTGGATCTTTTCTATTTAAAGGGATGTTTTAGGCAGTTTTAAATATGAATTAGGGATTCTAAGAGAGACCAAAGTGTGGTGGAGTTTCCACGGAGCCATCATTCTTCTTTAATCATTCGGTTCTATTTTGTCTTTTGAATTTGTTGTAGGATGTTAGCCATGTTAGGTTAATCTCTTAGCTAAGGCTAAGGGATGAAGCTTGTAGTTAATTATAACATTTAGTTTATTTGATCAATAACAATGGTTTGAATAATAATAATAATAATAATAATAATAGATTAAATTGATTTGAATTTTACTTTAAAGCTTTTGAGTTGTTTATTTCTGGATTTGTTGTGAAATACGGATATAATGAATACTTTAATTTAACAATTGCTTAGCTTGATTAGAGAATGAATCAATCAGTATAATTGATTGATCTATTATAGACCTTAGTTATAATGTATGCTCTTGATTCTTTACAATTGAGATCCGAGTGCTTCATGAGAGAATCGTTCAATTGAATTCATGTTTTTATTAGTGTTGATGATTGGTTTAATAAAATTATTTTTTGATTGGATAGGATGGGACTTCGATTTCAATTAAGGTATAAAAGTTGAATCAATAAATTAAATATTGTGATTGCTATAAGTAGATTCCTGAATTCTTATTTGTTTTAAAACCCTTAACCCATTCGTTAGATTTAAAACCTGGACAAACTATTACCTTTAGATTAGTTTTGGTTGCATTTTCCATTCTTTAAGGATTCAACATTAGTCTTACCGAGTTGTTACTGCATCGCAGCCATACACTTGGGGTTGTTAACCTTTGAGTTTGATTAATGGATAATAGGAGATCGAAGGCAGACTCTACATGATGGACGATGGACATAGAAGGTACGCTACATGCGATTGATGGTGAACATCAAAGGTACACTCCAATGATGAATGACCGACATTGAAAGTGGGCTTACAAGATAGATAATCTACATTAAAGGTGGGCAAATGGATGGTGGACATCATAGTTGGGCCCCATGGATAAGCCATACCAAAGTTGCCCACTGCATGATGGATTATCTACATTAAACTGAGTACCACATGATAGATAGTCTACATCAAAGGTTAGTCCCATTCCATGAAAGACCAATTTTGATTATAGAGTTATTTATGAATTCCCGTTAGCTTTTTGGTCCATTTTAAAAAATACACATACTTTTGACTGATTTTAAGGAGGCCACTTGCCTTTTTGGCCTTCGCCTTATAACAACTGTACTTTTAAAAAGGAAAAAATGCCCCTATCAAAGAGCTTTTGCTCGCGCTGGTGGTCCGAAGCTAGGTGGGTTCTACAATGGTGTTTGTGAGAAATCCACCTGGTCCATATGTTTTGCCCACTCATTTTATGGCATGGCTTCAAAGTGACATTGATCTAAATCTCAAGTGGGCCACACAATAGAAAGTGATGGAGATTGTATGTCCACCATTGAAACATTTGTGGGGTCACAGAAGCTTTGGCTAAGGCTAATCTTATTCATCTTTTAAGTTCATTTCAGTGGTAATGACCTTATGAGTGGTTGTGCCACTTAATCAACAGTTTGAATTGTGTATAAACATTAGGTAGAGCCTAAAAAGTTTAAGCTGTAGGCAACTCATTTCCACTATTTCTAGTCATGTAACTAATTGAGCTTCAAATTGTACCGTGTTTGAATTGCATATACACATTTCGTTCATTCACAACTTTTTCCTGTGTTATGGTCCACCTAAGATCTGGATCCGCTTCATTTTTGGGATCTTGCCCTAAAATGAACTGTCAAAATGGACAAATGATGTGGATATAAGGTATATACATCATAGTGGGCTCCATAGTTAGGGATCCACTGACTTTGGTGAATTTGAGGATCCACCCAAACTGTGCCCCAAACGGATGGACATGATTTCGTGCTTAAGCCCTTGCATGAATTACTTTGCTGGAAGTTAGGTGGGGCCCACCATGATGTTTTTAAGAAATCCACCTCGTCCATTCATTTTTCAAGATCATTTTAGGACATGCGACCACTATTGAAACATTCATATGGTCACAGAAGTTTTGTATCAAGCTAAGGATTTTGTATTTTCAGTTCATCAAGTGGGAATGATCTTATGATAGTTGGAATGGCATATAAACATCAAGATGGAGCTCAGTGAGGCTTCATCGGTAGGAATTTCTTCCCCATTATTTCCTTTCATGTGGCCCACTTGAGTTTTGGATCCACCTCACATTTGCTTGCATTTCCTAAATGATCTCACAAAACAAATGGATTGGGTAGACCCCAACTAGTAGTGACCTGGCTACTGACCATGACCATATGGAATCCCATCCACAGGGAGTAGGGCTGAAAGTCAGGCGGGTTGGGTTGGGTTGGGTTGGGTTGAGTTGGTGCTCAACCCTAGCCCAACCCAAGGTTCTTGTACCTAAACCCTAACCCAACCCAACCCAAGCTCAGGTTGGAAATTCTCAACCCAAGCCCAACCCAAGCGGGTTCGGTCGGGTTGGTCGAGTTGATCGGGTGGATACATGCTACTAGTTTAATGATTGCATTAGTTTATTATATTTCAATACATGTCTTTTTTTTTATATCTATAATTTTATTAATTATATATGTAGTTATTTACCATAAAGAACTTCATTTATTCTAAACAAACAAGTTAAAATATAGGACAACTACTCATTTAAAAGCCGTGTTGTGTAGCACACAATTTATTTGGGAAGAGAAATCTTGCATTTCTTGTTAGCTTGAGTCATCGGAAATGATGTGGACCAATGAGACCTGAAAGCACTGGAATTTCCTATGTCTTCAACACATAGGATCCCCACTCAATTATAACTTATAAGTAACTTATATATTGATCGGGTTCGGGTTGGGTCGGGCAACCCAAGACCTCAACCCAAGCCCGACCAGAGTTTTATCGGATTGGTGTTTGTATAGCTCAAGCCCAAGATCGGACTTGATACATCCTGCCCAAGCCCAACCCAATGTCAGGTCGGTCACGGGTTGGTCAGGTTCCGCCCAACTTTCAGCCCTAACAGGGAGGGGAGTGGATTAACTACAACCCAGTCCCACTAAACATGGTACTGCCTTGACCGTGGGGCCCACTTTGATATATGTTTTGTATATCTATGCCGTTCATCTATTTTTCCAAATCATTTTGGGGCATGTACCAAATATTAAGTAGATCCAAATTTCAGATGGACCAAAACACAAGAAACCGTGGTGTTTGACCACTAAAAACTTCTTGAACGCCACAAAAAATTTGGATCAAGATGATATTTGGTTTTCCCTTCATCTAGGCCTTAATGACCTTGTCGAAAGGTTGGATCGTGTGGATATACAATGCATGCATTAAGGTGGGCTCCACTTAGGGTTGCACTGTGTTTGGTGAGGCCTGGGTCGCACCTACTCAACTACCCAAACTTGGGTCGAAAGATATGTGGGAGCTACCATGTGTGTTTGTGAAAAATCTATGCTGGACATCTGTTTTTCTAAATTATTTTGGGGCATGACCCAAAAATTGTGGCAGATGCAATATTGAAGTGGACCTCTCCAGACAAATCCATTTTATTGTCTAAAGATTGACCTATTTGATTCCTTCCTAGGCTCCACCTAGGATTCAAATCAATGTCATTTTTTGAGCTGAGGGCCTAAAATGGGCTTACAAAATAGATGGACGGCGTCAATCACTTGTATCCATAAAAGTGGGCCTCATAATCTCTCACGAAGGCTTGCCCTAAACAATGGAGTTCAATCATGAATATCAATGGCTGCATAGAAAATGGACTTTTAGAAGGTTTAATGTGATTTTCCATTGGAATAGTTACTCAAAGTCAAATAAGCTGTTTTTCACATCTTTTTGCAAAATTAGGCGAGTTTTAATGAGTATTCTAAAATCAGGCGTATATTCAAAAATAGACCAAAAAGTAGCGGGTTTTCATAAATAACTCTTGATTATAATAGAGGTATGATTAATTATACGAAATAATTCATTACATGGGTTCTACCTTTGGTTATCAATCTCTCGAAAAGACACTTGATCATATGGTTATAACCATCATATCAATGGTTATGAAAATGAACAAGCCACATTTATTACCCAAAGAGGGGTAACTAATGATTTGAGCTGTCCATAAGATGAGGCCCACCTTTCATTGACTTTATGCCTCGAACGCCCCTTTGATATGGTGATCCTAACTTTTTGATTATGGATTGAAAATTGATGATCTATATTAACCATAATAGAAGGCTGACTAGTCATTGAAATTGCCCAACATGTTGAGCCTACCTTTGGTAACTCATCTCCCTTGATTATATGATTGTAACGAATATAAAAAAGGACAAAAAACCAAACAATCTATTTTGATTTTTTTTTTTAAAGGAGAGAACACACTACTTTTTTTTTTAAATTTTTTAATTTTATTTTTAACACACCGTCACACACTCACACCGTAGTGGGATTTCACCACCTATGGCTACTCGAACCCTTGACCAGGTGTTGAAACTCCTTAGAGTCTACCACTAATAACTTTGTTAATTTTAGCAAAATGCTATATATGAATTCGGGAGGCACCATAAAATGTTGGTGCCTTACCTATCATATAACATATACTATATAGACCCATACAAAATTTTGACAAGAAAAACCAGAACCATAAAAATGATTAAAAAATCCAAACCAGATCCACAACTTTGAAAAATAATATAATCAGCACCTCACCCTACATTCCTTCTCTTTAGATGCTTTGAAACAAATCTGGAGAGGACCAACCCAAATAGCCATTGGTAGAACACAGAAACCCAACTAAGATTGCTAGTCCACAAGTTGAGAGACCTCTACTTCAGTCTTAAGGCCTCCTCTGGAGAACAACAACAAACTAAATACGACACTTCTATAAAACCTTTGAATGACCTAAATAAAAAACAACTAAAAAAATAATCAAGCATTGAGGCTTCTCAATCAACTAGAAACATTTCTTTCAGCTCGAATCTTGGAGAGTAAGGCACAATATGCAAGGAATGTTTCACTAGAACTTCAAGCCTTCTAACTTACAGTTTTTAGGATTCTGTAAGAACTTCGTACGGTATTTTACTTCCAAGTACCTAGCCCAAATGGATTCACATTGAAGCAATAAAAATCCCATCTTCAACTTAAAGCTTTCTATCTCATCCATTAATCACTGAATCCCCATCCCACATTCTGACATGGGGAAACACACTTTTTGCCAATTCACCTAGCATTTCCTCAATGTACTTTTCAATTCTCCCTAGAAGAGTTGACAAACGATTCTTCCAACTTCTTACATACTGAGCTTGAGAGATTCATGGTAGTCATGGCATGAATTGGGTGACTTGATAGAACATGCTTAATAAGGACAAGTCTTCGTGTTGAGGAGAGGAATTTGGCCTTCCAAACTGCCACCTTATCCGTTATTTTCTAAGGTAAGGGTTGAAGATGAATAGTCCACGAGAGCCCATTGGTTACTAGGTGATGCAGGATAATTAACTACTTACTTTAAAAGCTCAAACTGATAGAGCATGGCGAATTAATCCGTTTATCTCACAGCCCAGGCCCCACATTGCATGGGTTAGGACCTTGGCCGAACCCTCCTTGTGGGTCCTGCATCACATGGGTACCACCTCACACAAGCCACCCACCTCACACGGGCCGCCCACCCCGAGTGTGCCTTTGCATCCCACAGGCAACCCCACTTGAGCCTGGTGTGAAAATGCTCATGCATTACTAGGATCCCCAAATATGTCAACGGGAATTCCCTAATTTTTTAATCCCGTCATCTCTCCTAGTTTGCACATAAAAGCTGAAGATGCTCTCTTTGTTGTGATGAAGAAACTTTTTTCCTTATTTATCCTTTAGCTAGAAGTCCTTCTATATGCTCTAGAAATTTCATTGTGTTTCTAAGTGACGATTAGCCACCATTTATAAATATAATAATATCATCTATAAATCAAAGATGGGAGATTTGCGGGTAATGATTGGGGAAAGGCGGAAAGATTATCATGAACCACTTCTGGTTAACTTCTTTAGGCTTCTAAGCTTTAACTACTATGATGAACACAACAGGTGAGAGTGAATCTCCTTGGTGAAAGCCCCATGAAAGCTTGAAGAAGCCAGGAATTTTACCATTAAACAAAATAGAAAACTGAAAACGAATAACTATTCCAACACCTTTTATTAGATGAATCCAATGATCACTGAAATCAAACCTTTCCATAACCTAAGAAATGAACGCTTATTTCATTATATTATAGTTTTTTCACATATGAAGATTAATGATTATATTATCTCCTCTCACTTTACAATCTATTTCTCCGATGGAATCGTTAGCCGGAGCTATACTTTTTGAAATGCTCCTTGAGTAAAAGCCCTTGTTTTTCTAAAGATCTTGGGAAGAATTTTTGTTAGATGATTGGCTATCATCTTCAAGAAAAATCTTTATGCACAATGGCATAGACTAATAGGATGAAAGTCTACTAATCTTTCAAGCTTGTTAGTCTTGGGAATCATACATATCAGAGTGCTTCCAAACACCCATAGGATTTTTTGTCCTATTACAAAGTCAAATGTCACTCGATGTGCATCATCCCCTATAATGTCCCAACACACACAAAAGAAACCACTAGAAAATTTGTTTGGGCCCAGAGCACTTCCTTATTGAAAATTTATTATAGATTGAGAAGATTTGTAAAAGCTATTGCTTCGTTGATTCATTTTGATATTACAATGCAAGAATTATAGAGAATGATTAGAATCAAATTTCCCTAATCAAATCTTAATTAGATCTTTGAAAGAAAAAAAAAGAATGTACAACCTGTAATTCCTAATACTCCACCTCAAGTTGGCACGTGGAGATCCGTAACACCCAACTTGCCAAGAAGATTGTAAGATGGAAGGGGGAGAGAAATATTTGACTGAATTGTGATTGTTTTCATATTGAGCTTTACAAATAAATAGATGTACAATGAGCTATGTATGGAAAAATATATTCTAAAAATAATCTAATTACAAATTTTGTGCAAGTCTTAATTTTGTACATGTATGGTAAGAAATCTGTCAATACTCCCCCTCAAGTTGGCGCATGGAGGTCCGTAATGCCCAACTTGCGCGAAAATTGATGAAAAAGTTCATGTCCCAAAGCTTTGGTGAAGATATCAGCAACTTGCTCACTGGAAAAAGTGTGGATAGCTTTAAGGAGTCCCGAGCAAATTTTGTTGAGAATAATATGGCAATCAATCTCAATGTGTTTGGTACGCTCATGAAACACAGGATTGTGGGTAATATATAGTGCAGATTGCTTGTCACAATGTAGAGTGAATGGCTCGTGATAAGAGACACCAAGATCAGTGAGAAGTTGTTTTAACCAAGTGAGTTCACAGGTTGTGACGGCCATAGCACGATATTCAGCTTCAGAGGAAGAGCGAGCAACTGTATTCTACTTCTTGGTGTGCCATGAGATCGAACTAGTGCCTAACTAAATAAAATAGCTGGTGGTGGAGCGGCGGGTGGTGGGACAGCTGGCCCAATGGGAATCTGTATAAGCCATAACATGTGTACTGTTGGATAAAGGAAAGAAGATGCCTTGGCCGGGACAGCCTTTGATGTAGCAAAGAACTCTGGTAGGTGCAGTCATGTGGGGGACCTAAGGACTATGCATAAATTGACTGAGTGTGTTGACTGCATAAACAATGTCTGGTTTGGTGATAGTCAGATATATGATATGGCCAACAAGCCGACGGTAAAAGCCAGGATCAGGGAGAAAGTCACCATCTTGAGTATTAAGCTTCAAATGTTGCTTCATAGGAAAAAGAGTAGTCTGTGCACCAAGTTGTCCACTATCAAAGAGAATGTCGAGAGCATATTTACGCTGATTAAGAAAGATGCCTTTGGGAGAGCGAGCAACTTCGAGTCCAAGAAAGTACTTTAAGGAACCAAGGTCCTTTGTCTTGAAGTGAGTGGAGAGGATTTTCTTAAAAAGTTCAATTTGAGAGATGTCGTTACCAGCAACCAGGATGTCATCAACGTAAACAAGGATAAGAGTGATGCTAGTGGAAGTGATGAGAGTAAACAAAGAATGATCTGCCTAAGACTGATGAAAAACTGCATCGAGAAGCACAGAGGTGAGTTTAAAAAACCAGTTTCAGGAGGCTTGTTTGAGGCTATAGAAGGATTTTCTGAGGCTACAGACACGGGTCTTCTCTTGAGGACAATATCCAGGTGGTGGTGTCATGTAGACTTCTTCATCAAGATCGTCGTGCAAGAAGGCATCGTTGACGTCAAGTTGATGAATAATCCAATTTTTGGTAGTTGCAACTGCCAACAAGCAGCAAACCGTGATCATTTTAGCGACTGGAGCAAAAGTCTCATAGTAGTCAAGTCCTTCAACCTGAGTGTATCCTTTGGCAACGAGCCGAGCTTTGTACCTCTCGATGGATTCGTCGGCTTTGAGTTTTGTTTTGAAAACCCATTTACACCTAATGGGTTTCTTACCAAGAGGAAGAGGCTCAAGAGTTCAGGTGGAATTATCCTCTAAAGCACGAAGCTCAGTAGACATTGCCTCGTGCCAGTGAGAGTGGCGGATAGCATCAGAATAGCATGGGGGGTCAGTACATGAGGTAAGAGCAGTCAAATAAGTAATATGTGAGGGGAAAAATAAGAATATAAAAGAAAAGCAGACAAAGGGTGAGCAGTACCTGAAGCCGGTGAAGCAGGTGTAGATGCCGTGGGCTCCTCATGTAAGGTGGACAGATATAGTCGTGAAGGTAAGCAAGTCTAGTAATGGTGCAGCGAGGGCGAGGAGCTGGTGGAGATGTGTTTGATAAGGTCGTAGAGGTTGAGGAATTAGGAGAGTCAGGGGAGTCAGGAGGGTTAGGAGAGGTCAGGGAATTAGAAGAAGGAGACATAATAGGTTCAATGATGGGAAGAGGAATGATAGGAGCGGGAAGGAAAGGAGTGTCAGGAAGATCTTAGAAAGGGAATGTTTGTTCGTGGAAGGTGACATCTCGAGAGTAGAAGACGGATTGAGTATTGAAGTTGTAGAGCTTGTAGGCTTTATGTGTGCTTGGGTAGCCAAGAAAGACACATTTAGTGGCACGGGGAGAAAATTTGTCACGGTGAGCGTTGAGAGTTTGTGCATAACAAAGACATTCGAATACCCGAAGATGATCATAGTTTGGAGGTTTATTAAATAAAATTTCAAAAGGTGATTTATTTTGGAGAGTGCGACTAGGGGTGCAGTTGATGAGGTAGGTTATGGTGAGGACACAATCACCCCAAAAAGGTAGAGGTGAGTGTGCTTGAAAACAAAGACTGCGGGCAACATTTAGAAGGTGCCAGTATTTACGCTCTGCAACGCCATTTTGTTGAGGAGTTTCGACACAGGTACGTTCATGAATGATGCCGTGATTGTATATGTATGTTTGAAATTAATGGGAAAGAAATTCTTCTCCATTATCAATTCTAATAATTTTGACTGTGGTGTTAAACTGATTGTGGACAAGAGCGAAGAAGTGTATTAAATGGGTGTAAGCATCAGATTTAAAATGTATAAGATATACCCATGTGGTGTGAGAAAAATCATTAACAATTATGAGAAAATAATGGGCTCCACATAAAGATGCGGTATGATAACCACCCCAAATATCACAAAAGATACGATTAAAATGAGAATCACTTTTATTGGCATAATTGGAAAAAGGTAATCTTGTATGCTTAGAACGAACACAAACATCACATTCAGAAAGAGTATAAGGAGAATTAAAAATACTAGGAATGGTAAAACTGGAGGGATGTCCTAGACATTGATGCCATAGGGTCTTATTAGCAATAGATTGAGCAGCAAAAATGACGGAAGGATCGGGGCGGTACACGTACAGCCCGTTGCATAGATCACCCGCTCCAATCGGCTTCATCGATTGAGGGTCTTAAAATAAACAAGTGTTAGAGGAAAAAGAGCTAACACAGGAATTATGAAGGGCAATTTAGGAAACTAAGAGTAAATTGAAGGATAAAAGTAGAACATTGAAAATGTGTTTTAATTTGAGAGAAGGAGAGAGAATACAAGAACCCAGCTCTTCGACTGGGATATCTTGTCTTGTTGGAAGCCGAATGTGGTGAGGGGAGGCAAGGGGCTTCAAATCAGCAAAAGCATCGCATTGATGGCAGATGTGGTGGCTCGCACCACTATTCACCACCCAATGGAGGCACCGATTGAAGGAGAAATCAGATGGTGAGAAGAGGTTACCAGTGAAATTTGTAGGGGATGGATCATTTGGAGGTTGTGACAGTGTGAGGAGGCTGACCAACTTCTGATACAGCTCCGGTGACAATCCAGGGACTGGACTTGAAGTGGATGGAGTGAGAGAGACTAGATTCGCAGTCGATGGAGGTTGCCCTAAGATGGACGACCGCGATTTGTTAGTGTAAGGCTCTCGGCCTGGAGGGTACCCGATAATGGTCCAGCAACGTTCACGAGTGTGGCCATCTTTGCCACATGCTGTGCACTTCAGAGGGGGTCATGAGCAAGTAGTGGTGCGAGTAGCCATTGCCATCGTTTCAGAGGATGATTGTTGAAGGTTGAAGAGTCTATTAACGAGAATTAAACCAAGAGAATCTGAGGGGTGAAGAAGATAAGAGGAGGGGATGGGTGAGGTGTGGTTGTCGGCCATGGTAGAATGGGTTGATCTTTTTAAGCTCTGATACCATGTAAAGATGGAAGAGGGAGAGAAATATTTGACTAAATTATGATTGATTTCGTATTAAGCTTTACAAATAAATAGATGTACAATGAGCTATGTATGGAAAAATATATTCTAAAAATAATCTAATTACAGATTTTGTGCAATCTTGATTTTGTGCATGTATGGTAAAATATCTGTCAATAAAGATAATGGAAATAATCATAACCAAAAGGCTTGGTGAAGATGTCTGCAATTTGATGAAGGAAATAATCTGATACCACATATTGAAATTGCAATACTAGCATCAAATCAAGGTGGTTTAAGTGGTTTGAATGCATACCTTGATCTACCATTGATATGTTCGTCAAAATCACTGGAGAAGATGGTGATTCATGGGTCTTCTACCTCATTCACACATACATTTATATGCTCTCTAGTGGGAAGGAGGATATGTTTATCAATGTGCATGGAGCTAGGGACCAAATGCACCTTTATATAGTGACAGTTGGAGAGTCCACTCATAGTAGGATTCTCACATTACCTGTCTCCCCATTCCTTATGTCATGGAGGAGAAGATAAATCCCGATATAACTCTATACAAGAGCTTAAAATGATATTCTTATGCCCATAAAATTATGTACACCCATAATAGCGTGGTCCCACCCTGATGGTCATATTTCTTTCACGCCTCGTTCGTCTATGGAGGACCCAATTTTCGTAGGGAATGAATGATGCTGATAAACACTGAATCCAATCCCCAAAATTCAAAACAAAGTTCATTCCCTTTGATCCAAACTAATCTTTGCAATGCCAAATGAAAATATGCCATATATGGCCTACAATTCCAATAGTGAATTCACAAATCCATCTCGAGTTTAATATTTACCCCAATCAAGCTTGGCCATGTTCTCCTACTATCTTGTATATTATTACATCAAGTATATTTTGATCCCGCAAAGCCTACATTTATGAGGCATACGTCATCCATCATTTTTCTAAAATCTTCCATTGCTCCATGTCTGAGAAGTTTAGTAATATTCACAGGTTTAATCATAGATTTTGGTTGTCCATAAAGTGGGTTCCATCAAAACTCTTTCATCTCTTAAAACCATGTTTACAATTACACAATCTTAACTAAAGACTTATGTCTATGCCATGCTTAGTTGGGACACTTAGGCATCCCATCACAAGGTCGAACAGTCCACCATGACAAGTATGTAAGAACTCTATTTAGTGGGCCTTACTGATCAACGGTCTGGATTGTCATTTAGTTGGACTGGATGATTGAGTAGACTAATGGGCCCCACTTCAGGTGATGCACTATGCAGACTATCTGCACAGCTGTGCGTACTAGGGCTGGAATGCTATAGTTGTCTTACGCAGACAGCAGTTTGAGTTGAACTAGGATACTACAATGTGGAGCATGGGAGAGAGAGTTGTGATGGGTTTCAAACTCTCTCTCCACATATTCTATAAAAGAGAGTTGGGTCCCTGATCCTACACCATAGCAGAAATTCGAGTCCCATCTATTGATTTGTAGAAAGGGTGTGAAGGAGAGGAAGATCCTAAGCTCTAAAGGAATTCTAGTATTCTGGTGTTCTTATCCGGCTTCCATGGCGGCGTCTCAGCTAGGTAAGCTATCTGAACCCCTGATTGCCATGTCCCATGCATAGATAGATCCGTGGGCCTATTCCACATATAGATTTAGTCCCACAGTTGGTATCAGAACCATTTGTGCATAGGTATGGTTGATCTCATATATTAATTAGGGCCTTTAAATTCGAAACCCATACAAAATTAGGGCTTTCGAATTCGAATTCCATATCAGATCAGTATCAGGGATTTTTGAATCCCTGAATCCAGAAACAGTATAAATTAGGGATTTCGAATCCCAAATCCCAAATTGGGAACTTCGAAACTAAAACCCTAAATCCAGTTAATTAGGGAGTATTCGAAACCCTGATTCAGTTAATTAGAGATTTCCAAATCCCTCAATCCAGAAACATTTAATTAGGGTATCCTATCTAGATTCGAATTAGGGATTTCAAATCTCAAATTCAAATATTGGGGATCCAGATCTCAAAACCCTAAATCGTGGAAAAATTAGGGATTTCAAATTCGGAATCCCCAAATCCGTTAATTAGGGATTCTCGAATCCAAATCCAGCACAACGAATTAGGGATTTCAAATTTCCAAATCCAGATGCCAATTGAGGATTTCGAAACCCATCTTACCCAGATTTAGGTGTGGAAATCGTATCTTATGGGCTGCTTACCTCTAACATCGAGGACCGACAGCCATTATCGACCCTCGGATCAGCAGATGAAGGTCATGGCTCGCTGTTCCCTATCTTCCCTACTTCGGAGCCATTGACAGCGTTTTCAGGTCCCACTTTCATTGCCGGCAACTATAGAAGCTGTTTCCGCAGCTTCTCTGTCCGATTTTTGACATCAGGACTGCCGGAGAACAAGACGGGATTGTGGAAGATGTTGGTGGCCGATCTTCTTGGCTGTCTGCTCGTACAGCTGCGGTAGCTGGAGATTTCATCTCCCTCTCTTCAGCTGCTGCGTGCGGCAGATAGAAAAAGGCTGAAATTTTTTCTTTCCTCTTTTCCCTCTTGCGGCGGACGATAGGTCGTGAATCGACCTATATTATATCGGATCAACAGACCCGATTACAGTCCATTTGGATCTGGACCCTCAAACAATAAGTCTGACCGATTCTCCTTTACTGGGCCTGATGAATTGATGGGCCCAATCTGGGCCCACTCACCTGTTTTTAGGCCTAGTCTTATATAAGATCTATGGGCCCGATTTTCATTACCATTGATGGGCCACGCACGTATATGATTGACATTGGTGTTTACACTCTAAACATTGATTAATTGATCTAAACCATCCATGATGTATTCTATAGGCATCTCATATAAAATATTCACTAGGTGGGGATCAAGGGTGTGTATACACTATCGTCGAATTAAACGGATTGTTGATTATTACCGTCCATCTTATGATAATCAAACTATGAGTGCCTTAAGGATGATGTATAGATCATTCAGATTAAATTCTGATGAAGCCCCTATTTAGGCCCATTACCCATCCTTAATAGTCTTACATAGACCATTGGATCATAGAAAGCGAAACATATCTGACAGTTTCTCTCTGTAGTTCATCTATTTTTCAATGATTAAAACCGACCATCTTGTGGGCCACATCAGAATAATTTAGATATAATCCATTAAGAGGCAGGATTATAACAATTCTAAAATCTATATTTGTAGTTTTGGATTCGGTTGTGTTAGCCACCATAGTGACCTCAATCAATGAAAACTTTACAAGTACATACTTATAACATTGGGATAATGAGGATTGCATACAGTTGCGTTCACTTTTTCATGCGTACGGTAACGAAAACACAGACGATTACCATTTGGCAGTCAAGTGAACGAGTGAAGTAAATGGTGCTGATAATATAAAGCTGAAAGACTCATCTCACCCACAGGTGTTAAGTGTCTCGGATTTATATGACTTACATCACTTAGCTTCATGTTTAGGAGAATCACTAACATGTTGTTATTACCTTCCACAGGAGGAATGATGATGATGTAACAGATTCTCACCAGGATGAGATGGTTGGGCCCATCGTCATCCTAGATGATTCAGTTGATGCCTCCCTTAGCAACTGAATTGATTAACTTTGCCTGATATTTGTTTACATTCACTAAATTGCTTTGTAAAATTATAAACTAATGTGAGTATAAATGCATCTTTTTTATTTCAGTCTCAATTCCAACTAACCAGAATTAAGTCTCTACCCTTAATGGATCTAATTACGCTCAATGGAATAACCCCATTAAAGTTGTACTGGGCTGTCTTTAATTAGATCTTGCCCTGATAACACCAGAACCGCCAAAGCCATCTGACACTGAAACTGAATATAGTCGATGGGTTGCATGATTTAGATCAAATGATACATGCTTAAAAGTCATTAAGTATTCAATTTCTGAATCGATAATGGGTGTCATGCCTAAAACAGATAAGACAAAAGTTTTCCTAACTGAAATGGAAAAACGATTCAAGAAATCTAATAAATCTGAAGTGGGCATTCTTTTGAATAAATTGACTCGCTCGTCCTACAATGGAAAATGCAACATTCGTGAATACATTGTAGAGAAGATCGAAGTTGTTTCTAAGATCCGTGCTCTAGGGCTTGTACTCACTAATGATCAACTAGTTCATTTGATCATGAACAACCTACCTCCCCAATTCGGTACATTCCTGGTAAACTATAATACTCTGAAAGACATGTGGACATTGGATAAACTTATCACTCAGTGTGTCCAAGAAGAAGACAAGATCAAGAAGGTGGTCAAAGTTCAAAATGTTAATTTGGTGACTTCAGGACAAGGGCATGGGCAAGGGAATAAAGGTAAAAGGAAGAGAAAACAAGGTTCTAATAATGGATTCTTTGGTCCTCCATTTGGAAACCATGAGAATCAATCTGGAAATGGATCTAGACGCAAACGGGTTAAACGCAAACCGTGCTTCTTTTACAAAAGGGTAGGTCATCTAAAGAAAGACTGCGAAGGTTTTAAGCATTGGCTCATAAAGAAAGGTAATCATTCTGTTCTTGTCTGTTTTGAATATAATTTGACTGATGTGTCAACAGATTCCTAGTGGATAGATTCAGGAACTACTATTCACATATGCACTTCTATGCAGGAATTACTACAGGCCAGGCCACCAACTGATGCGGAGCGCTCAGTATACATAGGCAATGGTGTCAAAGTTGACGTCGAGGCAATATGAGTCTATAGGCTTAAGTTGAAGTCTGGTCATTTTTTGAATTTAGTAAATACATTCTGTGTGCCGTCTATAAGGTACAATTTAATTTCAATTTCTTGTTTGGACAAGTTGGGATATTTGTTCCACTTTGGAAATAAAAGTTTTAGTATTTACTTTAATTCGATTAAAGTTGGAACCGGCTCTTTAGTAAACAACTTATACCAGTTAGACTTGATTGCCTCTCACGTTTATAATATTAATACCTTACATAGAAATATTGTGGGATCCAAGCGAAGACTAGACTATGAGAATTCCTCCATGTTGTAGCACAGGCGGCTATGCCATATATCTCGTGAGAGATTAAACAGGCTTGTGCGATAAGGAATTTTATATTCTCTAGACTTCTCTGACTATAAAGTATGCATTGATTGTATAAAAGGGAAACAGACTAGAATGAGAAAGAAAGGTGCAACCAAGAGTGTAGATTGTTGAGGGTCAAATATTGCATATCAGACCCATTTATTGCATGGATTTACAAGCATGATATCGTTTAATAGCCTGATTTAATTGTATTTGTGATGCAGAGTATATTTACAAGCATGAACTGAAAAAGGGTGTTTAAACCATGGATTTAACGCTCTGATGATACCCAAGGCAAGGGACGGACTCCAGGGGATGAAGATTGATGGAATTATGCATCAAGGATCCGAGGAAATCAGGCCATTCACATTAAAGAGGCCCGAAATTGGTGAAGAATGCAAGATCACATAGTTCCCGCCATCTGATTGGCTCAAAACTTTATACATGGCCTGAGGGCCATAAATTAGCCGTACATATCAAATTTCAGCCATCGGATCACTATGGAAGTGCCCCAACTGACAAATCAGCCCATAAACCATTGATTCTGGGCCCACCTGATATCTGGAACTGTCTCAACTTTGGTCTCGGCGGTTTAAATAAGATGAGGAAACAAATGGATGGTTTGGATTTTGATAGAACATCACAATGGGCCCCACATATACAACGTGTGTATATGAGGTACACACGTACCCGAGCTGCACTAAACAAGCTAAAGCGGGTCAGCAGCGCTGACCCGCATCTTCTTCCCAAAAACGGAATTTCCGTTTCACGCGGCGAGACGAACGGACGCGGTCCGTTTTTGCGGACGCTAGTGGGCCCCACACATTGCTCTAGTAGGAAATCCAAACCATCCATCGTGTAGAGGGTCATGAGTTCTTCAAACCCATGTTAAACTTTTACACCCATGCATGCACATGTGCGCGATACAAAGGCCACAAACAGGCGGTCCTGCGACGTTCAAAACGATTTTTGGGGTGATTTCTTCTCTGGGCCGCATCAATGGACGTTCAAGACCACCCATTCTTAACCGAAATTTCGTCCTGAATCCAATGGACGGGGTGGATTTTCTAGAAAATACCTCTGTGGGGCCCACCGAACACGTCAGCGCCTCTGCGTAGGCCTTACACGCGTTCGGGAAAACCGGGATTTGCGGACGATAGTGGGCCACGGTCATCGATATTTTTAGTGATCCATACCGTCCATTGTGTTCACAGGGAGGCCAATACCCTAGCCAAGCTTTCAGAATTGTCAGGTAGGTCGATATCACGCCGCAAAGACACTCCAAACGCAAGTCGTTTTGCGTTTTTACTGCGCAGACGAACTCAGTTGCTGCGAAAGCTCTTCTATTCCGACTCCAACACAATCTCTTATGCGAAAAACTTCCCCATGGAGGACGGAAATTGGGTGCCGACGAGGGTGCTATAAAAAAAGAGAGAGAGAAAGTGTAAGAGGGGAGGAAAACGGAGGAAAACGGAGGAAGGCTGGACGTGGGAGCTGTGTTCGGTTTAGGTTGGCTGCTGCACAGTGGCAGCGTGTGGAGGTGGCTTGGGTTTGGGCTGGAATGGGAGTAGAGGCTGGACAAGTCTCGGTTTTGAGGATTGAAGGAGGGGAAGCCTTCACGGGAGAGAAAGTTTGTTTGTTCTCTTTAGTTTTTTTTTGTTTTCTTCTTCTTCTTTTCTTTTCTTTTTGAGATTTAGCCTAATCATAATTATGTTAGGCTAAACCTCTTAGCTAGGGCTAAGAGGTGAAGCTTGTAGTCTGATGGGAGAGACTTTGCTTGTGCCCCATTGTTTAGCCTTACTGACGTCATAATGTTGATTAAAAGGAATACTTTCGTTTTATTTAATGGTTTGTTGTGGTGAAATTACAATAGATCTGCGATGGCTTTGAGTATTTCTTCCTCCTTTTGATGTTTATGACGTCAGGAAGCCCTGTTGTTCACCATCGTCTCCTGGGCATGGTTGGATGATCGTACCCTTCCTAACTCTCATGCATTATGGATTGGTTGGTAATTAGTTTAATCCTGTTGTTTGCTTTGTCTCCTGGGCATGGTTAGATGATGGAATCCATTCTAATTCATATACCTTTCATCTCTTGAAAACCAGATCAAGTAAGTTCAGTTTGAATTCCATAAACCTTGATGCAGGCATAAGATCTCCCTGATCTCAACAAGTGGATCCTCTGAATCCCTAGTTTCCTTCCTCTGAATTACTTAAGTTTTAGATAATTAGTCCACAATTATTCTTTAAACTTACATTCGATTTTGATTACATCTTAGGCTAGTTCTATTTCTACCTAGTTTCAGGAAACGTACAGGTATCAGTCTCTGTGGATTCGACCTCGGTCTTACCGAGTTTATTACTACATCACAACCCTGCACTTGGGGAGTGAACAAGTTTTTGGCGCCGTTGCCGGGGACTGACGGTTACGTTTTTTCTGAAATTAATTAGTTTTAGAATTAGGTTAGGATTAGGATTTTACTAACTTTAGGTTAAAGGTTTTTTATTTTATTTTTTTATTTTTAGAAACTAACCTGTTTTCCTGTCTTGTAGGATCCTGAAATAACTTCTAAACTGGTAATCCCTTTCCAATTCCTCTACTTTTTCTATTTATCTATTTTTAGAATTAGGGTTTGAGTTTTGGAAATTTTCTATTTTCTAGTATTTTTCTATTTTTAGGAACTAGTTTATTTTTAGAAACTTTCATCTCTTGTTTTTAGAAACTAGGTTAGTTATTTCCTTTTTTAGAAATTCTTTCTAATTTTAGAAACTAACGCAGCTTTCATTTATTTTATATTTAGGCTTAGATTTTCTATTTTAGAAACTTTCTAATTCTAGGTCTTCTTTTTAGAAACTAACTTAGCTTCTAGGTTTAGGGAACTTTCCTTTTTAGAAACTAACTTTCTATTGTTTTCTTTTACAGGATCTTAACAGAGGAACTTCTCATTTGGTACCTTCTTTCTAACTTCTCCTCCTCTTACTTTCCATACTTCTGTAGAATCTTTTCTTCTATTTTTTTTAGAATTAGACTCAGAGTTAGGGTTCTACTATGGAAGCGTGGGTACGTGCATATGCCGAGATGGATAAGAGATATTGGGGAATGCCTGAGGGTTGTGGAATTCAATGTATACCTCAAGATTTTTCTCCATCGAGAGCAGACATTGAGAACCGACTAGAACGTTATGTTCCATCTGTTAATAGGGCCGTATATGATCGTAATTATGGAAACGAGGATTATTATCAACCATCATATTCTCCCATGTATGATCAATATGACTATTACCAGGGGAAACATCAAATTTTGGAAGATGAACCAACTATATGTTATAATGATTATCCTCTTGGATACCCTACCATTGATATCCAACCAGAAACAATCCAAGAGGATTTAGCTCAGCGTAGCCTGGCCTATCTCACGGAAATGAGAAAATCTTTGGAAGCGCTTAATTCGCGCCTTGATAAGATAGAGGAGGCTCGGTTATCTCAACCACAATTCATTCCAGAAATACAATGCGAGAAAAGTGATCCTAACTTGCTTTGGAAAAACTCTGGAATTACAAATGAGGAGTTAGATTCTATCAATGAGCATATGGTTCAATTTCCTGATGAGTTGATCTCAATGACTGTTCAAAGGAATGGTCAAGATGCGTGTGTATCTTTCAAATACAGTGATGATGACACACTTTCCTCACATGACACACAGGATCTCAATGATGACGAAGAGGTTAGTTTTTTCAAACCTCAACCGAACTTAGGTGTAGAATGTGAGGAAAGCGACCCCATCCCAAGTGTGTACTGCACGGAATTAGACAATGATGCTTATCGGGATGATGATCATGAATATACAGTCCAAAGTCCCCTAGAATCAATCTCAAGTTTGGTTCAGGTCAATGATCAAGATGTACATGAAGTGGTCGGTCATAATGAGTCACTCCCCTCACCTGACATGTCTGATTTTAAGGTGGAGGATGAGCCCCTTACAATCGACCCTTCTAACTCTTGTGAAACATGTTTGGACCACTCCTCTGAATTAAATGATGATGTGATTCGGGAGAAGGATGAGTTGCTCGCTACGACCTTGGAAATTGAAACCACTAAGTTGAGGCCACCATCTGAGCTGTACACGTTTAACAATTCAACACCTCGATTGAGTAGTTTCAATGAACAAAGTAATCACATCGATGCTTCCCCTATTAATTTTCAATCTATCTGTGTAGGGCTGGAGCAAGAGAGCACACCTCCGTTTACCTTTAAAGACAATGGATTCCTTGGGCAAATCATCACAAGCTTTAATGTGGAAAATAAGTCACCCTCAGCTGAATGTCCTAACTCTTTTGATGATTGTTTGGCACACTTTGCAGATTCAAATGATCCCATGATAAGAGACATAGTGAATGCCTTGCAAGACAACATCTCGGTAGTCATCACTAACCAAGAGAACCCTTACTCTGAAGCATCTTCTTCCACAGACCCTGAATGTTTACCATTAGGAGAGGAGGAGCTGAAAATTGAACTGAAGTTTGCTACTTTGGAATGTGTTGAGACTACACCACTTCCTGAAAATTTTTCTCAATTTGATCTACCTGTAGTCTCTGATTCACCATGGGATACTAACTTTGCAACTTTTTCTGACACAGGTGAATCATATATATTTTGGATACCTCAAGCGAATCAACAGCAAAACTTTAACGAGGTACATAAGTTTCTATGGAAGGTCATGGTCCAAGGCGTCCAAGCCTATTGCAAAAAGGGCTTTTGGATGATCCTATTGAGGAACTTACTGAGAAACTTATCAAGATACTGGCCGAAAGAGGAACCTTGCGGCTTGACTCAGTAGTTTTTCCTTGCTTTCTTAGGACTAGGATAGTTGCTTTATTTGTCTGGCTGAAGACGGTAAACTTAACGCTCCTGGGAGGCAACCCAGCTCTTCATTTCATTTCGTTTTTATCATTAGTTAGTTCAATGTTTGTGGGTAACATTACTGCAAACTCTCACGAGACTACAACTCGTCCACTAGGGGCAACCTAGGGGTTTAAAGGCTTGTTGCATATGCTAAATGCAATCGAGAGCACCTGCGAAAGTGGTATAGGTAGGATTTTGTCTTTACTGTTGTTGGTTTCTCTCTTGTACTGACCCCCTTTTACGTAAATAGCTATGGAAAGCCTCTTGATTTTTTCAGGTATTATCTTCCTATCACTTCTCATTTACTTATTTTGTCCCATGTGCATTGCATGTTTATTTCTTTTACATTGAGGACAATGTAGATTTTTGGTTAGGGGTGGGAGATTAGGTTTCTTAATCAGTGTTTTCTTGGTCTTGAGCAAAAGTTGTGAAAATTTTTAATTTTTCAGGCTTTCTGATGAATTCGAAGTGATTTTGACGGCCATCTAGGGCACTTAGAATTTCAAGATGCGTGATGTTGGTACTTCATGACTCTTGGATTCAGTCATCTATTAAATTTCACAGCTAAGTTTGAATTGTTAATCCATTATTAGAATTTGTAAACATTGATTGAGTCATGAATTCGCAGGACACATCTCACTTGCATATTAAGGTTTCAGTTTGATATTAACGGATTAACTTGGTAATCACTAAACATGAAAGGAACCAACTTGAGAAATTGAATGGATTAGGCGAACAGTCTTTACCATAGGTTTGCTCCCTATAGGTGAGGATTCGATTCCCTATGAATGATATGTGAAAAAGTTGGGTGTACAGTCTTTACCTTAGGTTTGCTCCCTATAGGTGAGGATCTGCTCCCTCTTCTTGGCGTTACTTCTAATGAAAAAAAAAAAAAATCAAAAATAAAAGAATAAAAAGATAATGTGTAAGCCAAGTTGGGTTATCGTGAATTCTCTTAGTTGTTACCAATGATATCCTTAAATATCGAGGTAAAACTTAATGTTGACAAGTCGAGATTAGACTATACATCCATGGAATTCAATATTTATCATTGTTCTAATTAATGGATTAATATTTGAGCTTGATTATGAAGTACCGTGAGTTTGATTCTTTGAGAAAGTAATGCCAGCATTCATAAATCTTAGAATTCGAATATCTGAATTGTTTTTCATAAATCTCTCGAGTTTGTAGAAATTGTTCTGTAATTCTCAACTTACTTTTCGCATACTTTGCTCGGGACTAGCAAAATGCTGGTTGGGGGTTATGTTGAGGGTCAAATATTGCATATCAGACCCATTTATTGCATGGATTTACAAGCATGATATCGTTTAATAGCCTGATTTAATTGTATTTGTGATGCAGAGTATATTTACAAGCATGAACTGAAAAAGGGTGTTTAAACCATGGATTTAACGCTCTGATGATACCCAAGGCAAGGGACGGACTCCAGGGGACGAAGATTGATGGAATTATGCATCAAGGATCCAAGGAAATCAGGCCATTCACATTAAAGAGGCCCGAAATTGGTGAAGAATGCAAGATCACATAGTTCCCGCCATCTGATTGGCTCAAAACTTTATACATGGCCTGAGGGCCATAAATTAACCGTACATATCAAATTTCAGCCATCGGATCACTATGGAAGTGCCCCAACTGACAAATCAGCCCATAAACCATTGATTCTGGGCCCACCTGATATCTGGAACTGTCTCAACTTTGGTCTCGGCGGTTTAAATAAGATGAGGAAACAAATGGATGGTTTGGATTTTGATAGAACATCACAATGGGCCCCACATATACAACGTGTGTATATGAGGTACACACGTACCCGAGCTGCACTAAACAAGCTAAAGCGGGTCAGCAGCGCTGACCCGCATCTTCTTCCCAAAAATGGAATTTCTGTTTCACGCGGCGAGACGAACCGACGCGGTCCGTTTTTGCGGACGCTAGTGGGCCCCACACATTGCTCTAGTAGGAAATCCAAACCATCCATCGTGTAGAGGGTCATGAGTTCTTCAAACCCATGTTAAACTTTTACACCCATGCATGCACATGTGCGCGATACAAAGGCCACAAACAGGCGGTCCTGCGACGTTCAAAACGATTTTTGGGGTGATTTCTTCTCTGGGCCGCATCAATGGACGTTCAAGACCACCCATTCTTAACCGAAATTTCGTCCTGAATCCAATGGACGGGGTGGATTTTCTAGAAAATACCTCTGTGGGGCCCACCGAACACGTCAGCGCCTCTGCGTAGGCCTTACGCGCGTTCGGGAAAACCGGGATTTGCGGACGATAGTGGGCCACGGTCATCGATATTTTTAGTGATCCATACCATCCATTGTGTTCACAGGGAGGCCAATACCCTAGCCAAGCTTTCAGAATTATCAGGTAGGTCGATATCACGCCGCAAAGACACTCTAAACGCAAGTCATTTTGCGTTTTTACTGCGCAGACGAACTCAGTTGCTGCGAAAGCTCTTCTATTCCGACTCCAACACAATCTCTTATGCGAAAAACTTCCCCATAGAGGACGAAAATTGGGTGCCGACGAGGGTGCTATAAAAAAAGAGAGAGAGAAAGTGTAAAAGGGGAGGAAAACGGAGGAAAACGGAGGAAGGCTGGACGTGGGAGCTGTACTCGGTTTAGGTTGGCTGCTGCACAGTGGCAGCGTGTGGAGGTGGCTTGGGTTTGGGCTGGAATGGGAGTAGAGGCTGGACAAGTCTCGGTTTTGAGGATTGAAGGAGGGGAAGCCTTCACGGGAGAGAAAGTTTGTTTGTTCTCTTTAGTTTATTTGTTTTCTTCTTCTGCTGTGCTTTTCTTTTTGAGATTTAGCCTCATCAGACTGATGTTCGGCTAAACCTCTTAGCTAGGGCTGTGAGGTGAAGCTTGGAGTCTGATGGGACTGACTCTATGCCTTTGATTTATGCTAGACTTACTGATGTTGATTTTAGTTCAATTAAAAGGAATACTTTCAGTTTTATTTAATGGTTTGTTGTGACCGAAATTACAATAGATCTGCGATGGCTTTGAGTATTTCTTCCTCCTTTTGATGTTTATGACGTCAGGAAGCCCTGTTGTTCACCATCGTCTCCTGGGCATGGTTGGATGATCGTACCCTTCCTAACTCTCATGCATTATGGATTGGTTGGTAATTAGTTTAATCCTGTTGTTTGCTTTGTCTCCTGGGCATGGTTAGATGATGGAATCCATTCTAATTCATATACCTTTCATCTCTTGAAAACCAGATCAAGTAAGTTCAGTTTGAATTCCATAAACCTTGATGCAGGCATAAGATCTCCCTGATCTCAACAAGTGGATCCTCTGAATCCCTAGTTTCCTTCCTCTGAATTACTTAAGTTTTAGATAATTAGTCCACAATTATTCTTTAAACTTACATTCGATTTTGATTACATCTTAGGCTAGTTCTATTTCTACCTAGTTTCAGGAAACGTACAGGTATCAGTCTCTGTGGATTCGACCTCGGTCTTACCGAGTTTATTACTACATCACAACCCTGCACTTGGGGAGTGAACATAGATCTATTAGAGGTTATACATATAGATATCTGTGGTCCATTCCCTACAGCCTCATGGAGTGGCCACAAATATTTCATTACCTTTATAGATGACTACTCTCGCTTTGGGTACCTATACCTTATCAGTGAGAAATCAGATGCCTTGGATGCTTTTAAAATCTATAAGGCCGACGTTGAAAATCAACTCGATAAGAGAATTAAAGTTGTCAGATCTTACCGTGGTGGTGAATACTATGGCAAATATGACGAATCAGGACGCAATCTAGGGCCATTCGCTAAATACCTGCAGGATTGTGGCATCGTTGTTCAGTACACTATGCCTGGTACTCTAGAGCAGAATAGAGTTGCTGAGAGACGTAAATGCACCCTTATGGATATGGTGCGAAGTATAGTCAGCAATTTAACATTGCCAGAATCTCTGTGGAGTGATGTGATCAAAATCGTAGTTCATATATTAAACAGGGTTCCCAGCAAAGCAGTAAGCAAAACTCATTTTGAGTTGTGGAATGGGAGAAAACTAAGTCTCCGATATCTACATGTTTGGGGTTGTTCTGCTGATGCCAAAATCTATAACTCGCATGAAAAGAAGCTTGATCCTAGAACCGTAAGTTGTTTCTTCATTGGATACCCAGAAAGATCAAAAGGCTATCGATTCTACTGTCCTTCCCACTCTATTAGGATTGTTGAGACTGGGAATGCCAGATTTATTGAGGACACTGAAAACAGTGGGAGCACGGACATAAGAAATTTTGTATTTGAGGAACAAAGGACTGTGACTCCTGTCATAGTCAATCTAGATCATGTGGACATTAATGATGTAGTCGATTCTGCAGTTACTGCAGAGCACCACGTAGAACCTCATATACAAACCACTAATGAGGAAAATCAAGATCAGAACCAACAAGCTGAACTATTAAGAAGATCTGAAAGAGAGAGAAGGCTTGTAAATCGAGACGATTACATTGTATACTTACAGGAACACGACTTTGACATAGGGGTGGAAAAGGATCCTAAATCCTTTATATAAATCAAACAAAGTACTGATCCTTCTCGTTGGTTTAATGCCATAAAAGATGAGTTGAAATCCATGCAGGATAATAAAGTATGGGATCTTGTAGAGTTACCCACTGGAATAAGGCCGATTGGTGGTAAATGGATATTTAAAACCAAACGGGACTCTAAAAGTAATGTCGAATGATATAAAGCCAGACTTGTTGCCAAGGATTTTAACCAATGTGAGGGCATTGAATTTAAGGAGACTTGCTCACCAGTATCCAAGAAAAACTCATTCAGGATCATAATTGCTCTTGTAACTCATATGGATTTAGAGTTACATCAGATGGATGTAAAGACTACATTTCTCAATGGGGATCTAAATGAGAATGTGTACATGTTGCAGCTTGAAGGTTTTGTAGCTACTGGCTCAGAACATTTAGTTTGCAAACTTAAGAAGTCCATCTATGGGTTGAAACAGGCATCGCGACAGTAGTACCTTAAGTTTCATGAAGTAATTTCTTCATATGGCTTTGTAAAAAACACTGCAGATGAATGCATCTACATTAAAACTAGTGGGAGTAAGTTCGTTATGATAATTTTGTATGTTGATGACATTCTCTTAGCTAGCAGTGATACCAGGATGTTGAGCGACACCAAGAAATTCTTATCTCAAAGGTTTGAAATGAAAGACTTTGATGAAACTTCTTACGTCATCGGCATTAATATTCACTGGGACAGAACACTTAGACTGCTCAGTTTGTCACAGAGGGCCTATATTACTAGGGTACTCGAAAGGTATGGCATGCAAAATTGTGCTTCAGGAAAGTCGCCCATTGTGAAGGGCGACAAATTTGGTTTATTTCAGTATCCAAAGAATGATTTAGAAAAGAATCGAATGAAAGAATTTTCGTACGCATCAGTAGTAGGGAGCATCATGTATGCTCAAGTCTGTACGCGACCGGACATTGCCTTTGTCACTGAAATGTTGGGAAGATATCTATCTAATCCAGGAATGCAACATTGGATAGATGCAAAGAAAGTATTATGGTATCTTCAGAGAATGAAAGACTTCGGACTCACATACAGAAGGTTTGATCAGTTGGAGTTGATCGGATATTCAGATGCAGACTTTGCAGGCTGCATTGATACTAAGAAGTCTACTTCAGGATACATCTTCATGATGGTGGGAGGAGTTGTATCATGGAAAAGCGTGAAACAATCTACCACCGTCTCATCCACTATGGAAGCTGAATTTATTGTCTGCCATGAGGCATCTAATCAGGCACTATGGTTACAGAGTTTCTTCTCAGGTTTGCGGGTACTGGAACATATCTCGAAACCATTGAGAATATTTTGTGATAATTCGACTGTTATTTTCTTCTCTAGTAATAACAAGCATTCGTCAAGGTCGAGACATATCGATATCAAGTACCTTGTTGTAAAGGAAAGAGTTCAGAATCATCAAGTGTCCGTGGAATTCATTGGCACTAAGCAAATGATTGCAGATCCGCTCACTAAAGGGCTCCCTATCACTCCATTTCAGGAGTATATAACATTCATGGGAGTCATTGATCCCACAGATGTTTTCAGTTAACGGGAGTTGAGCGTACTTTGATTTTCACAGACACTTAGAGATCTCGTTTTATACAATTTGTTTGGATGATTTTGATATAAAGATTTATTTCTGCTTCTCTATATATATGCGCAAATTTTGAGTAAGTAGAACTACAGTCGTGTCTCGTTGGAGACATGTAAAAGCTTCAGGACCTCTTAAGGATAGGCATATAAAATCACACTAAAGTGTGTAATCCTTATACCACATTTCCTAGTTCGTGATCTATGTTGTTAAGATTGAAAGTATTTGTGATCGCGCTTAGACTCACTTCGCCTAAATTAAATGTTGTGACGACTACCTCGTTTCGATACTGACAATCTTAATGGACCAGATTGAATAGCATTACTCATATTGTCCAACTATCTCATTGGTTAACCATTTGAATATTTTTTTTAAAGATCAAAACTTGTTTACAAAATTATTCTATATGACTATCATTGACGTTGCTCAATGAGGCCCAAGTGGGAGAATGTAAGAGCTCTATTTAGTGGGCCTTACTGATCAATGGTCTGGATTGTCATTCAGTTGAACAGGATGATTAAGTAGACCAATAGGCCCCACTTCAGGTGATGCGCTGCGAAGTCTATCTGCGCAGCTTTGCGTACTAGGGCTGGAATGCTATAGTTGTCTTACGCAGACAACAGTTTGAGTTGAACTAGGATACTACAATGTGGAGCGTGGGAGAGAGGGAGTTGTGATGGGTTTCAAACTCTCTCTCCACAGATTCTATAAAAGAGAGTTGGGTCCCCGATCCTACACTATAGCAGAAATTCGAGTCCCATCTACTGATTTGCAGAAAGGGTGTGAAGAAGAGGAAGGTCCTAAGCTCTAAAGGAATTCTGGTATTCTAGTGTTCTTATTCGACTTCCATGGCGGCGTCTCAGCTAGGTAAGCTATCTGAACCCCTGATTGCCATGTCCCATGCACAGACAGATCTGTGGGCCTATTCCGCATATAGATAAAGTCCCACAAAGTATATATTTCCTGGTCCGGTCCGTATAGCCTATAAAATGAATGGATTAACATCATTTATATAAAAGCAGGTCCAATCAATTGCTTGAATCCCACATAGATCGGTCCAATGATGCCCATGAAAAAGAAAAAGAAAAGAAAAGAAAAGAAAAAAGTGGGTATAAAGAAAGGAAGGCCATCTTATGGATGGATTTGAGCATCCCATCAGTCTCATTCTTCTGCAGTAGCCCATGAAATGTATGATAGATATAATAGACGGTCAAGATCTGTGATTGGACTATCCAAGTGTCCCAATAAATCTTGAAACCACCACCATGGATACCATGTGATCGTTACCAAAATAATTTTCCTAAAACAATGTCCTTGCCGATTTCTAACATCTCCACATTGCATGTGGATAATTGGGACCGTTGATCTAGTTGGCTACTTTATGATGGGTTTCAGCCTAAGAGTCACAGACCACAAATCTTAGCCATTCGAATCTGTGACATTCAATGGACAGTTAAAAGAACAATCTGAGCAAAAAATGAGCAATGGCCCATATTTAATTAGCATAATTTGCAACTATTAGAGGGCTAAGATCATCCTACTCATTTAGGTTGTTTCAAATCGACGGGATGCATGTTTGCGATTGCTGTTGGCATGCATCAAATGTACACTGGACAGTTTGGAAGCATCAAAACTCGGGGCTCCTTAGTAGAGGTGGGCATCTAGGAGAGCCAGACTGAGTCAGGGCTGATCCGACTCAATCCGGTTTTGAAATAGGCTTGACCTGAACTCGACCTGACTCGGTGCCAAATCTAGCATGCCTAATCCAATCCGAGTCTGGGTCTAGCTTGCACTAATCCAGACCGAGTCCGACCCAGTCACAAGTACCAAGTCAGGTCGAGTCAGCACTAAGTTGGGTGAGGTGCAACGGGTATCTATTGGCTGAAATCACAACTCAAAATCTAAATTCACTTGTCAGAATTGCAGCCTCTCCATCAGCATCTCAGAACACACACACACGCGCGCGCACACACACACACACATGTGTTGATTTGAGTTATTGGGTAACTTGAACTTGACTTAATTTGAGTTCGGAAGGGACAAAGTCAACTCGATTTGGATCGACTCACCCATTTGGTTCCGGTCGAGTCATATCTAAATGAGTCTATCTGGTCAAATCGTCCTCTGCCCCGCTCTACTTCAGAGGATAATGAATCTCTTTCCTATCCATGCTAAGCACTTCCCAAGCTAATAGCTTTTTACACCTAAAAAAGATGAGATTTTCTCTTTGGTAGGCTGGCAATGGGCCAGCACAGGTCCATCATATGAAATGCTTTTAAAGCGGCCCACTTAGGAGACCGAAAAGCGGTAATTTGAAATTCGGACCATCTAAAATCAAACCGACTCAGGTCCATCCTAGGCAAGGAATGGGCCTCAATAGTCCCATCATGACCCATTTTTCACCCAGCCTAAGATCACGCCAAGGCCCACCAAACTAGCAAGGTCTAACAAGAGGACATGGACTGTGGGTTTGCTGTGGACTTGAGCCTAGAGGGCAATCTGTCCACAGTCCGAGCCTGTTCCAGCCCGAGATATGTCCAAGCCCAGCCGAGATAGTACAACTGATGCCAGAGCTTTACCCGGACCTGCGACGAACAGAAACAAACAGGCTCGAACCCATTCATCTATGCCGGTGCAAAAATTGAAGCTGTTCATCAGGTGTGCCCCACCATGCATCATTTACTACAAAAATGCCCTTGAAACCCTTAAGTGGCCGGATTTGGTTTAGGCGCTGATGGGCTCTTAGACAAAGCTTAAGCCCAAACCAATAAATCTACTTCATTTGCAGGCAAAGGCGGGCCCAAAGACCTTGTATTCCAGCTAGAGCTGTACATGAGTTGAGTTAGCTAGGTCAGCTCGCTCAACTCAACTAAGAAAAGCTCGACTCGCCTTGTCTCGAAATTGGATTCATACCGAGTTGAACTGGTTTTTGAAGCTCGAAAAAATTTTGAGCTGAGTTCGAGCTTGCCCGAGCTCAACTTGGCTCGAACTTCAACTCGAATTGACTCGGATCAGATCGGCTGCTTGCCAAGTGTTTGATGAAATGACTCAACGAAGTGTTGTTTCAGATGTGTACATTCTCCGCAGAATTGGCCAATGGCGAGGAAGGAATGAATATGAAACAAATCACTATATAAAAAAAAAAAATTAAAAAAAAACTTTTATACTATAGAACTGCTCTTATATCTTGTTTTTTATGCTGCTCGCTGAGTGTTCGATGAAATACCTGTAAATTGTTGTTACTGTTTTGCATCATGTAAGAGATTGAAGATGCATTATATGTGTTTGAAAATGTCTTACAAGCTCGAATTCGACTTGAACCGAGCCCAGCTGGCTAGTCAGGTTCAAGGACTGAGCTGAGCCAAGTTTGAGTTGGAGTTTACTGCTGGCTGAGCCAAGCCAAGCTGCATCAAGTTCGACTTGGTTCGACGCATGTACAGCTCTAAATTTTCCAGCCAAAGGCCAGCATGAGAGGTAGACAGGCCAGCCTGGCCCATTTACAGCCCTAGTCATCATATCGTTAGTTAATAAGACAGGCCTATACACTACTAGGCCTGGCCCAATCAGTACGCAATTAATGGGCCCCTTAAAGCCCAAATCCAATATCTTTGTTTGCAGAGAGAGAGAGAGAGAGAGAGAGAGAGATAGAAGATGATTACATTATTGCAATAGACTTAAAACCAAAGTTCAAGCATGAGAAAAGAGAGAAGGAAACAGAAACAGATAACCAACATCATATCTCTACCAATGCCCACCTAAAACTGATGAATTCAAGAAGTCACCTCCTCTTCCTTGTGAGTCTCAATCACAACATCAGACAACGGGTAAGCGACGCACGTCAGAACGTATCCCCTTCCAACCTGATCATCGTCGAGGAAATTACCGTCAGCTTGGTCCACCTCCCCTTCAAGAACCTTCCCAGCACAAGACGAGCAAGACCCCGCACGACATGAGTATGGAAGATCAATACCCGCCTCCTCTGCCTGGTCCACGATATAAACGTCGTCCGGACATTCAAATTCTATTGGCCCCTCTGGTGTAAGCAACTTCACCTTGTAGACAGCCATAGCTGTTATCCTCCCACCACGGCCTGCCTTGATGCCGAACATGGCCTGATGCACGTTTGAGAAAGCCCGGAGGCTCGACGCTGGCTGTCGGCGAATGGTGGATGGTCTGAAGGTGACGCTGGAGAGGGTGGCTGTAGCTGCTGCTGCCATTTTTCAGATTTCTGAGGGTGTTGTGTGTAGTGTGTAGGGAAGATATAGCATGGATGGTGGAAATGGGAGCGGATTAGGTGAGACCTCGGCCACACCCAAGATGGTGCGGCACTTACTGTGGGGCCCACCTTGTTTCATCTATTCTGTATCTACGCCATCCATCCTTTTTCTCAGATTATTTTAGTATATCCCAAGAATGAAGTAGATCAAATTATTATGTGGACCATATCTTATGAAAAAGTAGTTATGGACCATTAATTGGCAAAAAAATGTTTTGGATTAAGCCGATATTTGTTTTTTCCATTAATTTAGGCTTATGTGACCTTATCAATGTATTGTATGTAAAATAAACACTACCTAAACATTAAGGTGTTCCCTAAGAAGTTTTTAATGAGTAAGCGTTCAATCCTCTCTGCTTCCTAGAGTATGGTCCATCTGAGATTTCGATCTTCTTCAATTTTGGGATTACTCTCTAAAATGATCCGGAAAAACTGATAGACGGCATGGATACAGAATAGATACATCAAGGCAGGCCCTACGGTAACGGCCTGCACCGTCTGGGGTGAGGTGTGGTGTGCATGGTGCACATAGCATGGAGCGCGTTTTGGGTGGATGTGGATACCCTAACTGTGGGACCCTCTATGATGTATGTGATTTACATCCACACCGTCCCTTCATTTTGATAACTGATTTTAAGGTATTACCTCAAAAACTAAGCAGATCCAAATCTTAGGTGGACCACATTATAGGAAACAATTTTAATTGTATTCCCACCGTTAAAAAAATTTATGGGGCCCACCTGGTTGTTTATTTGCCATCCTAAATGTTGCTTAGGTTACAAAGACGTGTATGAAGAGACCACACAAATATCAGCTTCATCTAAAACTTCTGTGACCAGCGATAAGTTTTTAATGATTGAACCGTGGATATAAGTTACATACATTAACGGTGTGGATACAACACATACATCGTAGTAAGGCCCACGGCACTTGGTGATGTCGATTCAGTAGCGAGATAGCTATCGGTACCTAATCCGCGACCGGTGATGAACGTGATCCTGACACGTGGCAGCTTGTGGTGAGTCGTCTTATCTGTTTTTGGATTTAGACGCGGATTTCCTGCCGAAGGCCCGGGAACTTCCAGGACGGCGATCTATGTGGGGCCCTCTGTAATAGTAGTGAGAAATCCACTCCATTCATTTGTTTTCCCATATCATATTAAAACATGACTATAAAAAAATAATAAATAAATAAATGAGCAGATTTTAAACTAAGTAGATCAAGCTTTAGGAAAAGGTAGGTAGGAAAATGACTACAGTTGAAACCTCCCAGAGCCTACGGTGACGTTTATATGCCCTTCATAAATATTAGCCTAATCCAAAACTTCGGTGGCATCACCGATATTTCAATTGTGGACATTAAATTCTCACAGTTTCAGCCAACTTAGTTTTGGATCTATCTCATTTTTAATGCCACTTTCTAATACAGAATGGAAAATCGAATGGAAGGAGTGGATTTATCACTAACATCCCCACCTAGATTCCCCTGGTGATGGAGGTGGATTTCCTGTGAAATCCTTTCTCATGAATTTGGGGCCTACCTTGATGTTTGCAAGAAATCAACCCCAATTCATCTGTTTTTCAAGCTTATTTCAGGACATTCCACAAACAATGAGGCAGATCCAAAACTCAAGTGGGTCACGTGAGAGGAAAAATTGGGAAAAGAAATTTATGCCATTGAAACCTTACTGAGCTCCACCTTAATGTTTACATGCCATCGAAAAAGCTTATAAGGTCAATCCCACTTGGATGTAGTGAAAACACAAAAAAGAGCCCCGTACAAAACTTTTAACGCCATAAGATTATTTCAAAGGTGCTCATTGAATCCCTACCATTTCCTCTCGTGTGAGCCACTTGATTTTGTATCTACCTCTCGTGCGGCCCATCTATACCTCAACGTATAGTACCTATGGCTGCAGGTCCGAGCAGGATTCCAAACCCTTATGCTCGGTCAAGACCAAACAATTGTTACCGTTGTGGCCGACTAGGTCACTTATTAAACATCTACCCTTAACGCCCCGCAGCCCATTTGACCATCAACAAATGAGGCAATGAAGGTGATGCAACGGAAGAAGACTTTAGATCTTATGAAGATAAACAAACCACTGAAGAAGTAGCTGTTGAAGCGGAATGGGTTTCGCAGGACTATGGCGAGTTGCTCGTTGTGAGGTGACTATTATATGCACTAAGGAAAAAAGTACACCCACAATAACATAACATCTTCCGAACTAAATGTACGGTTAATCGAAAAGTTTTTAATGTAATCATCGACATCGGGAGCAGCGAGAACATCGTCTCTAAGGTGATAGTGGAAAAGTTGCAATTAAAGACGAAGCATCACCTCTCCCATAAACGATCGGTTGGATTAAGAAAGTTAGCGAGACAAAGGTAACCAAATAGTGCACTATATCTTTTACAATTGGTAAGCATTATAAGGACGAAGTAGTATGTGATGTTTTTGACATGGAGGCATGTCACATGTTACTTAGTCGACCTTGGCAATCTGATGGTGACGCCACTCATAAAGGGCGAGATAATATGTATATTTTTCATCAAAAATAGACAGAAAATCATATTAACCCCTATGGATCCAGAGGAACAAGCCAAAACTTCTAAAGTAGATAGTCGTTCTCTCTTGACCATACAGGACTTTGTGGAGGAATCCAAAGAAATAAGGAATGCCTATGCATTAATTGTAAAAGGGAAGGAACTCGAGCCTACCACCATCCCTGAGAAACTAAAACCCTTGCTCCATGAATTCAAAGAAATTTAGCCAGATGACCTTCCCGATGGATTGCTTCTCATGCGAGATATTCAACACCATATCGACTTTGTCATTGGGTCCAGCTTACCCAATCTTCCTCACTATCGGATGAATCTAAAGGAGTTCGATATTCTGCAATGGCAAGTGGAGGAACTAATTCATAGGGTTTTATCTGAGAAAGCATGAACCCATGCTTCGTATCGGCTCTATTAATTCCTAAGAAAGATGAGAGTTTGTGCATGTGTGTCGATAGCCAAGCCATCAACAAGATTACCATAAAGTATAGATTCTCATACCACGGTTGGACGATATGTTGTACATGCTTGAGGGTGTGAAATTATTTTCTAAATTAGATTTAAGGAATAGTTACCATCATATTTGAATACAGTCGGGTGATGAGTGGAAAACGACCTTTAAGAGAAAGGAAGAGTTGTATGAATAGATGGTCATGCCCTTCGGTCTTTTCAACGCGCCCAGCACATTCATGAGGTAAATAAACCAAATTCTGAAATGTTCATTGGGCGCTTCTTTGTGGTATACTTCGATGATATTTTAATATACAATTAAGACGAAACAAGTTATATAAAACACCTTAAGAAGGTCTTGCAAGTGCTCACTGAAAACCAGTTGTATCTCAATTTTAAAAAATAGAGCTTTTTGACTGATAGCTTGTTGTTTTTGAGCTTTGTTGTGACGTTCACAGGCATTCGAATAGATGATGAAAAAGTGAGAGCCATCAGGAAATGGCCGGTTCCAACAAATATCCATGAGGTACAAAGTTTTTATTGATTGACGGCATTCTATTGTTGATTCCTGAAAAATTTTAACACCATTGTGTCACCAATTATAGACTGCATGAAGAAGGGACAATTTCAGTGGACTAATGAAGCCGACAGGAGCTTTGCTAAAATTAAACACAAATTATCCATAACCCCGGTTCTTGTACTTCTCAACATCCACAAACTATTCGAAGTTGAATGTGATGCTTCATATGTCAGAATTGAGAAAGTTTTGTCTCAAGAAGGTAAACCGGTAGCCTTCTATAGTGAAAAACTTAGCAATGCACACAAAAAGTGGTCGACCTATGAGCTTGAATTGCACGTTATGGTACAGGCATTGCGGCATTGGCAACATTACTTAATTTAAAGGGAGTTCATTCTTTATACATACTATCGAGCTTTCAAATTCATTAATACTCAAACTAACATGAATCATGTGCATGCTAAGTAGATTTCATTTTTGTAGGAATTCACATTTGTTCTGAAACATAAGTCTGGATAGTAGAACAAAGTAGTTGATGCGTTGAGCTGCCGTGTAACTTTATTAGTCACTATGAGCAATGAGGTTGTCGGGTTCGAGCACCTCGAGGATATATATGCCGACGACAACAACTTTAAAGATGCATGAGTTAGATGCCAAGAAGGTCACCCCAGTGACCTACATATGCAAGACAGGTTCCTTTTCAAAGGGAATCGACTGTGCATTCCCAAAAGCTCACAGAGGGAGGAGATCATATAAGAGCTACATGGAGGTGGCCTTAGTGGACACATTAAACGGGACAAGACGCGAGCTCTTGTTGAAGAACAGTACTACTAACCCCAGTTAGTACGTGACGTGGGTAGAGCAGTGCAACGCTGTCATGTTTGCCAGGTCTTTAAGGGACAGTCTCAGAATACAGGTCTTTATACCTTGTTATCCATACTTGACGACACTTGAGAGGACCTATTTATGGACTTTGTGCTGGGTCTCTCACAAACACAGCGTAGCATGGATTCAGTGTTCGAGGTGGTAAATCGTTTCTCGAAGATGATACACTTCATCCCATGCAAGAAGACCATCGATGTGTTACACATGGCAAATATATTTTTCAGAGAGGTCGTGCAACTACATGGAGTTCTCAAGACTATTACTTCTAACCGCAATACAAAGTTCATTAGCCACTTCTGGCGGACTTTGTGGAATTGATTCGGTACACGAGTTCAGTTTAGCAGTGTCTACCACCCACAAATCTATGGGCAAACTGAAGTTATGAATCACATGTTGGGGAACCTCCTTCGATGTATTTCAGGTGAAAAAGTAAAGCAGTGCGATTTGGCCTTGTCTCAAGCGGAGTTTGCGTTCAACAACATGGTGAACCGCTCGACAGGTCGAGTGTCTCGCCACACACTTGCCTTGGTCCCTTTGCCCAAACTCCCAGGCATGAGCATTATAGCAGATCATATAGCGGACATAATCATGGGCATTCATACGGAGGTGTAAGCCAAGTTATATGCCTCGAAGGATAAGTACAAGGAGCAAACTGATAAGCATTGACGACAAAATGTGTTCAAGGTGGGCGACCAAGTTATGGTTCATCTACGTAAGGAAAGATTTTTGACTGGGATATATAACAAATTGAAGAACAAGAAGATTAGATCGATACCGATCCTTTGAAAGATTAATGATAACGTTTACGTTGTTGATCTTTCAGATGATATGGATATCTCACACACTTTCAACATCACGGACCTCATGACTGAGTGTCACGAGCCAAAGTAGGACCAGTTCTTTTGAAGTGGAGGAGACTGATGTAGAGTGGGTCATGTACAATTTCATGGACAAGATGGACCAGAAAAGGCTCGATCGGAGGTGAAAGTAATCTAGACTGTCAAAACTTAAAACAGGAGTACCTCGCAAACCAAAATGTAACACCCCGAACTTTTTAATACCCGAGTATTGAAAGTTCTCGAGTGTTACCCTAAAATTTAACTTATTATATACATGTGTATGATACCCATCTAGCTATCCTAACCTTACATCCATTCTCCAACATGAATCTGACCGTTGATTTTGAGATAGGATCATCATATACCCAAGTATTTTCGCTGCTGAAGTGACGTCGCTCAGTTTCGTGGGCCCATCATAATTAAGCTAATATTTGGTTTTCTCATCATCTATATTTGTAGGTTGGATCTCAAATAAATATCATGGTGGGCCATAGGAAGCTTTCAACGGTGGACCTTACTTTCCCACTGTTTTCTTTTAACTGGACTAGCTGAGCTCTGGATTTGCTTCATTTTTAGGCTCATGCCTTAAAACGATCTTGCCGAATGGATGAACGGTGTGGATAGAACACATACATAGTAGTAAGGCTCACAAAACTTGGTGATGTCGATTTAGTAGCGAGATAGATATCGGTAGCTAATCCGCGACCGGTGATGAACGTGATCCTGACACGTGGCAACTTGTGGTGAGTCGTCTTATCTGTTTTTGGATTTAGACGCAGATTTCCCGTCGAAGGCCCGGGAACTTCCACGACGGCAATCTATGTGGGGCCCTCTGTAATAGTAGTGAGAAATCCACTCCATTCATTTGTTTTTCCAGATCATATTGAAACATAGCTATATAAAAATAATAATAAAAATAAATAAATAAGTGGATTTTAAACTCAGGTAGATCAAGCTTTAGGAAAAGGTGGGTAGGAAAATGACTACAGTTGAAACCTCCCAGAGCCTACGGTGATGTTTATTTGCCATTCATAAATATTAGCCTAATCCAAAACTTCGGTGGTATCACCGATATTTCAATTGTGGACATTAAATTCTCACAGTTTCAGCCCACTTAGTCTTGGATCTATCTCATTTTTAATGCCACTTTCTAATACAAAATGGAAAATCGAATGGAAGGAGTGGATTTATCAATAAGATCGTGGTGGCCCCACTTAGATTCCCGTGGTGATGGAGGTGGATTTCCTATGAAAGCCTTTCCCACGGATAGAGGTGGGCAAAATGGACCCGATCCGACCCGATTTAAACAGAACCGATGGCCTGGATCGGTTAAGTTCGGGTAGGATCGGTCAGATCCGAACGACAGTCGGATCGGATTAGGGTAAGTAGCAAATCCGACTGAACCGAACAGAAATCCGATCTGTTTGGATCCGATCCGATTTGATCCGGACCGCACCAAGTGTGGTAACTATAAAATTATAAGTTTACCCCTCCCTACATCTCATATTAGTAGGTGGATCCTACAAATTTTTTAATGGTGAAAAAATCATTATCTCCGCTTCTATTTATGGTGTGGTCCAGATGATCTTTGGATATGATTCATTTTTTGGATAATGCTCTAAAATGATCTCTGAAAATAGATGAATGGTGTAGATATAATAAATACATCATTGTAAGCCCATGTAACTTTGATCTCCTTTGAACCATTCGTACAACTCAGAGCTCGAGGAGCGTCAGTGCTCGTCTTCGAGCGACATGTACCAAGTACAGCTGGTGTTAGTTGGAAGCGGATTGTGACGGATTGCGTACTGAGTAACTCAGTAGGCTAATCGTACTGATTAAACTCTATGGGGTCCACAGTGATTTATGTATTTTATCCACTCCGTCCATCCATTTTAACAGATAATTTTAGGGCTTGAGCCTAAAAATTAAGTATATCCAAACCTCAACTGGACCACACCATAGGAAACAGTGTGAATTGAACATATACTGTTGAAAATTTCTTGGGGGCCACTGAAGTTTTGGATCAAGCTTGTATTTTTATTTTCTCTTCATCCATATCTGTGTGATCTTATAAATAGGTTCGATGAAAAATAAACATCACTGTGGGCCCTAGAAAGGTTTCAACGGTGGAAGTCATTATTCTAACTGTTTCTAATGGTATGGTCCACTTGATCTTTAGGTATGCTTAAATTTTGGTCTCAACTAAAAAAATAAGATGGAAAAACGGATGGACGGCGTGGATAAACCAGATACGTTCACGGTGGGCCCAACAGAGTTTACCCACGACGACACGTACCTAGAGGCTAGAGAGTTTACAGCTGGTGTTACTGTTAGCCTGTACTTGAAGCTTCTTTGGCAAGCAACAGGCATAAGCTTCTTCAAGAAGCTACGTACGTAGCTGGCATGAGCTTTACTTTTATCCTAATGAGTAAACTATGTGGGGTCCGTCTTGAATTTTTTGATTTATCCACACTGTTCATCAGTTTTTCCATATCAATTTAGGGGTTGATACTAAATTTTAAGAATATCCAATAATCAAGTAGATCACACCATATGAAATAATGAGAATAATAATTTCCACACCGTTGAAAAAATAATGATCCGTACCTTGTCCAATTCGATCCGACTCGATTTTCCTGACTAAGTCGGACTCGGATCGGTTCAGGCCAACAAAAGATCGGATTTGATCGAGTAAAATGGCCCAGACTCGATACCGGATCGGATCGAGTTCGGGTTTGATCATGCAAATTTCGAATCGAATTGGGTTGGGCCCAATCCGATCCGACTTGTTCCGATGCCAAGCTCTACTCTCGGAGGTCCTGCACATGGATGCTAGGCGGGGCCTAGATGTTTGCAAAAAATTAACCCCCATTCATCTGTTTTTCAAGCTTATTTCCAGATATCCGGCAAAAAAATGAGGCAGATCCAAAACTCAAGTGGGTCACTTGAGAGGAAAACTTGGGAAAAGAAATTTATGCCATTGAAACCTTACTGGGCTCCACCTTAATTTTTATATGCCATCCAAACTGCTTATAAGGTCAATCCTACTGAGATGAAGTGAAAACACACACAAAAAAACAGAAGCCCCGTACAAAACTTTTATCCCCATAGGATTATTTCAATGGTGCTCATTGAATCCTCATCGTTTCCTCTCATGTGAGCCACTTGATTTTGTATCTACCTCTCGTGCGGCCCATCTAGACCTCAACGTGTAGTACCCATAGCTGCAGGTCCGAGCAGGATTCTAAACCCTTATGGTCAGTCAAGATCAAACAATTATTACTGTTGTGAACAACCAGGCCATTTATCAAACACTTGCCCTCAACGCCCCGCAACCCACTTAACCATCAAAAAATGGGGCAATGAAGGTGATGCAACGGAAGAAAACTTTAGATCTTATGAAGATGAACAAACCACTGAAGAAGTAGCTGTTGAAGTGGAATGGGTTCTACAGGACTATGGCGAGTCACTCGTTGCGAGGCAACTATTATATGCACTAAGGAAAGAAGTACACCCATAATGACATAACATCTTCCGAACTAGGTGTACGGTTAATCAAAAAGTTTTTGATGTGATCATCGATAGTGGGAGCTACGAGAACATCGTATCTAAGTTCATAGTGGAAAAGTTGCAATTAAAGATGGATCATCACCCTTCCCCATACACAATCGGTTGGATTAAGAAAGTCAGCGAAACAAAGGTAACAAAATAGTGCACTATATCTTTTTCAATTGGTAAGTATTATAAGGACGAAGTAATATGTAATGTATTTGACATGGAGGCATGTCACATGCTACTCGGTCGATCTTAGCAATTTGATGGTGACGCCACTCATAAAGGGCGAGATAATGTGTATATTTTTCATCAAAGAGAGCCGAAAAATCGTATTAGCCCCTATAGATCTAGAGGAACTAGCCGAAACTTCTAAAGTAGAGGGTCGTTCTCTTTTGACTATACGGGACTTCATGGAGGAATCCAAAGAAACAGGGCAGGCCTATGCATTAATTATAAAGGAGAAGAAACTTGAGCCCACCACCATCCCTAAGAAACTAAAACTCTTGCCCCATGAATTCAAAGAAATTTATTCAGATGACCTTCTCGATGGATTGCCTCTCATGCGAGATATTCAGCACCATATTGGCCTTATCCCCAGGTCTAGCTTACCTAATCATCCTCACTATCAGATGAATTTGAAGGAGTGTGATATTCTACAAGAGCAAGTAGAGGAACTGATCCAAAGGGTCTTATTTGAGAAAGCATGAGCCCATGAGTCGTATCGGCTCTATTAATTCCTAAGAAAGATAGGAGTTTGTGCATGTGTGTCAACAACTGAGCCATCAACAAGATTACCATAAAGTACATATTCCCATACCACGGCTGGACAATATGTTGGATATGCTTGAGCGTGCGAAATTAGTTTCTAAATTAAATTTAAGGAACAGTTACCATCAAATTTAAATACAGCCAGTGATGAGTGGAAAACGACCTTTAAGAGAAAGGAAGAGTTGTATGAATGGATGGTCATGCCCTTCGGTCTTTCGAACGCACCCAGCACATTCATGAGATAAATGAACCAAGTTCTGAAATCGTTCATTGAGTGCTTCGTTGTGGTCTACTTTGATGATATTTTGATATACAATCAGTACAAAACAAGTCATATAGAACACCTTAAGAAGGTTTTGTAAGTGCTCACTAAAAACAAGTTGTATCTCAATTTTAAAAAATACATTTTTTTAACTGATAGCCTGTTGTTTTTGAGCTTTGTTGTGACGTCCACGGGCATTCAAGTGAACGATAAAAAGGTGAGAGTCATCAAGGAATGACCGATTCCAACAAACATCCATGAGGTACGAAGTTTTTATGGATTGATGACATTTTATCGTTGGTTCCTGAAATTTTTTTAGCACCATTCTGTCACCAATTATAGACTGTATGAAAAAGGGACAATTTCAGTGGACTGACAAAGCCAACAAGAGCTTTGCCAAAATTAAGCACAACTTATCCATAACCCCAGTTCTTATATTTCTCAACATCGACAAAGTATTCGAAGTTGAATGTGATGCTTCATATGTCGGAATTGAGGAAGTTTTGTCTCAAGAAGGTAAACCGGTAGCCTTTTACAGTGAAAAACTTAGCAATGCACATAAAAAGTAGTCGACCTATGAGCTTGAATTGTACGCTATAGTTTAGGCATTGCAGCATTGGTGACATTACTTAATTTAAAGGGAGTTCATTCTTTATACATACCATCAAGCTTTCAAATTCATTAATAACCAAACTAAAATGAATCATGTGCATGTTAGGTATATTTCATTTTTGTACAAATTCACATTTGTTCTGAAACATAAGTTTGGGTAACAGAACAAAGTGGTTGATGCGTTAAGCTGTCGTGTAACTTTGTTAGTCACTATGAGTAATAAGGTTGTTGGGTTCGAGTGCCTAAAGGATATATATGCCAACAACAACAACTTCAAGGACACATGAGTTAGATGCCAAGAAGGTTACCCTAGTGACCTACATATACAAGACGGGTTTCTTTCCAAAGGGAATCGACTGTGCATTCCTAAAAGCTCGCTGAGAGAGCAGATCATCCAAGAGCTACATGGAGGTGGCCTCAGTGGACACATTGGACGGGACAAAACGCAAACTCTTATTGAAGAACGGTACTACTAGCCCCAGTTAGTACATGACGTGGGTAGAGCGATGCAGCGTTGTCATGTTTGTCAGGTATCCAAGGGACAGTCTCAGAATACAGGTCTCTATAAACTATTACCCGTGCTTGATGGCACTTGAGAGGACCCATCTATGGAGTTCATGCTGGGTCTCCTACGAACATAGCGTGGCATGGATTCAGTATTCGTGATGGTAAATTATTTCTCAAAGATGGCAACACTTCATCCCATACAAGAAGACCATCGATGTGGCACACATGACAAATCTATTTTTCAGAGAGGTCATGCAACTACATAGGGTTCTCAAGATTATTACTTCTAACTGCGATACAAAGTTCATTAGCCACTTCTCGCGGACTTTATGGAATTAGTTTTGTTCACGACTTCAGTTTAACAGTGCCTACCACCCACAAACCTATGGGTAAACTAACGTTGTGAATTGTACGTTAGGGAATCTCCTTCGATGTATTTCAGGTGAAAAACCGAAGCAGTGGGATTTGGCCTTGTCTCAAGCGGAGTTTACATTCAACAACATGGTGAACCACTCGATAGGAAAATCCCCGTTCCAGACTATTTATGGTCGAGTGCCTCGCCACATAATTGACTTGGTCCCTTTGCCCAAACTCCCAGGCATGAGCATTGTAACAGATCATATGGTGGACAGAATCATAGGCATTCATATGGAGGTGCAAGCCAAGTTATATGCCTCGAAGGACAAGTACAAGGAGTAAACTGACAAGCATCGGCCACAAAATGTGTTCGAGGTGGGCGACCAAGTTATGGTCCATCTACGTAAGGAAAGATTTCTGACTGGGACGTACAACAAATTGAAGAACAAGAAGATTGGACCGATACCGATCCTTCGAAAGATTAATGATAATGTTTACGTTGTTGATCTTCCGGATGACATGGATATCTCGCGCACTTTCAACATCACGGACCCCATGACTGAGTATCATGAGCCAAAGTAGGGCAAGTTCTTTTGAAGTGGAGGGGACTGATGTTGAGCGGGTCGCATACAATTTCATGGATAAGATGGACTAGAAAAGGCCCAATCGGAGGTGGAAGTGATCCAGACTGTCAGAACTTAAAACGGTCGTATCTCGCAAATCAAAAGGTAACACCCCGAACTTTTCAATACCCAAGTATTGAAAGTTCTCGAGTATTACCATGAAATTTAACTTATTATGTACATGTGTACGATACCAATCTAGTTATCCTAACCTTACAACCATTCTACAACACAAATCTGACCGTTGATTTTGAGATATGATCATCATATACCCAAGTATTCTCACTTGTCCATCATAACTAATCGTTCAGTCAACTATTCACCGCTAGGTAGAGATATCTGACCGTCCACTGAGTTTGGACCACCTGATCATAGTAAACTAGCTACTTGATCTCAGCATCCACTCGTACACATATCAAATTGATATTCTGATCCATTCATCTTCTTCACCACCTATGAATATGTTTAACCTACCATCAAAACACAATATGATAAACTTACACATGTGAACAAGTCACTTGAATTTAACGGTATACATGTTCTACCTCTTGATCACTCTAAAAAATCACTTGTGATCATCCGTTTATAAAACTAACCATACACCCACTTACGTATATGATCAGATTACTAACCATCAAGTTTTTCTATTTTTAATAAGTCATCTGACCATCAATTACGTTAATTAATATATGTACATTCTCTTAATTAGTTTGGTGAATAATTCCTTACTCATAATGATTTAGATATAAGTTCTTTTGTAAGAATTACTTTAAAATATGCCTATAATCATGTAGAATCATTTGATTTCCCAAAACTCTCATATCAGCAATAATTACGAAAATGTCATTAACCTAGACCCCTGAATTCTAAATCATATGGTTCCCACAATCCGTTTGATGTGAAATTTTATATCATGCCTATGTATCATAAATTAACCATACATGTCAAATTTTAGCCCTTAGATCATTGTAAAAGTGGCCCAATTGATAAATCATCCCCATAACTATTGATTTTGGTGTCCATTGAGTGAAGGAATCTCGTGAGTAGTCATAGTAGGATATTTTCCTTCATATGAATGACTTATATTGACCATAATATGGACCAAGTGTAAAATATGAAGACCTATTTATTAGGCTTTTTCTTAGGCGTGAAGTTATCCTGTCAAGGCCTACCAACTCCTTATAAATCTGGATCTTTCTATTTAACTACTTCCTTCTATCCATCGTAACTTAAATTTAGACTACACTTTGGTCTCATATGATTACGAGGTTATACAAAATTTATGACCCGATCTATGATCCTAAATCGTTGAAGGTTGAAGCCAGTTCATTCATTTCGGCACAAAATGTGAAATTTTAGATTTAGGTTTTTTCCACCATCGATCAACTATTAAATTTTTTTCAACTGTTTGCCTATCTTGACTACACATTTCTCTCAAAATTGGGCCCTGATCATTAAGTGTGGACCGTTAATTGAGATCAAGTTTGTTTTACCACCCGTTAGGAGAATTTTCAACATAGGTCAATTTAAATTTCAGATCGCCAAGAAAATCATATACTCCAGCTCTATTTGACGACCCTGAAACGATGAACGAATTAGATTTAAAGAAAGATCATCAAAATGTAAAAAATTGGAGAAACTCAATCTAAGAGGGATGTGAAGCACACCCCTCTCACACACATACTCCTCTTTAAAAAGGTGTGCATTCCCCTCTCTACTCACACGATTAATCTCCCAACGTTCAAGGAGAGAGAGAGAGAGAGAGAGAGAGAAGGAGAAATAGAAGGAGAAGCCTAAACGCCGTCTTCCTTCTCCATATGTATGGTGTCTCCCTCTTGCTCAAGCGATGTCGTGATTCATGTGGAAGCTTTCGTGTAGAAGCTTTCCTTCATGGATATCTACTTAGGGTTTACATCTAAGGCTAAGGTGAGGGATTCTTTTAAGCTTACATTAACTTAAGTTCGTTTGATTGACTCTGTTCCTTCACATGCTTCCATGTTACTATGAAACCTCCCTGCAAATATTTAATTTATCACTGCCAATTATTTATCCTTTGGGAATTATGGTTAAAGTGTGACCTTAATTATGCGTTGTAACACTGTGATTCTCATAACCCGAGAATGATCGCTCGAGTACGAGAATCCCAAGGGTTATGTCATGCTATGTAACAACCATTCATCTAATGTCTAACATATTTCATAACATCGAAATGTAATTATTCTATAAACTATTAGGAAGAGTTCAACATATGTGAGTGGAATATAAAGGAATAAAGCAAGATCCCACGACAGGGGATTTTTAATTACAAAATTCAAAATAAGCAACATGAAGATAATTTCTAAAAGTATGAAAGTAAATAGATCCTATATCATCAGTTGAGCTCCAATGGCTCAACTGTATCAGCATATTAACCTTCCTCTCCATACTCCTCATCAGTTGCGCCAGGGATCCTATCATAGGCGTCATCTTCCTCTATCATACATATATCTATTTGGTGCAACTACACTATTGGGTGAGTGAAACTCAGTTGAAATTTTTCGCAGGGATTCATGCATACTACATCATTCCAAAATAGTTTAAACCAAACATATTCAATCATATGGAGGATAATGTGAACTTAAATGCAAGTATATGAGTGTATGAATGCGTGCTTAAGTCACAGATCTGGGGATGCACATCCAGTTGTCAAAATAAAGGGTCGCCCACGGTAGGTAGACTACCTGAAAAAGACCATGCAAGTGAGAGTGCCCAAGGATATCTTGAATCCTGAAAAAATACACGGGATATGCCCGAGGAATGTCTAATCCCGAAAAAGCCTTATGTAAATTAAGAGTGCCCAAAGTGACCCAAATGCATAGATTCTAGGAATTTAACTGAAGTGATAGATCCTTCAGTAGATCGTGCAGAGTGTGGCTTACATTAAGCACTCGAAAAAACTCATATGTCATGCGTGGATGTCATGCACCATGATACTGAAGTACATTCCTCAATCTTTCTAAAATAACTCTTTAAATCATAGGCATTCTTATAGCAAGATATCCACCATCCAAGCATGAATTCATTTGAATCTTGATAATTTCTCTAAGTCCACGTGCTTGCTTACCAATACAAAATGTCAATCTCAAGTAGGATTAGATAGTTTAGGTTTATGAAGAGTCCCTTCTATCTTTCCTATAAGGAGAATATTTCATACGTAATCTTCATCATAGGACTTGTAATAAAAAGTGAAATGGAGTTTGCAAGTGGAACTTTTCAAACTCACCTTATTACTTTTTATTACAAGTCCTATGATGATTCATTCTAAGCTTATAAGGTGAGTTTATGATTCCCTAAATCAAAGCAATGAAAATCAAATACTATTCTAATTCATGTATGGACTATGGGTGATTTGAACTCTTCTTCACTTAATTGATTTGAAATTGATAGAAGGTGATTATCCTTCCAAGATTTCAGTTGTAAACAACCCTCATTAAGATGCTACTAGACTCCAGCAAGTCATGGCTGAGTTGACTCGGTTGGACCCCTCATCTCCCAACTAGTTGGGTATGGCCTTAGGTAATTTGCTTGTTTCAAAAACTGTTGAAGGAACAGTTGTTCCTTAAGGAGGGCTGCTGCAAGTGGTACTGGATGAGTCATTCCAGGGTTTCCGTAAGGCATTACTGAGTTAACTCAGTTGGAACTCCCAACCAAGAAACTAGTTGAGATTGGGATTTTGCTGGGAAATTGCCAGTTACGGCATTCAGTTATTGGTTTCCAGGATTTGTAGTGGCATTTTAGACTTCTAATAATGGCCTTAAATACTCAGTCGAGGTCAACTTAGATCCCAACCCAATTAGGGAACCGGGTGAGTCAACACGCTACTGAGTTTGGGCAGATTCTAGTGTCGGCAGCCGGGTTTAGTCTCATACCTGAGTAGCGTCTACTACAATTGGTAGAGTGAAGTGGATCCGGGCAAATTTGTATTTTATTCAGAACGTACAAGAGGTTGCCGTAATGACTTATACAAACAAATGTCTCAAACTTACAATTACAAGTGAAATGATGTTACATGTAACCAAAGCAAAATATAACAAATATGGAACTGTAAACCATGTAACAACTCTTGACAATCCAATCATGCATCTTCAACAGTGGTACTCTGCTCCTCATCAATCTGAACCTGAAACTCAATTAAGCCATCTATGCTACCTGTACGGTTATATATTTGATGGATGAGTGGCTAATTCAATGTGAAATCCCTTCAAGATTACACACCCCCGTATTAGGTAAGCATAATTATAATAAAAAACATACAAAATAATACATGATGTAGGTCTTATTAGATGCATGGATGCGTGAATGCAGTCATCGCCCCGGGGATGCACATCCGTGCGGAAGTTGGGCTCATCACCCATGTAATCATCGAACTTGGGAAAATCATCCGGTCGGAAAAATACGTACATCACGTACGATTGTAATAGATGCTGGTCTGTGCCATGCATGCATGATTAGCCAACCCGTTATTAGTCTCATTACAACAAGGCAATTCAAATAAGCTCAAAGGTCACTACAGGGGCTTGTCACCAGCGTAGGCCGACAGCTCGAGCATAGGTCCCATACCACCATCACCGGCTCATAAGGCTACCATTTTAGGATGTTTAATGGAAACCTGTCGACTAGTGGTCAATCATATTACAGTATATGGGCTTACCATCACATGGTTGTATAGTATAAAGCATCGAACCCATATAGAAAAAATACTAAAACAAAGCCACGTAGGGCTAATATCAAAACAATCCACATAGGGCAAGTATCAAAATAAGCCACATAGGGTGAGTATCAAAACCATGCGATAAAAGATAATTTTTGAAAACCATTAGACACAGCAACCCTGCATGGTAGGCCCACATCATTGATCCATCTAGACCACCACTCAATAACCACTAGATCGAAGGTTCATTACAATCACCATCAATCGAGTTACATCCCAAGTATGAGTGTACATTTATAAGTGGGGGTTTTCTACTAATGTACCAATTTAAATCCTAGAAGCAATCTACAAATAACCCACAAGCATGAGATAATATGCAGGATAAATATTAAGCATGAAACCTAACAATTTGATTTCAAACAATTACACATGTGATCATAAGATGGAAATATCAATTATCAATTTAAAATTAAATTAAAACTATACTTAAGTTAATGAAAAAATGGAAAGCTCAAGGGGAAGAAATCATCACCTTATTTGTCGACTCGCCTTCGAATGTTATTAGGAAGAGCGCACGCCCTTAGACTTGGATCCTATTTGTAAGTTGTATGGTTAGATCCATATTTTCCAAACTACCTATGGTTAGGATCATAGGCTATGGTTTGGGTTACTTAGATATAAGGTCTTTATCCATTAATTTAATTTTAGGCTTGTTATAGAGTTTGAAATCTAATTAATTTGTAATAATATTAGGAATGAAGTAATAATAAGTAATAATTGTTAGTTAATACTAAAATGCTAATCTTATAACCAAAAGTTTACTAATGACAAAATAAGAATAACATTAATAATTATAGGTGTTAATATCTAATACCGACAACCAAGTAGTACAATTAATAATATCCAATAATAATTCCTAACAATAGTAAAAATAACGATATTTAATGATATTACAAATAATAATAATAATCTAATAATGGCTAACTAGCAACAACACCAGTTATTACATTATAATTTCTAATCAATAGCCTTAAAATAACATTGATCACTATAACATATAGAAAATAATAATGGTATTATTGATAACAAAAGCATCTAATGATGAATCTGATTGATGAAAAGGAATAAAAATTCTCACCTTGCTGACTGGATTCGAGTCGAGTTGACTCGCCTCAACACAACCTTCCTCTCTTCTTCTTTCTCTATCTCCTTCTCCCTTTTCTTCCCTGGCATGAAATGGGCCAAACCAGGCGCGACCTGACTAGAACAGGCCCACTTGATAGCAACTTGGCCATCTCAAACGTCTCCCTCCTCTCTTCTCCGTAGGTGAACCAACAAAAGAACCCGGATCCGTCCAACTCAACTTGGCTGACTCGGTCCCGAACCGAGTTGACTCGGTTTGGCTAGCGTAGCCACACATCCCCTTTCTCTTTCTCTTCCTCCTTCTCTCTTATCCTACTACCTCCTATCCTTCTCCTCTTCCTTTCTCCTCGCTTAAGCCAGCAGCTAGTTGGGCCCAACCGACCCATCTCTCTCTCTCTCTCTCTCTCTCTCTCTCTCTCTCTCTCTCTCTCTCTCCATCTGTTTCCTCTCCTCCATCTTCTTTTTTTTTTTGGCTGCTGCTGGAAGCATCTAGCAGCACTCAAACTAGGCCCAAACCAAGCACAACTCGGCTGGCTAGATCCAGTGACTCTGCTCGGTTCAGTTCGGGCTGCTGTGCAGCCACTCTCCCTCTCTATACTTCTTCTTTCTTTCATTTTCTTCCTTTCTTTTCCTCCTTTCTCCTGCACCGATCAACAGCTACTGGACCAGACCGCACCCGATGGACTCGGTCCGATTCGAGTCGCTTGGTGCAATAGAACAGTGGAGAAGAAGGCACTGGCGTTAATGGCATCTTCCCACCTACTACTCCTTTCTTTATTCTGACGGCATGGGGTAGTTCCTAAGGGTTCATTGGAGCTTGCGGATGCCTGGAATCGAAGCTCTAAAGGGGTTTCTTCGGTGGGTTCCGAGGTAGAGGGTTTTGGATAGCGTGCGGCTGTAAGAGGTGGGGAAAGAGCTGCTGCTCGATTCGCCTCTCCTTGTAGAGAACCCTAACTCTCCTGAGCTGTAGGATTAGAATCAAACGGCCAGGATTCAATCTGTTTGAACTGCTAAGTACAGCAGTTGAAACCAAAATCGGCCGCTTGTTTTGTCTGCCAAAGGAATCCCTAAACCGCTCAACTATAATGGACAGCTGAGAGTGCTTAGGACGGATGGCTAGGATCGAGGGAGAGAGACTCATGCGGATCGCCCCGTTGGCAATAGTTTCCATTTATGGAAACAGTGTGTTTGTAGGATCTCTTTGCAGTGAGAATCGTGTGTTCACACGTGCAGGAAAATCTTCTGTGACGGTTGATTTTTGGTGAGGCGGAGCTTCCCGACACGATGGACGGTTAGGATCGTGCATGTGGGTACGATGGTGGGCCACATTCACAGCAAATGGACGCCCTCCGTTTTTTAAAAATGCCCGCAAGCGGGAGCAGTGGGAGAGAGAAACTCCCCTTTTTTGGCTAGGCACGGGTCAGCTCGTGCTGACCAGCCTGGGGCGTCTGGTGCACAGCGGGTGTGCACCAGTTGCGTACATGCAGCCTGTAATGATCCAGAATTTTGGTACACATGCGTACACATATATGTATGTACAATTGCCTTCATTGGAGTATACACACATAGACCCATGCATACATCCACGCACCCATGCACACATGCATCTATCGGCTCATGTACATTGTGACCGTTGATGTGTGATCGTTTTGCTTAGTGTGAACTATTAATTAATGTCATTAATGATTACATGATTTTAGTAGAATATATATAAGTTTATTTATGATGCACTCTCTCAACTCATATACTTAAGACCACGTGTTTAATTATTAACTAATCCAAATCTGGCCAACATCAACTATTGACTGTGCACTGAGATTAGAGCTGTTCATGAGTCAAGCTAGCTCGAATAACTCGCTCGACTCGGCTCGAGTTAGCTCGGATTGACTCGGCTTGAATGGCTGAGTCGGGGCCGAGTCAAGCTAAAATATTGTAGCTCGATTTGAGTTCGAGTCAAGTTCGACCATGGGCCATTTTACCTCGACTCGAACTCGACTCGACTCGACTCGAAACTCGAACTCGAGCTCGACTCGGCTCGTTCGAAATAGGTTTCTATATATTGTTAAATATCATATATATAATGGTAAAAACTAAAAAATAAAAACTAAAAACCCTACCCCACGTCCCCACCCCACCTGCACGATTGCCTCCCTTTTCTTCTCTTTCTCCGTCTTTACCCCACGGTCCCCACCCATCCCGCTGCCCCTGCTCACCGCACGCCCGCCCAACCAACATCACAAGGTGAGTTCTTCTTCTTCTTTTTTCATCTTTTTTGATTCCGTTGGAGAATGGGGTCCACCTGATGAGTGGCTTGGATTTTGAATCGGGTTCGTGATGGCCCACCTGATGCCCCACCTGATGAGTGGATGGATTAGATGTCTCATGTATCTGCCTGTAGCGTGGGTCCAAGAATACCTATAATTGTAGGAGGGTTGGAAGTGGAGAGGATGGACGGAACTGGGGTTGCAGGTTTTGTTCAGAGGAGGGATACGGTCATACGGATAGGCTACTCATCTTGACACCAGCCTCTGGTGGTCGGTGCTTTGTGGGCCCCACCATGATGTATATGCTCCATCCATTCCGTTCATCCATTTTTAAAAATCATTTTACGTCTTTCTCTTAAAAAATAGAGGGATATAAATCTCAAGTGGGCCACACCACAGGAAAACAACAATGATTGGACATCCATCATTTAAATCCTCCTAAGGCCCACTGTACTGTTTATTTGACATCCAATCTGTTGATTAGGTCATAAAGACCCAGATGAAGGGAAAAACCAAAGATCAACTTTATCCAATACTTTTATTGCCACCAAAAAGTTTTTAATGGTCGAAGTTCATTCAACACTATTTCCTGTAATGTGGTCCACTTGAGACCGGGATATATCTCTTTTTTTGAGTATTAGCATAAATTGATGTAGAAAAATAGATGGACGGAATGGATGAAACACTTACATCATGATGGGGCCCACAAAGCACCGACTATGAGTAGCCAATCCATTCAAGAGAATAGATAGAAATCTGCCAAAAGGAGCTCTGGCAACGTCAATTCAAGGCATGGGCTGTGAAGCCCTCCTTGGAGTATGCGCTGGAGCAATGGATTCATGCACTCCGGCGTTGGATTTGGTGTGCATAGTGGTTGGTGCTATGTGGGCCCACCATGATATATGTGTTTTATCTATGCCATCAATCCATTTTGAAATATAATTTTAGGGCTTGAACAAAAAATTGAGGTAGATATAAATCTCAGGTGGACCACACCATGGGAAAACAGTAGTGATTAAATTACACCATTAAAAATCTCGTAGGGCCAACCGTTATTGTTATTTGACATCTAACCCATTGATTAGGTAATAAAGACTTGGAGGAAGGGAAAAAATATTTATCAGCTTGATCCAAAACTTTTGTGGATCCTAAAAAGTTTTTAACGGTGGGCGTTCAATCAACACTGTACGGTTCTTTATATTTGGATCAAACTCATTTTTGGGCTCATATCATAAAATGATATGAAAGAATGGGTGGACGGCATGGATAAAACACATACATTATGGTGGGGCCTACAGTGCTTGGGCTGACCTACCATTATATATAATGGCGACCACATAATGCCATTTAAAAGGTTTAGGACGTCATAAACCGTATGCTAGATGGTATGTTACCATGCCATTGCCATTGTTTACAGCCATGGAAACATGGCCGTATGAGATGACCATCATCCAAATAGTTGAGTTTTTTATAAACTAGAAATATAAGCCATGAAGAAATTCTTCTTGAATCACTCTCTATGAGTAGAGAAGGTAGTTACCATACACAACACAAACTCTTCTTTGGAACTCCATATATATCATCTTAATAGAATCGTGCCAATAAACCTTTCCTAACCGGATTTTCAGTAAACAAGAATCTGGAATGTGGTTACTTTAGGAACCTCTCCTATATTGGCTTTGAGATTTTGATCTCCAGAATTGGCCACAGCTGCTGGAGCTTTGTTGCTGATTATTTCTAAAGGGCCTATAAATAATGTTAACTGTCCATCAAATGGATTCTACAATTTAATTTATTTAATTTGAGTCAATATATTCCAAAAATATATCATTTTTAAGTGACTGCATATCAAGCGTCATAGGCAGGCAAGCAGAGTATCAATTAATTTCCCATCTCTCTCTCCGTTTACATTGGTATACAAATAATTCAAATGAAACCATTCAAATATTGGGTACCGGATTTTATGTGTCATGAACTGAAAACTGAGATTATTAGATAATATAACAAGTGTTCAAGAATCAAAGGCCAGGATTGTTCAACTAATCTGATTTTTGGATGGTAACTCAATGAGGGTGGATCCCATGGGAAAAAACTAAATGCAGGTGATGATTTCTCTTTCATCCACGACGACGTACACTTACGTTGATCTACGGTGCCCAAATCACGGCCCCCAATAGTCACACTGATCAAATGGTCTTGATTATCTAAGTATGGCCAGCAAATGGAAAATTAAAAAGGTGATCATCTATGGTCCAAACCTTATAGGTAAGGCCGTATCCTAAGTGAGCTGTTTTAGATGGTCATGATTGACATACATGCATGCCACTTGTTTGGTTAATAAGTCATCAATATTTAGACAATTGTATAAAAAGTACATGGGAAGGCAACTATGTTGGCAGTAATTGACTTAATTAGAATTACTGGCTGTAAGATATCATAAAAATACAATAATTACAAATTACAATCTCTCTTTGATTTACAAAAAAAAAAAAAAAAAAAGTAACTTGACTAACCATTTTTATATTTGAATATAAGTGGTAAGATCATAATAATAATATTTTTACATGACTAAAATATTAAATTAATAGAAAAAATATTATACAAATTATTTTTTTTCCATACAATACAATATAAAATTGTGTTATGTATGTATCCTGGTAAATTTATTTATTAGGAGATTATTTGAGACACTTGTGTCTTACAGTTTATGGAGGGGCTCGATATTATTTGTATTATATATTTATATATACATAAAAATGTCATTGACTGATTTCTTCAACTTATAAAATCCATGATCTTACCCTACTCTTATTAACTTTTGATTTTTAGATGACTACTGAAGAAAACCCAAGTACTCCTGGCCCTGATGCGTCAATCAATTCTTCTTTTTCCGTGGATGAAGAAAAATTAGAGAACAAAGTTGAAACAGCTTCAGGTTCTATGAAAGGAAAAAAAGATCGATGATATGGGAATCTGTTGATGAGATCACGCAACCAGATGGTTCTATTAAGATTAGATGCAAGTTTTGTAAGACTCTTTATAGCAAGCATTCTGGTTCTTCTACAACTCACTATCAGAGGCATCTACATAAATGTGTGAAGAAACCAAGAACATCGAAGGGTGGAGTCCAGCAACTACTTTCATTTAATATTTCTGAAGATGACGACTCTAAAGCTGTACTCTCAACGTATAAGTATGACCCGGATAAATTAAATGAGTGGTTTGCGAGGTTAGTGATAGTCAATGAGAAGCCATTCAGCATGGTGGAAAGCAAGGTTTTTATGGGATTTTGTAAATTTCTATATCCCAGATGTGAGAAGGCCTCTCGATATACTGTGAAAAGAGAGTGCATGAAGATGTATGCCATTGAGAAAGCTAACTTGAAAGCTCTCCTGGAATCCGTATCCAGAATAAGTTTGACATCTGATATGTGGACGGCCTCAAATCAGAGAAAGGGATATATGTCATTGACTGCACACTTCGTTGATGCGGATTGGAAACTACAAAAGAAGATTTTAAACTTCCGTCATGTTCCTCCTCCTCATATCGGTGTGGTACTGTCCGATTGCATTTACAACCGTCTTGTTGAGTGGGGCATTGAAAAGAAAATTTCTTCAATTACTTTAGATAATGCCTCGTCCAACGATACGTTGATTTCTTTCTTACGTACTCAGTTCAAGGCTGCTGGAAATTTATTTTTCGAAGGTAAAATATTTCAAGTTAGATGTTGTGCTCACATACTCAACTTGATCGTGCAAGAAGGGCTGAAAGCAATTGATTCGATGATTGCAAACATACGAGATAGCATTAAATATATAAGGGGGTCACCTTCAAGAATGAGTACGTGGAATGACATAATCCAACGTTTGGATTTGAAATCTAAACAGCAGTTGAAGTTAGATGTCTGCACTCGCTGGAATTCTACTTATGAAATGTTGGATACGGCTTTACAATTTAAAGTTGCATTCCCTGAACTTGCGGCACGTGATAAAATGTATGCATATGTGCCAAGTGATGAAGACTGGAAGAAAGCTGAAGATGTTCATAGGTTTCTCAAAGTTTTTTACAACTGCACGAAGATTTTTTCAGGAAATAAGTATCCCACGGCAAATTTATTTCTTCCTGAAATTATTTTCATTATGAATGTGCTTAAAAAATGTGCTGCCGATGGTCCAGAATTTTTAAAAGCGATGGCTCTAGGAATGCAGATGAAATTTGATAAGTATTGGGCTGAATGCCACTTGTTAATGGGCATTGCAGTTGTCCTGGATCCACGATGTAAGATGGCAATGGTTAGATTTGTTTTCAGATCGCTTTATTCCAGTTCCGAAAGAGTTTCAGCGGAGACCGCCATTATTAATGCTGCAATTGAAGAGCTGTTCGCATCATATGATGATAATTCGGCCGATCCATCAAGTGCAATAGGTACTTCTCAAACTGCGGATAGTTCTTCTACTACGGGCGAGCAACTTCGTAACTTTATGTCTTTTTTAGACGAAGAAGAAACGGATACGCAAAAAACTGAATCCGAAGTGGACAAGTATTTAAAGGAACAAGTCATAAGGATAAAAGATAATGATTTTAATGTTTTGCAATGGTGGAAGTCTCGAGCTCGTGAATACCCTAGACTTTCGTTAATGGCACGAGACATTTTATCAATTCCAATTTCGACCGTGGCATCAGAATCAGCTTTTAGCATTGGCAGCAGGGTAGTTAGCAAGTATCGAAGCTCACTCGCCTCGAATACAGTTGAAGCACTGATATGTACGCAAGATTGGTTGCATCCAGTTTGGGGTGGTAACACTTTTGATGCTGAAGAGTATGAAGAGGAGAATGAAATTGAAAATGCGGGCCAGAATGCTTGAAGGAATAAAAGCTTTGAAAATTTTCATGAACGGATCTAACAATTTTTTATATATTTTAACTATTTTAAATTGATGTTGATTTTGATTGTTGAGGACAAATTATATTTTTTGTGGTATGATATTAATAGTATTTAAAGGTTATCATTTATGTCTTAGTAATGTGGCATTTAATTTGTATTTTTTAGCAAAAATTTTAATAACTTAACCTATGATGAATGATATGAACAAGCTTGAGCTCGACTCGAGGTAAACTCGACTCGACTCGAACCACTAGCTCGACTCGAACTCGACTCGACAGCTTTGGCAAACAAGCCAAGCTTCAATGTTGAGCTCGAGGCCGAGCTCGAGCTCGAGCTCGAACTCGAGTACACCATGGACAAGCCAAGCCAAGCTTGGCCTAACTCGACTCGACTCGGCTCGATGCCCACCTCTAACTGAGATTAATCTGATCTTAACCACTAGATTGTTGTTAAAAAATAAAATAAAAATCGAGAACAACCCATTTTTTTGTGGGAACCAACCCCACCGTCCGCTTGTGTGTGGCTCACCTGTGTTTCAGATCAGCCTCATTTTTTGCCTTATATCTTTTCTTGGCCAGGCCGAGATGATGGATGGAGTAGATTTAAATTATTGTTAGTGGGACCCACTATATCTTAAAAATAAAAATAAAATAAAAAATGAAAGTTATATCTTCCGCACGACTAAACCACTTTTTCCACTTTCCTTCCGTTTTGTACGGTAATGGCCGCCGAACCTCCCACTAAATGAAACCGTTCCATGATTCTCACTCCTCTATTCCATTACGCATCCTTTTATAATAAAAAAAAGAGAGAGAGAAAGAATCGAAGGAATCAATCAAATAAAAAAAATTAGAGTGGGAGAGAGAGAGAGCGCTGTAAATCAAGAGAGAGAGATTAAAGCGAGGCCGGATCGTCAGACTTTAAGGTAGGTGATCTTAATCTGAAATTTACCATTTTCAATTTTATTATATCTATTTAATCCAAATTTTCGTAGAAATATTATTGTTAGTTAATTTTATTTTATTTTTTATGTAGGGAATCTACGCATTTAGGAATTTCTATTTTATTCTATTTTAAATATTTAATACTGAAATAATTTATAGATAAATAAAATAAAATAAATTTATAGAATAAAATAAATAGTTTATTTAAGATTAATTTATTAATTCTTAAATGTTTTGTTAAGAAAAAATAATAATAAAAATTTTAAATTAAATTTCAAATAAATTATAATATCCTACAATATTTTACAGTACAAATAGAATATATAATTAATTATTTAAAGTATTGATGATTCATTATGCAGAATTGTGAATATAAGTGATGTAAGATTGATAAGTATATATAAGCAAATATGATTATGAAAATAAAAATAAAAATATATAATAATAATAATAACAAATTATAAATTGTATAATTGTAATATGTAATCAGTAATAATATGACATATAATAAGATATATAATAAAATAAAATAAAATAAAATAAAAAGGTTTATAAGATTATTAAGGTATAGTAAAATATAAATATTATGTTTCATAATAATATAGTAGTAATACAATATAATTGTAGGTTACAAAAAAAAAATAATGACAAAATATATAACATAATTAAAGTAAATATGTGTAAGATAACATTATATTACATAATTAATACATAAGTATTTAATATTATTTATATGATTATGTTATAAGTAACAAAATAGAAAAGTTTTATTTGATAATATATAAAAGTTGTAATAAATATAATTTATTATTTTTTTTAAAAAAATTATGTAAATGATGATATTAACAATTTAACATAAAAGTAATATAATAATTATATTAAATGTATCAAACAAAAGTAAATTTATTAATTTAGATAGTCAATTATAAAATAAGGTTAATTATACTGAAATAATGTTGTAACAAATAGTTTATATAATAATAATAGTATCCAAAATCCAAACTAATATCTTCCTTAACCTTATTCAATTTAGATTTAAAAATAAATAATAATAAAATTCTGAATTTAGATTTAAATAGTTAGATAAAAATAATAATAATAATAAATTTTAAATTATTAAATAATAATTTAATTACATTATTAATGTTATATTATATAAATCAGTGTGATAATTTTTGTTCTGTAAAAATTAAAATTCAAATTTTAATTCTAAAATTTGAAGAGTTAATTAAATTAAATTTAAATGAACTTAAGTTTAAGAAAATTTTTAAAATTTTGGAATTGAAACTAAATTGATTAGTTTTCTATATTTTGGAATTTTAGTGATTAATGTATATTTAAAACTTTATTAAATTAAAATTTTAATAAAGTATAATATTAGATTTTTAACTTAAAAAAAAAAAAAAAAAATCTTTTCCTTGTAGTTCAAAATTTTTATTTAAATTAAAATTTAAATAATTTATCGATTAAACCTAAATATACATTCTCAATGAATTATCTAAGAGAAATTAAAATTTGTTATAAAATAATCAAGTTATTTCAATATGTGTGTGTGTGTGTGTGTGTGTGTGTATTTGTCAAGTTTATGTGATAAATAAAATAAAAATTTTAATTTTATAATTTAGTGAATAAAAATAATAAATATTTTGATGCTAATATTTAACATTATTTAAGTAAAAAAAATTAATTTAATTAAAGTTAGAATTTAAATAAAATTTCTTGTACATTATTTCAGTGTAATTTCTAAATTAAATAATAGTAAAAATAATATTTTATTTAAGTATTTAAATTATTAAAGTTTTAATAAAATGATATCTAAAATTATTAATTAGAAATAAAAATTTATATTGTTGATATTTTAGATGGTAAAACAGTAATTCATCTTACATACCATATCAGCCCAACAACACGAACAGTAGAAAACCTTGATTGGAAACAGCTATGGTTAAATAGACTAACCTGAAATCCAAACCATTCATTAAATAGACCACTTAGGTGTTATTTTCTTTTGGTAGATGGTGTCCTGAAACTCAACTTCTCATGCATCCAGCAAGTGTAGACAGCAAGTTAATGCTATGTGTTGCGTCAGTGGGAGAAACTCGCTGAGAGCGTAAGCATGGGCCAGGTCTAGCATGCGACGCTAAGTAGGTTATGGGCGTATGGTTTAGTCCAGAAATCGACAGTCCAAATATCAGGTGGGTGATTCTCTTCCATTTATGAACTTTCTGATTTTATGTATTTTAGAAAATTTATTTATTTGACATAATGACTTTAAATTAATATTGTCAAATTCCTTTATACCTAATGTCTACTTTTCTAAATTTTAGCATTTACTGAATCTGATTAACTTGTAAAGTTAGATTTTAATCTAACTTTTATTTCTGAAATTTGTGTTAAGATTTAGACCTTAAATCTATGTTAAAGTAATTGATTTAAATTAATTGGTTTAAAATAATATTAATTAAATTGATTCTAAATTTTAGTTTTCTTAAGGGCAAAGAAGATAGCTTGATGTTCCAGTAAATTTCAGAAATTGAGTTTTTTTTACGGCATCGAATTTTCGCACATTTGTATAGAACTTGCATTGTTGTATCGGGATTTAAATAATTAAATTATTTCACTACTGATTTTGAAATAATTCATGACATGCATTCATCTCTACTGATTAAGGAATTATGAAAAAGAAAGAAAAATGAGAAAATGATTGTGGTATTAGCAAGTAGGGCAATCGTGTCCCTTGGGTGAGAGACTCTAAAGCTAGCAAGTAGGGCAATCGTGTCCCTTGGGTGAGAGACCTTAAAGCTAATAAGTAGGGCAATCATGTCTCCTTTGTGTACGGCGTATGAGTACAATTGTGTGCGCGGACATACGTCAGAGGTACAACTGGAGCAGTAGTCTGACTAGGTAACGAATAAATGGGTTCCTCACCACGAGGTACTAGTGTGTGGGCGTTAATGCAACGTAACCATACACCTAAGTACGGTGTTGTAAGATGTGATGATTATTTAATTTTATTATTGAATTCATGATAGTGTAACATTCAGTTCGTCTTTATGATTCCAACATTGCATTCATGTCATATTTAATATTCAATATTTTGATTCATGTTTTGAATTTCAAGAAAGTAATTTTATTATTTATTTGTTTAATATAAATCTAGAAATTTCAGATTTGGTTGGATAAGATCCCACGAGCGGTTATGCTCATACGCAAAATAACAGTGTTTCAGGGCATCAGAGTTTAGTCAAGGGCAAAGTGGAGTGAAGATCTAATCATCAATTTACTTATCTTTTATTTGTACCGATGAAAAAAAAATGTATAATAAGAATTTAGAAGTGAGTTCAGGCTGTAATAGTTAAAGGTTGTATTTGATGAACGTTGTTATTGCAATGGGATTAATTAAGTGTGGTTGTGAATGTTTAATATTAAATCATGACCTGAGATTCGGAGTCGGGTCTGGCCAACTCGGGTACCGAATTTCGGGGCATGACAGATTAGTATCAGAGCTTAAGGATTAGATCTATACTGAAGACCTTAGGTATGGGTTACACTAGTGCTTAAGTATGAATTTTAGAGAAATCGAAATTAGCTTTTATCACTGTGCTTAAATAGAATTTAATTAAAGTTTTTATGAGTTTAAATAGGGGTTGTAACCGAGCTTATGAGTGGATTTTAGAGAACTTGAAGTTATATTTGTTTGCACAAACCCAAACATACTAACGATAGGGTGCAACTTATGTTTATCCTTGTTGTATATTATTGCTTATGATGTAAATGTTGTTTGTTCTTAACTTGTGTATGTTGTTAGTATATCCTTTTAGTTGCGCATGCTTAAGCACATCAGAGTGCGCAGTGAAAGTGTGGTTGTGGGTACGATCGAATCTTGGGGACGAGATTCCCGTAAGGTGGGTAGATTGTAATAACCCAAAATTGTATAATAATTTACACACGCTTGTACTCACACAAAACTACTATACATGGAATGTAGTAAACACACAGTTGATTATAAAAAGTATCCTTATCAGCCCTTTTGGTGGGTGTGCTTGAATTTCGGGGACGAAATTCTTATAAGGGTGGTAGAATGTAATGACCCAGAATTTTGGTACACATGCGTACACATATATGTATGTACAATTGCCTTCATTGGAGTATACACACATAGACCCATGCATACATCCACTCACCCATGCACACATGCATCTATCGGCTCATGTAAATTGTGACCGTTAATGTGTGATCGTTTTGCTTAGTGTGAACTATTAATTAATGTCATTAATGATTACATGATTTTGGTAGAATATATATAAGTTTATTTATGATGCACTCTCTCAACTCATATACTTAAGACCACGTGTTTAATTATTAACTAATCCAAATCTAGCCAACATCAACTATTGACTGTGCACTGAGATTAATCTGATCTTAACCACTAGATTGTTGTTAAAAAATAAAATAAAAATCGAGAACAACCCATTTTTTTGTGGGAACCAACCCCACCGTCCGCTTGTGTGTGGCTCACCTGTGTTTCAGATCAGCCTCATTTTTTGCCTTATATCTTTTCTTGGCCAGGCCGAGATGATGGATGGAGTAGATTTAAATTATTGTTAGTGGGACCCACTATATCTTAAAAATAAAAATAAAATAAAAAAATGAAAGTTATATCTTCCGCACGACTAAACCACTTTTTCCACTTTCCTTCCGTTTTGTACGGTAATGGCCGCCGAACCTCCCACTAAATGAAACCATTCCATGATTCCCACTCCTCTATTCCATTACGCATCCTTTTATATAAAAAAAAGAGAGAGAGAAAGAATCAAAGGAATCAATCAAATAAAAAAAATTAGAGTGAGAGAGAGAGAGAGCGCTGTAAATCAAGAGAGAGAGATTAAAGCGAGGCCGGATCGTCAGACTTTAAGGTAGGTGATCTTAATCTGAAATTTACCATTTTCAATTTTATTATATCTATTTAATCCAAATTTTCGTAGAAATATTATTGTTAGTTAATTTTATTTTATTTTTTATGTAAGGAATCTACGCATTTAGGAATTTCTATTTTATTCTATTTTAAATATTTAATACTGAAATAATTTATAGATAAATAAAATAAAATAAATTTATAGAATAAAATAAATAGTTTATTTAAGATTAATTTATTAATTCTTAAATGTTTTGTTAAGAAAAAAAAATAATAAAAATTTTAAATTAAATTTCAAATAAATTATAATATCCTACAATATTTTACAGTACAAATAGAATATGTAATTAATTATTTAAAGTATTAATGATTCATTATGCAGAATTGTGAATATAAGTGATGTAAGATTGATAAGTATATATAAGCAAATATGATTATGAAAATAAAAATAAAAATATATAATAATAATAATAACAAATTATAAATTGTATAATTGTAATATGTAATCAGTATTAATATGACATATAATAAGATATATAATAAAATAAAATAAAATAAAATAAAAAGGTTTATAAGATTATTAAGGTATAGTAAAATATAAATATTATGTTTCATAATAATATAGTAGTAATACAATATAATTGTAGGTTACAAAAAAAAAATAATGACAAAATATATAACATAATTAAAGTAAATATGTGTAAGATAACATTATATTACATAATTAATACATAAATATTTAATATTATTTATATGATTATGTTATAAGTAACAAAATAGAAAAGTTTTATTTGATAATATATAAAAGTTGTAATAAATATAATTTATTATCTTTTTTTAAAAAAAATTATGTAAATGATGATATTAACAATTTAACATAAAAGTAATATAATAATTATATTAAATGTATCAAACAAAAGCAAATTTATTAATTTAGATAGTCAATTATAAAATAAGGTTAATTATACTGAAATAATGTTGTAACAAATAATTTATATAATAATAATAGTATCCAAAGTCCAAACTAATATCTTCCTTAACCTTATTCAATTTAGATTTAAAAATAAATAATAATAAAATTCTGAATTTAGATTTAAATAGTTAGATAAAAATAATAATAATAATAAATTTTAAATTATTAAATAATAATTTAATTACATTATTAATGTTATATTATATAAATCAGTGTGATAATTTTTGTTCTGTAAAAATTAAAATCCAAATTTTAATTCTAAAATTTGAAGAGTTAATTAAATTAAATTTAAATGAACTTAAGTTTAAGAAAATTTTTAAAATTTTAGAATTGAAACTAAATTGATTAGATTTCTATATTTTGGAATTTTAGTGATTAATGTATATTTAAAACTTTATTAAATTAAAATTTTAATAAAGTATAATATTAGATTTTTAACTTAAAAAAAAAATCTTTTCCTTGTAGTTCAAAATTTTTATTTAAATTAAAATTTAAATAATTTATCGATTAAACCTAAATATACATTCTCAATGAATTATCAAAGAGAAATTAAAATTTGTTATAAAATAATCAAGTTATTTCAATATGTGTGTGTGTGTGTATTTGTCAAGTTTATGTGATAAATAAAATAAAAATTTTAATTTTATAATTTAGTGAATAAAAATAATAAATATTTTGATGCTAATATTTAACATTATTTAAGTAAAAAAATTAATTTAATTAAAGTTAGAATTTAAATAAAATTTCTTGTACATTATTTCAGTGTAATTCCTAAATTAAATAATAGTAAAAATAATATTTTATTTAAGTATTTAAATTATTAAAGTTTTAATAAAATGATATCTAAAATTATTAATTAGAAATAAAAATTTATATTGTTGATATTTTAGATGGTAAAACAGTAATTCATCTTACATACCATATCAGCCCAACAACACGAATAGTAGAAAACCTTGATTGGAAACAGCTATGGTTAAATAGACTAACCTGAAATCCAAACCATTCATTAAATAGACCACTTAGGTGTTATTTTCTTTTGGTAGATGGTGTCCTGAAACTCAACTTCTCACGCATCCAGCAAGTGTAGACAGCAAGTTAATGCTATGTGTTGCGTCAGTGGGAGAAACTCGTTGAGAGCGTAAGCGTGGGTCAGGTCTAGCATGCGACGCTAAGTAGGTCGTGGGCGTATGGTTTAGTCTAGAAATCGACGGTCCAAATATCAGGTGGGTGATTCTTCTCCTCCATTTATGAACTTTCTGATTTTATGTATTTTAGAAAATTTATTTATTTGACATAATGACTTTAAATTACTATTGTCAAATTCCTTTATACCTAATGTCTACTTTTTTAAATTTTAGCATTTACTGAATCTGATTAACTTGTAAAGTTAGATTTTAATCTAACTTTTATTTCTGAAATTTGGTGTTAAGATTTAGACCTTAAATCTGTGTTAAAGTAATTGATTTAAATTAATTGGTTTAAAATAATATTAATTAAATTGATTCTAAATTTTGGTTTTCTTAAGGGCAAAGAAGATAGCTTGATGTTCCAGTAAATTTCAGAAATTGAGTTTTTTTTACGGCATCGAATTTTCGCACATTTGTATAGAACTTGCATTGTTGTATCGGGATTTAAATAATTAAATTATTTCGCTACTGATTTTAGAATAATTCATGACATGCATTCATCCATACTGATTACGAAATTATGGAAAAAGAAAGAAAAATGAGAAAATGATTGTGGTATTAGCAAGTAGGGCAATCGTGTCCCTTGGGTGAAAGATCCTAAAGCCAGCAAGTAGGGCAATCGTGTCCCTTGGGTGAAAGACCCTAGAATCTGTTGGATCCTTCGGAGTCTCCTTTGTGTACGGCGTATGAGTACAATTGTGTGCGCGGACATACGTCAGAGGTACAACTGGAGCAGTAGTCTGACCAGCTAACGAATAAATGGGTTCCTCACCACGAGGTACTAGTGTGTGGGCGTTAATGCAACGTAACCATACACCTAAGTACGGTGTTGTAAGATGTGATGATTATTTAATTTTATTATTGAATTCATGATAGTGTAACATTCAGTACGTCTTTATGATTCCAACATTGCATTCATGTCATATTTAATATTCAATATTTTGATTCATGTTTTGAATTTCAAGAAAGTAATTTTATTATTTATTTGTTTAATATAAATCTAGAAATTTCAGATTTGGTTGGATAAGATCCCACGAGCAGTTGTGCTCATACCCAAAATAACAGTGTTTCAGGGCATCAGAGTTTAGTCAAGGGCAAAGTGGAGTGAAGATCTAATCATCAATTTACTTATCTTTTATTTGTACCGATGAAAAAAAATGTATAATAAGAATTCAGAAGTGAGTTCAGGCTGTAATAGTTAAAGGTTGTATTTGATGAACGTTGTTATTGCAATGGGATTAATTAAGTGTGGTTGTGAATGTTTAATATTAAATCATGACCTGAGATTCAGAGTCGGGTCTGGCCAACTCGGGTACCGAATTTCGGGGCGTGACACAGCCCATCAAGTGGGTCCCACCATGATGTTTTTGATAAATCTGCACTCTTCATCCTATTTGGTGGGCCCTGCCACGGCCTTTTACCAAAGGTGGGGCAGATCCAAGGTACAAGTGGGCCATACTTTTAGGTTTCACGCCCTAATGGTGGATTCTCGTCAATCTAATGGTCAGATCACCCCGAAATTGAACGTCAACTGTAAAAGGTCCTGAAAGGGCTATTTGTAAGGCTTTCATCATATATTATTAAACAATACTAATATTAATATAAATTTAATTACTTTTATATATTACTTTTAGTTAAAATAATTAAAAACTCATACATATATATATATATAATTTCTAATATTAACATACTACTATATATATGCTATTGATCATATATTTATTAATATATCATTCCTAATATACAATATCATATTACTCATATGTATGAATTGAAAATTGTACAATATCTCTTTTAAAATCACATCGTTAAATAATATACCATCTTATTAAAATATCTAATAATTTTTGTACACTTGTTTAATACTATGTTAATATTTATAACTCAATTATATATTATAAAATTATTATCCACTATGTTAATATAATATTATTTTCATAATATTTTATATACATTAAATATACACGTATCACTGTATTACAATACATTTTTATACATTTCTATATGTTAAATAGATTATCGAAATACATCTATAAATTTTTTTTTTGATCTATGTTTGTGTAACGTTTATAATATAATAAATAAAGAAAATATACTTATTAAATATTACTGGAGCGCCAACGGACAGATGGGTCATTATATGGATGGGGACTATTTTAACCATCAAATTTAAACTAAGATGAACGCGAATGTTTACTTAAGCATGGTTTGTATTTATACTAAGTTTGGTTATACGGTAACACCCGAGTACTGGAAAGTACGGGGTGTTACAATCTACCCCCCTTAAAGATAATTTCGTCCTCGAAATTAAGTGCTTCTATTATGATTAGGGATGATAATAATATGTACAAACGTATGCCACTAGGCACCTAAAACTGAGGTCGTTACACTAACCCACGACTATTTATATCCATTCTAATTCTGGAGAGTTCCACAGCTAATCACGAAGATTAGCGTGGAAGTAAAACGGTTTAGCCGAGAATGGCTTGTCAGTAGGGCCATTCCATGTATTAGATCTAGTGCGTGGGTCTATAAGAGCGATCCTAATGGGCTTTACATGTGATGGGTCATATGATGAACAGTCTGGATGTGTGAAAGGAATAACTTTATGGGATGTGGGTCCAACGACCAGATTGGAGAAGATGGTAGACTGTTAATGGCGTTTTCACATGGGACAATTTATCCACAGATTAGGGCCGTTTGGATGGTCCTGATATGTCCTAACAGTAATGTGGGGACCATCTCACGGTGCAAGGAGGGCTAGCTGTTGATTAAGACAGCCACTCCACAAGGGAAAAACCCACCGTCACTCTAAAATCTCGCAATTTTCTTGTTTGCTAGGGTAATTTCACAGAACCATAATCTCAACACTCAGGATGACCTTGAGAGAAGCTTTAAGGCGTCCATGAATGGACGAGATGCATCTTTCCTTATTAAGGAAAGATTCTTTCTACTTTCTGCCGGGTAGGAATGTGTTTTCGGAAACCATAAGGCTAACGAGGACTCCCTTGCGTACATGGCTTCCGATCGACGGTTTCCAATGGTCGGATTCGCCAACAGGATGGCGTATGTGGCTATACTCTCTTCGTCAGCATCTTCCTTTCACAACGCCTGACCGGTCGTTGCTCGAGCTCGCGTAGAAGACTTTCAATCGTAAATCTAGGCATGGTTAGGGTCGGTGGGACCCTTTCTATCAGATGGACGACTTGGATCAAGCTACTATATTCGGATGAACGTCGTTAACATCGTCAAATAGGGGTTCGGTTTAAACGGGCGTCGGGCGGGAGAAGTTTTTTTTTTTTTTTTTTTTTTGAATTCTCGCTGGAGTTTTGGCTTTTATCGGGTCAAAGATCATTTGACCCGATACTTGGGTATCATGCATGGCGTGTGCACATTATCTGTGTACATGCACAGATCAGAGTGGGGCCCACGTCATGATCCAGGATGATCAATACCGTCCATTGGTCTTAGACGGTCCTTTAATGGCTACAGATTAAGAGTTGGTAGGTTCAATTGGTTAAATATTTACTTTTTGAGGGTTTAAGATCCTTAATAGTAGATTATCGTAGGTCCTGATCGTTCGTGGGTGAAATCTGAGTCACACGTTTCTTGTACTAGGTTTGTTAACTACTTTGGACTGAAGATTAATCAATCCTTGTTCCTGCAAGGGGTCCTACTTGAGGATTTACTCTTCATGAGTATTGATCATTTTAATTGGGGCTGTTAGTTTCTATTTTCGACGTGTAAATTAGCAATCCCAATGTGTGTTTAAAGGAAGATAGAATCTTTCTTGGGATTGGGATATTGCTACCGGATTTATGTTAGTTCATAGTGTTGGAAAGTGGGGTGGTTGGTCCCATTTCAAGTTGAAATTCACGATAAAAATATTTGAGGGTCATTACAATCTCCCCTCCTAAAAAAAATTTCATCCTTGAAATTGTACTTGAGTGAGGTCGGCAAAAAGGTGTGGGTACTTCTCTTCCATATTCACTTGCCGCTCCCATGTTGCTTCCTCGACTCCGTGACGTGACCAAAGAACGTTCATTAATGGAATGATTTTGGTGTGTAGAATTTGCTCCTTGTGGTTCAATATGCGAACTAGGGCTTCGATGTAACTAACATCGTCATTTAACTTGACCTCATCCCAGTTGATGATGTGAGACACATTTGGTTCATACTTCCTCAATATGAATACGTGGAAGACGTTATGAACGTTAGCGAATTTTGGTAGAAGAGTAAGACAATAGGCTACAGCTCCGACCCTGTCCATGATCTCGAAAGGCCCAATAAATTGGGGAGAGAGCTTCCCTTTACTTCCAAATCGCATGACGCCCCTTATAGGAGAGATCTTCAAGAATACGTGATCACCGACTGCAAATTCCAGATCCTGCCTATGATTGCCGGCGTAGCTCTTTTGCTTGCTCTGAGCCGTACACAAACGCCTTCGAATTAGGTCTATCTTCTCCATAGGCTCCTGAACCATCTCTGGTCCCAATAAGCTCTTTTCTCCAACTTCAGCCCAGCAATGTGGTGCTCGACAGGGTCGCCCGTATAGAGCTTCAAACGGTGCCATGCCAATGCTAATTTGAAAACTGTTGTTATAAGCAAATTTTGCGAGATGGATGTGCTGGTCCAAACTGCCTAGAATTCGCTTATAACAACATGTTATTGTAAATATTATACATTTTTCAAGGGCAGTTGGGATAAGCACATCCATCTCGCAGAATTCAACATGTTATTGTAAATATTATACATTTTTCATTGTAAAGTAATACAATTTATTTGGTATTAATTTTTAATTGTGTTGTGTACCATTTTTAGGTTCTCAATTTTATTTTTTTAAAAAATACAGGTTCCAATTAAATATAAACAATCAAATAGATTAAGAAAAAAATTAACTCATGGTTAGCATCTTTACAAGCAGTCAACAATTTTTACCAGTATATATTTAAGTGTTTTTCAAGCATTTTCCATGGCATATATCAACATTTCATGACATTTGAATTATATTTGGCTTGTCGGGAGCCTTTTACTAGTGCCTTAATAGATCTGTACCGACGTATGTTGACACTTTGATACATTTAAAAGATGCTTTGGCCGGCCTTTTCTAGCATTTTTAAATATATTTCCCGGTGTTCTGGCAACATTTTTGCGTTGCTTAAATATACTTTTACTGGCGATTTGATATATCTAAACGACGCTTCGATAGGCCTTTTCCAACATTTCTGCAGATCTTTCCCAGTGTTTTGGCAACCTTTTTGGGGCGCTTAAATATACTTTTACCAGTGCTTCTCAAGCTTTAGCTATGGCTAGCAGAAGCACCGGTAAATGATAATAATCATCGGGGTCCTCTCTCTCTCTCTCTCTCTCTCTCTCTCTCTCTTTTAAAAAATAATAATTTTACACACGCACTCACACCCCACACACTCACGTTGTGGAATTTCACCACCCATGGGTACTCGAACCCTTGAATTCCACCAGCGTGAGTGTGTGGGGTGTGTGTGTGTGTATAAAATAAAAAATAATAAATAAATAAATATTGATAATAATCATCGGTAAAGGTCTCCGTTATAGCAGAGGCCATCAAAAGCACTGGTAAAAAAAAATACGGCCACCAGTAAATAATAAAGCGACGCCCCCCTTCATCAATGCATGTACGACCGCCAGTAAAATAAAAATTACCAGTGGTTTTTTGGACTTTTAGTGGCATTTTTGGCATGGAGGATTTTCCTGTAGTGCACCTTCTCAGACTATTTGCATGGAGTGCCAATGTTTGCATTTATTACAAGTGGGGCCATAGTTCTATCATCGAAAATCATAAATCAGTAGATCCTAGCCACGAATGATGGGTCTCTTTCTTTTTTGTCTACATTTGAATATGGTTTTAGTAGCATGTCTTCTTTGATGTCTATTTGTAGGTCATAAAATTGAAAGGTTGTAATTAGTCTATTCACCATATTTTTGGAGCATGGTCCAGTTACATAGGGTGCAACAGACGAGTGGGCTGGACCACTGGACCACGGTTGCACCTGTGCAGACTGAATATTTGCGATCTAGTTATCCACTGGTGTACAATTAAAGCTTGTTTGGTTAGAAAAAGGGAAGGAAAAGCAGTCTTGTGACACAAGTGAATAGTAAACTACCAACAATGCTAGGAGAAGTAAAACCCTTGCAGGTTGTGTTGCTAGAGAAACAGTGAATTTGGACAATCCAACTTGTGGCCCTAGTATGAGTGGCCCATGTGTGTATATATATATATATATATATATATATATATATATATATATATATATATATATATATATATATATAAATCCAATTCTAGATTTCAGTTTGTAGACTCTATCCTTTGGAATCTCACTATCTCTAGGTATGTATTTTTACATTTCATTTGAAGGCCACGAGTCCACATTAATGGAAAGAATGGTACTAGTCCATATTGTTGAGAAGACGGCACTCACCTTTTGAGACATGCGTTGTGTGGTCAATCAAACAAACTAATACTTATATGAGGAAATATTTATTTATTGAGAAATGTTGGTCCATTAAAAAGCTTACTCCATGAACAATTGAAATAGTCTTTGTTTCATGGGTTCAACTCATCCAATGGTCTTGCTCATAATTGAGATGTACCTCTATCCTACATTGTAAGATTTTTAGGAGTTTCTTATAGAGCTGTAAATGAGTAGAGTTAGCTCGGTCAGCTCGCTCGACTCGACTCGGAAAAGCTCGACTCGCTTCGACTCGAAATCGGATTCGGATCGAATCGAGCTGATTTTTGGAGCTCAAAAAAATTTCGAGTCGAGTTTGAGCTTGCCCGAGCTTGACTCAACTCGGATCGAATCTCAACTCGAATCAACTTGGATCGAATCAGCTCAGTGACTTGGTTATTTTGATATTGATGCTATTTTCTGAGTGTTTGATAAAATGACTTAACGAAGTGTTGTTTTGGGTGCATACATTCTCTACGGAATTGCTGGTGGCCAAGAATGAATGAATACGAAACAAATTATTACAAAAAAAAAAAAAGAAAAAAAGGAAAAATTGCATTATAAAACTACCTTCATATCTTGATTTTGATGCTACTCACCGAGTGTTTGATGAAATGCCTGTAAACTGCTATTACTATTTTGTATTCTGTGAAAAATTGAAGATGCACTGTATGTGTTTGAGAAAATGTCACGCAGGTTCGAACTTGGCTCGAACTAGCTCAAGTTGCTGACCAAACCAAGCCGAATTGGCCAGTCAAGCTCGAGGACCAAGCCGAGCCAAGTTCGAGCTAGGGTTAGCTATTGGCCAAGTCGAGCCAAGCTGTGCCAAGCTTGACTCAGTTTGACTCGTGTACATCTCTAGTTTCTTACATTGATATATAGAAACGAATCCATATATAACTAGTTAGATCATATAAGTAGTGGGGATGGATTCGGATCGCATTGATAACAAACACTTGACATTTAATTGTGTGGATAGAGTAACATTTCATGTGAAACTAATTACCTACAAGCGATGAATTGATAGGCCTTAAAGTCCAAATCCAAAAGAGAGAGGATGATTACATTATTGCAATACACTAATACTCAAAGAAGGATTCAAAGTTCAAGCATGGGAAAAGAGAAGAAAAAAAAAACCCCCAAAAAGCCCAAGAAGCCTAGACATCATATCCCTACCAAGTCCCACCTAAAACTGATGAATTCAAGAACTCACTTCCTCTTCCTTGTGGGTCTCAATCACCACATCAGATTGCGGGTAAGCGATGCATGTGAGAACGAAATTCTGGTCTACCTGTTCATCGTCAAGGAAGTTACCAGCCGATTGGTCAACCTCCCCTTCAAGGATCTTCCCAGCACAAGACGAGCAAGAGCCCGCACGGCATGAGTACGGAAGATCAATACCGTTCTCCTCTGCCTGGTCCACGATATAAACATCGTCCGGACAATCAAATTCTATTGGCCCCGCTGGTGTAATCAACTTCACCTTGTAGACGGCCATTGCGGTTATCCGCCCACCACGACCTGCCTTGATGCCGAACAGGGCCTGACCCACGTTCGGGAGGGCTCGGAGGCTCGATGCTGGCTGTCGGCGAAGGTTGGATGATCTGAAGGTAGCGCTGGAGAGGGTGGCTGTAGCTGCTGCTGCTGCTGCCATTGTGTAGATTTCTGAGCGTTTGGTGTGGTGTGTGTAGGGAAGATATAGTATGGATGCTGGAAATGGGGTGGAGTGTGTGGTGCACATAGCAAGGCCTGGTTAGGAACGTGATCCTGACACGTGGCAGCTTGAGGTGAGTCGTTTTATCTCTTTATTTGATTGGTGGCTGTCGTTTACTCCACGACAGCTAGTTTTTTGGTTGGTGATCTTGCGTTGGATTCCTATAAACTTCTCCACCCTTTTAAAATTGGTGGTGACTCTTCCAGTGTACACATATGGTACAGTTTTACGGGGATCTAGACCGTCCAACTTTCTGACAAATCTGTGGATAGAAGATGATATTAACCATTCGATCTTCTTTTCCTAGAAAGTTGGACCACTCATTATTTTTACTTTTAACCGTCCGTTTCATGGCTATGAATTGGATGGTTGGATTTCTTCAACAATCTGATTTAAAAGATATTCTCTATTCTCAAGGTGGCCACGAATTTCAATGGTCTAGATAGCTGTACGCAGTACGCATGTACCAGGTGCAAGGATAGTGAGTCGCCACCATTTTAAGTATTGATAGGATCCTACCACTAGATGCCAACCCACTGTCAGGAAAACTCCATATTAAAAGAGAAAAAAAAAAAAAAAACAGCTTATAGTTAATTAAACATCTAAAACTTTGTAGTTTTCAAAAGAGAGGCAAAATAATAATAATAGTAATTCCTTCTTCAATAAAACATGTTTTATTTTTATTTTTAAAAAAAGAAAAAAAAGAAAAAAAAGAACTACTTTTGGGGCAGTATAGAAAAGAGAAAGCGATGGTCACCCACCCATTAATAACATTAAAGAGTATACTAAATAAGTTTTAGTGGTGGCGGACATCCGTTGAAGGAATGGACATTATAGTCTGCTTGCGAGAGGCGAAGATCACTGGTTGTATGCATTATTTATAAATGCTAATTATTTTATTTAAAGTTTTCTCTTTTAATTTTATTATACATCATACATTGACACGAATGTACATTTAGCTAGTTTTTCGCTGTCTTCTTTATTAAGCTTTTCTTTCTTTGAATTTTTAGCATTTTCATTTCTTCATGGATACTGAATTAAACAGTACTAATATTTCTGCAAATTTGTTTTTGGCAGTATGTTGTTTTACTAAATATATGTCCCACCTTCTCAAAGGGTTTGCATGGAGTGACTGGGTTTACATTTATTGTGATGCGGGTGTCACACCAGGTGTTTCGGATACTACCCTCAAGCTCCAATTATGGTACATGACTCGTACACAAAATATACATAAATCAATTCATCACAAGGTTATTAAGAAGCACAATTACATGTATTCTAAATCGATATCACATTCACATTTACATACTCAATTGTTCCACTCCATTTAGTAATACTTCATTGCTTTTGTTGGGTTTACATATTGTTTGATTAATTTGTATTTGTCCCTATATGAATGCTTGCAAAGTGTCCTCAAGCATCTTATTTTGTGGGAGCAAATAAGGTGTATTTTGAGGAGCAAGAGGCTGTTGAGGAGGAGTGCTTGCATTAGCGGTCAGTCCGATTCTCCAACTGAAGTTGAGATGATTCCACAAATTTGGATTGTACGTATTTAAATTTAAGGCATTGATTGGTTGATAAGCATTCATGGCATTGGCTTAAGCCTGCAATACCTCTTAAAATGCTAGAATTGTAGGATAACCCTTAATTAGGTGTGCATTGCTCTCACAATACCGTGAGAACTTTCAACGGCCTCATTGGTTTGGATCGCTTTTACTTTCCGTAACTCAACCGCCTCAACTTTCCTTGTAAGACCTGCAATCCCTGCATTTATATCGTCTTCTTCTTTCAAGACATAAATTCTCCCTTTCTCCTAGGGCACAGGCTTGGTATTTCTAACTTTATTAGATGTATCCCATAATTGGGCATTCTCAGCTAGTTAATCAAATCCCTAGCCTCTTCCGGATCATTGCTCATGAACTCGTTGTTGTACATTATCTCTATAAATTGGCACATATTAAAACTCAGTCTATAATGAAAAAAGCTAATGACCCACCATATTTCATAGCCTTGATATGGGCAAGTAAAAGTTTTTTGAATCTCTCCCAACACTGAAAAAATGTTTCATGCTCCTTTTGGGAGAAGTTCATTATGTTCATTCTCAATGCGTTAGTTTTATGATACAGGAAAAACTTTTTAAGGAATATACATGTCATCTCAACCCATGTCTCGATGGATATTGGTCTTAAGGAATGAAGTCATGATTTGGCCATCTCCTTCAAAGAGAATGGGAACAATTTTAATCTAATAACGTCCTAGGAGATGTTGTTATAATGTAAAGTCGCGGCAATTTCATCAAACTCTTTTTAAGTGTAGATATGGACTTTTTGAGTCAAGTCCATAGAATCTCGGGAGTAGTTGGATCACGTCCAGTTTGTAATCGATATTACATGTGTTCATAGGAAAAACCATGTAAGATAGTGTGATTATTCTCATTGGTTGTAGGTAATCACGTAAATTCCTAACTGGTGGAACATTGTGTACTTTGTTCTTATCTTGGTACAACTCATTTTTGAGTTGATTGAATGCATTGACAGCCACGGTTCCAGTTGATTCACATGAACACAAGTGTTTTCTAACTCGACGATGGATAGAAAGTCCTTCAACTAGCCCTTCTTCATTAGAAGTCAAAGTGTGTGATCACGGACCCACTTGGGCATGAACACACACACACAAATCCTAAAAGTTCTGAACCTAACCCTAATTCCTACACTAAAACAAAATCTTACAACAAAATAGAAAGAAATTAATATAACTGAGGAAGGATGTTATTGGAAGGAGAGACACAACTCGAACAATTCCTACAGCAAAACAAACAATGTTAGTATGATGAACTAAAAACAATCTAGATAAAAAATCCTAAAATAGAAACAAAATTCTAGGTTAGTAAAAAAAAAATCAAAAAAAAAAAAAACCTAGCCTACTAACAAGAATTAAACTTGTCCCTAAGTATTCTTAACACAGTCAATTCCCCGACAAAGACGCCAAAAACTTATTTTTAACCTTAAGTGCAGAGATGTGATGTAGTATAAACTTGGTGAATCTGAGGTCGATCAATAGGGAAATATTTGTTAAGAACACTACTACAACTAATATGGTTTTTCAAAAATAAGAATTCAATGAAGTAATTATGGTGAAAATAATAATAATAAAGCAATAAGGATCTAAGAATCTCCAATTAACAAATCCTTAATATAATTCATTTAATTTAACTTGATAACTCAATTAGAATAAAATAATGATTCATTTTAATCAAAAGATAATTATGTGAATTCAATAAACAACTTCTAATTAAGTTATATGAATTGAAATAGATTGATCTCTTATGAAGATCTGGGTAATTGATCATAGGGAATCTAAAGTATCTATTATACCTAGAGTTAACAATAGATTAAGGAATTTTATAAATCAATTCATTCACCAAATTAAGATTCAATCACAATTTAACATTCAAAACCAATATAATTGAATTAAATATAAGAATTCATTAAGATGTTCATCCCTTAGCCGTAGCTAAGAGATTAGCATAACAAAGTTAACATCTTAAACAAAAAAAAAAAAAAAAAAAAAAAAAAAACTAGAACAGAAAGATTGAGGAAAAAGAATGACGTCAAGGAAGCTCCGCCTTCTCTCTCTCTCCCTGAAAAGGCCTAGCTGTATGTCCTAGAGGGGGGGGGGGGGGGGTGAATATGACAATGCCAAATAAAACTTATAACAGCGGAATTAAAAATAATATGATAGCCAAAATAAATCACAATGCAAGAAAGTAAAATAACCTCAAAATTCAGATCTTGAGAGGTTGATACAAATATTCTTCTAAGGACAACCTTACACCAAAAACCAGAGTTTATGGTAGGACAACCTTATTTCTAGAAAGATCTTTGTATCAAATCTCAAACCGAAGAGGAATACAGAAATAAATACAAACTGAATTGAAATAAATTGTAATCATAAATGTATTGTTCTAGGGACAGCCATACACCATAAAAATGGCAGGGCAACCTTGCTGGAACAACTTTTAAAGGAAATTAAATATCAAGCTGATAAAGGAATAACAGAAAATAAATTCTAAACTATTACAAAATTCTCACAATGCTTGAATTAAATGATTACAACATTCACCACCATACATACATCCCACAAAAGAATAATTAAAGATCAGAAGTATAAATCATTCAACCACAACACAAGGGATTATAGTGGTTCGCCTGTGTGTTCACCAACTGTTAAACAACAGCCACACAGAATACTACTCCACTCCTAATATCCTCACACAGGGGATATTAGCGTTCACTAACAAAATAGGTTTTTCCAGGTTCACTCAAAACCTTTACAATTGTGTCTTTGTCTGTGGGTTTACACAATTAAAAAAACCCCACTTCTGAGTTTTCTTGGGTCTCCTTAGATAACCAATACAACAAGATTTTTCTGGCAAATCTTAAAAGAAACCAAAACAGAAGGAATTTACAATTAAATGTAAAATACCTGATTATCTCCTTTGTTGTAGCAGCCCGGTAGAACTAAATCAAAGTAGATGATTGAATGTCCAAGTTCAATGTCCAGTACTCGATTACAATGGTTCTAATTCTAATAGATTTTAAATTAAACCAAATAGGGCTTGCCTTAATTGATTTTGATTCCAAAGAAAGGGAATAACAATTCTTCTTATCAAATTAGATTGGAATAGCAGAAACAAAATCAATTAAATAAAGCTAAGGAAAGAGAATATTAAATAAGCACACTTAGCTTAGATGGAGCACAGAATTATCTCTTAGAAGTTCGACGAAGATTGGCTTGAATGGATTAATTAATTCGATGATTTCTTTTGAGATTTGTGGACTATTTATAGGTGAGCAGATCGCGTCTTCGACTGGTCTAGGGAGCTCTTCTACTAGTCGAAGCAATAACAAATATTTGAAAAATCAGGCGCGATAAGCTTTGACCGTTCTACGACTGGTCGAAGGTCTCCTTCGACTGGTCGTAGGTCACCTACGACTGGTCGAAGGTTTCCTTCGACTGGTCGAAGAACCTGAAAAACAACACTGGATTTTGAGTCGAAGTTTTTCGACTGGTCGAAGATGCAGTCGACACTGTTCTTTCGACTGGTCGAACAGATTCCTAGACTAGTCGAAGCCTAACAGATTTTATCCGAAAATTGTGACAAACTCACGACTGATCGAGGAATTTCTTAGACTGGTCGAAGCAACTCTAGGACTAGTCGAAGAAGGCATAGGACTAGTCGAAGAACAGACCAAACTTATGTAAAATAAACACTCGATTTATGTATCCAAAATAACCTACTTCTAAGGTCAACCTATGGTCAGTTAAACTTCAACCATGAAGTAAGGACATTGAAACATTAGGAACTAGTGACCTTGAAGTATGACCCTTGAAGTCTTGATGTAGTTGAAATCTTGATGTAGCTCAATCTTGAAAGTGTCTCTTTACAAACTGCCTTGTACTCTTCTTGAAGTCTTGCAGCTTGAGTCTTGTCTTGTGAGCAGTTCTTGCATTCAAGATTGATCCTTGTACTTGTGAGCTTTGCTTGTTGTGAGCTTAGCTTGTTCATGAATGTTGATCCTTGAGAGAGCTTCACTTATACAAGTTATATATAACAGTGATTTTGGCACCACAAATTTGACAACCGACAGGGATATAAACTATAACACTTACAATCTCCCTCTTTGTCAAATTAGTGACAAAACACATAACCAAGATAAACATAAAGTAAAACAACTGGTTAAAGAGTCATGAACCAGGTCATATAAACTGGCTTACCTGTAAATCAATATTCAATATTCAACATTCAACATTCAACATTCAACTAGTTCAAACATACTCCCCCTGAGTAACATAACCAATGCTACTCCTCTCATAATCACATCGTTAAGAACAAACCATTCTCCTTCTTTTTGTCACAATATGACAAAGGAAACAACAAGAAAGGAGAACTAAATAAAGGGATATATGAGAGTAAACATGAGGAGTTATGAGAGTATAGTAAAACAGAGATAGAGATACTCAGCATAGCTTCACATAGAATAAATATCCAGCATAAAACATAGATAGTATCCAACTCAAAATCAGTCAACCAAGTGCTAAGTTATAAAGTTATTACAGACCAGAAGTCTTATATAAACTAGTCAGAACCAGAACCAGATGACGGAGCAGGAATAGAGGGATCAAGTTGGTACATGCCTTTGTTCAATCGCCTAAGATATTTACGCATGTACTTGAATTGTAAATCATGAGCAACAGACATGTTTTCCAACTTTACATTTATATTCTCAACTTTATCCTCTAATGCACTCAGACGAGCATCAACATCAAATGGTTCAAAATCTGGATCATTTGTTGAGTCAAAATCCAGTTCCTCAAAAATGTCATCCATATTAATGTCATCACCAGCTTCTTCATGACCACCACTACCACCACCACCTTGTTCAGGAAGTAGATCCAGCTTCATCTTATTGATATTAGTATTGTTGAAGATCAGATGATGGATTGCTGCCTCATCAACCGGCATATCAATTAACATATGTGTATCCAATACAGTCATTAAATAGGCAAAAGGAATGTCACTATGACCAGGATGGAGTCTAAACTGAAGAATGAAATGACAGATTAAGGATGGTAAACAAATCTGAGTACCATTGGAAATAGCATGGATAACACGAACCATAAACAAAGTCAAGTAGATTTATTACCCGAACGAGGATACAGATTAGACACAAAGATTTTGTGGAGAATTCTGTATTTGGGTAACAAATACCTTGCGGGAAGCGCATTCCCTTTTTGTGTCCATTGAACATCCATGTTGCACAAGTCTCTAGTGAGCATGCGTTTTTCAGACATTAAGGGTTTATCAGTTAAGTTATGGATAGGAATACCCTCATCATTCACAAGAATGTCCATAAGGGCTGAAATTAAATGACGATCAATGTCAAAAGGCCCTTCTCTAGTAGATATTTTAAAAGTTAAATTATCCTGTGAGAAAACACTAATACATGTAAACATGGATTGGGCAATGGACCGGTATGCAGGCCCACCCTAATGTAATAAGTTAACCCAACCTACAGCTTCAAGCATAGGAAGGATGTCAAAAGGTGCAATATGATTAACATCAACAGGATGTTCAACAATAACATTACGTAATCTAATGTCCCTAACATATGATGGATCATCATTGGGAACAAGAAGATGACGCTTAGAGATAACGGTCGATCTAGTGGAAGAAGAAGGACCACGAGAAGTAGTTTTTCTACCTCTAGAAGCCATTTGCAACAAGGATATCAAGAAATTAAGAAGTTGCAAAGGATTGAGAAGTGGGTTTACTCAAAACAGATTTTTCAAAATCCAAACCCCAAATCTCAATGAAATCCAAAATAGAAAGCTTCAAGCTAGAAAAGTAAACAATCTAGACACAAATCTGCAAGAAAAACGTGATTTAGAACACTAACCTTGAAGAACATGAAAGATGGGTTCGATAAGTCGAAGCACGGCTCCAAAGAGAAGAAAAGTGAAATGAGGAAGAAAGCAAAAATCTCCAAATTTAAGTAATTCACGAGTTCTACGACTGGTCCTGGGTATCTACGACCGGTCGTAGGTCGACAGGTCGAGTATACTCACGACAGGTCGAAGAATGCCCAAAAAATTCATATTTCTTGCAAATTATACAAAAATTGGAATTCAATCTAGCAAATATATACACTATAATACAAGTAGGCATAAATAATCATTTTAAAATGCACATGCCAAGATCAAATTTCATCTTTTTGAACCTGCTTTTATCGAGAGGTTTTGTGAAAATGTCAGCTCGTTGATCTTTGGTAGGAATATATTCTAGAGATATAACTTTTTCTTCTACTAATTCCCTTATATAATGAAATCTAATGTCAATGTGCTTAGTACGAGAATGCTGAATAGGATTTTTTGAAATATTTATCACACTGAAATTATCACAATGTAATAATATAAAATCTTGTTTAATTCCATAATCACTTTGCATTCGTTGCATCCAAACAAGCTGTGTACATGCATTACCAGCTGCGATATACTCAGCTTCAGCTGTTGAAAGTGATATAGAATTTTGTTTCTTACTAAACCAGGAAACTAGATAATTTCTAATGTAAAAATAATCACCACTGGTTGATTTTCTATCATCTAGATTACCAGCCCAGTCAGCATCCGAGTACCCAGCTAATTGGACACTGGTCTCATAATGATACCAGAGACCGGGATTTACAGTACTTGCAACATATCTAATAATTCTCTTAACAGCAATCAAGTGAGATTCTTTTGGATCAGATTGATATCTTGCGCAAATACCAACACTTAGAGAAATATCAGGTCTACTAGCAGTTAAATATAACAAACTACCAATCATACTCCAATAAAGTTTTGAGTCAACATTTTTACCATTAGAGTCTTTTGAGAGTTTTAGGGTAGTACTCATAGGAGTATCGAAATTCTTACCATTCTCAAATCCAAATCTCTTGATTAGATTCAAAGCATACTTAGATTGAGAAATGAATATTCCTTCAGGTTGTCTATGGGTGCGAACACCGGTGAGAGGGTTTTTAAGAATTTGTGTGGTTGGATGATCTTTAATAGTCCTCAACTCAGAATCAGTCTGATTCGATGAAGTATCAGGTTTATCAATGATTGGTACTTCATCATTATCTGAATTAGAAATTAGCGTGTTTAAGTGATCATCAATGACAACATTAATGGATTCTTGAATCACACCAGTCCTTTTGTTCAGAACTCTATAAGCTCGACTGTTTAAGGAATATCCTAGAAAAATACCTTCATCACTCTTCGTATCGAATTTTCTCAAATTTTCACGATCACGTAAAATATAACACTTGCTGCTAAAAACTCGAAAGTATTTAACAGTAGGCTTTTTATTGAACCACAATTCGTAAGCCGTTTTATTATTATCTTTGCTAGTGTATACTCGGTTAATAATATAGCAAGCTGTGTTGACTACTTCAGCCCAAAGATTTTTAGAGAGCTTCATGCTATTCCACGTGACATTAGCCATTTCTTGGAGCACTCTATTCTTTCTTTCTACAATTCCATTTTGTTGTGGAGTTTTGGGAGCAGAGAATTCATGTAATATTCCTTGGTCGGTACAGAACTTCTCAAAATTGCTATTCTTAAATTCAGATCCAAGATCACTACGAATTTTACTGATTTGAGAAGATTTTTCAGTTTGAATCCTTTTGAAAACTTTTCTTACTTCTTCAAGGGTTTCAGATTTATCCCTTAAGAAGACTACCTAAGTGAATCTGGTAAAGTCATCAACTATTACCAGGATATACTTTTTCCCACCACGACTTTCTGTTTTGGTAGGTCTTATCAGATCCATGTGGAGAAGTTCGAGTGGTCTTGATGTGGTATTTGAATTCACCTTTTTGTGTGAGTTCTTTGTTTGTTTGCCTATCTGGCACTCACCATATATTTTATCTAATTTCTGAAGTTTGGGTAAACCTCTTATAAGTTCTCGTTTGCTCAATCTATATAAATTTCGATAATGTACATGTCCAAGACGTTTGTGCCATAAATCAGTCTCGTCTGTATGGACTATGTAGCATGTTTGATTAGATGAGCTGGATTCGCTAATAATATAGCAATTTTCAGACGTTCTACGTCCAATTAATATTACAGAACCCTTATTGTTTAGTATCTCACAGCTTTGATTAGAAAACCGAACATTATGGTTATTATCACATATTTGAGATATATTAAGTAAGTTATGTTTTAAGCGTTCAACATATAAAACATTTTTAAACACAGGAAGATTAAAAAGTTGAACCGTACCTTGGCCTATAATCTTGCAGTTGTTACCATCACTAAATGTGACTGAACCATCAGTCATATCTTTCAGATCCGTGAATAAAGCTTTGTCACCTGTCATATGCCTGGAGCATCCACTGTCTAGGTACCACTTTGAATGACTTTTTGCTTTGAAAGCAGTGTGAGCAACCAAGTAGATAACTTTAGGAACCCATTTCATAACTGTTTTGGGTTTAGGAACGTAGTTGGTCTTCTTTTGTGTATATTTGTAGGAATGACCTATAGAGTTAGATTTTAAGAGCTCCTTGAGTAAATCAACTATCTTTTCAGCTAGTGGATTTCGTTTCTGATTAAAGTTGACATGGCTGCTTCTAGGTTTTTGAAAAGTTTTTGAATTTCTAGAAAAATCTTGATAAGTACTTTTCCCTTTTGAGTTTGAGGATTCTCCTTTAACAAATATAGGAGTATACTTTTGTTTAGGAGGTAGATTTTTATCATAGCCCAACCCGGATCGATCGCCACATTTTCTTGATCCGAATAAAAGTTTCTTTAACTTTGGATCACCTTGGGCATATTTTCATGTGTCCTTTAGACTCAGAAGAGAAGATACTTCAGTTTTAAGTTTCTTAATTTCAGATTTTAAATCAATAATTAGGGAGTTTTTGAATTCCAAATCGCATTTTGATTTTTCAAAATAATCTGAAATTTGTGATTTTTCTAAGACAAGTGATTCAAAACATTTTTTGAGTTTAGAAAACTTTTCTTTTTGAAGTTTAAGTTTGACAGCAATTTTACAACTTTCCTTATATAGGGCATTGTAAGCGTCTTGAAGATCATCTTCATTTTCACATTCACTACTCAGATTTTCTTCACTTGTTGAGTCATTATCTGAAAATGTGAATTTGGCTAGAGTCATCAGAGCTTTAACCTCATTCCCTGACTCAGTTTCAGAATCTTCTGATTCAGAAGAACCTTTAGAATCAGATGATTCATCCCATGTAGCCAACATACCCTTCTTCTTAGGTTTGTCCCTTTTAGGACATCTATTTGCTAAGTGCTCATATTCTTGACAGTTGTAACATTGACTATCTTTCAAAGATTTTTGAGATTTGGGTCTAAACTTCTTTTTATCATTTGATTTTTGAAAATCAACCATTTTCTTACTTTTGAAAATCTTGTAAAATTTCTTAGCTAAAAGAGCCATATCATCTTCTGAATCACATCTTTTGAATTACATTTAGAAGATTTTAGTGCGATAGATTTACCTTTAGGAGCTTTAAAGTTTAACTCGTAGGTTTGTAGAGAACCAACTAGTTCTTCTACCCTCATATTATCCGTATCACGAAGTTCCTGGATCGCGGTTACTTTAGAATTGAACCGTTCAGGAAGTGAGCGTAATATTTTTGCACACACTTTACTTTCTGGGATTTTATCGCCAAGACCCCACAATGAGTTTACAATGTCATTCAATCTAGTGTAAAAGTCCATAAACATTTCATTTTCCTCCATATGAATTTCTTCAAATCTGGTTGTGAGGAGTTGGATTTAGATTTTTTGACAATTGTAGTACCCTCGTGTGTCATTTCTAATATATCCCAAGCTTGCTTTGCAGTATCACAGGAAATGATTCTTGTGAACTCATCCGGTGATAGTGCGCAAGTAATTGCATTCAGTGCTTTAGCATTTGCACTACTCTCACTTTTCTGAAGAGAGGTCCATTGGTAATATGGTGTGACTTTCATAGATTTTGAACCATCAACCCCAGTAACTTCCATGATAGGAGGTTTCCATTCAGTCACTGTAGCTTGCCACACATTTTCATCCATTGATTTGAGGAAGATCCTCATTCTGGCTTTCCAATAGGCATAGTTGGAGCCATCAAAGGGTGGAGGCCTTGTGACTGAAAGGCTATCAAAATTTGACATCTTAAATAGCTTAAATCGTTAGCTCAGAAATTAAATCCAAGAATTAAAAAAGAGCTATTAGGCTCTGATACCACTTGAAAAGGCCTAGCTATTTGTCCTAGAGGGGGGGGGTGAGTAGGACAATGCCAAATAAAACTTATAACAGTGAAATTAAAAAGAATATGATAGCCAAAATAAATCACAATGCAAGAAAGTAAAATAACCTCAAAATTCAGATCTTGAGAGGTTGATACAAATGTTCTTTTAAGGACAACCTTACACCAAAAACCAGAGTTTATGGTAGGACAACCTTATTTCTAGAAAGATTTTTATATCAAATCTCAAACCGAAGAGGAATACAGAAATAAATACAAACTGAATTGAAATAAATTGTAATCACAAATGTATTGTTCTAGGGACAGCCATACACCATAAAAATGGCAGGGCAACCTTGCTGGAACAACTTTTAAAGGAAATTAAATATCAAGCTGATAAAGGAATAGCAGAAAATAAATTCTAAACTATTACAAAATTCTCACAATGCTTGAATTAAATGATTACAACAGTCACCACCATACATACATCCCACAAAAGAATAATTAAAGATCAGAAGTATAAATCATTCAACCACAACACAAGAGATTATAGTGGTTCGCCTGTGTGTTCACCAACTGTTAAACAACAACCACACAGAATGCTACTCCACTCCTAATATCCTCACACAGGGGATATTAGCGTTCACTAACCAAATAGGTTTTTCCAGGTTCACTCAAAACCTTTACAATTGTGTCTTTGTCTGTGGGCTTATACAATTAAAAAAACCCCACTTCTGAGTTTTCCTGGCTCTCCTCAGATAATCAATACAACAAGATTTTTCTGGCAAATCTTGAAAGAAATCAAAACAGAAGGAATTTATAATTAAATGTAAAATACCTGATTATCTCCTTCGTTGTAGCAGCCCGGTAGAACCAAATCAAAGTAGATGATTGAATGTCCAAGTTCAATGTCCAGTACTCGATTACAATGGTTCTAATTCTAATAAATTTTAAATTAAACCAAATAGGGTTTGCCTTAATTGATTTTGATTCCAAAGAAAGGGAATAACAATTCCTCTTATCAAATTAGATTGGAATAGCAGAAACAAAATCAATTAAATAAAGCTAAGGAAAGAGAATATTAAATAAGCACACTTAGCTTAGATGGAGCACAAAATTATCTCTTAGAAGTTTGACGAAGATTGGCTTGAATGGATTAATTAATTCGATGATTTCTTCTGAGATTCGTGCACTATTTATAGGTGAGCAGATCACGTCTTCGACTGGTCTAGGGAGCTCTTCGACTAGTCGAAGCAATAACAGATATTTGAAAAATCAGGCGCGATAAGCTTTGACCGTTCTACGACTGGTCAAAGGTCTCCTTCGACTGGTCATAGGTCACCTACGACTGGTCGAAGGTTTCCTTCGACTAGTCGAAGAACCTGAAAAACAACGCTGGATTTTGAGTCGAAGTTTTTCGACTGGTCGAAGATGCAGTCGACACTGTTCCTTCGACTGGTCGAACAGATTCCTGGACTAGTCGAAGCCTAACAGATTTTATCCGAAAATTGTAACAAAGTCACGACTGATCGATGAATTTCTTAGACTGGTCGAAGCAACTCTAGGACTAGTCGAAGAAGGCCTAAGACTAGTCGAAGAACAGACCAAACTTATGTAAAATAAACATTCGATTTATGTATCCAAAATGACCTACTTCTAAGGTCAACCTATGGTCAGTCAAACCTCAACCATGAAGTAAGGACATTGAAACATTAGGAACTAGTGACCTTGAAGTATGACCCTTGAAGTCTTGATGTAGTTGAAATCTTGATGTAGCTCAATCTTGAAAGTGTCTCTTTACAAACTGCCTTGTACTCTTCTTGAAGTCTTGCAGCTTGAGTCTTATCTTGTGAGCAGTTCTTGCATTCAAGATTGATCCTTGTACTTGTGAGCTTTGCTTGTTGTGAGATTAGCTTGTTCATGAATGTTGATCCTTGAGAGAGCTTCACTTATGCAAGTTATATATAACAGTGATTTTGGCACCACAAATTTGACAACCGACAGGGATATAAACTATAGCACTTACACACACACACACACACACACACTCTCTCTCTCTCTCTCTCTCTCTCTCTCTCTCTCTCTCTCTCTCTCTCCCCCAAACCCTAATTCGTGTTCTAAGCTTGTCCTAAATGCCTCCTTAAATAAGAAAAATCGCACGGACTTAAGAAATTCATGAACTTTCACACTTATGTGCACCATCAATCGATACCTTCGATCGATCAATCGATTCTCATCGAAGCTCACTCGATCGATCGAAGTCCAATCCTCGATCAACTAGATATTTCCAAAACTGTATAGTGAGCAATATTTTTTTTAAAAAAAACTGGTAATTCTTGATTGATCAAACACATACATTCAATCAATTAAAAATGTCAAAATTATATGTCCAAAGAGTTTGGCCATAAATCCGTGATTTCCTTGATTCTTCTCCTAATCGATAGACTTCGATCGATGATCTATTAATCGAATCGAAGCTCTGGTCAATGCATTAAAAATTTCTATTTTTCTTCAAATTGACATGCACTTGATCTTTGATCTTTCATCTCCTTGAATTTCTTACTTCTTCATGATCTTTTAAGCTAGAATTCTTCAGTTCTTTATCACTTGATCTCTCTTGGTCTTTAACTCTTATCTTTTAACTCGAATTTCTTCTACACATTGAAAACACACTTAATTAAGCCATTTTAACTCTCATATGCAAGGGAAAATAAAGCATAATTAAGGATAAATATGCAATATTTAACTCTCAATATGAACCTCAAAGGATTTCAAGAACTCATGAGTATGCAACGTATCTTTATGACTATTGCTTTGTATTAGAAACTAATGATGAATTAAGCCTTCATCCTCCTAAGTAGCAACTAACTCAAGTGCGTCTAAGGAATAGCTAAAAGCTATGAAAGAAAAAAATAAATTTCATTAAAAAAAATGAATTATGGTCATTAGCCACTCTTTTAAAATTGTAAAATTATAAAATGCTGGAGTGAATGGGTATAGCGTGTTGGGTAGACCTTTGTCCACCATTTCTTTTCTAGTCTATTCATAAATGAATGAGAGGGGAGGGGAATCTCTCTTCAATTTTCCTATTTTATAACAACACCCTAACCAACATTCTTAATAAAATTCCTCCCCTGTTATTCCAGCATGCCGCCATTAAAATATGTCAGTCATCACCATCGACCTTGTCAAATCCCTTGTCCCTAATGAATCCCCATCAAAACCCTACCTTTACTCAAGCGTCGACCATTGAACACTCAAAACCCCAACCTTCACACCAGCTCCCAGCCCTCACCTTTCATCGTGCTTACACCGAACACCTCGCACTACCCCGCTTGCTCCCCCCAGAGCTGTTAACACTGGTAGAAACCCACCATCCACGATCGGTGTTCTGATATAGCACCCCAATCACCATAAACCCAGCCCTAACCTCCCATCATGCTGAACTCGAACACCACGCACCACCCTGGCCACTATGCCCCTAGCCATTAACATCGGCGTCTCGAAAAAATCCGTACAAAGACCTGAGTATCACCTCAAGCAGAAATCACGCAAGACCAAATCCTTTAGAAATTAGACGAGAATTAGTTAGCGCTAAGCTAGGGTACCTGTAAAATTAGCACTACCCACTTTCTATATGATCTACAAGACTCAAGACATGTAGAATCATTGGCGCTGCATTACCCTGAAATCTAGGATCAATCTCTAAACCCGGTTGCTCTCGGGAGCACCTTGAGACTCCGTATCGAACTTGGACTGCACGTCAAAAGTTTAATTACTGCGAAACCATACAGTTAGGACTGCATTACTAGACTTGATAACCACCTCAAAAATCAAGTACTAACGGTACCCAAAAACGCACAACTTGAGCCCGGAGCGAAATGTGTGAGAAACGCTAATACCTTTAGGAAGTGAACTAAAACTTAAGTGAATTGAGTCTTTTGCCTGTAGGTTAAATCTAAAGATTTAGACCGTTGAAATCTGACCTAATTACACCTTCGGATCAGGGAAAATTTTCAACACATGTCAGTACACTTGTGGCTCTGATCGAGTATTGATGACCGTTGAACTGAAACTGGTCCGCCACGGTCAATCTGTAAATCTGATCAGACTGAAAATTTAACTCGACCTAGATCCAATATCAAGGAGCTTAAGTCCGAGCGCATGCAGAAAAGGAGCCTCTAACAGTGCTCCGTTGGTTCGGAACAGACATTATTTGGCTGTAACCTATGTATACCTTGGCCCTAGGGCCATTTCCATCAATCCTGGGCCTATATAAGGGTCTTAAACCCTCTCTCTCTCATCCCATACGAATTTGGAAAACCTTAAGAGAGAGAAGAGAGAAAAGAGAAGGAGAGAGAGAAAGCGAGAGAGAGAGTCGACGTTTCTTCTTGGGATTCAATCCCGCCGCTCCATGCGCTTAACCACCATTCATGTATCTCTATTGCAGTAATTCTGATTCCGTTCTTAGGTAAGTAAACCTAACCCTAATCTGTTTTAGGATTTTCAATAATGTAAATGATGAAATAGCTAACCTATTTCATGTTATAGGTTGTTGTGGTGCTGTGGACAAAGACTTAGCTTTTAAACTAAGTTCGTTACGAGTTTACTGGTGAATGGTGCGGACTATAAATGTTTAGGTTATGGTTTTCAGGGATTTCAATGTTAGTTAATGATTTATGATTGACTTGAATGCTGTCATATGCTTAGATACGATGTTTCCCACACTTTACACACATATATGAACTATGTTGAATATAGTGAAATCCATGTGTTTGTTGACATGTTTGAATGAATATGGAATTATGATTCATGCTTGCCATGATTATTGATTGTAAATGCATGATCGTTGTATACGGGGCATCTCCTTTGTGAAAGGATTTGCTATAATATGTGTTTTAACTAAGTTATTACATGTATGTAATATATGTAGTCTAAGTGTTTGATAAAATGCCTCAATGAGGAAATACTTGTTGAAATGCATGTAATGAGGGTCTTAAGGTAGGATTCTCAATTCCCTTAACTACGGCTATAATTTCCTTTATGTGACCTATATCGCTGCTACTTGCTTTATGGTTGAAATGCCTATGTATGCTAACATGTACCCTTTGTGTTTGTCGAAATGCCCATGTGAGATCTATATTTGATTTCAGTTGTCACATGCTGTTTTGGCTTACTATATATGGATGCTATTGTTTGGAATGTGATTGGGGCTACGAGGTAGTTCAGGCAATCAGTAATGGTTTACGATAGGTGGCCGTACCACTTAGCCACGACAGACACGTCCGATGAATCTGAGTCGTACGCTGCTAGTCGACAGTGGTTAGGCCCACTATGCCAAAACTACAAAAAAAGGATGGTCTAAAACCGTCTTAAATGACCAAAAGGACGGTCATGGACCGTCGCAAGGGCCGTCAAATTTTGACGTGTTGTATTACTTAAAGGACGGTCGAAAACCGTCATTCTTAGTGACGAAAAAAGGACGCTCGTGGACCGTCCTTAAAAAGGACGGTCTCGGACCGTCTCTAATGAGCCTTTAAAGGATGATCGACCATCCTTAAAAAAGACTGTCGTATGTAGACCGTCTCTGATGAGCCTTCAAAGGACGGTCATAGACCGTCCTTAAAAAGGACTGTCATGGACCGTCTCTAATGAGCCTTCAAAGGACGGCCATGGACCGTCCTTTAAAAGGACGGTCATGGACTGTCCTTAAAAAGGACTATCATGGACCGTCTCTTATGGGCCTTTAAAGGACGGCCATGGACTGTCCTTTAAAAGGATGGTCATGGATCGTCCCTTATGAGAGGGTCAATATACACCTGTTACAATATATTTCATCGTATTCTTCCTGATATACACCCATTATATAATATATTTCATCATATTCACATTCATATTCATCTAAACCCAAACTACGTAAATTCAACATAAACTACATTCATCCAAACATAAACTACATCCATCCAAACACAAGCAATCTTATCCACATTACATTCATCCACACATAAATACATATAAGTTTAACATCATAAATAAAAAAAGAACAAAAATCAGCCACAATTTTCTTTTTGTGTCTTTCACCTGAAAAAAATATTAAACCAACAAAACATTATAATTCAGAATCATGAAGAATTGCATAAACTTCTTCCAAAAAAGTGGGCACTTTTTAAAAATAAAACTGATCATTAAAATAGGTTTAGGTTTAGGTTTTAAGTTTTAGGTGTTAGGTTTTAGGTTTAGGTTTAGGTGTAGGATTAGGTTTTAGGTTATAGGTTATAAGTTTAGGTTATAGGTTATAGGTTATAAGTTAAGGTTTCGGTTATAGGTTTTGATTTAGGTTTAGGTTTAGGTTAAGGTTAAAGTTATAGGTTTTGGTTTTGGTTTAGGTTTAGGTTAAGGTTTAGGCTTAGGTTATAGGTTTAGGTTAAGGTTTAGGTTTTAGTTATAGGTTATAATATATAGGTTATAGCTTTAGGGAATTGAGAATAGGTTAAGGTTAAGGTTTAGGTTTAGGAAATCAGGTCTGAGTTCGGGATCGGGTTTAGGTTTGGGTTATCAAGTTTAGGTTTAAGTTTAGGTTATGGAGTTGAGTTAGGATTAGGTGTAGGTTTAGGTTCAAGGATTTGAGAATACATTTCGATTTTAGGTTTAGGTTTAGGTTTTAGGCTTATGTTTAGGTTATAGGTTTAGGTTATAACTGCAGGTAATAGGTTTAGGTTTATGTTAGGTTATAGGTTAAGGTTTAGGGAGTTGAGAATAGGTTAAGGTTTAGGTTTAGGAAATCGGGTTCAGGTTCGGGATCGGGTTTAGGTTTAGGTTAGGGAGTTGAGATTAGGATTAGGTGTAGGTTTAGGTTTAGGGATTTGAGAATACATTTCGATTTTAAGTTTAGGTTTAGGTTTTAGGCTTATGTTTAAGTTATAGGTTTAGGTTATAAGTGCAGGTAATAGGTTTAGGTTTAGGTTAGGTTATAGGTTAAGGTTCAGGGAATTGAGAATAGGTTAAGGTTTAGGTTTAAGAAATCAGGTTCAGGTTCGGGATCGGGTTTAGGTTTGGGTATTCAAGTTTAGGTTTAGGTTTAGGTTAGGGAGTTGAGATTAGGATTAGGTGTAGGTTTAGGTTTAGGGATTTGAGAATACATTTAGGTTTTCGGTTTAGGTTTAGGTTATAAGTTTAGGATTAGGTCATAAGCTATAGGTTTAGGGAATTTAGAATATGTTAATGTTTAGGTTTAGGAAATTGGGTTCGGGTTCGGGATTGGGTTTAGGTTTGGGTTTTCAAGTTTAGGTTTAGGTTTAGGTTAAGGAGTTGAGATTAGGATTAGGTGTAGAGATTTGAGAATACATTTAGGTTTTAGGTTTAGGTTTAGGTTTAGGTTATAGGTTATTGGTTTAGGTTAAAGTTTAGGTTTAGGTTTAGGTTTAAGTTATAAGCTATATGTTTAGGGAATTGAGAATAGGTTAAGGTAGGTTTAGGAAATCGGGTTTGGGTTTAGGTTTGGATTTTCAAGTTTAGGTTTAGGTTTAGGTAAGGGAGTTGAGATTAGGATTAGGTGTAGGTTTAGGTTTAGGAATTTGAGAATATATTAGGTTTTAGGTTTAGGTTTACGTTATATGTTATAGGTTTAGGTTTAGGTTTAGGTATAGGTTTAGGGAATTGAGAATAGGTTAAGGTTTAGATTTAGGAAATCGGGTTCGGGTTCGAGATTGGGTTTAGGTTTGGGTTTTCAAGTTTAGGTTTAGGTTAGGGAGTTGAGATTAGGATTAGGTGTAGGTTTATGTTTAGGGATTTGAGAATACATTTAGGTTTTAGGTTTAGGTTTAGGTTAAGGTTTAGGTTAAGGTTATAGGTTATAAGTTATAGGTTTAGGTTTAGGTTTAGGTTATAAGCTATAGGTTTAGGGAATTGAGAATAGGTTAAGGTTTAGGATTAGGAAATCGGGTTCGGGTTCGGGATCGGGTTTTGGTTTCGGTTTTCAAGTTTAGGTTTAGGTTTAGGTTAGGGAGTTGAGATTAGGATTAGGTGTTGGTTTTGGTTTAGGAAATCGGGTTCGGGTTCGAGATCGGGTTTAGGTTTGAGTTTTCAAGTTTAGGATTAGGTTTAGGTTAGGGAGTTGAGATTAGGATTAGGTGTAGGTTTAGGTTTAGGGATTTGAGAATACATTTAAGTTTTAAGTTTATGTTAAGGTTATATGTTATAGGTTTAGGTTTAGGTTTAGGTTAATGTATAGGTTTAGGTTATAGGGTTATAGGAATTGACAATAGGTTAAGGTTTAGGTTTAGGAAATCGGGTTCGAGGTCGGGATCGGGTTTAGGTTTGGGTTTTCAAGTTTAGGTTAGGGAGTTAAGATTAGGATTAGGTGTAGGTTTAGGTTTAGAGATTTGAGAATACATTTATGTTTTAGATTTAGGTTTTAGGTTATAGGTTTAGGTTTAGGTTTAGGTTTAGGTTATAAGCTATAGGTTTAGGGAATTGAGAATAGGTTAAGGTTTAGGTTTAGGAAATCGGGTTCGGGTTCGGGATCGGGTTTAGGTTTGGGTTTTCAAGTTTAGGTTTAGGTTTAGGTTAGGGAGTTGAGATTAGGATTAGGTGTAGGTTTAGGTTTAGTTATTTGAGAATACATTTAGGTTTTTTGTTTAGGTTTAGGTTTTTGATTTTTGGTTAATGTTATAGGTTTAGGTTAATGTTTAGGTGTAGGTTATAGGTTAGGTTTAGGGAATTGAGAATAGGTTAAGGTTTAGGTTTAGAAAATCGGCTTCGGTTTCGGGATTGGGTTTAGGTTTGGGTTTTCAAGTTTAGGTTTAGGTTTAGGTTAGGGAGTTGAATTAGGATTAGGTGTAGGTTTAGGTTTAGGGATTTGAGAATACATTTAGGTTTTAGGTTAAGGTTATAGGTATAGGTTAAGGTTTAGGTTTAGGTTATAAGCTATAGGTTTATGTAATTGAGAATAGGTAAAGGTTTAGGTTTAGGTTTAGGAAATCGGGTTCGGGTTCAAAATCGGGTTTATGTTTGAGTTTTCAAGTTTAGGTTTAGGTTTAGGTGAGTTGAGATTAGGATTAGGTGTAGGTTTAAGTTTAGGGATTTGAGAATACATTAAGGTTTAGGTTTAGGAAATTGGGTTCGGGTTCGGGATAGGGTTTAGGTTTGAGTTTTCAACTTTAGGTTTAGGTTTAGGTTAGGGAGTTGAGATTAGGATTAGGTGTAGGTTTAGGTTTAGGGATTTGAGAATACATTAAGGTTTAAGTTTAGGAAATCGGGTTCGGATTCGGGATAGAGTTTAGGTTTGAGTTTTCAAGTTTAGGTTTAGGTTTATGTTAGGGAGTTGATATTAGGATTTGGTGTAGGTTTATGATTAGGGATTTGAGAATGCATTAGGAATTTGGTTTAGGTTTAGGTTATAGGTTATAGGTTTAGGTTTAGGTTTAGGTTATAGGTTATAGGTTTAGGTTTAGGTTTAGGTTAATGTTTAGGTTTCGGAAATCGGGTTCGGGTTTGGGATCGGGTTTAAGTTTGGGTTTTCAGGTTTAGGTTTAGATTTAGGTTAGGGAGTTAAGATTAGGATTAGGTGTAGGTTTAGGTTTAGGGATTTGAGAATGCATTAGGTTTTAGGTTTAGGTTTAGGTTATAGGTTATAAGTTTAGGTTAAGGTATAGGTTTAGGGAATTGAGAATTGGTTAAGGTTTAGGTTTAGGAAATCGGGTTCGGGTTCGGGATTGGGTTTAGGTTTGGGTTTTCAAGTTTAGGTTTAGGTTTAGGTTAGGGAGTTGAGATTAGGATTAGGTGTAGGTTTAGGTTTAGGGGTTTAGGTTTAGGGATTTGAGAATGCATTAGGTTTTAGGTTTAGGTTTAGGTTATAGGTTATAGGTTTAAGTTTAGGTTTAGGTTTGGGTTTATGCTTAGGTTTAAGTTATAAGCTATAGGTTTATGGAATTGAGAATAGATTAAGGTTTCAGTTTAGGAAATCGGGTTCGGGTTCGTGATCAGGTTTATGTTTTGGTTTTCAAGTTTAGGTTTAGGTTTAGGTTAGGGAGTTGAGATTAGGATTAGGTGTAGGTTTAGGTTTAGGGATTTGAGAATACATTTAGGTTTTAGGTTTCGGTTTAGGTTATAGGTTATAGGTTTAGGTTTAGGGAATTGAGAATAGGTTATGGTTTAGGTTTAGGAAATCGGGTTCGGGTTCCAGATCGGGTTTAGATTTGCGTTTTCAAGTTTAGGTTTATGTTTAGGTTAGAGAGTTGAGATTAGGATTAGGTGTAGGTTTAGATTTAGGGATTTGAGAATGCATTAGGTTTTAGGTTTAGGTTTAGGTTATACATCATAGGTTTAGGTTTAGGTTTAGGTTAAGGTTTATGTTTATGCTTAGGTTTAGGTTATAAGCTATAGGTTTAGGGAATTGAGAATAGGTTAAGGTTTCGGTTTAGAAAATCGGGTTCGGGTTCGGGATCGGGTTTATGTTTTGGTTTTCAAGTTTAGGTTTATGTTTAGGTTAGGGAGTTGACATTAGGATTAGGTGTAGGTTTAGGTTTAGGGATTTGTGAATACATTTAGGTTTTAGGTTTTAGTTTATGTTACAGGTTATAGGTTTAGCTTTAGGCTTAGGTTTTAGGAATTGAGAATAGGTTATGGTTTAGGTTTAGGAAATCAGGTTCGGGTTCGGGATCGGGTTTAGGTTTCGGTTTTCAAGTTTAGGTTTAGGCTTAGGTTAGGGAATTGAGATTAGGATTAGGTGTAGGTTTAGGTTTAGGGATTTGAGAATACATTAGGTTTTAGGTTTAAGTTTAGGTTATAGGGTATAGGTTTAGGTTTAGGTTTAGGGAATTGAGAATAGGTTAAGGTTTAGGTTTAGGAAATCAGGTTTGGATTCGAGATCGTGTTTAGTTTTGGTCTTTCAAGTTTAGGTTTAAGTTTAGGTTAGGGAGTTGAGATTATGATTAGGTGTAGGTTTAGGTTTAGGGATTTGAGAATACATTAGGTTTTAGCTTTAGGTTTAGGTTATAGGCTATAGGTTTAGGTTTAGGTTTAGGTTATAAGCTATAGGTTTAGGGAATTGAGAATAGGTTAATGTTTAGGTTTAGGAAATCGGGTTCGGGTTTGGGATCGGGTTTAAGTTTGGGTTTTCAAGTTTAGGTTTAGATTTAGGTTAGGGAGTTAAGTTTAGGATTAGGTGTAGGTTTAGGTTTAGGGATTTGAGAATGCATTAGGTTTTAGGTTTAGGTTTAGGTTATAGGTTATAGGTTTAGGTTAAGGTATAGGTTTAGGGAACTGAGAATTGGTTAAGGTTTAGGTTTAGGAAATCGGGTTCGGGTTCGGGATTGGGTTTAGGTTTGGGTTTTCAAGTTTAGGTTTAGGTTTAGGTTAGGGAGTTGAGATTAGGATTAGGTGTAGGTTTAGGTTTAGGTTAGGGAGTTGAGATTAGGATTAGGTGTAGGTTTAGGTTTAAGGATTTCAAAATACATTTAGGTTTTAGGTTTAGGTTTAGGTTTAGGTTAAGTTATAGGTTTAGGTTTCGGTTTAGGTTATAATCTCTAGGTTTAGGGAATTGAGAATAGGTTAAGGTTTATGTTTAGAAAATCGGGTTCGGGTTCGAGATCGGGTTTAGGTTTGGGTTTTCAAGTTTAGGTTTAGGTTTAGGTTAGGGAGTTGAGATTAGGATTAGGTGTAGGTTTAGGCTTAGGGATTTGAGAATGCATTAGGTTTTAGGTTTAGGTTTAGGTTATAGGTTTTAGGTTTAGGTTTAGGTTTAGGTTAAGGTATAGGTTTAGGTTTCGGTTTAGGTTATAAGCTGCAGGTTTAGGGAATTAAGAATAGGTTAAGGTTTAGGTTTAGGAAATCGGGTTCGGGTTCGGGATCGGGTTTAGGTTTGGGTTTTCAAGTTTAGGTTTAGTTTTAGGTTAGGGAGTTGAGATTAGGATTAGGTGTAGGTTTAGGTTTAAGGATTTAAGAATACATTTAGATTTTAGGTTTAGGTTATCGGTTATAGGTTTAGGTTAAGGTTTAGGTTTAGGTTTAGGTTATAAGCTATAGGTTTAGGGAATTGAGAATAGGTTAAGGTTTAGGTTTAGGAAATCGGGTTCGGGTTCGGGATCAGGTTTAGGTTAGGGTTTTCAAGTTTAGGTTTAGGTTTAGGTTAGGGAGTTGTGATTAGGATTCGGTGTAGGTTTAGGTTTTCAAATTTAAGTTTAGGTTTAGGTTAGTGAGTTGAGATTAGGATTAGGTGTAGGTTTAGGTTTTCAAGTTTAAGTTTAGATTTAGTTTAGGTTAAGGTTTAAGTTAAGGTTATATGTTATGGTTAAGGTTAGAGGTTTAACTTTAGGTTAAGGTTATAGGTTTTGGTTTAGGTTAGGTTATAGGTTTTTGGTTAAGGTTTAGGTTATAGTTATAGGTTTTGGGATTTGAGAATATGTTTTAAGTTCAGGTTATAGGTTATAAGTTATAGGTTTAGGTTAAGGTTTAGGTTATAGGTTTTGGGATTTGAGAATAGGTTTAGGTTATAAGTATATGTTTAGGTTAGTTTGTAGGTTAAAGTTTAGGGAATTAAGTTTAGGTTATAGTTTATAGGTTTAGGTTATAGGTTTAGGTTGTAGTTATAGGTTTTGGGATTTGAGAATAGGTTTAGGTTATAAGTTAAGGTTGTGGTCCCTGCAAATACGGAAATAAACACGGCCTGCTCCAATTGGCTAGGCCCTTCCAATGCTGTCCATAGAAAATGGACAGCTTCATCATGGTCAAAACAGCGGTTCCCATCTTTCAGGGATTCCCGCTCAACATCCGGATAGCTCCGACGCACATCCGGGTCTGCTCTATCAATTTCGAGTAAATACATAAATATGGTCTGTTCAAATGGCCAGGCCACTCCAATGCTGTCCATAGAAAATAGACAGCTTCATCATGATTATAACAGCGGTTCCCACCTTCCAAGGACCCCCGCTCAACATCCGGATAGCTCCGACGCACATCCAGGTCTGCTCCATCAATTTCGAGCTAATACATTTAAAAACAACATAATTATATCTAAAAGCATCTGGATACCTGGGAAAGGCCTCCCATATTCGTATTGTTGGTTACTCATCCCTTGGTCCATAAGCCACAATCGACCAACACTTTCTATTGCTACCTGTACTCTGAAACTAACACAAATATAACTGGGAAACAATATAAGGAATAAGAAAAATGAATTTACCTATACACATCATTAAATGTTTCCCTATAAGGAGGTGATATTATATCTTTGATAGCCACAACCTGTATGATAGAAAAATGCAACTGATACAGTCTATTACAATTCAAAGGAGAAAAAAGATTTGTGGCTGCACCGATATTCTAGTACATTACAAACGACTGCCTACGTATCCAAAAAGTCAAATTGGGATCAAGCCACTACGTAGTTCTTTTTAATTAACCAAGTTACTAAAGGTCATAAATTTCATATTTAACAAAGTATCACTGAATGTCGTCTCAAATCGTTTCTGGTTGGGATTTGAGAATAGGTTTAGGTTAAGGTTATAAGTTTAGGTAAAGGTTATAAGTTTAGGTTATAGGTTATAGGTTAGGTTTTAAGTTTAGGTTAAGATTATAAGTTTAGGTTATACGTGTAGGTTATAGGTTTAGGTTTAGGTTAGGTTATAGGTTAAGGTTTAGGGAATTGAGAATAGGTGTAGGTTTAGGTTTAGGAAATCAGGTTCGGGTTCGGGTTAAGGTTTAGGTTATAGGTTTTAGGATTTGAGAATAGGTTTAGGTTAAAAGGATAGGTTTAAGTTATAAGAATAGGTTTAGGTTAAGGTTTTATGTTTAGGTTAAGGTTATACGTTTAAGTTATATGTTTAGTTTTAGGTTATAAGTGTAGGTTATAGGTTTAGGTTTAGATTTTATGTTTAGGTTAAAGTTATAGGTTTAAGTTATATGTTTAGGTTTAGGTTATAAGTATAGGTTATAGGTTTAGGTTTAGGTTAGGTTATAGGTTAAGGTTTAGGGAATTGAGTTTAGGTTTTAGGTTAGGGAGTTGAGATTAGGATTAGGTGTAGGTTTAGGTTTAGGGATTTGAGAATACGTTAAGGTTTAGGTTTAGGAAATCGGGTTTGGGTTCGAGATTGGGTTTACATTTGGGTTTTAGGTTTAGGTTTAGGTTATAGGTTATAGCATTAGGTTATAGGTTTAGCTTTAAGTTAAGGTTAAGGTTTAGGTTATAGGTTTTGGGATTTGAGAATAGGTTATATATTATAAATTCTTTATTTTCATTTACATTCGCAAATACATTCATCATCCATCCAAGAAAATTGAGACAAGTGAAAGATACACATAAAAGAGCGGACAGGAAAAAAAAAAGATGGGTAAGAAAAGCAGTAGAATCTCACTCTGCCATGTAGGAGATTGGTTCATAAGAGTAAGGTGGATTGACCATTTTAGGCTGACCATTGTAATTTTATCAGGAACCCAAATGAGGTTTAAAAAAAGAAAAAGAAAAAAGAGGGAGAGAGAGATCTTTACTTAAGGTATTTGGAACCCATAGTATTGCATTAGCTCACCCATTGCAATACCAACTTAAAAATCAAGATGTATCTAAGCGAGTTGACACATGTAAGGCATGTTGGAGACTTGGTTCATGAAACAAAGGTGACTGATAATTGTACTGTGGCCTTGGCAATTTTAACTAGAACCCAAATGCATACAACTCTTTTGAGTTCCAAAACTATCAACTCACAGGCAGGAGGGTTATCACCATGTCTCTTTGTTTTAAACTAACCCAACTGATATGCAACATGTGGAACTACCGATAAAAGAACTTGAAACTTTCCCATCCTTAAATGTACTGAAACTCAAACAAAATCTACAACATAATTTATCATCATAATCATCTTCATAATCTAAACCTTATCCCAACAAACTGGGGTCAGCTACATGAATCCCATTCACGCCATTCCACTCTATCAAGGAGCATATCCTCAGTTAAACCATTGGTCATCAAGCCTATATTAAATAATCTATACTACCTACCACTAAATGCTTGGCGACAAAAGCTTTTTGACAAGATATGCTGCAATTAGTCATGTTCAAGTCATTAGTAGTCTTCTATTTTGGGAGATCCGTGCCTGTAGGGATTTTTAATAGGATATATCATATAAGAAAGAGATCAGCATAAGAAAAACAAAGAAAGGTAGAGATTTAGATCCATATTTGTGGCACTTAAGGATTTTCTTTTTTCGTAACAACTTGGAATAATAATGTTATTTATATATCTTTTTTTAGGATATATAAAAATAAGAGAACATCCAGATAGCTCCGACGCACATTCGGGTTTGCTCCATCAATTTCGAGCATATACATTAGTTTTTGTTGATTCCACTATATACATGCTAAAAATTATATACATCTAAGCCATTTGGCCTTTCATATAATGTTCAGCCATTTCTATTTTTCAATTTGTACAGATGGGGCTAGTTTGACAAATAGTCGCTGGAGAAAGAAAACTCAGCAATGGTTTACATTCAACCTGGAAAAGGCCAAATATTCTATAGCTGGGATCTTCCAATCTTAGGATCCTTCCATATGTGGCCCATCTATGAAAAGTTTGGATTACTGAACCATGGACCCGACTTGTATAAACTGACTCACCTGAACATACTATACAAACTCAGCTTGAGCATTGTATAATGAGGCCTCAAACATTCAGGAACTTAGCTTGAGCATTCTATAATACCTCAAACATTCAGGAACCATTTGTTAATCAAATAAAAGAAGATAACGTGATCTCACTGCCTTACACCATCTTTGTACCTTACAATTCGAATCTCATAGCCCACCATTCAAAATGTCGCCTTCATCAACAAACAAACAAGCAGAGAGAGAAAAAAAACATTGATGATGTTGAAAACTCTCCTAGCTTGACTTTAAAAAGATTTTAAAAAAGCAAAATCTAATCTGAGCAAAACCAAGACTCTAAAACAAAATCAAAACCTAATAGTAACAGCTTGTGACAAATTTAATAACCAACAGCACCACCATAGCAGGGAGAGAGAGAGAGAGAGAGAGAGAGCGTGCGAAACAGACCAGATATAACAATCCCATAGACCTTGCACCAATCCACTGACGTAGCTAGCATTACCTTGAAATCCATGCAATCCACTTTAATACCATCCAATCTGCCCGGCCAAACAGGCCCTTATTGTACGGAGTAAACTCAGTAGGGCCCACCTTAAACCCTAAATCCCTAAATCCCCAAATCCCCAAATCCCTAAATCCCTAAATCCACAAATCCCTAAATCCCCAAATCCCTAAATCGATATTGAGATTAAGAGAGATTGAGAGAGAGAGAGAGATACCTCATTGTCGTGAATGACCTTCAACCGAGCTTCAGAGAGAGAGAGAGAGAGAGGGCATGCGTGGGTAGGGCGTTCGACAACAGACCACAAGAGACGAAGAGGGAGGGACGGATTGGGGAACAGAGAGAGAGAGAGAGAGAGAGAGAGAGAGAGAGAGAGATTGGGGAACGAATAGAGAGAGGGAGGAAGATGAGAGAGTTGGAGCAAGATCGAGAGAGAGGGTTAGGGAATGGTGAGAGAGAGAGAGAGAAATGGAGTCATTTTTTGGCGCGGCTCTGTTTTGAGCGTGTGCCCAAATTTGGGAAACGTACGGTGTGCTCTGTGGGACCCAACATGATGTATGTGTTGCATCCATGCCGCCCATCTCTTTTTATAGATCATTTTATGTTATGAGACCAAAAATGGGGTATATCCCAATCTCAAGTGGACCACATTACAGGAAACGGTGTTGAATGAGCGTCGACCACTAAAAATATTTTGGGGGCCATTAAAGTTTTGGATCAAGCTGATTTTTATTTTTTCCCATCATTTAGGCTTGTATGACCTAATCAACATGTTGAATGTCAAATAAACAGTACAGTGGGCCTTAGGAGGATTTTAATGGTGGATATCCAATCACTATTGTTTTCATATGGTGTGGTCCACCTTAGATTTATATCCCTCTCATTTTTAGGATCAAGAGATAAATGATCTTTAAAAATGGATGAACAGAATGGATGAAACACATACATCATGGTGGGGCCCAGAGTAGCCAATCGGTGGATGGGGTAAGACGAATATGGAGTCCTGTCTAGAGTTTTGTGGGACCCACCATGATGTATTTTGTTTATCCATTCGATCCATTAATTTTAATAAATAATTTTAGTACATGATACCAAACATAAAGTAGATTGAAGGCCCAAGAGGACCACACCATAGGAAGCACATGTGATTTAATCTCCATGTTTCCTACCGTGTGGTCCACTTTAGCCTTCAATATACCTGATTTTTAGTTTCATGACCTATAATAATTTTTCAAAATAAATGGATGGCTTAGATATAAAACATATATTTTTGTAGGCCCTATAGAGCCCCTATAGAGCCCTATAATAATATTTCAAAATAGATGGACGGCTTCGATATAAAACATATATTTTTATAGGCCCTATAGAGTCCTATAACCTAATCTTTTTTCTCAGATCATTATAAGCTATCATGCAAAACATTAGGCAGGAACAAGGCTTGAGTGGACTACAAATTGGGCATTGCACTTCCACCATTAAAAACTTCTTGGGAGCTGGAGAAGTTTCGGATCAAGCTCATTATGTGTGTCCCACTGAGGGGTCAGACCCAGTTTTAGCTGCATTCAAAACTCATGTGGGCCCCACCAAGTGCTTTTATATTTTTTTTAGATGTCTTTACATAGTTTTAGATGGTATAGCCCACTGAGTTTCGTATACGGATGATTTTTGAGATATCTCATAAGCTAAAGGGGACACATCAAAACTGTGTATGTCCCACCTTATTCCATGTCTGTATTAACTTATAAACAGGTTGGATCTCAAATAAACATCGTGACAGGCCCTAAGAAGGTTTCAATAGTGGGTGTCATTATCCCACTCTTTTCTATGGTGGGTCCACTTGAACTTTGGATTTGCCCCGTGTAAGTGCTATAGTTTATATTCATTTTTATTATAAAATATTTCAAAAAAAATTAAAATACAAATTTTGAATTTTTATTTTCAAAATCTCAAAAAATTTCTCATATTTTAATTTTTTCTCAAAAATTTCAAAATTTTGATTTTTTTTCTTCAAAAGCATCCTTTTGTTCTACAAATTTTTCTCAAACATAGTTAAAATTTCTAAACTTTTCAATATTCTTTTTCATATAATATTTTAAATAATTTAAATATTACCTTTTAATTATATATAAAATATTACCTTTTTTAATGCTAATTTTAGGAGTTGATCCCAAAATTGAAGTAGATCCAAAGCTCAATTGGACCATTACATAGGAAACAGTGTGGAATAGTGATTTCCACTATTGAAACCTTCTTAGGGTCTAAAGTAATTTTTATTTGTCATCCAACCCCTGTTAATATGATCACAAAGACATGGATGAAGAGAAAGCACAAACATCAACTTGATCCAAAACTTCTTTGGCCTCCAAAAAATTTTCAATGATAAATGTTCAATCAAACTGTTTCCTGTGTTGTGGTCCACTTGAGATTTTAATTTTCTTCATTTTTCAGATCACGCCCTAAAATTATCCGTTAACATAGATTAACGGAGTGGATAAAATAAATTAAATAACAGGTTCTCACGAGGTCAATAAGTTGGGTCACAATTTTGACCAGAATATTTGGTCCATTTTACATGTCTGGTCCATTCACTCTATTTTATTGATCATTACCCTCAAATTGACTAGTTACTCGCCCCGATCATGCTACATATGAGAGAGATATTGGGCAAACAAGATTGATTAAGAATTTGAGTGAATTTTGATTTAAACATCTGAAGTTATTTACTTTTCAATCTGGACTGATCAGATTGTCCAAAAATGGTTAAAGGTTGTTCATAATATCAAAAATATATGAATGAATAGAAAACACAAACATCAGCTTGATCCAAAACTTCTATGGCCTCTAAGAAATTTTAAATGGTAGAGGTTCAATCACACTAGCTATTTCCTGTGGTGTGGTCCACTTGAGCTTTGGATATGCTTCCTTTTTGTTCTTTGGACCTCAAATTATCTGTTAACATGGATGAATGGAGTGGATAAAATAAATAAATAATAGTGGACCCCACAGATTTTACTCTGGTAAAAGTAACAAGTAACTCACCTAAATGTAGTAGAGAAGAGTTTCCTTAAAACATTCATAATCATATATTGGGCCTGCCTGAATGTGATTCACATATCCAACCCACTCATTATGTGTGTCCCACTTGGATGAGGGATATCATACCAAGTCATCCACATCCATGTCTGTATTAACTTATAAACAAATTGGAGCTTAAATAAACATCGCGGTGGGCCCTAAGAAGGTTTCAATAGTGGTTGTCACTATCCCACTCTTTTCTATGGTGAGTCCACTTGAACTTTGGATCTACCCCGTCAATCAGATGCACCATTCCATGGTGGGCCACGAGCTTAAAAATAAAGTCAATCCATGACTTGGGTGGGCCACACCACATACTATAGTTGAAAGGGTTACCCTCCCATTAAAACATTCATAATCATTTATTGGGCCCACCTAGATGTGGTTCATAGATCCAACCCATTCATTATGTGTGTCTCACTTGGATGAGGAGTCAGACCAAGTTTCATACACATCCAAAACTCATGTGGGCTCCACTAAATGCTTTTATATGTTTTAGGGATGTCTTCACATAGTTTTAGATGTTATGGCCCACCTGAGATTCGTATATGACTGATTTTTGGACTTAAAGGGGACACATCAAATGCATGGTGTTGATGTTCTACATACTTCATGGTGGGGCGCACACAGATTAACCTCATGGGAAGTTCCCATGAGGTGACCTTATAGTACCATTTCACTATTTTAGGTCTTTCATGGGTGTTACTCTAACCGTGTAGGGCCCACCTTGATATATTTTATGTATATCGACACCGTCCATATATTTTTCCATCATATTTTAGGATGTGATTTTAAATCATAAGAACTAAATAATCTTAGGTGGGCCATACCAATCAAAATAATATGATGAATAACCATTAAAAACCTTTTGAAGGCCACAAAAGTTTTGGATCAATTTGATCTTTGTAGTTTACCTTCATCTAGATCTTCTTTACATTATCAACAAGTTGGATTGCAAATAAACATTACTAAAACCTTACGATGGGCTCTTTATAATTTTTAATGGTGTGGTGCTATATTATCATTCTTTCCAGTGGTGTAGTCCACTTAAGATTTAAATCTATACAATTTTTTATACCCAGCCAAAAAATGGGTTGGAGAAACGTATGGGCGGCAAGGATATACAACACATCATCAAAATCTCATTTTTGTTATATAACTTTTCAATTTTTCTTGTCAAAATACAAAATCTAGTTTTCTTTTTTTAAAAATATATTTTTTTACAATTTGGCAATTTTTTCACAATTTTATTTATTTTTTAAAATTTTATTTTTTAAAATATCATTTTTTTTTATCGAAATCTCACTTTTGTTATCCAACTTTTCAATTTTTCTAGTCAAAATACAAAATTTAGTTTTCTTTTTTAAAAAATATATTTTTTTTACAATTTGTCAATTTTTTCACAATTTTGTTTAATTTCTTAAATTTTCTTTTTTAAAATATCATTTTTTTAATCTCATTTTTGTTATATATAACTTTTCAATTTTTCCTGTCAAAATACAAAATCTAGTTTTCTTTTTAAAATTTTTTTTTTTCAATTTGTCAAAATTTTCACAATTTTGTTTAATTTTTAAAATTTTCTTTTTCAAAATATCATTTTTTTATCAAAATCTTTTTTTTTTCAAAATTATCAGTAGTTTTTTTTTTTTTTTTTTTTTAAAATTTAAATTTTTCTTAAGCATTGTTAATTATTTTTCTAAGTTTCTTAACTTTTTTTTTTTCGAAATTCATAATTTTTTCGAATAGCTTAATTAAGCATTAGAGATGGTTTAAGATCGTCTCTAATAGAGACGGTCTTTGATAGGGCTATAAGACGGTTTAGGACCGTCTCTAATAGAGACGGTCCTTTACAGTCTCAAGTCTTTAACGGTCTTTAATAGAGATGGTTTTTGACAGGGCTGTGAGACGGCTAAGGACCGTCTCTAATAGAGACGGTCTTTGACAGTCTCAGATTGCAAGTAAAAGATGGCCAATGACCATCTCTAATGTAGATGGCCAATGACCATTTCAAATGACCACATATAAGACGGTCAAGGACTGTCTCTAATGCGGACGGTCAATGACCGTCTCAGATGACCCATATAAGACAGTCAATGACCATCTCAAATGATTTGTGGACGTTCAAATTTTTAAGACAATATTAAAGACGATCAGGGGCCGTCTAAAATTTTAGAGACGTTTTACGACCGTCTCTATAGCGTCTTTAAACCAAGCATTTTTAGAGACGGTCCAAAACCATCTCTAAAGTGTCTTTAAACCAAGCATTTTTAGAGACGATCCAAAACCGTCTCTAAATTCGTCCTTTTTTTCCATTTTTCACATAGTGGCCACGCGGAGTGCTTATGCGCTCCATGTCGATCGGCTCGACGTATGCTCGTACCAGTCGAGCTTATCAAGCAACCCAATTGAACCGATGTATGTTCACCATGTATGGACGTTACCGCTTGAACCTAAGGTACCAAACTCAACAATGGAAACCACGTTAATCTTGGTACCTCGATCCACTAAGACTCATGAGCTGGACATGGTAGTATGAGACACCGTGGTCGAGCTGTCAGCTTATGCGGGGGCGACGAGCCTCTCTGTAGTGACCAGTGAGCAACACCGCCTCGTGAACCGAATACGGTGGTATGAGACACTGTATTCGAGCTGTCGGCCTACACTGATCAGGTGACGAGCCCTTTGTTGTGACCTCGAACATACTCTGAGATTATGGTGAGGCGATGAGCCTTTCCATAGCAACTAGAGTATAAAATGGGCCTACACTGATTAAGTGACGAGCCCTTTGTAGTGACCTAGAATAGTAACTTCGTATGAGATTTACTAGGATTGACAACCCTAGAATGGATCATTATTTGGGAATTGATATAAGGGAGGTACCTTAGCTTCCCAATCCTGCTATATGAAAAGGTCTAATAAGAACTCGGTAATCATGTTCATGCACCGCATTGCATGTGCCTTTGGCGTTGGAGTTGAGCACTTTGGAAGGGATACATGCCGCGACCGTGAGATGAAGTTCGCAGAGGGAGTGCAGGCGAGGGCATACATCATTAATACATAACATCCTTGCATTAACTAGAGTACTTAGGAATGCTTGTTGTATTGCTTTATCATTACTGCTTGACTGAATTGATAAAATGTTAACCTTTTCTTTATAACTCCACTGAGTTGATCACTCACTCCCACGTTTTGGGACGATGTTGTGCATGCCAACTAGACTCTGTCTTAGTTGTAGGTGGAGGCAATGCTTACGAGGCAGAGCTAGACTTCGAGGATGATGAGGAAGCATTTTCCTACATATAGTTATCGGGCGGGTTCATGTGAGCCGTGTCCTGATCACCAGGGCTACAGGGACACTGACTAGATGCCCTTACACTGTTATTCTATATTTTGGAGCACCATGTATATTCATTTTGTACATTTTGGGAGTATACATGTATATATTTAACCTAGTAACATGATCACACTTCGGAGACCTACTACAGTTCATATATCTTATACATGTATTACAGTCTTCCGCTTGCAAAACTCACTTGTCTCTGGAGTATGATATGTTGTTTTGGTATAATCCCATTCATGTTTAATCCACTAATATGGATAACATTTAATCATCATTATTTATGTTATATAAGTGATGTGTTGGAAGTTGGGAGTTGGGCCTATGCTCGACCCCCGATTTCAGGACGTTACAAGTTAGTATCCGAGCATGATTTGGATTAAAATGGACCTGAGTTATGGTCACACGATATACACTGACATATTCTTACTTCGGAGGGTGCGATATAACATATAAATGATTGTAGGATTCCCAATTTCACCGACGACGAAATTGACTGAATTTGACCCTTAGAATCAGGGCCCGTACGCACCCGTGATCACTTGAGGCGATCCCGGACCACTTCTAGACCATAAATTAACAGGTTTAGATGAAGATATAACCCATTGGCGACCCAAGAAACACGAATATACCCGAGTGGGAACTCGAAATGACTCGAAACAGAGTCGGGGCAAAACGGGGCAACCCGAGGGGATCCAAAGTGGACCTCGCATGTATTTGGCACCCCAGGGGGCGAGCCATCGCCGGTCAGTCCAGGGACCGGCGATGGCATCGCCTGATCGGCGAGCCCTCGCCACCAGGACAGACTGGGCCTATCGGGCCGGCACGGGCCGACACGTGTGGGCTGCTGTGTGGCCCACCAAATCGAGTAGAAATGGGTTTTCTATTTCATTTGCTCCCCTCCCTCATTTGACACACCTCAAAGCTCTCCTTTCTCCCTAAAACCTCCATTTCCCTTCTTAAATCTCCCCTCCATTCTCCCATTTCTTCATTTTCCTTCAAGACTTACACCCCTCCACCGTTTTTATCAACACGCACCTCCTATCTCTCTCATTTTCTTCGATTTGAGTGCATAAACCTTCCATTTGGGACTCATATATCTTCAAGTCCTACAACCCATCTTATTCCCCATTGTTATCTCACTCAAGTGGCTCTTTTTGAGCTTGTAGTGGCCATGTTTTCACTTTTCACACTTTTTTTCCTCATTGGGAAGAAGAGGGCTCCCATAGATGAAGCTGGGCCTAGTCACCCTACTCGTTTAAGGAGACCAAGAGGCGCCACCAGAAGTACAAGCGTTGATCGAGAGATAAGGACCAAGTGGGATCTCGATCCCCAGGCTCCCATTGACAGGGCTCTGCTGGCGGAGCTGTCTCATGGAAGATTCCAGGGCCGTAGGGTCCCTTTTAAAGCACACATAGATGAGAAGCTCTTTGGGGAATATCTGTTGATAGACCGCCTGGTCGAGGTCGGGTGGGGTCCCGTATTTGAGGGTAAGACAAAGGCCAATGCAAACACTGTCCGAGCCTTCTACGCGCACATTTGGGAGCCAACATTAGAGTCTTTCCGGTTCAAATTTCCCATGGGAAGGCGAGATCTCACAGTCAATGCTGGCTTGATAGCTCGACTTATGGGAGTGCCGCTTGACGAGGTCCATGCTAGCGAGAAGAATCTTCGGAGTGCACGTGAAAGAGATTGCCGCACGTGATTCCTTTATGGCCAACTGGCCCACTGAAATTCAAATAATAGGCTCCTGGCATCCAATATGACCGACGACTTCCGCCTGCTCCACATTTTCACATACAACGTGTATCCTAGGTGGAGCAATCGCAGCGAGTGCATACGCCTAATGGTAGACTTTCTATACTGAGCTAAGTAGGGAGAGAAGTTGTGTGTGCCTACATATGTTCTGCTACAGATAGTGCAGACTGTGCCTCTTCCAGGACATCCATTTAGCTCCCCTTCGGCCGACTTATATGCAAGCTTGCCCGTGAAATTGCCTACAGACTTGGCGCAGAACTCCCTGTGCCAATCCATTTCATCAACGACACCACTCTCAACAACATGGAGATTGGGCCACGTCAGCGTCAAGCCCGACTCGAAGAGAGTGAGGATGAGACGGAGAGCGAAGAGGAAGAGAGTGATGAGGAAGACAGAGATGAGGTAGAAGAAGAGCAGGCTGAGGAAGAAGAGGAGGCCCAGGACACTGATAAGGGCTCTCCTCCTGCTGCTGCGCGAGAGCATGACAGTGATTGGGCTGCTAAGAAGGCCCGCTTGGCTCAACTGGAAGAGGGCCAAGTTGCCCTGCGACAAGAGATCACGCAGATCCGAACCAAGGTTGAAGAGACCGAGGCCTTCATGAAACGGAAATTCAAGAAGGTGTCTCGCACCTTGAGGTCCATCCTGTGCTATGTACAGGACAAGAGTGCACCTCCACCATCACCAGATTCTGACGACTAGTCCTGCACGTAGTCGTCCTTTTAGTTACTTTGTGTGTTTCTTTTTTTGTTGCTATGTATAGCCTTGTTAGGCTTAGTATTGTGGTCGAATAGTTAGCATGTTTTAACTGTTTGGAGCCTTTTATATTAACTCACATGCATCTTCTATCATGATCCATGTAATACTGCATCTCATGTATTGTGACAATTTTGGTAAATGAAATGCATGAAGTTTCCTTAAGCTGTGTGTGAATACTATGTTTGAAGTTTGTGACTATGCTGAATCTGACTTGGGTTGCACCCTATGTTGAATATAGGGAATGCCACCTAAGGCCACATGGACTATGACACGTCACACTCCTGGTGACTCGATTGACAGGGCTCCTCCCCTAAGCGATAGTCAAACGGACCCTAGTTTGGGCCTGACTCATGACACTATGGATTCTCAGCCGGCCACTGGCCTCACTAATGGGCCGACACCTGTTGCACCACCGGTTCCAGAGTACTACCGTGCATCTACTTCGACGCCGCACATGCCTTAGGCCGCTCCTCCTACTGATAGGCTGAAGCAGATGATGTTATTGATGCAGCAGCAGTAGCTGCAGCACCAGCAGCAGTAGCAGCAACTCATGGCCACCCTTGGGGGATTCTTTGCTCAGAGCATGGGTATGGTTTTGCCTGCTCCATTTGCGCCCCCTGTTGGGAATGCAAGTGCTAGCAACCAGTTCGAGCGATTCCAGCGCTTGCGGCCTCCTACTTTTGTGGGTACTCACCGACTCGAGGAGGCCGAGTATTAGCTTGACTGCATCTCTAAGATGTTAAAGCTACTGCACTGCATTGAGGCAGAGCAGGTTAAGCTAGTCACATTCATGTTTGAGAAGGAGGCCAGCTTATGGTGGGACAGAATTCTCTACACTGTTGCGGTCGGATATGTATGGACGTGGGTAGCCTTTGAGACGCTTCTACGAGAAGTATTATCCCCTCACTTATCGCCACAAGAAGGAGAGTGAGTTCCTTTGCCTCCGACAGGGAGGGATGACAGTGGTGGAGTATGAGAACAGATTCACGGAGCTGGGCAAGTATGCTCCGTTGATATTGGCCGATGAGCCAATGCGCATGCATCGATTTTCTAAGGGTCTACAACCCGAGATCCTTCGAAGATGTGCTACGCTAGCATACCCAGCTATGCTGAGCTAGTTAGCATGTCTATGTGAGCAGAGCAGGACTGGGACAGGCAGTCCCGTATGCGAGCACCTATGGGTCCTAGGCTGCGACCGGATCTTTCGAGCAGATCATTTCTCGGTAAGAGGCTGCGTGCAAATTCACCACCTAGGCTTATGGCTCCTCTAGCCCCGACAAGGCGATCAGACGAGTGGTGTACCTACTGCAAGAGGTCAGGCCACACAGAGACAAATTGCTTCTCCAGGATGAGGGACAGCGGATTCTCACCGCCATAGAGGATCAACCGTCTGATGCCTCAGACTATCTCCGCTCCACCTCTACGGACAGTACCTGCACACCTCTCCTTTCGACCGTCGACACCTCGCTTTAGGCCACCTCAACGGCCTATGGTGCCATAGTCGAACCGTTCACAGTAGGCTTGGGTGCACTCACTTATAGCCGAGGCATCCAAGGCATCAGAAGTAGCACCTGTGGCTTTCAAAGTTACGGCGTAGATTCAAGGTAAGCCTGTCTTTTTATTAGTGGACACCGGTTCCACTGTTTCGATCATATCATGCGCCGCAGTCAAGTGGCTGGGATTAGTTACTACTCCTGCGAGGGGAGTGAGGATGCTCACCGCTATAGGGACCTCATCGGATGTTACCAGGATGTGTGCGGCATGTTCATTGGACCTAGGTAGTAGGACAGTGCATGTCGACCTGATCGTCACCCCGCTATGGCACTACGACGTTATCCTCGGTATGGATTGGCTCACTGAGATGAGGGCAGAGATAGATTACGAGACCAGGGTCGTGACAGCCTACAGACCTGAGGGCATGGTCTTTACTTTTCCAATGCAAGTCAGTTGGCCCTGTCATATTGGTTGTTACGCTACCTTACTAGAGCATGTTGATGGGCCGATGTTAGGGAACACGCCAGTAGTCTTGGAGTTTGAGGACGAGTTCAAGGCGATACCTGAACTACCTCCTCGACGCGAGATTGACTTTACTATCGACCTGGCGCCCGGTGCAACACACATTTCGCTACCCACGTATCGCATGCCTCAGTGTGAGATGGAAGAGTTGAGAAAACAGATTGATGATCTATTAGATGCGGGCTTCATATGACCCAGTGTGTCTCCATAGGGAGCACCTGTGTTGTTTGTAAAGAAGAAGGACGGTTCACAGCGACTATGTATTGATTATCGCAGGTTGAACTAGGTAACAGTGAAGAACAAGTATCCTTTACCCAGGATAGATGATCTATTTGATCAGTTGAAGGGGGCATGATACTTCTCGAAGATCGATCTATAGTCAGGGTATCATCAGTTGCACGTCAGGGATGAGACGTGCAGAAGACAACTTTCAGAACCAGTTTTGGACACTGAGTTTCTCGTGATGTCATTCGGTCTTACGAACGCACCAGCTGTGTTTATGGATCTGATGAACAGGGTGTTTCAATCATTTCTATTCCAATTCGTCATCGTGTTTATTGATGATATTCTGATATACTCTAAGAGTTGAGAAGAGCACGGGAACACCTGCGAGCAGTCTTGGGTACTTTGAAGGAGAACCACTTGTTAGCACAGTACAAGAAGTGCGACTTCTGGAAAGAAGAAGTCAAGTTCCTAGGACATGTGGTGTCCAAGGAAGGGATAACAGTTGATCTCGCTAAGGTAGTCGCGATCCAAGACTAGGAGCAGCCCGGTTCGGTTACTGAGGTGAGGAGCTTTCTTGGTTTGGTAGGGTACTACCATCGATTTATTAGGGACTTCTCTAAGATTACTAGACCGCTATCTCAGTTGACACGGAAGGATCTGAAGTTCGCCTGAAATGAGAAGGCGGAAGCAGTTTTTCAGGAGCTGAAGGACAAGCTAATGTCTGCCCCTGTGCTAGTATTGCCAGAGCAAGGGGTTAAGTATACTCTATACACCGATACGTCTCGCATTGGTCTAGGCTGTGTTCTTATGCAGAAGGACAGGGTGATTGCTTACGCCTCGAGACAGTTGAGGAACCATGAGGAGAACTACCATGTGCATGACTTAGATTAGCAGTCGTCATCTTTGCACTGAAGCTCTAGAGACATTACCTCTATAGAGAGGAGTTCGAGCTCTTTTGTGACCACAAGAGCCTTAGGTACATATTCACTAAGAGGGACTTGAATATGAGGCAGTGACAATGGATGGAAACCTTAAGGGACTTTAAGTTTGAGGTCTCCTACCATCCTGGCAAGGCCAACCTTGTGGCAGACGCATTGAGTCGCAAGAAGACCATAGAGTTTGCGGCTCCGCTGATGGTGGCAGAATGGGGTATGATAGAGTTCGTGCGAGACTTCGAGCAGAAGCTCACTGTGGAGGAGCTGTTCGAGAGCGTCGCGCACGTTCGTGTGTGGCCACTTATTGATGATAGGATCATTGAGGCCCAGAAGGATGATGGGCGATTGTCTAAACTTTGAGAGCAGGCTAGCGACGATAAGGATGCCAAGTGGAGAGTTAGTATGGATGGAAGCTTACGTTACCGTGGCCGCCTATGCGTCCCAAATCTTCCTGACTTAAGGAAGGAAGTCCTCAAGGCTGCTCACGATTCGAGGATGGCAATGCATCCTGGCAGTACGAAGATGTACCGTGACATGAAGAGATCGTACTGATGGGACAACATGAAGGCCCACAAAGCAGAGTATGTATCTCATTGTCTCAAGTGCCAGCAGGTCAAGGCTGAACATCGCCGACCTCCTGGACTACTTCAGCCCATGCCCATAGCTGAATGGAAGTGGGATTTCATCTCTATGGATTTTATATCAGGGCTACCGAAGACAAGGAAGGGGCATGACTCCATATAGGTAATCGTGGACTGGTTGATGAAATCGGCTCATTTCCTCCCTACCAGAGTTTTGAACTCAGTAGACGAGTTGGTCAGGTTGTACATCAAGGAGATTGTACATCTGTATGGAGTTCCTCTGGAGATCATGTTGGACCGAGATACGCGATTCACATCTATCTTCTGGACTCGTATCTAGGAAGCGATGGGTGTGAAACTGAATTTCAGTACCACGTTCCACCCATAAATTGACGGACAGATGGAACGGGTAAATCAGGTGTTGGAAGATATGCTGTGAGCTTGTGTACTTAATTTCAAGGACAGTTGGGATGATTGTCTTCCTTTTGCAGAGTTCGCATATAACAATAGTTTCCAGGTGAGTATTGGCATCGCTCCCTATAAGGCCTTGCATGGGTGTCCCTGTCGGGCGCCGCATTGCTGGGCAGAGGTCAGCGAGAAGAGCCTAATTGGCCCAGAGTTAGTTCAAGCGACCTTAGAGAAGATCCACATTATCAAGCATTGACTCTTGGCAGTTAGAATTTGAGGTCGGGGATCATGTGTTTCAGAAAGTTTCCCCCATGAAGGGAGTTCTTCGGTTTAGGAAGAAGAGGAAGCTCACGCCGCAATTCATTGGCCCATTCCAAATACTGGATCGAGTGGGGTTAGTAGCATACCACCTTGCTTTGCCCACACCACTTGTAGGCATGCACAATGTATTTCGTGTGTCCATGCTGAAGAAAGACGTTCCTCATCATTCCCACATTATCAAGTGAAAGCAGGTACAGTTGAGTGTGGACGCTACATATGTACTGTGACCGACGCGTATCTTAGACAGGAAGGAGCAGGTGTTGTGCAATAAGGTTATTCAGCTGGTGAAGGTATTATGGAGCCGAGGTTATTCCGCTGGTAAAGGTGTTGTGCAGTAAGGTTATTCACACTGAGGAAGAGGTTACTTGGGAAACTGAAGCTGAGGTCCACAAGAACTACCCCCAGATTCTCGAGGAGTACGAGAAGGTATTAATTTTGAGGATGAAATTTTTCTTTAAGGGGGATAGATTGTAACGTCTCAGAAAAATCTATACAAAGACCTGAGTATCACCTCAGGCAGAAATCACTCAAGACCAAATCCTTTAGAAATTAGACGAGAATTAGCTAGCGCTATACTAGGGTACCTATAAAATTAGTACTACCCACTTTATATATGATCTGCAAGACTCAAGACATGCAGAATCATTGGCGCTGCATTATCCTGAAATCTAGGATCAATCTCTAAACCCGATTGCTCTCGGGAGCACCTTGAGACTCCGTATCAGACCTGGACCTCTCGTCGAAAGTCCGATTACTGCGAAACCATACAGTTAGGACCGCATTCCTGGACTTGACAACCACCTCGAAAATCAAGTCCTAACGGTACCCAGAAACGTACAACTTGAGCCCGGAGCGAAGTGTGTGAGAAACGCGAATACCTTTAGAAAGTGAACTGAAACTTAAGTGAATTGAGTCGTTCGCTTGCAGGACAAATCTAAGGATTCAAACCGTCAGAATCTAACCTAATTACACCCTTGGATCAGGAAAAATTTCTAACACATGTCAGTACACTTGTGGCCCTGAATGAGTATCGATGACCATTGAACTGAAACTGGTCCGCCACGGTCGATCTGTAAATTCGATCGGACCGAAAATTTAACTCGACCTAAATCTAATATCAGGGATCTTAAGTTCGACCGCATGCAAAAAAGGGGCCTCTAGAAGTGCTTCATTGGTTCAGAACAGACGCTATTTGGCTGTAACCTAAGTATACCTTGGCACTGGGGCTATTTCCATCAATCCTGGGCCTATATAAGGGTCTTAAACCCTCTCTCTCTCATTCTATATGAATTTGGAAAACCCTAAGAGGGAGAAGAGAGAAAAGAGAAGGAGAGAGAGAAAGCGAGAGAGAGAGAGAGAGTCGGTGTTTCTTCCTAGGATTCAATCCCTCTGCTCCACGTGCTTAACCACCATTCCTATATCATTATTCCGGCGATTCTGATTCTGTTCTTAGGTAAGTAAACCTAACCCTAATCTGTTTTAGGGTTTTCAATAGTGTAAGTGATGAAATAGCCAACCTATTTCATGTTATAGGTTGTTGTGGTGCCGTAAACAAAGACTTAGCTTTTAAACTGAGTTCGTTGCGAATCTACCAGCGAAAGGTGCGGACTATAAATGTTTAGGTTATGGTTTTCAAGGCTTTCAGTGCCAGTTAATGATTTATGACTGACTTGAATGCTGTCATATGCTTAGATACGATGTTTCCTACACTTTACACATATATATGAACTATGTTGAATATAGTGAAATCCATTTGTTTGTTGACATGTTCGAATGAATATGGAATTATGATTCGTGCTTGCCATGATTATTAATTGTAAATGCATGATCGTTGTATACGGGTCATCTCCTTTGTGAAAGGATTTGCTATAATATGTGTTTTAACTAAGTTATTACATGTATATTATATGTGTAGTCTAAGTGTTTAATAAAATGCCTCAATGAGGAAATACTTGTTGAAATGCATGTAATGGGGGTGTTGAGATAGGATTCTCAATTCCCTTAACTACGGCTATAGTTTCCTTTATGTGACCTATATTGCTACTACGTGCTTTATGGTTGAAATGCCTATGTATGCTAACATGTACCATTTGTGTTTGTCGAAATGCCCATGTGAGATCTGTATTTGATTTCAGTTGCCACATGTTGTTTTGGCTTACTATATGTGGATGCTATTATTTGGAATGTGATTGAGGCTACGAGGTAGTTCAAGTAATCGGTAATGGTTTACGATAGGTGGCCATACCACTTAGCCACGACAGACATGTCCGATGAATCCAAGTCGTACGGTGCTAGTCGACAGTGGTTAGGCCATGCGGAGTGCTTACACGCTCCATGTCGATCGACTTGACGTATGCTTGTACCAGTCAAGCTTGTCAAGCAACCTAATTGACTCAATGTATGTTCATCATGTATGGACGCTACTGCTTGAACCTAAGGTACCAAACTCACCAGTGGAAACCCCGTTAACCTTGGTACCTCGATCCGCTAAGACTCATGAGCTGGACATGGTAGTATGGGACACCATGGTCGAGCTGTCGACTTACGCTGGGGCGACGAGCCTCCCCGTAGTGACCAGTGAGCAACATCGCCTCGTGAGCCGAATACGGTGGTATGAGACACTGTATTCGAGCTGTCGGCCTATACTGATTAGGTGACGAGCCCTTTGTAGTGACCTCGAGCATACTCTGAGACTGCAGTGAGCTAACGAGCCTTTCCATAGCAACTAGAGTATAAACTAGGCCTACACTGATCAGGTGATAAGCCCTTTGTAGTGACCTAGAACCGTAACTTCGTATGAGATTTACTAGGACTGATGACCCTAGAATGAATCATTGTTTGAGAATTGATATAAGGGAGGTACCTTAGCTTCCCAATCCTGCTGTATGAAAAGATCTAATAAGAACTCGGTAATCATGTTCATGCACCACATTGCATGTGCCTTTAGTGTTGGAGTTGAGCACTATGGAAGGGATGCATGTTGCGACCATAAGATGAAGTTCACAGAGGGAGTGCAGGCGAGGGCATACATTATTAATACATAACATCCTTGCATTAACCAGAGTACTTAGGAATGCTTGTCGTATTGCTTTATCATTACTGCTTGACTGAATTGATAACATGTTAACCTTTGCTTTATAGCTCCATTGAGTTGATCACTCACTCCCACGTTCTGGGACAATGTTGTGCACGCCAACTAGACTCTGTCTTAGTTGTAGGTGGAGGCAATGCTTACGAGGTAGAGCCAGACTTCGAGGATGACGAGGAGGCATTCTCCTACATGCAGTTATCGGGCTGGTTCATGTGAGTCGTGTCCCGATCGCTAGGGCTACAGGGACACTGACTAGATGCTCTTACACTGTTATTCTGTATTTTGGAGCACACATGTGTATTCATTTTGTACATTTTGAGAGTATACATGTATATATTTAACTCGATAACATGATCACACTTCGGAGACCTACTACAGTTCATATATCTAATACATATATTACAGTCTTCCGCTTGCAAAACTCACTTGTCTCTGGAGTATGATATGCTGTTTTGGTATAATCTCATTCATATTTAATGCACTAATACAGACAATATTTAATCATCATTATCTAGGTTGCATAAGTGATGTGTTGGAACTCGGGAGTTGCCTATGCTCGACCCCTGATTTTCAGGGCGTTACACCCACCCTTACTGCTCTCTCACCCCTGTCACTTTTGTTGAGGATTAAATATTGCATATTAGACCGCAATTATTACTTGGTTTTATGAAAATGATAATGCTTAACGCTCTATTTTAATCATGTTTGTGTTGCAAGGTGAATTTAGGAGCTTGGATTAAAAAAGATACAAAAACATGGATTTGATGCTCAAGAATCACCAAAGCAATAGATGGATCTTAGGAGACTGAGATTGAAGAATTTACATGTCAAAGATCCAAGAAAATCAAGTAATTAACGGTGAAACAAGCATGAAAATTGTCTTGAATGCAAGATCACATGGATCCCACCATCCATTTGGCTTGAAACTTTACATCTGGCCTGAGGACCGTAAAGTAACCGTATACATCGAACAGATCAATCACTAAATCACTAATTTGGGGCCCACTTGATCTTTGGATGTGCTTTAATTGTGGCCTTAACCCCTTAAATTAGATGAGAACGCAGATGGTTGGAGTAGATTTCTCATGAACATCACTATGGCCCTACCTTAGGTTGCGTGTGCACACAGTGCACGTGAGCACACAATGCACCAAACCATGGGAGTCAGTCAGCTTGCGATGACCTGACTCCCATCTCCCTTAGCAGCCAGCGTCTGCACGTGGTCCCCGCTGGGACGTGTGGTGGCTCACCACCTTCGATTAAATTGATGATTTGAATCGTTCAATAGATTCGGGGGGGGGGGGGGGGTGGGCGCTGACCTTAACCATGGTTACCTTTTGCTCCCATGCACGTGTACACACGCAGATAACCGTCAAACGTGGGATGAACGGTAGTGTGATTTGATACAATGACCGCACCAAAACTCGATCAAAACCACCCATTTTTGACCGAAATCTCGCTAGAAATCCAATGGACAGGGTGGATTTTTTTGAAAACATCACCGTGGAGCCCACTGAGCATCTCAATGCAACCTGTGTAAAGACTACACACGTCCATGAAAACTAGGAATTTCAGGAACTTATGGGCCATGATCATCGATTTTTTCGAAGATCCAGACCATCCAAAATCTTCAAAGGGGGCCACAACCTCAACCATGGAGTCTAAATTGGAGATTGGGATGGTCAGCCATCCCAAACTCAATCCAAACACAACTCGGTTTGCATTTTTCGCGGTTGCACAAGACTTACGCACATCACTGACTTCTCTCTTTACGCACGCCTTCACTGAGTCCAGCTGTCCTCCCTTGGCTATAAAAGGAGAAGAGAAGAGAGAGAGAATCATTAGCCCAGACAAGAAGATGTGGAAGAGAAGAGAGGGAGAGATCGTGGATGCTGACCGTCGATGGTTTCTGGTTTTTTCCTTCTTCTTCATTGTTTCTTTTTCTTCTTTCCTTCAAGTTTTAATTAATCATGGCTATGGCTAGCTAAACCTCTTAGCTAGGGCTAAGAGGTGAAGCTTGTAGTGTGATGGGGTGTTTTATGGCTTTGATTCATGTTAAGTTGAACTGATTTTTATTCTAGCTTGATTACAAGGAATGCTTTTAGTTTTTAATGGTTTGTTGTGACTTAAATTACAATGGATCTGCGATAGCTTTAAGCATGTTCTTCTCATTATTATGATTATAAAATTAGGAACCCTGTTGTTCACCATCTTCCCATAAACATGGTTGGATGATGGAATCCTTCCTAATGTTCATAACTGTAACGTCTCGGATTTTTGCCAACTTGGAGTTAGACGTCATTGGGCAATGGGTCTATCATAACACCTTATTAACTTAGGAGGGAGCGATCGAACTTAATAACGTTAAAGGACCCTAAGATCAAGCCATCTGGCTAATCTAAACATTGAAGTCTTAGCCTAGGGTTTAGCTATAAAAGTGACCCCTTTTTACTCTTATGAATCACATAGAAGCCCTAGGGGCTTCACTTAGGGCCATTTCTACTTCACTTATACCCCATTTCGAGTCCGTTATACCCTTTTCACTCTCAAGTCATTACCCCATTCTCTTCTCAAGCTCTTAAAACTCAATCTCAAAGTCTCAAATCCCCCTTTCAACCCATCTCCTTCAAAAATCTCACCTTTTATTACCTTATTCTTCAAAGTTTTCTAAGTACTTTCATATTAGACAAAAATCCTAAAGCTCAAAGGATGAAGAACTATAATTAAACTAAAATTTACTATAAATAGTAAATATATGAATAAAATGGGTTTTTTTTACCATTAACCTTTTGGAATATCATAAAATAACTATGTAATTTGGATAACTTAGCTTCTCCTACCCCAAAATCATATATTGCATGTCGAATTACTCATTTCAGTTTGCAAAATATACTCCTTTCAAAAATCAAGTGGCAGAACCATCACTAGGACCACCAGACGGCCATGACGGCACCGCCTGGTCGGCTGTGGACTGCCGGTGCACCGAATTTTGGTGGACCCTCCTGAAATTATTTACATTTTCAAGTCGACTTCAAAAAGTCATATCTCCCTCAATATAACTCCGATTTAGGCGATTCAAAAGACAGATTGAAGCTTGATAAGTTTAGTTTTATATAAAAGTAAATGAAAAATAAAATAAAAATTTTAATATAGTTAAATCTAGGATGATGTGATAACTATACAAAAATTATTAGTTCGGACAACTGCTACTTCCAGAATTTTTAGAATTTTTATAGGACAAAAAATTTAATGAAATTTGGTTGAGATAAAGTAGACTTGATAATGAACTATTGAAAAAAATAATTAAAATAATATACTAACTAAAAGTGCCAAAAAATATATAACTACCCGAGGACCGCATCCTGTAGTATAATTTAGGCAAATTTTAGTTAAGTACTAAACTGAATAATCGGTGGATTAAGCTTGGGCCACCATTTCCACAAATGAGAATTCCTAAAGCCATTAATACTACTAACTCAACATCACTCAAATACCTAGGAAAAATCCCAAGAGCCTGTCACTCTCGGGAATACATTGAAACTCCATATCGGACCTAGACTGCATGTCGAGAGTCTGATGACCGTGAAACTATAGGATTATGTCCATCCTACTGGGCTTGACAATCATCATAGGAATTGAGCCCAATAGTATCCAGAAATGCACAACTAGAGCTCCGAGTGAAGTGTGTGAGAAACACGAATGTCTTTAGAAAATGTAATGAAACTTAAGTGAATTGGGTCATTCGCTCCCGCGTGAAATTAGAAATTTCGGACCGTCAGTTTCTGACCAAAATTAACCCATGAGAAAAGAAAATTTCTCTGCACATATCCGTATACTGGTGGCCTCGATCGAGCAAGTTCGACCGTTGATCTGACCCGGGTCCTTCATAGTCGATCAGCTTGTCCGATCACACTGAAATCATATCCTGGCATAGATCCATCGTCAGGGGACTTACCATACGACGTATGTGAATTGTGGACCTCCTCATGTGCCCTGTTTGTCAAAAACAGTTGCCCTTTTGATATAACCTAAGTATACTAGGGCCCTGGGGCCATTTGCATCACTTCTGTGCATATATATAGCCCTTATACCACCCCACCTCTCTCTCATACGAATTTCTCCAAACCCTAGGAGAGAGAAGAGAGAAAAGAAGAGAAGAGAGTAAGGAGAGAAGGGAAATCCTGGGAGATCATTGCCATGATTCTCTCCCACTACTCCACGTACTGATTTGCCTCCCCATTTCGCTACACGATCGGTTTCGGCTAAAATTTGGGTAAGAAATCCTAACCCTAATATTGTAATTAAGATCCAGAATGGTTATTTATCAACCTAGCTAACCGATTTCACCATTTAGGTACTTTACGTTCTGTTTTTAGAAATGTAGAATTCGAACCGAGTCCGAATCAAGTATTTCGACGTAAGGTGCGGACTATAAACATTTAGGTTATGGTTTCCAATGCTTTCAATGTCAGCTAATGGTTTATGTCTGACTTGATTGTTACCATATTGTCTTACACACCGATTTTGATATATTTTACATGTATGAGATATATTGAACAAAATAGGCATTTCATGTGTTTGTTGAAATGTTTGAATGAACATGTAACCATGAATTATGCTTGCCATGCCTACTAATTTAGAAATCGTCGCTGTTATATGTATGTTAACCTCTGTATGTAAGGATTTGCTAAAATATATGTTATAACTAACCTAGTCTATATATTTGGTGAAGTGTAGCTTAAGTGTTTGATAAATTGTTTGAATGAGAAATTGTTGATGATTTGTATTTATTAAGGGTATTGAGATAGGATTCTCAATTATCTTATTCATATGTATAGTTTCCTTCACGAAATCTTATTTACCTCTACGCGATTTATGGATAAAATGCAAGTCTTAGGTAATATGATCAATGTGTTTGATGAAATGCTTCAATAAGGATTTCACTTGGATTGTTTGTTGAATGTTGATATGATTATTGTCATGCCCCAAACTCGAAAACCTGATTCACAGGAATCCCGATCACCGAATCCGGTGCCGACAACTTCCGTAGTATCTCATTCTCGGCTCTCAGCGCTCATACGCTAGATTTCGATCCTGAGATCCTACAAGGAGAATTTTTAATATGAATTTATCTCATAAGAAGCATAACCATAAGTATGCCCAAATCATAAGGTCAACATCTTTACCACATATCCACTAATATAATCATTTAAGTACAATACTGAAAAGGAAATACATGCATATAATAAAATCTCCAAAAGCTCTACCGCACGCTCCTGCCCCCGCTCGACTGTGTGTTAACGTCATCTGCACGCATCTATCATGCATAAGCTTATAAAAATCTTAGAGGGTGGTGTAAGTGTGTGCTCAAGATGAGTGCCAAGTGTTCAATACAATGCCTTAATATCAGAATTACTGTCATGAATCATACGATATCAAAGTAAGCAGAAATACTTTAATTCCATAAAAATATCATCAACCTCATCCAGGATATGCAATGAAAAGACATAGCAAGCCAATGTCATATACTAAAAAAGTAATGTAAATCGGCTATTTAATGCGGAAACATAATGAACCAGATATCAAATATCGAGGATGCAATACAATATGCAATTCGGAAGAGCTACTAATACCATCAGCCTTATCTACGTCATATAATTACAGAGATATAATAACCCAAAATGCCATATGCCGTGGATGTAATGCGATATGCGGTGCGAATGGAATGACCATGATGGAGTGTGAAGTCGGGATGATAATACGTAGTATCACAGGGTATGGGGTCCATCACAAGGGACTTCTATCCAAACTAGACCCATACCTAATTTGAATAAGCAAACTCAATGTAGTAAACTCCTAATCTCAGGTTACTCGCGTGCCTCAACCGAAATCTTGTCCATTGCAAATGTACACGTAACAAATAGTTGCGCACCACCAGCCCGAGTGGATAGTGAATGAATGAATGAATGAGTATGCAACTCCTACTCAATAAGTCCACATATCAGTACTGTACATCTCTGTGATCATCACCGGGGTCTAATACACTCCACACCAGCTTGTCGCCCCATCAAGCGCACAACTGGATAAGTGGAAGAGACCTCACTATCCTCCCACTAATATCGGCCCGCCTCATTAATAGCGGACCAATTTATAAGCTGGTCAGACTCAGCCTAGCATTGCCTACTCCCTTAGGCAGGTAAGGCCACACTCCCTCCCAACCGACCACGGCACAGTGAGAGACGCGACTTACTGGTATACGGCCCACATGCGCTCATATATATCCACTTGGTCTCGACGTTGGGGCGTCCTTTGGTACCAAGAGGGCTTAAGAATTTTCACTCAGGGCCATCTATGGAAGCCCGATGCTAATAACATATTTTCGGTGTCTCATCTGGCCATCCACGATATGCCTGTGGAGGTTACGACCCTGATGTCGCTAGGGCGTACAGTAATTACAACACACAATGCAAGATACATGAGTCATATAATCTAGTCATGCATCAATCCTGCGCATACCATGCACTCATGTGAGATAACCTCCACTTATTAGGGAGTCTCATAACAACCTACCCAATGACATTTGCAATGGTCACCCACATCTCATAACAAACATGTAGGTGATGTGTATGGGCATGTATCATGATGCTATGCTGTCACATACTCATAATTAGTATCAATAACTGGCATCAACAATCGGCCCTGATAATGTGAACATTTAACCAACATTGCCCCCAGGAATGGCCCACATAGAGCCTAACATATAGTGGACCCATGACTTCACACAAGAGCTTAATATACAACACCATGGGCCTCGCTCAAGAGCTTAACACACATCACGATGGGCCTCTCCCATGAGCCTAATATACATCACAATGAGCTCCATCGCCTGGCCCTCAAATGCATCATAATGGGCCTCATCACATAGACCTCATATTCATCACATTAGGCCTTAAACATGGGCTGAATACACATCACAAAGGGCCTCAAATACGGGCCATATATACATCACATTGTGCCTCAAACACAGGCCGCATATACATCACATTGGGCCTCAAACACAGCCCAAATACACATCACAATGAGCCTCAACTACAGGCCGTTTATACATCATATGGGTCTTGACAATCGGCCTCGGCAATCAAAATCGGCCTCGGCGGTCAACCTCGACATTCGGAATCGGCCTAGACAATCGGAATCAACCTCGATAATCGGAATTGGTATCAACAATCGGCATCGGCATTGATAATCAGCCTATAAACAAGGTGGGATCCATAGATGAACAGCCAATCAACCATAATATAAAGATCAACTCTTGGCCGTGGTTATATCAAATCCGATAGCGTGAAACCATCCGTCTATGGTGAATGGGGCCCACTTATTTAGGTTAACCCACTAAGAGAATGATGAGAATGGGCCTAACAAGGCCTAAAGGAAGGTCACAATGAGGACATTCAACCATCATTGCCCATTAATGTAGACATTTAACTGACATTGCTCCCAAGAAGTGGTCCACATAGAGCCATATGTATAGTGGGCCCATGGCCCTACACAAGGGCCTAACATACATCGCCATAGGCCTCACTCATGGGCCACATATGCATCACATTGGGCCTCACCCATGGGCCTCGAATACATTATAATGGGCCTCGCCCATGGGCCTTGAATACGTCATAATGGGCCTCACCCATGGGCCTTGAATACATCACAATGGGCCTCGTCCATGGGCCTCATATGTCAAGTGGGCCACATCACATGGGCTGTATTATATGGGCCGCACCAACGGACTTCATGTATATCAAATGGGCCGCACCGATGGGCCTCATGTATATCAAACCGGGCCCACCCTTATGTATTTTGAGATCCGACCTATCCATAAGTTAATATAGAGATAGATGAAGTGAAAACCAAATATCAGCTTAATTAGAAACTACTGTGGCCCTTAGAAGCTTGAACGGTGGATGTCATTGTCCACTATTTAAATGGTGGGGTCCACTTGAACTTTAGATCTGACCCATTCATTTGCTCATGCCATAAAATTATATCTCAAATGGTTGGACGGTTGGATATAACACATGCATCATGGTGGGCCCCACCGTCCAAACAGTGGACGATGTAGATAAAGCACATACATCATTGGGGCCCACGCCACAGGGATAAAACACAGACATCTGGAGTGGGTCCCACCGTCAGAACAGCTTGGATGTACACGTACATCACGTGGGACCTACAAAACTTGCTGACGTTAAGAGAGAGCAGCTACATAGTTGCTGTACGTGCAGCTGCTTTTAAAAAGGCAGAGGTGGGTCCCACGTAGGGCCCACCACAACATTTAATATAAAATATTATATTACATTATAATATAATATATCATATTATATATTAATATAATATAATATAATATATTAATATTATATGTAATAATTGACAACATCCAGGCCGTCTAGGGACAGTGGATGCTTCACACGCATCATGATGTGGCCCATCTAAATGGTGGACGACATGGGTGGGTCCCACGGACCCCACTGTCCGTTCACACCTCACTGTTAGCCACCCCCACCGTCAATCACACCTCATTGTTAGCCACCCCCACCATCAGTCACACCTCACTGTTGAAACGAGGTATCTTTCACTTAATCTACCACTAGAGCTATGGATCTGGGTGGATAAATACATCAATGAGGGCCCCACCCACACATGTGGGGTGGGCCACGTCCTAGATGGACGGTTAGGATGACATATAAACATTATGGTGTGTCCCACATGGATGAGGTCCACCGGTAGATGGCATGGATGTAAACATCATGGTGGGCCACACACCTCATCATCATCATTACCATGCAAAGAAGGAAAAGAGAGAGAGAAAAAGAGAAAAGGAGAGATCGGATGGTGATGGAGGGACCCCGCCACTATGGGCCCTCTATGGTTACAATACATACATAAAAAATGGGTCCCATCACAAGTGGGCCTTCTAATAGAAAATTAACGGTGGATCACCCACCTATTGGCCTCCTTCTTGGTCCGATGGAACGCCAAACTCCTTGGCTTTGATTTTAATGAAAGATGATGAAGTTTTAATGGTTGAGATGGGAGATGAGAGGGTAGGAAGTGGGCCACACTAGAGTTTCTCCATGAGGCTTGGGAGGCTCATACGTTGGAGCTTAAGTTGCTTGGGAGTGAAGAGAGAGAATGAGAGAGAGGGAGAGAAGTGATGAGATGAAAAGGTAATGGAGTGATGGGTGATGGGTGTAAGGAAGGGATGGGTGGAAAGAGAGAGAGAGTTGACTTAGGAAATGGGAGGGAGTAGTTGCTTGTACTTGACTTGTACTTGTGATAGGGAGTGTACTTGGTTGAGGTGATTGATTGATTAATGTGACATGTTGTAGAGATTCTCATAGAATTCGTACGTGCAGTGTTTTCCTCGAACTGAACGCGGGCCCACATCTCCTGGCCTGGGTATCGGTTTGGTGCGCAAGTCGCAGCGTTGGAACCGCGACAACAGCGCGGTCGCAGGGGTACAAGTCTCGTATTGAGTTGACTCAGGTTGACAGCATGTGACTTAAGGTCGTGCACAAATATCGGTTACAGGTCGGGCTTGTTGGAATTCGACAAGGAGGATCGTGAAAGCTTAAGGAAGGTACAGTCTAGGATACGGGTCCTACAATTATCACATGTGCCTACTTATTGCATCTGAGTAAGATTGGGCTTAACATAGCCCAGGTAATTGGTAACAATTTCCGTTTAGGTGGATGAATTAGTCTTACCACATTGGGTATACTTGATGAATCTGGGTCGCATGACGATTGTCGACAGTGGTTAGGCCACGAGGGGTGCTTATGTGCTCCACGTCGATTAAGTCAGCGTGTGCTCATACTAATCAAACTTACCTAAAAAATTGATCGGCCTATTGTGTGTCTACCATATATGGACAATATTGCTTAAATCTAAGGTATCCCTCTCCGATTTAAAGGCCCACTTTAACCATGATACCACGATTCGCTAAGACTCATGAGCCAGGCATGGTGGTATGGGATACCGTGTTTGAGCTATCAGTCTACGTCAAGGTGATAAGCCACCTCATAGTGACCAGTGAGCAAACTCAAACTTGTGAACCGGGCATGGTGGTATGGGACACCATGTTCGAGCTATCGCCTACGCCGAGGTGATTAGCCACCCGTAGTGACTGCGAGTATAAACTTTAAATTTTCCTATCGATTATTTTTCATTGGGAGTGATGACCCTACAACTTGCCTACAATATGTGCTTGACTAGGAGTGACGAACCTAGATGGATCCTTCGGTTCAGGTCAATGATAAAAAGGGAGGTACCCTAGCTTCCCAAGTCTGCTATATGAATAAGCTTAATTAACTATTGTGCTAATATGACCATGCATTGCACTGCATTAGTTAGGACGTGCTTTAAAGGCATGAAAGTTGCACAGGAGGCAGTGTTGTCATATGCAATATTGGTGTCGACGTCGCTTGTTAAGGGAGCTTTGATGTGAGGGCATGCATCATTACTTGCACTCCATTACTGCATTAATAAGAGTAGCTAGGAAGTGATTGTTATGTTGCTTTATCATTACTGCTTAATTAACTTGATAACATGTTAACCTTTGCCTTATGGTACCACTGAGTTAATCACTCACTCCCACTCTGTGATGGTGTTTTAAAACACCAACTAGACTCCGGTTTAGATGCAGGTGATGATAAAGTCTATGCGACGGAGCAGGACTTTATGGATGAAGAGGAGAAGTTCTCCTATTTTCAGCTCTCAGGCGAGTCTATGTAGAACCCGTGCTGATATGCAGGGATCACAGGGATAATTGGGTTAGTTGGACATCTTTAATTTTCACATTTCGTACATTTTGAAACAATATATGTACATATTGAAGCCGATTACATAATTAGATTCTGGAGGTTGTGAATCACTTATTCAAATACATATTTGTTTCAGTCTTTCGCTTGCTTAATTTAATTATATCCGGAGTATGATATGCTGTTTTAGTATAATCTCACTCATGTTTAACTCATTAATATGGATAAAATTTGAACATCATTATCTATGTTGCATAAGTGATGTGCTGGAACTCGGGAGTAAAGCTTTGCTCGACCCTCGAAATTCAGGGTGTTATAATAACTCTCTCAGATTGGTTGTGGATTGCTTAAATTCTGTTGTTTACTTTGTCTCATGGGCATGGTTTTGTGATGGAATCCATTCCAATTCTCATACCTCTCTTCCATTGAAAACTAGATCAAATGAAGTTCATATTTGAGTTTTAATGAATTATCTTCCAGTTGGATGAAGATGGGATTCTGATTCCAGTTGTGTTTATGAATCAAGCATAGATCTCCCTGATCTCTACAAGTAGATCCTCAGAAACCCTAGTTTCCCACCTTTGAATTTTATAAGTTTTAGTTGTTTAATTAACAATTATTCTCTAAAGTTTTCCTGATTTAGTTTATATCTTCTTCTGGTTCTAGTTCTAGTTACTTTCAGAATACGTACAAGGTTTAGTCGCTGTGGATTCAACCTCGGTCTTATCGAGATTATTACTACATCGCGACCTTATACTTAGGGTGGTGAACAAGTTTTTGGCGCCATTACCGAGACAATTACCAAAGACCTTTCAATGGACCTACCTCCAATACATATAATCCTAGTTGGAGAAATCATCCAAACTTTAGTTGGAGGAATGGACAAATTGCTACTCCTCGAGGTTTCTTTAATCAAATTCCAAATCAAGTAAAATCTCAAGAGGAATTGGTTCAAAATTCCACATAAACCCAGGAGCTTACTCAAGTAATACGAGAACTTAAGAAATATATGCAAAAGATGGATTCACGTGTTACGGTTATAGAAAAGGGGATGCTTCTTGCTCAACCTTTCTCCAATCCTAAACCACAATACAAGATAAGTGATCCAACCTCTTCAGATCAGATGGAGCAAGCTAAATCTATCACCACTCATAGGAGTGGGAAGACCATTGACAAGACTATTTTGGTTAGGACTGAAAAGCCTAAGGACCCGGAAGAGGACAATAATGATAGACCTAACATTGCTCTACAAGAATTAGAACCGAAACTTCAAGGCAAGCCGGTTGCTCTATTCCCCAACGGTTGGTTGCACCAAAACCTTTCTCTAACTCTCAGGACATTCTAGAAGTGTTGAAACAGGTGAATGTCAATATTCCTCTATTGGATGTGGTTAAATAAATACCTTTATATGCCAAAATTTTGAAAGACTTATGTATGACCAAAAGACGGTAAAATATTCAAAAGAAAATCTTCTTAACTGAGAAAGTGAGTATTATCCTAAAGCAAGATGTGCCATGGAAATTCAAAGATCCTAGTAGCCCAATCATACCTTGTGTAATCGGGAACTACCAAATTGAGCACACACTTCTTGACTTAGGAGCGAGCGTAAATCTGATTCCCTATTCGGTGTATAAATAATTAGGCTTGGGTGAATTAAAACCCACCCTAACCACATTACAACTTGCTGATTACTCAGTTCATGTACCGAGGGGGATAATTGAGGATGTGTTGGTCCAGGTTAATAGATTCTACTACCCAGTAGATTTTATTATCTTGGATACGGAACCCATCAGTAATATGAGCACTCAGATTCCCATCATTCTTGGTCACCCAGTCCTTGCCACTTCAAACGTAATCATTAATTGCAGGAATGGAGTCATAAATATGCCTTTTGACAATATGACAATGGAGTTGAATATTTTTTTCAACACAGGCAGACAGTTAGAGGATGATGACGATTTCCACGACATTAACATGATTAACTCTTTCGTGGAAGATAAAACTTTGATGACCTTATTCTCTAGCCCTCTAGAGATGTGTTTGGCGCACTCGCATGATTTAGATGATGATATGATTAGGGAAACGGGTGTCATGCTTGATACTGCACCGGTACTTGAAGTTAATCGGTGGAGGCCACAATTTAAAGAATTGCCCCAAACCGATGTAATGCCTCTACCGTCTAGCCTCAAGGCACCGAAGCTTGAATTAAAACCTTTGCCCTCTGATTTGAAATATGTCTATTTAGGTCAAGATGAGACATACTCGATGGTGATTTTATCCCACCTTGAGTAAGAACAAGAGAGTATGCTCATATCTACTCTCATTGAGCATAAGGGAGCCCCTGTATGGACGATTGCAGACCTCAAGGGAATTGACCCTTCAATTTGTACTCACCGTATTTATCTTGAGGATAATGTAAAGACCTCTCGGTAATCACAACGTATATTAAATCCAAACATGAAGGAAGTAGTTAAGGCCAAGGTTATTAAACTATTGGATGTATGCATCCTATACCCTATATCCGATAGTCAATGGGTGAGTCCAACTCAAGTGGTTCCTGAGAAGTCCGGAATCACCATTGTAGTTAATGCCAACAATGAACTCGTGCCAACTAGAGTTACTATTGGTTGGAGAATGTGCATTGACTACAGAAAGTTGAACACCGTCACGAGAAACGACCACTTTCCTTTGCTCTTCATTGATCAAATCTTAGAAAGGCTAGTTCGTCACTCATACTATTGTTTCCTTGATGGGTATTCGGGCGACAACCAGATAAAGATAGCCCCTGAAGATCAGGAAAAGATCACATTTACATATCGTTACGACACCTTTACTTACCAAAGGATGCCATTCGGATTATTTAATGCCCCTGCCACTTTTCAGTGATGCATGATGAGTATTTTTTCTGATATGGTAGGGCAATATCTAGAGGTCTTCATGGACGACTTCTCTGTCTTCAATCCATCTTTCAGCGATTGCTTAAAGAATCTTAAATGTGTGCCGAAAAGATGTGAAGAAAAGAATTTGGTACTTAATTGGGAGAAGTGTCATTTCATAGTTCGTAAAGGAATTGTCCTTGGAATCGAGGTAGATAAGACAAAAATTGATCTTATCTCTAACCTACCTCCACACAAGAACATACGAGACGTGCGATCCTTCTTAAGACACATCGATGTTTACAGAAGATTTATAAAGGACTTTAGTCTCCTCTCTCGTCCTCTATGTAATCTACTTCAAAAGGATGCACCATATGAGTGGAGTGAGTAATGTTAGGAAGCTTTCACTAAGCTTAAGGGCATATTAACCACTATACCTATCATGCAACTATCTGATTGGAGCCTTACTTTAGAACTTATGTGTGACGCGTCCGACGATGCTCTTGGGGCAGTCTTAGGCTAGAGAAAAGAAAAGAAGCCCTACATTATTCATAACACAAGTAGAACTTTAAATCCTACCCAAGTGAACTACTCAACTACGGAAAAGGAACTCTTGGCCATAGTGTTCTCTTTTGACAAATTTAGGTCCTACCTGATCAGATCCAAGATTGTCGTTTATACATATCATGTGATGCTCAAGTATCTTCTTTCTAAGAATGATGTTGAGCCCCACCTAATAATATGGATCCTCCTACTCCAAAAATTTGATTTAGAAATAAAAGATAAAAAGGGAGTAGAGAACGTCGTGGCTAGCCATCTTTCTCACCTTGATCTCCCTGATTCCCTTAAGACGACACACATAAATGACATGTTACCTGACGAACAATTGTTCAAAGTCTCCCATTCACTTTGTTTTGCTGATATTGCTAATTATCTTGCCATAGGTTTTGCACCGACACATTGGACTACGCAAGATAAGAAGAAAATTTTCATTGAGGTGCGTAAATTCTTCTAGGATGATCGATATTTGTTTAAATATTGCCCAGACCAAATTTTAATGAGATGTGTACCAAATGATGAACATCAAAGTGTCATCTCCTTCTGTTACTCTCAGGCCTGTGGTGGTCACTTTTCTCTTAAAATGACTATAGCCAAGATTCTGGAGTGTGGCTTTTACTGACCCACTATGTTCAAGGACACTCATGAGTTTTGCAAGGCTTGTGAGTGTTGTCAGAAATTGAGAGCAATGTCCCATCGAAATATGATGCCCTTGAACCCCATCCTTATCATAGAAGCATTTGATTGTTGGGGCATCGATTTCATGAGACCATTTCCCTAATCCTTTGGAAACTTATATATTTTGCTTGTCATAGACTATGTCACTAAATGGGTTAAAGCAATTCCATGCCAGAATAATAACCATCAAACGGTCATAAAATTCTTAAAAGAAAACATCATTTCTTGGTTCGGAACGCCTTGAGCCATCATTAGTGATGGAGGCTCACAATTTTGTAATAGGTCATTCACGAATTTAATGAAGAAATATGGCATCTCTCATAAGGTGAGCACTCCATACTACCCATAAACAAGTGGGCAAGCTGAGATTTCCAATAGGGAGATCAAACACATTTTGGAGAAAACGGTTAACCTTGATCGAAAGGATTGGTCAATTCGATTAACCGATGCTTTATGGACTTACCGTACTGCATTTAAAACCCCTATTGGAATGTCTCCCTTTAGACTCATCTATAAGAAAGCTTGCCACTTGCCTGTGGAGTTGGAATATAGATCTTACTAGGAAATAAAAAATTTGAACTTCAATTTGGACAATGCTGGCTCGCTACGCAAACTTCAGTTGAATAAATTCGAAGAAATCTGGAATGATGCATACGAGTTCTCAAGAATTTACAAGGACAGGATGAAGGCATTTCATGACTAACACATCCTTTAAAAATCATTTGCACCGGTCAGAAAGCTTATTGTATAATTCTCAGTTACATCTCTTTTCGGGTAAGCTTCGATCTCGTTGGACCGGTACTTTCACTGTTATTAATGTTTATCTTCATGGGGCTGTCGAGATTCGAAATCCAACCAATGGTAATGAGTTTAAAGTAAATGAACATCGATTAAAGCCATTTGCGGAGAAATTTGATTCAAAGGACATGTCCATACCTCTGACTGATCTTGTGTACCAAGATTGATCTCCTAGTCTGATGGAGGTATAGGTAGGTTTACTGCTTTCATAAGACTAAGATAGTTTGCTTTATACCATTCTAGGATAGTCGGCTTTATGCTGTTAAGATAGTTTGTTTTCCATTTGTTCTAGGATAGGTTGTTTTTTGTTGATTCAACTCTTATGCTGACCCACCTTCACGCTAAGATCTCTTTGGAAAAAGCCATTCAATTTCCTCGTCAGGTACTACCTTTCCATCACTTCTCCTTTACTTCTATTGTCTCATATGCATTTCATGCTTATATCTTTTACATTGAGGATAATGTAGATTTTAAGTTGGGGATAGGAGATTAGGTTACCTAATCAGTGTTTTCTTAGTCTTAAGCAAAAATTGTGAAATTTTTTTCAAAATTTTCTGAAAATTTTATGAATTAAAGTGATTTTGAAGGCCATTCTTGATTTAGAAGTACAAGATATTTAATGTTGGTGATTTATGACTCTTGGATTCAGTTACCTATTAGATTTCACAGTTAAGTTCGAATTATTAATCCATGATTAGAAGTTTTACACATTGATTGAGTCATGATTTCACATGTCACATCTAGATTATACATTAAGGTTTTAGTTCGATATTGAATTGTTAACCTGGTAATCACTAAACATGGAAGGAACCAACCTGGAGAATTTGTCCATCATGTTAAAATAATAATAATAATAATAATAATAATATACCTAGTTAAAAAATAGTTGTCATCGAAAAAGACTACCTATTAAAGATCTTTAAAAAGGTTGACACAGCGTAAAGCCATCAATGGAAAAAAATCAAAAGCTGGAAGATAAAAAGGCTTAACTGTAAGGCAAGTTTCGGTTTAAGTTTGGTAATCCAGAATGCTCTTTTTAGTTATCAATGTTATCATGAAAATTAACGATTGGACCTTTAATTATGATGAGTCAAGGTTACACTATACACCCATGGAAATCAATGTTTAGAATTATTCTAATTGATGGATTAATACTTTGAACTTGACCATAAAGTTTACCATGCGCTTGAGTTAGGAGAAGGGAATGCCCAACATTGATGTATCTTGTAATTCTTTTATCTAGATTGCTTTTTAAAAACCACTCGAGTTTGTAAAAATTGTCCTGTGGTTCTCGAATTGTTTTTCGCATACTGTGCTTAGGACTAGCAAAATGCTGGTTGGGGATTATGTTGAGGGTCAAATACTACATATTATAACCCAATTATTACTTGGTTTTTTGAACATGATAATGCTTAACGCTTTATTTTAATCATGTTTGTGTTGTAAGCTGAATTTAGGAGCTTGGATTGAAAAAAGTACTAAAAGCATGGATTTAATGCTCAAGAATCACCAAAGCAAGGGACGGATCTTATGAGACTGAGATTTAAGAATTCACACATCAAAGATGCGAGAAAATCAAGTAATTAACAGTGAAAAAGGCCTGAAAATTGCCTTGAATGCAAGATCACAGGGTTCCCACCATCTGTTTAGCTTGAAACTTTATATCTGACCTGAGGACCATAAAATAACCGTACACGTAAAATTTCAGCCATTGGATCTTTGTGAAAATGGCCAATGGAGAGATCAACCACTAAATTACTAATTTAGGGCCCACCTAATCTTTGGATATGCTACAATTATGGCCTCAACCCCTTAAATTAGATGAAAACGCAGATGGTCAGAGTAGATTTCTCATGAGCATCACAATGGGCCCCACCTTAGGTTGCATGCACACATAGCGCACATGAGCACGCAATGCACCTGACCATGGGAGTCAGTCAGCATCGCTGACCTGACTCCCATCTCCCTTATGCAGCCAGCGTCAGCACGTAATCCCCATCGGGATGTGTGATGACCCACCACCTTCGATCAAATTGATGATTTGAACCATTCATTCGATCCAAGGGGGCGCTAATCTTAACCATGGTGACCTTTTTCTCCCATGCACATGTACACATGCAAATAATCGTCAAACACAGGATGAATGACAGTGTGATTTGATATAGTAAGTCGCAGCAAAATTCGATCAAAACCACGTATTTTCGACCGAAATCTCGCCAGGAATCCAATGGATGGGGTGGATTTCTTCGAAAACATCACTGTGGGGCCCACCGAGCATCTCAACGTAACCTACGTAAAGACTATGCGCGTCCATGAAAGTCGAGAATTCCGGGAACTTGTGGGCCACGATCATCGAATGTTTCAAAGATCCAAACTATCCAAAATCTTCAAAAGGGGGCCACGACCCCAACCATGGAGTCTGAATTGGAGATTGGGATGGTCAGCTGTCCTAAACTCAATCTAAACACTACTCGGTTTGCATTTTTCGTAGCTACACAAGACTTACGCACATCACCAACTTCTCTCCTTACGTACGCCTTCACCGACTCCAGCTGACCTCCCTTGGCTGTAAAAGGAGAAGAGAAGAGAGAGATAATCATCAGCCCAAACATGAAGCCATGGAAGAGACGAGAGAGAGAGAGAGAGAGAGAGAGAGATCGTGGATGTCGGCCATGGACAGTTTCAGGTTTTTTTCTTCTTCTTCATTGTTTCTTTTTCTTCTTTCCTTCAGGTTTTAGTTAATCATGGCTATGAATAGCTAAACCTCTTAGCTAGGGCTAAGAGGTGAAGCTTGTAGCATGATGGGGTGTTTTATGGCTTTGATTCATGTTAAGTTCAACTAATTTTGATTCTAGTTTGATTATAAGGAATGCTTTTAGTTTTTAATGGTTTGTTGTGACTTAAATTATAATGGATCTGCGATAGCTTTTAGTATGTTCTTCTCATTATTATGATTATGAAATTAGGAATCCTGTTGTTCACCATCGTCCCATGGACATGGTTGGATTATGGAATCCTTCTTAACGTTCATAACTCTCTCAATTATGGATTGGTTAAATTTTGTTGTTTACTTTATCTCATGGGCATGGTTTTGTGATGGAATCCATTCCAATTCTCATACCTCTCTTCCATTGAAAACTAGATCAAAGGAAGTTCATATTTGAGTTTTAATAAATTATCTTCCAGTTGGATGAAGATGGGATTCTGATTCCAGTTGTGTTTATAAATCAAGCATAAATCTCCCTGATCTTTTACAAGTGGATCCTCGTAAACCCTAGTTTCCCACCTTTGAATTTTACATGTTTTAGTTGTTTAATTTACAATTATTCTCTTAAATTTTCCTGATTCATATTACATCTTCTTCTAGTTCTATTTCTAGTTACTTTCAGAATACGTACAAGGTTCAGTCCCTATGTATTTGACCTCGGTCTTACCGAGATTATTACTACATCGCGACCCTATACTTGGGGTTGTGAACAACTTTCCCGCCCCTGCCTGATCCGGTGATGGCCTGGTTAGCACCATCTAAATTCCCCATTGCCTCCCACATGCTAAGTCCATCCCGATCCGTCATCTCATCCCATGTTGTTGCAACCACGCCGCAAATCCATCATCTTCTTCATTACCCCATCATCTTCTCTGTTGCATCATCAAGATCACCATTGGAGATAACTTGTTGCCGCAATCTTTGAAGAGGTGAGGCTTTTGTTCCCATTGGGAAAATATTGGCTTACTGATCAATACTTCTTTTCTATTTTGGGGTATAACGTCCTGTGAGCCCGAGTATATGACTCATTCTCCAAAAACCCGAGTGTTAACCTTTAAAGATAGTCAAATTCAGATATTTTTTTTCTTTTCTTTTTCTTTCAGAGTTAGCTGTTTAATAGAAGATGGACAAATCAAACATAAAGGAAAGTTTGCACTTACATTCAGAATATACGAGCGGCTGCCCATAATGTCTTATATAAACTAATGTCTCTTATAATATCAAATAAAAAAATTACATAATTTACACATGAGAATTATTAAAATGAATATAAACTTGAGCCGCAAGATCACGCAGCTTCTCTTAACAGATACAGTTACGCATCCCTGATAATCGTACCCTGCTCTTTATCATTCTAGACATGAATATCTTTTAAGCCACCGCCACCTTAGCTAAGCATAGTTAAAAACAACAAGGAAATCAATACAACACATGATGCAGTCTTATTTAAATGCATGGATGCGTGAATGCACATCGACCTGGGGATGCTTATCCAGTTGGACTTGGGCTCGTCACCCATGCATATAACTGGTCACCAGTGTATCACATCACGTGCGTACATCGCGTACATCATAATGACCAAGCCATCGCACATCACATACATAGGTCAATAGTTGATGATGGTCTAGGAGTTAGCTCACTAAGACTAAGGGCACGTGCTATAGCATCCAAAATTAGCCACCTGTCATTGCCAGTATGCTTTGAATGCATGATTAGCCAAACCATTATTATTCCAATTATAAACAACCAATTTAAGTAACTCAAGGGTCACTACGGGGGGCTCGTCACCCAATGTAGGCCAACAGCTCGGGCATAGTGTCCCATTCCCCCATCCTCGGCTCATGAGATTTTCCCATCTTAAGATATTTAATGGATGTCGATCGACCAGTGGCCAATTAAATTCAATAAGTGGGGATTACCATCACATGGGTATAGGCCATCGAAGCCACGCAGGGCAAATATCAAAATATGGGATAGATTTTAAATCGTAGCGGTAAAAGGTTGGTCAGAACATTAAATCGAGACACCAAAGGGGTCAGGTAAGGTTAAATCAGAGTGGTTAAAGAGGTCATTTCTAAGCCACTCAAGCCATATGACCTATAGATGGTAAACTCCACATTAATGTTCCATGTCCCATATAACCTCCAAATCGAGGGTCCATTTCTTACCATACTCCATCTTGTTACATCTTAAGTATGTGTTTACATACACAAGAGGGATTACCCACTAGTAAGTGTAGTGAATATAGATCCATAAGTGAGTTACAACAATTCATGTGAAAGCATATAATTATAGCATGATAGACATTTGGTTCATAATTGCAATAGGTCATGGCATGAACTATCAATTGAAATTTAAATAGAAGCTATTATGTGAGTAACTATTGCATGTCATCGTAGTTCACAACTACCAACTATAAATCAGATATAAGTCATGTCTTAAGATTTTATAACTAATGTAAAAGATTGCATGCCATGAGATCACATTTGTAAATCTAATAAAGACTATTACTTGAACTAATTTGGAAATGGAAAGCTTACGGGGAAGAAATCATCACCTTGGGGGTTATTTCTCTTAGTGGTGCTATTCTTAGAAGGTGTGTGTGTGTGTGTGTGCGCGCGCGCGCGCTTCTTAAGATTGAGTCCTACTTGCTACCCTTCTGATTGGAGGGTTGATTTGAATCAACTATGAAGGGAGCTACCTATCTAGATGAAGACATAATACTTAAGAAATCGAATTAGGTAACCAATTAATCTTAATAACTCCTAAGTAATGGGGCATTGGGGAAATATCTTACTCTATTCAAAGTCGGTGCAAGGTCGTGATAGACTCGATCTTTTAATGCACTTGGTTAGGGATTTAGCCTGCCCTACCTTCTAAATGTAGCTACCCAAATGCACCCAATTAGATTAATCCTCAATCCCATACACTACCTATAGCTTAATCATTTAGATTATTGACTTGTAAGAGGAGGTTTACCTGAGAACTTAACTTGGTTAGGGGCTTAGAGGTCGGGTGCACCCCGAGAGGAGTTACTAAATCTAGGTTAGACTGGGTTAGTGCTGGTTGAGGGGCAGACGAGTCAAACTGACCGAGTCAACTCAGCTGAATCATCTGGCTCAATCCAGATAGTTTTATGCCTTCCTTCTCCTTCTGTTTCTCTGCTGACGCAGGGCCTCTGGCTCATCATGACCCAACCCGAGTCAGCTAGACATGTGCATTGAAGTGCGAAACCAAGTCAGTAGCAGCAACCCTTCTTTCTCTCCTTCATTCCTCTCTCTTTTCCAATCCCTGCATGGCCAGACGAACCTAGACTTGACTCAAACACAGCCCAACTCGACGGACTTGGATCGAGTCTTGGTGCAGCACGGGACTCAATCACCTCACCACGTCTCTCCCTTCTTCCTCTTGTACTTTCTTTCTTTCTTTTACTTTCTTCCTTCTTTTTCTACTACCTCAGGAGCCACCTGCATGGTCGGATTTCGACCAACCCCGGCCATAAAATTCATATAGGCAGTGGCCCCAACTCACACCACTCGACTTGATTGCACTAGCAAGTCTCGACTCGGCAGCGAGTGCAACAGTTGCACTCAATCTCTCCCTTTCTCTCTTCATCTCTCTAGTTTCTCTCTTTCAACCCTGGCTAGCAATATCTCCAACTTGACCAGAACTCACCCCGACTCGAGTTGCCTTGATCGGTTCGAATGGGGAAGAAGGAGATGGCCATTAATGGCATCTTACACAACACTGCTTCTCCCCCCCCCCCCCCCCCAATCCAATGCTTACAAATGGTCCTTATGGACCTTAAGAAGCTTTTTGAAGAGCTCTTACAAAGCTTAAGAGAGATTTGGTTTGTGAGTTCGCATGGAGAAGGAAACAGCAATTTTCAAGGTTTTTCACAAAAGGTGGGGAAAGCTCCCATTACATTCGATCCTTACCTCCTTTATAACATTACCCTAGCTCCCCTTAGCCGTTGGATGAAAAATAACATCTTAGATGTTACGTTTCGCAGCAAACCGTAAGTGCATCTAGTAAAACAAAACCAGCCATGGTTTTCTCCATACTGCAAGGAAGCCCTAAACCGCGTGCATCGGATGGTCGAGGTGGGTCTATTTGGACGATCCAGATCACGCCAAACACCCCTTACGTGGATCGCCAACCTGACGCACGGAGGCAGTTTTCATTTTTGAAAACCGCTATGCGCGTAGGTCCTGTTTATATCAAGCATCGTTTGCATGCACACGTGGTCCCAGGCATGGGATTAGGTGGGGTTTGGTCAAAAGAAACTTGTCACGCCCCAAACCCAGAAATCGGATTCACAAAATTCCCGATTACCGAATCCGGTGCCGACAGCCTCCGTAGTATCCCATTCTTGGCTCCCAGCGTCGATACGCCAGATTCCAATCTTGGGATCCTACAAGGAGGAATATTTTTTTTTTGTACATTTAACTCGAAATAAGCACAACCACAAGATTACCCAATTCACAAAAGCAATATCAACATCACATATCCACTAATATAATCAGTTGAGTACAATGCTATAAGGAAATACATAAATCGAAAATCAAGCTCCAGAAGACCGCTGCACGCTCCAAGCTCAACAATGCTGCAACCTAACATCTCCTGCACGCATCTATCGTGCATAAGCTTATAGAAAGCTTAGAGGGTGATGGAAGTGTGTGCACAAGCTAAGTGTCAAGTATTCAATACAATGCCGAAAATAGTGGTAATCCATAAATCATACATTACCAGAATAAGCAGAAAGATTGACAAGATCATGAATTATCAAAGTAAGCAAAAATACTGACGAGATCATAAATCATAAGATAACAGAGTAAGCAATATAGAATAGCAATGCAAATAAGGAGTCATAAAAAGTCAAATGTCAGATGCCAAGAATGCGATGCAATATACAATTCCTGAAGAGTTCATGAATAACGTCAGCCGTATCTAGACCATATAAATGTCATATGCGGTGTGAATGAAATGACCATGCCGGAGTGTGAGGTCGGGATGATAGTACGTAGTGTCGCAAGCTATGGGGTCCATCACGAGGGACTTCTATCCAAACCAGTCCCATACCTAAATTTGGATAGTCAGACTCAATGTGGTAAACTCTGGATCTCAGGTTAGTCGCGCGCCCCAACCGAAATCCTGGCCATTGCGAAGGCACACGTAACAAATAGTTGCGCACCACCAACCCGAGTGGATAGTGAATGAATGAATGTGTGAATGAGTATGCAACTCCTACTCATTAAATCCACATATCAGTACAGTTCATCTCTAGGATCATCACCGGGGTTTAGTACACTCCAAATGGCACTGTCGCTCTCCTAGCCGCACAGTCCAAGTGAGCGTAAGAAACCTCACTATCCGCCTGACCAATAGTCTGCCAATACCTATCCAGCACGTCGACAGCGGACCCATTTACGAGCTGGTCAAACTCAGCTTAGTATTGCCCCCTACCCTCGGGCGAGTAAGGCCACACCCCCTCCCAACCGACCACGACACAGTGGGAGACGCAGCCTCCTGGTATTCGGCACTCGGGCGCTCATGTATCCACTCGGTCTCGACGTTGGGGCGTCTCCTGGCCACGGAGGTTTAGGAATTTTCACCCAGGGACATCTATGGCGCCCGTATACTATAACCAAACATTTCCGGTGTCCCATTTGGCCATCCACGATATGCCTGTGGAGGCTACGACCCTGATGTCACTAGGGCGTATAGTAATCATAATGCGAGATGCATGAGTCATACAATTCAGTCATGCATCAATCCTGCGCACACCGCGTGCTCATGTGAGATAACCTCCGCCTATCAGGGAGTCTCATAACAACATGCTCAATGACATATGCAATGATCAACCACATCTCATAACAAACATGCAGATGATGCGTATGGGCATGTATCATGATGCTATGCTGTCACATACTCATAATCAGTATCAACAACCGGTATCGACAATCGACCTCGGCAATCAAAAATCGGTAATCAGCCTCGATCAATATTAGGCAATCCGCCAAGACAAATCAGAATCGGTAATCAGCCTCGATCGGTATTAGGCAATCGGCCGATCAAGGCCTAAGGGAAGGCCACAGTGTGGACATCTAATCAATATTGTTCCCAACGAGTGGCCCACATAGGGCCAAACATATAATAGGCCCATGGCCTTACAGAATGGTCTCATAAATCAAGTGGGTCGCATCACATGGGCCTAATGCACATCGCTATGGGCCGCATCATGTGAGCCAGAAATACATCTCGATGGGCCTCATCACATGAGCAGGAACATTTCACAATGGCCTTACTAAATGGGTCGGAAACACATCTCAATGGGCCACGACCCATGGGCCGCAACCCGTGGGCCTCAAATACAAGTGGGCCACATTAATGGGGCCCATATATAAACCTCAGGTGGGCCCTGCTCATGGGCTTCAAATACATAACATGCGGGCCCTGCTCATGGGCTTCAAATACATAACATGCGGGCCCTACCCATGGGTCTTATACGCATCAAATGGGTCACGCGTCATGGGCCCAATACATGTCTCAATAGGCCTTGCATCAATGGGCCGCACTAATGGGCCGGTACACATCAAGTGGGTTGCATCAAATGGCCGCACAAATGCACAATAGGTAGGCCCTGTACATGCAGCAGATGGGCCCCACTAGATGGTTAGTGTGGATATAACATGCATCATCTAGTGGGTCACTCGTTCCACAGACGGTGTGGATAAAACATACATCGAAGCTAGTCCTCTATGATCTGGACGGTTAGGATGGAATATATGAGGTGGGCTCTGCTCATGAGCTCTAAATACATTTCGATGGGCCTTAACCCAAGGGCCTTGAATACATCTCAATGGGCCTCAACCCATGGGCCCTGATATATATCATAATGGGCTGCCTACCCTGGATGACGTGGATAAAAATACATCTTGGTGCATCCCGTCCAAATAGTTGGACAGTATGGATATAAAAACATATATATCATGTGGGATCCATGTGTACAACGGATGCATCAAGGTGGGTCTCACATAGATGGACTGCATGGAACGAAATACATATGTCACACGGGTTCCACATCCCACGGCTAGAGATTGGGCGGTGAGGATAAATAAATACATCATGTTGGCCCACACTGCATATGGACAGTATGCTTATACAACACATATAATAAACGTATAATAGGGAGGGCCCCACTGTCCAGTAGCTGCTGGACGATGTGAATAAGGAGTGCATGCATCAAGATGGGCACCTCGAATGGACCACAAAATACATCAAAGTGGGCTCGACAAATAGGCCACAAAATACATCACAGTGGGCCCGACAATTGGGCCACAAAATACATTAAAGTGGGCCCGACAATTGGGCCACAAAATACATTAAAGTGGGCCCGACAAATGGGCCACAAAATACATTAAAGTGGGCCCGACAATTGGGCCACAAAATACATTAAAGTGGGCCCGACAATTGGGCCACAAAATACATTAAAGTGGGCCCGACAAATGGGCCACAAAATACATTAAAGTGGGCCCGACAATTGGGCTACAAAATACATTAAAGTGGGCCCGACAAATGGGCCACAAAATACATTAAAGTGGGCCCGACAAATGGGCCACATTATACATCAAAGTGGGCCCGATAAATGGGCCACAAAATACATCACAGTGGGCCTCATAACATGGGCCTCCTATACATTAAGGTGGGCCCCCACTAGACGGGCCACAACACATCAAGATGGCCTCCCCCTCACATGGTCATACGTACATCAAATGGGCCACACCAATGGGCCCCATGTATATCAAACGGGCCACACCCAATTAAAAGTGGTGGTAATGATTTCCACCATTTAAGTTCCTAAGTCCACCATAACATATGTTTCCCATCCAACATGTTCATAAATTAACGTAATGATAGATGAAGTGGAACAATTATCAACTTAATAGGAAACTCCCATGGCCCTTAGAAATTTTGAACGGTGGACGTCGTTGTCCACTACCTTAAATGGTGGGGTTCACTTGAACTTTAGGTCTAACCTATTATTATTTTTTTTTTAGCCTCAAGCCTGTTAAGACAAGCTTGCCAAATAGTTGGACGGTTTGGATGCAACACATGCATCAAGGGCGGGGTCCACATGAGTTATGGATCTGACTCATTCTTTAGCTCACGCAATGAAATGAGCTTTCAAAATGGATGGACAACTTGGATGCAACACCTGCATTGTGGTGGGTCCCATGAAGGCCCACAATCATGTACATATAATATAATGTAATATAAAATCTATATATAAAATTTATAATATATACAATAATATATATATATACACACACACACACATCAGCCCCAGACGTGGGGTGGTCCCACTGTCCAGGTGTGGACAGTGGAAGCCAAACATATACATCACCGGTGGGTTCCACATGGGGCCCACTATAACGTCTCTATATGCCATCCAACCCGTTGATAAGGTCCACAGACCTTGATGAAGAGTAAAAACAAATTTGATATTGATTCCAAAACATCTATGGACCCAAAATGGGTTTCAATAGTATACGTTCAGCCCCACTGTTTCCCCTGACGTGGGCCACCTGAGCATTGGGTGAGGCTGATTTTTAGGGGGGGCCCGCTGTTGGAAGTGGCCCACCATATGAGTGGGTTGGATGACAAATATACATCACGGTGGGGCCCATGGCTGGAGCCGTGGGTCCCTGCCCGTTTTCGCACTGACGCCAGCAGCGTCTGCTGCACAGCAGCAGGCGCTGCACCCTTTGTTTTTTTTTTTTTTTTTTTGAAAATCTCATTTTTCTGAGGTTTTTCATACATGGGACCCACATCGGAAGAATCCACCCCGTCCATTGATTTCAACAGCCCATGACAAGTCCATCAAGTCCAATATTGGACATCTTCAAGCGTATAGGAAAAATTGAGTGAATTTAAACGGTGAAAGACACTGTTTAATATGGTATGGCCCATCAGTAAGTTGGTTTGGCCTCATTTTTCGGCTCAACGCCTAAAATGAAGTGGGAAACATGATGGACAGTGTGGATCAAAGCCCTACCTTAAGGTGGGGCCTGCATGAGCAACCCACCCTAAAGTTACATTCAAAACTTATTTTTGCATTTCCATTGGTTGGACGGTACCCTCGGTTCACACTTCACTCTTCAGCCACGTCCAGCGTCCCTGGACGCTGGACGGTTGGGAAACACATACATATAAGGTGGACCCCACCTACAAATGTGCCACATGAGGGCCACCAAATGGCTTGATGTTGTGGATACAACACATATATAAAGTGGATCCCACCTACATATGGCTTGGATAGAATACATACTTCATGATGGGATCCATCCGAGTGGGCCACACGGCCACATCATCACACAAAATAGTAGACAGAGGGAGAGAGAGGAAGAGAAAGAAGCACCCACCTGTGATTTTCTCCTCCTCCTTCTGCCAAAGCATGCTAGAGCTATAAAGGATGGACTTCAACGGTTAAGATGGGCTTAGGGTGGTGGGATTGGGTGGTAGGAAGGTGGGCCACACTAGCTCACTCCCATGGAGCTTGAACGTGGGTTCTCTCATGAGATTTGCTTGAAATGAGAAAATGAGAAAGAGAGAGGAGATGTGAGGGAGATGGGATGGAAGGTATGGTTTCTTTGACTTTTGGTAAAAGGGGATGGTTAGGCATGGGTATTGTTGACTTGGTGAAGAAAGAGGTATGGGTGAGTGATGACTTGTGATGGAATGTACTTGATTTGTACATTGATTGATTGATGGGATTGATGTGATGGATTCTCGGGATTGCAACGCGGCGTTTTTCTCGAACTGAACGCAGGCCCACATATCCTGGCATGGGTATCGCCTCAGCGAGCGAGACGCGGAGTCAGAACTGCGGCGACGGCGCGGTCGCACTGGTATAAGTCTCAGGTCGATCCGACTCAGACATACAGGACACATCTCAGGGTCGCGCGCAAACGCCGATAACTGATCGCAGGTCGCCGGAATTCGATCGGGATGACTGCGGAAGCCTACGGAATAGTACAGGCTAGGATACGGGTCTTACAAAACTTCTGCACCAAATGGACGGATCAGATCATCTTAGTGGGACATTATGGTGGGCCCCAATTGTCGCAAACGGACATCGTCCATTCATTTTGATGTCCATTCATTTTGAAAAAAAAAATTGCGGGAAGGGAGAAACCCATCCTTTCAGGAATTTGTCGGGTCAAACCTGATTGACTGGGTTTCCTAACCCAGTGTTCGGCAGGTGTACACGCCCTATGCACATGCACCATGTACATGGGGTCCACCGTGAAGATTTTAATAGATCTGCCCCATCCATTCTCTATGGGGGTCCCCACCAGAGCCTCCGACTAAAGATCAGGTAGATCTAAAGTTTAGGTGGACCCCACAGCTTGATTTGGGTCTTATTACGGATTCGCATTGATCCGACGATCGGGTCATCCCAAATTTGAACATCAATGGTTAAAAGACCCTTAGAGATCATCTGTGCATTCTTTAAAATTATTGAATGGATGACCTAATTATGGATATGGATTACTTTCAACCATTGAATTTCGGCTAGAATGCACGTGAACATTTGCTTAAGCTAGGTTGCATTTATTCTAAATTTGGTTATACGGTAACACTCGAGTATTGAAAATACGGGGTGTTACATGGGGTCCATCCATGGTTGATCTTCCATCTGCGGCATATCTTTTCCATTGTTGAATCTGTGTGTGACCCATATCATATTGAGATATTTTCACGTGATTTTATCATTGATTGATTTATAAGAGATAACCTCTATTGTTGCAATGGTATATCTTTGCAAGCCTTCTTGGTGATGTATATTCCATCAGATTTGTTTGCAGCACTTAATATCTGCTGATGAAGTAGGTCATACCATCATACCACTAATTTATTTTGAGATGGAAAGTTCTAAATTAGGCATAACAGACCATCTTAGCCTATGGATTATTACAGTGAAGCTTGATGGTCATAACTACATTACTTAGTCCCAATTTGTGAAAACGTATATTGGCGGCAAGAAGAAATTAGGTTATCTCATAGGAGTAAAAAAGGAACCACTGATTAATGATCCATCTCATGAGGATTGGAAAAGTAATAACGTTATGGTTATTGCATGCTTACTTCACTCCATGCAACCTGAAATTAGTGGTTCGTTAATGTTAAATAAAACGGCTAAAGAAATATGTGATACAATTACTGAGACGTATTCCCATCATAATGATCTTCTTTTTTTAAGAAGGTTCTCTCTCTCTCTCTCTCTCTCTCTCTCTCTCTCTCTCTCTCTCTCTCTCTCTCTATATATATATATATATATATATATATATATATATATATATATATATATATATATGAAAATGACTTTACAGCTTGGGCTACACTTCAAGCCACCTCTCAGAAAAAAGGACCGAGAGGGGTCTATCATGAGGAAAAATCTGCAAAAGAAAAGAAGAAAAATAAAAAGGACTAACAAATGGACGGAGCGGGCGAGCAGGTCCTATCACTCCAAAAGGGGCTGCCTAATCAAGCCCAGCCCCACTTTGTCGAGTAGATCCAAACCATGGATATTAGGCAGGAGCTCAGAAGGCTATCTAAAAAAGGAAAGGGTCTGCAAATCACTCCCCATACAGGCCAGCCCGTCTACTGTGGAATTCCCTTCTCTTAGAATATGGATGAAAGAAAATTGGCTCGAGCTCTTAATCTTCTCTATCCTCGACACCCAATATCTCCAATGCCAAGCCACATCAGGCTTCCCATTCAATAAATCGATGACTATCTTGGAGTTTGATTCAACCAAAACCTTGCTCAGGCCCCTACTCATGTGAATTGTCAAATTGTCCCAGATCGCTCTAAGCTCTACAATATTGTTGGAGCCCAATCCAAAGCCCATCGCGAAAGCGAAAAAGAATTAGCTTTTCTCCCCTCTATAGATCCCTCCCTCTCCTGCCGGCCCAAGATTGCCTTTGGAAGAACCGTCAACATTCAGCTTACTCCAACCTGCTAAAGGAGGAATTGTAATGCCCTGAATTTTCAGAACCCGAGTATATGACTTATTCTCTAAAAACCTGAGTATTAACCTTTAATGATAGTTAAGTTCAGGTATTTTTTTTCTTTTAGAGTTAGCAGCTTAGCAAAAGATGAAAAAAATCAATATAAAGGAAAATTTGCATTTGCATTCAGAATATATGAGCGGTTGCCCATACTGACTTTATAAACCAATGTCTCTATACTAACAAATATAAGAATTTCATAATTTACACATGAAAATTAATAAAACACATATAAATTTGAGCTGCAAAATCGCACAGTTTCTCTTGGCAGATACAACCATGCATTCTTGACAATTGTACCATACTCATCAATATGAACAGGAATATCATCTAGGCCACCTGCACTACCTGTATGGTTATATATTCAATGAATGAGTAGCCAGCTCATTGTGAATTCCTCTCAAGATTACACACCACTGCATTAGGTAAGCATAGTTATAAACAAAAAGGCATTCAAAATAAGACGTGATGCAGTCTTATTAAATGCATGGATGCATAAGTGCACATCAACTGGGGATGATCATCCAGTTGGCTTTTGGGCAAAACCCATGCATGTGGCCGGTCACCAGTAAAAGTACATCATACATACGTAATGCCAAGCTCACTGAAAGTGAGCCGATAGTCGGCGGTCTAGAAGCTAGCGAAATAATACCCCCAACTAAATCTTATAGGCACGTGCTACAACATCCAGAATTAGTCACCCTTCTTCGCTCTTATGCTATGCATGCATGATTAACCCATCCGTTATTATTCCATTTACAACCATCCAGTTTAATAAAGCTCAAAAGTCACTACGGGGGGTTCATCACCTAGCATAGGCCGACAACTTAGGAATAGTAACCTGTTCCCACCATCTCTGGCTCATGAGACATCCACCTTAGGATGTTTAATGGAAGCCCATCGACTAGTGGTCAATCATAGTTCAACATATGGAACTTACCATTACATAGTTATGTAAAAATAAATCATCGAAGTCACATAGGGCAAATACTAAGTCGAAGCCACATAGGGCAAATAACAAATCGAAACCATATATAAGGAAAATATCAAATCGATGCTGCATAAGGCAAATATCAAATCGATGCGATAAAAAGACAATCCTCAAAAGCCACACAGACACAATAACCCATGGATGGTAGGCCCACTTCAATATTCACATCATTCAAAGTAACCACTAAATCGAGGGCCCATTATAAACACAATCAATCAAGTTATATCCCAAGTGTGAGTGTACATTTATAAGTGGAGTTTCGCATTGATTAATATACCAGTTTGAGTTCCATAAGCAAATCACAAGCATGGGAAAATATGCAGGATAAATATTGAGCATGTAATCTAGCATTCAATTCTAACAACTAGCACATGTAATTATAATATAAAGATATCAATTAACAACTTTAATTAAAATAAAAACTATCACTTAAGCTAATGGAAAAATGGAAAGCTTAAGGAGAAGAAATCATCACCTTATGTGTCGAATCACCAACTAATGCTGCTAGGAAGCGCGTGCACTCTTAGAATTGAATCCTATCATGGATTGTGAAGTTGTACGTGAGATCAGTGTTCTATAAACTATTTATGGTAAAGATTAATATAACCTAGGGTTTAGATTACTTATTTTTAGGGTTTTTATGTAGAATTAGCGTTTCATCCTAGAGCTTAGTCCCAGACTTAGATCTTAGGATTTGAATTATAGTTAGTGTACAATAAATTACAATGTTAATTTAATAATTAGAAAATAATTAATAACCTTAGTGTTGTAATTAATATTAGCTAACATAGTAATGATAATCATTATGATAATAATAAATACTATGATCTACTATTGAGGATAATATTTAAAAGAGTTAAATAAAGTACTACTATTTGATAATTGTAATTTTGTTTATACTAACTAGTTTTAGCATAAATAACCTACTAATAACTAATCATTGGTAATATTAATAATCCTAATAATAACATTGGTAATAATGATAATAGTACATAGAAGCAAGTCTAGAATGGGGAGAAAATGTTGACTCACCTTTGTCAACTCAGCTCGACTCAACGCAATTTAATGTGTCTTGGAGACAGACCTTACCTCTTGACTATCATCTTCTTCCTTCTTTCTGCCAAATGCATCCTACAAATATGGACCCAACCCACTTTAAGCTTAGTAGTGGGCCTAGCTTGGCCAACTCAACAAGCGGCTAAGTCAACCCAGTAACAACCTTTGACCCAACTTGATGCGGTGTGACACCACCACTCGACTCTCTCTCTCTCTCTCTCTCTCTCTCTCTGATTTTCTTCTCTCCCCTACTGGAACTTTAGCCATACCTAGAGCGTGCCCAAGCCTGACTTGACCCAGCTGGACTCGGTTCCAACCGAGTTAACTCAGATGTAACCTAAGACTCAAACTCCCTCTCCTTTATCTTCCTCTTCCTCACCCTCTCTTTCACTTTCTTCTCCTTCACCCTCCTGTTGGAAGTCCAGCAATTCCTGGGCTCATACAAAGCCTGACTGGAAGTGCCCAGATGCAACAACCCTCAACCGTGACTCAGCGAGTGTAACGACCTTGGAATTTTCTGTGCTAATCTTTCCTTAAGTAGTTGTTTTGGGGTAATTAGTGCTTTACTCGATTGCTTGTGAAATCCGCATCAATCACTTTAAATTGTATCTGCATGGCTCTAAATGTGTAGATTAGTGAGCGCTACGTTACTCTGAAATCTGGGATCCATCACTTAATCCAATTGTTCTGGGGAATTTTTGGAAGATCTGGATCAGACCTGGACCGCGCGTCGAAAGTCCGATGGCGATGATCTTAAACTGTTGCGGTCACTGAGTTGGGCTTGATCTTCACCTCAAAAATCAAGTCGATCCGATGTTCTGGGTCGATTTGATTGAGTTCGGAGTGAAGAGTGTGAGAACGGTTGGAATTTATTAAGCTTTTAATGAAATCTGAGTCGTCTCGCTTGCGCGACGATTTTAAGCTATCTGACCGTTAGCTTCTGACCCAATTTCACCCTCTGATCAGGATAGTTGGCCCAGGCATATCCTAGTGCTTGTGGACCTGATCGAGTTTCCGTGACCGTTGAATTGAGTGTGGTCCGCCATGGCTAATCTGAAGAGCCGGTCGGTACGAAAACTCAGCTTGACCTAGATCCATGGTCAAGGAGCTTAAGTCCGACCTTTCGTGGTTATAGGCCCACCAGAAGTGCTTCGTTGGATCGAGAAAGGCTTACTTTGGTTATAACCTAAGTATACCTTGTCCCTAGGATTATTTTCATCAAGAAAGGGCCTATTTATAGTCCTTAAACCCTAGCCCTCTTTTCCATACGATTTTCTCTAACCCTAGCTTGGAAAGAGAGTAGAAAAGAGAGAGAAAGTGAGAGAGATAAGTTGGTGAATCATCTTGATTTCTTCCTCGTTCTTCTTCATCTTCGAACCTTCACTTTGAATCGTTCTTCTGACGATTCTGAGTTCCTTTGGGGTAAGTTAACCTAACCCTAACCTGTGTTAGAGCTTAGATTAGACTTGGTGTTGTTGTATCTCATTTCTATCCTTATTTTAGGGTATTCTAGCGCCGTTGACGAAGGCAACTCGTCTAAATCAGCTCGGCGGTTCTTTCTTTGCTTAAGGTGCGGACTTTAATTGTATAGGTTATGGTTTTCAAGGCTTTCAATCCCAGTTAGTGATTTATTCTTGTTATGGATGACATTTCACATGCCAAATGTTGTGTTTACATTGCTTTCCTGATATACATGTGCTATATTGAGATTTATGTATTCTAAGTGTATTTATAAAGTACCGTATACGTATAAAATACGCACTTGTGTTTACCATGATTATTTGTCATGTATGTATGCTAGATGCATGTATGACGACTCCTTGGTAAAAGGAATTGTCTAAGTGCATGTATTCCAACATACGCCATGTATGTTGTTCCATGTATGCTAAGTGTTGGTAGAAATGCATGAATGATCTAAGTGTAACTGATTACACTTATTGCGGGCGTTGAGAAGTGATTCTCAATACTCCTATTGATGCGCATGTTTTCCTTTATGCAGTTACATTCCAAGTTATTTAAATTCAAGCATTACCTATGCTTACATGTATGTTAAGTTGTTATTTCTTCAAGTGATGATGTACCATGATTTGAGTTATTGTTCCATTACTGTTTTACATTCCATATGAGTAGGATGTTTGGGACTATGCCTTAGTCCAGGAGATTGGTAATTGACCCTATATTCGTAGTTGAGATTGCTTTCGCCACGTAGGACGTATTAGACGAACCCGAGCCGTATTAGAGTTGGCGGCAGTGGTTTGGCCACGCGGAGTGTTTGCGCACTCTATGTCGTTCAATTCAATGTGCGCTCGTGCTAGTCGAGTTCGTCACATAACCCGATTGTCCGATATATGTTAACCATGTATGGACGCTACTGCTTGAATCTAAGGTACCAAACTTACCAGTGAAATCTTAATAACCATGGTACCTGATCCGTTAAGACTCATGAGCCGGACATGGTGGTATGGGACACCGTGGTCGAGCTGTCGGCCTATGCTGGGGTGACAAGCCTCCCCGTAGTGACCAGTGAGCAACTAAACTCGTGAGCCGATTATGGTGGTATGGGACACTATATTCGTGCTGTCGGCCTACATTGATTGGTGACGAGCCCTTTGTAGTGACCTCGAGCATACCTGGATACCGCAAGGAGGTGACGAGCCAATCTGTGGTAGGAAGGGTATGAAAGGCGTGCATTGATTGGTGACGAGCCCTTTGCTACGACCTCAAATGTATGATCGTATGAGATATCTAGGATTGACGACCCTAGTATGGATCATTGTTTGGATAGTGATATGAGGAAGGTATCTTAGCTTCCCAATCCTGTTGTGTGAAATGGACTAATAACAACTTGGTAATCATATCCATGCACCGCATTTGCATGTGCTTTGTAGATGTGGCGCACTTTGAGGTGATGTCATGCGTAACGTAAGATGAAGACGCTGAGGGTGTACGCATGAGGGCACGCATCATGTTGCATTCATACCTGCATTAACAAGAGTACTTAGGATTTATTTAATTGTCCTGCTTTATCATTACTGTTTGATTGAGCTGATAACATGTTAACCAGTGCCTTATTGTTCCACTGAGTTGATCACTCACTCCCACGTTTCTGGGGCGGTGTTAAACACCCACCAGACTCTGTCTTAGGCCCTGATGTTGCAGATGTGGATGCGATGTCTGAGGCAGAGCGGGAGCTGGATGACGACGAGGCTGCCTTCTCCTATATGCAGTTTTCAGACGGGTTCTAGCGAGCCTCGGTCTGTTGCGCGGGATCTCTGGGATTATTTTTTCGGGAACTTAAATGATGTAACTTGATACTTATAATTTTGTTAAATAACACTTTTATTCGATCTGGTTGTATATGTAATTCAGGGATTTACACTTGTACACATTTTACTATAAGTCTTCCGCTTGCTTTATTCACTTGTCCTTGAATCATATCTGTGTTTTGACTTAATCTATTTCATGTTTTATGCACTAATACAGTCAACATACATCTCTCATTAATTATGTTGCATAAGTGATGTTTTGGAACTCGGGAGCTGAGTTATGCTCGACACCCGAATTTCAGGGCATTACAGCGAGTCAAGTCCATGAACCGCTCATGCTCTCTTCTTCTTTTTCCTGCTTCTTCCTCCTTTCTTTCCTTCTTTCTTGTTGTTTCTTCTTCTTTAATGCTTTTAGAAAGTCCAGAGGTGGCTGGACTCATCTCAGGGGAGGCCCAACTTGGCCTGAGCTTGAGCAGGAGTGTAGCAGCGACCCGTTCTCTCTCTCTCTCTCTCTCTCTCTCTCTCTCTCTCTCTCTCTCTCTCTCTCTCTTCTTCTTCTTCTTCTTCTTCTTCATCTTTCCTTCCTGCTTCTCCCTTCTTCATTTCTTTCTCTCTTCCTCCTTTTACTGGAACCTCAGGATGGCCTGAACCAGATGAGTCTGACTCAGCCATTCCCGACGCAATAGTGGCCCTCGTACTGGTCTAATGACTTGGGTGGGCCGAGATTGGTGCAACACGCACCCTCTCTTTCTCTTTTTCTTTCTTTCTTTCTTTCTTCTTCCTTCTCCTCTTCCATTCTTTTTCTCCCTAGCTACGCACAGATATGGCCAGATACATCAGAACCCTCTGCTACTCATCAAACTTGACGTAGAAGAAGACGAACTCTAACGGCAGTTTCTCCTTCACTACCTTTTTCTTCAAACCAAGGCATGTAGTGTTGAGAATAATTCAAACTCAAATGTTTAAAATTCCACGATTTACTCTCTGTTTGTTGTAACTAAGTTGGATGTGGTCAAGCCACATGTCAGTAGCTGCTTAATTCTCTCAAGTGTTAGGTGCCTCATCATATCTATAAAATAGTCTACTACGTAGTGTAAATTAACAAAAAAAAAAAAGTTAATATACTCTGCTATCCTACAATTCCAAAGAAAACAACTCTTATTGTTTTTCATGTGTGTTATTTGTGAAGTGTATTAATTGCTATTCAGTTGCTATTACTCCAACAAATTGGGTATCAGAGCTAAGTTCCACAGCGATCTGGAGCAAGGTAAAAGGTAATGGCAACCACAAGTAGTATGGTAAGCATTAATCAAAATTTTGTTCCCATTTTCAAAGGAGAAAATTATCCATTTTGGGCTATTAAAATGAGAACGATATTTATGTCTCACGATTTATGGGAATTGGTAGAGACTGGTTTTACAGAGTATAATGATCAAGAAGGAAGGGTGACCGCAGCTCAAAAGGCGGAGATGAAAGAAAATAGAAAAAAAGATGCAAAGGCCCTATCATATATCCAGCAAGCTCTGGATGACACAATCTTCCCAAGAATAATGGGAGCTAAAACATCTAAAGAAGCATGGGACTTGCTTTGAAATGAATTCCAAGGGTCAAGTAAAGTAATCACTGTAAGATTACAATTTCTCCGTCGTGAATTTGAAACTTTAGTGATGAAAAATTCAGAATTGGTTCAAGAATTTTTCACTCGGGTCACCTCAATAGTAAATCAAGCTAGGTCTCTTGGTGAAGACCTATCTGAACAAAAAATTGTTGAAAAGGTGCTTCGGAGTCTTAATTCAAAATTTGATTCCATTGTTCCTGCAATAGAGGAATCTAAAGATCTAAGCACTTTGCCTTTAACTCAATTAATGGGATCTCTTCAAGCTTATGAAGAGAGGTTACAAAAAGACACAGAAAATTCTGTTGAGCAGGCATTGCAGACAAAACTCACTGCAACTCACCCATTTAAAAAGGGTCATGGTGGTGAAGCTCGGTCAAACCAATCCTTTAAAGGGAAAGGAAAAGGCCACTACAACAACTCTAGAAACTCAAACTCCAATCAAGGTAATTGTAAATCCCCTATTCAATGTTACAAGTGCAAAAGGAAAGGGCATATTGAAAGAGACTGTTGGTATAAAAATAAGGATTCCAATGTGCCACATTGCTCAATTTGTAAAAAAATTGGGCATGCTGGAAAAGATTGTTGGTATAAGCCAAAAGATAAGGCAAATTTCCATGAAGAAAAATGTGATGATGAAAAAACTGATGAAGAAAGCCTGTTTCTTTCATGTTTTACTGCATGTACTGAAAATGTTTGGTATCTAAATAGTGGTTGCAGTAACCATATGACAGGTGATAAATCATTATTTGTTGAGATGGATGAGACTATTAGGTCTCAAGTACGGATGGGAGGTGATAATCAAGTTCAAGTGCGAGGTAAGGGAACTATTTCCATAGACACCAAATCTGGTAAGAAGCTTATTCATGATGTTATGTATGTTCCTGGCATTGCTCAAAATTTAATCAGCTTGGGACAATTGATGAAAAGAGGACTTTATGCTATTTTTGATGAAAATAAATGCATGATATTTAATAAGAAAAACAAGGAATTAATAGTTTCAGTTGAAATGACTGATACTAAAATGTTCCCTCTTAAATTTTCTGATCTCACCATCAATGCTTTTAATGTTGAATCTAGTGATGCCTCGGGGCTATGGCATAAATGATATGGCCATCTAAACTTTCGTGGGCTAAATTTACTACATAAAAATACAATGGTTGCTGGTTTACCCATGGTGACAAATGATGGAAAGTTGTGTGAAGCATGTGTATTTGGAAAACATCATAGAACTCCCTTTCAAGTGGGTAAATCTTGAAGGGCAACTGAGCCTTTGATGCTTGTACATGCTGATATCTGTGGTCCTATGAGTACATCCTCTTTTGGTGGATGTAGATATTTGCTATTATTTGTTGATGACTTTACTAGAATGTCATGGGTGTATTTTCTTGAAAAAAAGTCTGATGCTCTTTCATTTTTCATACAATTTCGGGCTTCTGTTGAAAAACAAAGTGGCTATTCTATTAAAAAATTGCGTACTGACCGGGGCGGTGAATTTACTTCAAAAAAATTCTTTATGATGTGCAAAAGTGAGGGTATAAATAGAGAACTCACGGCAAGCTTTACCCCACAACAAAATGGGGTCGCGGAACGAAAAAATCGAATAATCGTTGAAACCGCAAGGTGTATGCTGAAAGAAAAGGATCTACCAAAGACCTTTTGGGCTGAAGCCATCGCAACTTCGGTTTATTTATTAAACTGATTTCCTACCAATGTTGTCACAGGAAAAACCCCATATGAAGCTTGGTTTAGGAGAAAACCAAATGTGAGCCATCTTGGAATTTTTGGATCTATAGCCTATGCTCATATTCCTTCGCAAAAAAGATAAAAATTAGATGATAAGAGCAAAAAATATATTTTTATTGGTTATAACGATGAAACAAAAGGCTATAGACTCTATGATCCCAAAACTAAGATTTTGACCATTAGTCGAGATGTTATCTCTAATGAAAATGGTGCCTGAAATTGGAAAAATAGTGCCAAAAATACTCTTTTGGTTGTTGATCATAAAGAAATCACATCTTATGTACCACCAAATGAGTTTCATCCACCACCTTCACCACATATTGAATCAAGTGAATCGCCTCCAAGAAGAGTAAGAAGTCTTACTGATATTTATCAATCATATGATTTTGCCTTCTTTTCTTCAGAACCCACATGTTTTGAAGATGCAGTGACAAAAGAAGAGTAGTATGATGCAATGAAGGAAGAAATTGATGCTATTGAAAAAAATAAAACATGGAGATTAGTTGATTTGCCCCCAGGAAAAGAAGCCATTGGACTGAAATGGATTTATAAATCCAAATTCAATCCTGACGGATCTTTGAAAAGGCATAAGGCTCGTTTAGTTGCAAAAGGTTATACTCAAATTCCTAGCATTGATTTTTTTGAAACCTTTTCTCCTGTTGCTCGATTAGAAACCATTAGAACTGTTTTATCTTTAACATCTCAAGAAAGTTGGCATGTTTATCAATTTAATGTCAAATCAGCTTTCTTAAATGGTGAGTTACAAGAAAATGTATATGTAGAACAGCCTGCAGGATTTAAATTCAATGGGATGGAAAATAAAGTTTACAAATTGGAAAAAGCTTTGTATGGACTCAAACAAGCTCCAAGAGTATGGTACAGTAAGATCGACAGGTACTTCCTTGATACTAATTTTAAGAGAAGTGAAAGTGAACCTACTCTTTATGTGAAAACTCAAGGTATGGAAATCCTTATAGTTTGCTTATATGTTGATGATATGATATATACAGGCAATTCTATAAGTTTGATGAAGCAATTTAGAGAAAATATGATGTCTAAATTCGAAATGACTGACTTGGGCCTTTTACATTATTTTTTAGGCATGCAAATTATTCAAGATTCCAATGGTATTTTTGTATGTCAAGAAAAGTATGCTCATGATATATTAAAAAGATTTTATATGACTAATTGTAATCCTGCAAAAACTCTCATGAATACAAATGATAAACTTATGTTAGAAGATGGGGTAGACAAAACTAATGGAAAAGACTACAGAAGCTTGATTGGTGGACTAATCTATCTCACTTATACAAGGCCAGATATAATGTTTGCAGTGAGCCTTCTTTCCTGATTCATGCAAAATCCAAGTAAACAACATATGGGAGCAGCAAAAAGAGTCCTACGATATATTCGTGGCACATTGAACTTTGGAATCAGGTATCGCAAGGTGAGTGATTTTAAACTCATGACTTATACTGATAGTGATTGGGCCGGGTGTGCAGATGACAGAAAAGGCACTTCGGGATTTTCACTTAGTCTTGGATCCGGAATGATATCATGGGCGACTAAGAAGCAAGAAACTACCGCACTATTAAGTTCGGAAGCCAAATACATTGCTACCACAAGTGCCGCTTGCCAAACAGTATGGCTTAGAAGGATCTTATCCAATTTGAAGGCAAAACAAGAAGAAGCTACGGTAATCTACTACGACAACAAATCTACCATTGCAATGATAAAAAATTCAGCATTTCATGCAAGGACTAAACATATAGAAGTACGTCATCACTTCATAAGAGAACTCGTGAAGAAAGGAGAAATCAAGTTGGAATACTGCAATACCGAGGATCAAATTGCAGACATTTTCACTAAAGCACTTTCCTGGCAGAAATTTGTCAAGTTACGAGAAATGCTCGGAGTTGAGGTTGTTTGAATTAAGAGGGCGTGTTGAGAATAATTCAAACTCAAACGTTTAAAATTCCACGATTTACTCTCTGTTTGTTGTAACTAAGTTGGATGTGGTCAAGCCACATGTCAGTAGCTGCTTAATTCTCTCAAGTGTTAGGTGCCTCATCATATCTATAAAATAGTCTACTATGTAGTGTAAATTAACAAAAAAAAAAGTTAATATACTTTGTTATCCTACAATTCCAAAGAAAACAACTCTTATTGTTTTTCATGTGTGTTATTTGTGAAGTGTATTAATCGTGTTTCAGTTGCTGTTACTCCAACATGTAGATGATAAGGGTCAATCTAGGGAAGCTTGTAGGAGTAAGAAAATGGAGCTCCATTGGCATTTTCCTGGTGGGTTCGAAGGGAGGAAGAAACGGCTGTTCTTAAGTGTAGCCATAAGATATGGAAAGGGCAGCGTTTTTAGTATGATTTTTAGGGCTTCTGGCATATAAGAACGTTGGATTGAATGGTCTAGATCGATTCAGAGGGGTTCTTAGCAGTGGATGGGTGGCTGGATCGTGCCAGTGCACCAATAGGTCCTCCCACGTCTGTTCTCTCTCTCCATCTCTTTCTTTTATAAAAACCTAGGTTTGAAGGGCTAGGATTGCATGATACGGACGGCTAGGATTGAGAGAGGAGGGCTCACGCAGATTACCAGCTTGACAAACCAAAGGAGAAAAAGTTTTCATTTTCAGAACTGCCGCACGTGCCTCTGTTTGGGATCGAGTTTGAGTGCATGCACGTGTGCGTGAGTGTGTACGGACGACGTAGATTTGGTCAGCCCCACCCCTGGACCATATGAATAGCTTAGATTAGATCAAGGTGGCCCACATTAATCACAATGGGTTGGTTTTGAAGGAGCTGGAAACACAATCTTATTGCACGCCATCCCCTTACGATCGACGTCGTGTGCACGCACGGGCTTTCCAACATGCGAAACGTATGAGGTTTGGGTCTCTTGTGGCCCCTCTACCAGATGGATGGATCAGATTGTCTAAACGGGTCCTGATGGTGGGCCACCAACCAACACACAGACATCCTCCATTTAAGAACGCCCATAGGCGGGAAATCTCCCCCATTTTTGCAAGACGTCGGGTCAAAGATAGTTTCACCCGACCTTTGGTTTAGTGCACCTCGGCTGCACACATGACGTGTACACCCACCGTAGATGGTGGGGTCCACATGGTTGTTTTGCTAATCTACTCCACCCATTCGTTTCTAGGAGTCCACTTAGGACCTTTGACCAAAGATCAGGTACATCTAAAGTCTAAATGGGCCATACTTTAGGATTCGTGCATCTAGTTGACATGTTCATGTGATCTAGCGGTCCGATGATTTTAAATCTGATCCACACCAACCATGCAATCGGTTGGTCCATGTAAGGCCATGAGCCCAAGAACGAGGCTGATCTAACATTCAAGTGGGCCCTATAACTTGATGATTTCATGTTCGATAAGTGGTTTGTGGGACCCATAGAGGCATTTCAGTAAATCCAATCCACCCATTTGTTTAGTAAGGTTAATTAGGGTTGGGGGTTAGATGTGTGGTCGATCAAAAGGTTCAAATGGGCCATACTTTTAGGCCTTGGTGTTTGATTATGGATTCTCGTCGATCAAATGGCCAGATTAAATTCAAATCTGACCATCAATGGTGATTAGGGCTTCCAATCTAATCTAAATGGATTCTTAAGGGTTATCCTCATATCAGGTGGTCAAATTGCATGATTAGGTGATAATTTGATAAAATGGTGTGAAGGACATGATGAACGGTGGATCTCATGACCCGAGTTTCTAAATCTAAGATGGTCGGTTAGATTTGTCTATCAAATCAAATTAAAATCCTAATAATAGGTTTTTCTAATGATGTGGTGGTCCATCTTGAAAAATATTAGATGGATGGTTTATTACGTGGAAGTGAACTGCTTTCGACAGTTGAATTTAGCCTAGAATGAGTGTGAACGTTTAAGTAAGCTAGGTTAGTGTTCATACTAAGTTGGGTGACATGGTAACACCCGAGTACTGAAAAGTATGGGGTGTTACAGGAATCCATTTAACAAAGTTTGCTACCATTCTTGAAGGGGGCAAAGCCTCAATCCCCAGGTCCTAGAATGTGAGATTCATAATCAACGAATATACCTCAGGCCTAGGAAGGCCTTGGGACAAACTTTTAAGCCACTAGGACGCACGCAGGATGGCCTTGGAAGGCCGGACATCCACCCCATCAAATCTAGCTTCATTCATGCTCTTCCAGATTTCCCATAGAATGATGTTTGGGCCCAGCCCACGCAGGGTTGCAATGCCACCCCTAGGAATTGGACCGAGCCACCAAGAGCACAACATGTCCTCCAATGTAAGATTATCCATAACTGTGATGCCAAAAATGGACCCAAAGTGCTGCCAAACTGCCCTCGCCAAGCTACTGAACAGAATGAGATGGGGGAGGGATTTCAATGCCGGACGCTGATCCCCTGACGCATCGCAACAAACACATTTTGACGCCATGGTGATCCCTATGGACTGAACCCTACTATCTGATGGTGTCACTCCATGCAATAGCCTCTAAACAAAGCAAGATATCTTGGGAGGCATTTTGGAATGCCAAACCCAGTCCACCCAGCTCTTCCTCTACCCTCCAAATCTATAGGCTGGCCATGTTGATTTCACCAAGAATTCTCCTGACAGCTCAAGGGGTGAAAAGAATGAATCGGGGCCCTCTAAGGTATAGAAACCCCCCTAGAAAAGAAAATCAATGTCCTTTTGGGGGAGATAGAAGAAGCCCGCTGAAGGGGGAAAAGGACCAGAAGCGCCTAGAAAATCCCTGACCTTTAAGTTCTGTAGCGAAATTGGGACGGGCCTGGTAACACGCTGAACTAACGAACCAAGACTGGACCAATTATCTCGCCACAAGCTGCACTCCTCTTGCCCCAGATGGCATTGAACAGAGTCCTCCAGCAGCTGGAAAGAGGATCTTATGCTTTTCCACATTGGGGAGGGGGAAGACGAGGCAGATGGGCCACCTCCACGCACCAACAAATCGTGGAGATATTTGGCTCTCATCAGCAAAGCCCATGAACTAGTAACATGCCTGAATTTAATTGCCCATGCTAGCTTAAGCCTGAACGCCACCAAGATCTCTTTAAGGGGCCTAAAGCCCATCCCACCTTCACTCTTTAGGCCTGGAGATCTTGATACAGCTGACCCAGTGCAGCTTCTTGCTCCCATCATAATGATCTTGCACATACATATCAACTTGATCGTGGGGTTACCAATATGCATTAAGGCGACATGTCCATCAATTTATATCATGCTTACTTTAGTCAGCGTTGGAAAGGGGTTGATATGCATGTCATTGTTATCATTAAAGAATTGCGTAAATGGCTTGGAAAAAGACATACTTTCAAGTTTTTAGGAGTTCTTCATTTGAATTTTGAATGTCAATGTGTTCAAATACTAGGGCGTGATTCCTTGTCATCACTTTATTCTGTTTATATAACTATGTGCATAATGAGGTTGGTCAGCGTGCATCACTATTACCTGCTTCGATCCTTGACAAGTCAGCATTTGTGGATGGACATAAGCCAGGTCTAGGAGGGCACACTAGTTCTAGTTCCTCAACTCGAAACATTAACCTACACTTATTGTGGATGACCTTGTCACACTCCTGACTCCTGTTATGCTCTTCATGCTCACATTCGTCCATCGTATCGACCTAAGGCTGGAGTTAATAATATTGCTATTGAGGAGGAGACTAGTGCACCTGTTGCCTCTGCAAATCAAAGTTTACTGTCGAATTCTAAGACCTCTATTAGCCATGGCATTTTTGCTCTCTCTACATTTGTGGAACCATTGAGAGTTCAATCAGGTATCATTGCAAACAATGTGTCCCATTCACCTGCATCATGGATTATTGATTCTATTGTTATGCATTACAGGGCTAGCCAAAATGGTAATTTCCTCTCTTCTTATCCTTCTTAGCATATACATTTAGCCGATAGGTCCTTTTCTACTATGTCTGGGCATGACTCCTATAGCCTATCTTTTTAATTTACACTACCTTTTGTTCTTCATGTTCCGACCTTTCCAACTAATTTACTTCTAGCGGGTGCTTTAACCAAACAAGTACATTGTTATGTGATTTTCTTTCCCACTCAGTGTCTTACGCAGGATATATTGACATAGCAGAAGATTGGTGGTGGACGTGAACGTGATGGTGTGTACATGCTTGATGTGAACCCAGAGTTTTATCCTCCAATTGTTACCTTGTCAATAAAAGATGGTGAACAAAACTCCCCTTTGGTACTCTCACTTTGGTCATTCTTCAATCCGTTCTCTTCATTTGTTATTTCTTGATAAAATAAATAGTTCAAAAAATATTCAGTGTGAGGCATGTGCTTTCTCAAAGCACACTCATACATCATATCTTTCAAGTGAATGTAAGTCTGTTTTTCTATTTCTACAAGAAAAGGGGCTTTAGCCTTGGTTCAAAACCGTGGCTAAAAAGGTTAAAAACTAAGGTTAAAACCTTTAGCCTCAGTTATCCAAACCGAGGTTGAAACCCCCGTGGCTAAAGGCTTTAGCCTCAGTTTTAGCAACCGAGGCTAAAATGACTTTTATAGCCTCGTTTCTTCAAGTGAAGTTAAAAGAATCTTTTTAGCTTCAGTTTTCTCAAAATAAGGCTAAATCAAAATTTTAGCCTCCATTATTTCCAACTGAGACTAAATCTAAAATTTAGCCTCGGTTTCCTCTAATTGAAGCTAAATTTATTTTTAACCTCGGTTCTCAATAACCAAGGCTAAACCCTTTAGCCACAGGAGTTGTAGTCTCAGTTTAGGTAACTGAGGCAAAACTGAGACTAAAGATAGATTTAGCCTTTGTTGGCATCAACTGAGGCTAAATCTAGTTTCTATCAACAAAAGCTAACAATATTATAATCAACCAATGATTGAACCTGTGCATGTTTCACCCATTTAACATCCATCAAGACAAAAATCAGCACAATACCAACAAAACAATTAATGGTCTATTTAAAGTTTTCAAAACAAACAAACTGTCATTGCTGTTGCTGCTGTACATCCAGGATTTCTGTCATTGCTGCTGCTGCCGGCTTCATTGAGAGAATTTTTCCTTGGTTGTGTTTTTTTGGGAATTGCACCACAGGGCACTGAGACTGGGACTTCTTCTTCTTCTTTTTCTAGAGATCTTGTTTCCTTCTTCTTCTTTTTCCACAGGAAGACAAGGTTTTCCTATTTGTGGCAGCTTGATTATGAATCCCGTTTGTTTGTCAAAGCAGACAGTGGATTGAATGTTCTAGCATGAGTCACAGTAGGCTGTAAAGAAAGGCAATTAAGACCACTCAGTGAGAATAGAACCAAACATTGAAGTGCGGTTAATGTTTCTGTTTGAATTTTACTAGATCTTTTTATAAACTAAAGGCATGTTTGCATGCACTGTTCAAATGAATTGCAATTAGAGGTTGGCTTACATAAATTAAGAATAGAAAAGGCGGTTAACCCAAAAAATAAGTGGCAGATGTACCATAGGGGAAGCAATCTAAACGGCTGGATCACTCATATCAACAATTGCTCCGTCATTATCAATGTCGGCCGCTGCATCACCAGGCTCGCCCAAGCTATCGCCGGGTTCCATGTCCATCACGCCTGCCACATCAACACTGTCTTGTGGTTGGGCCCCATCTGGCACCAGCTCTCATTCTTCCCTCTCACTTTCGTCTTCTTCAGTGGACTATTGTGGATCATCATTCGCTTCACTAACTTGAAGACGCCCATCAAACATTTCAGCTGTTTCTCCTGGCTTCTCTGAGAGCTCTTCTACAGTTACATCATATGTGTTCTGTAGTATGGGTTCATTTGGCTCCTCTGCCAGCTCCTTCACAGTAAACGGCCTCATCATTTGAACCATGAACTGGGTCATCCGGCATCATGCATCTCCTCTACGACTAGAGGCAATTCAAGATTTTCAGGAGGGTGGGTGGGTTCTTCATTACCATCTTGAGGGGAACATGAACCTTTCGACTTCTTCATCAGAGGTGCCACATCAGAGCAGGCTTCTTGTGTGTTTGGACAGGCTCTATAACCTCTTTTTTTTTTTTTTTGTCAATCGGACCAAGTTTATAATCATTCTCTTTTTGGGTTGAGCTCCTTTCTTATTTGCTTGGCCGTTTTGTAATGACAATCATTTCATGATTATCTGAAATTTAACTATCTGTGGTATCAATATAATAATTAATAATAGCTTGTATGAACTACAGAGCTACTATTGATTGTAAAAATTATATACTTTGACCTACAAGGCCCTATTTGGTTGCCAGTTAAAATTGATTTCATCTCAATATATATTAGAGATCATGGTTTATATAAATTATGAGTTGTGAAGATTATTTTTAATCCTTAGCAATGGCTCTAATGCATTGTTACTGTTAGCTAAAATGAGATGAAACTCATTTTTAAGTGGCAACCAAACAGGGCCTAAGTGTTTATTTCCTGCATGGAACTTCAATCTCTTTGCATGCAAGACTTTGTTTGTTTTCTTTTTCCCAATGGGTAATGTATCTATTAAAAACATCAAAGGAGATGGTATGCAACCATAGCTACAATAAAACTACATAAAAAAAGAAATACACCCACCTTAGCTAAGCATAGATTTATATGGCCTAGCATTTTTCGTACACGTTGACATCATCATCATCTTTAGCAGTATCAGCTTCATGGTCGGCTTTACAAGTCCTGTGTAGCTGGTGCACTACACTGTGTAGATAACCTGTCCAGGAAGTCAGGCGGGAACAAATCATCAAGTGGCCTGCATTCAGTGTGTACGTATGAGCAGCAGAATCATGACAATACCAATCACCCTCAGGTACAGTTACCCCCAGACCAACACAATAAGTATGAGCAGCAGAATCACAGAGGTCACAAAGCAATAGAAGATTATCATCCTTAGAGCTTTGGCGTTCAATACAAAGGGTTTGTGCATAGGGGTCATAAGGTCTAACTGTTCCATTTCCAAGATGATGGTAAACCTACAAAATAATCCAAAGCAAACAAATATTAGACACAAATAAGCATCAATATAAAGTTATTCGAAGAGATGTGCATGCACATGCTAGATTTTACAGATGTTGATGCCAGGTCGACCAATATAATGCAGATAGAAGGTCTTACAGAAATAGTAATCTCAGACAATCTGCTCAATGTGCACCAAGAAAGAGGTCAGAAAAATGAAGCGACTTCCAGGAGGCATAATAATCTAACATTATTCCCCATTTTCTTTTTTGAGACAACTATTTTTGGAGGTCTTTTCGAGATCTATGAAGGCCACTCATATAAGTTTTTTGCCAGAATTGATCCATTCAGGACTAAAATTATGGGCCAAAAATCGGTGATGGAAACTGTAAAATTGTGGTCACAACACTCTTAGCCAGGTCATCAGCTACAGCATTAGCCTCTTAGAAAAGGAATCTGAAAAAGCAATAACCAGATCCCCTAATGTTGTTTATGCAAAAGAACCAGACCAATAGTCCACAATCAATGAAGAAAATATGAGATTCGATGATTCGGATCTTCCAATTTGGGAGATTTTCTGAGCATGGTCCATCCACAATGGTGGCCCTCTGATTAATGGCTTGGATAAACTTGGGTTCGCATGAACCAACAAGGTGTAAAACAGGGAAAGTTCCCTGTTTGTCACAAACAGGAATTTTAGCCTCAATATAAAATTGTGGTTGGAGTTGAAAGTTAGTCTGTTGCATAGTATTAAATAGTAGCGAATAAATAATAGATTTTGGTTCCTTTCAGTTTTGCTAATAATAAATAGAAATCAGAAGAAGAATAGTTTTGATGCATTCTCCCTTTTAAGGAGTTCTTTGACGAAAACAGTACATGGATGCTTTAATTCAACGTTAGTACTAGAAGCAGATAATCTACAATATCAAAATATCCCAGTACTTATTATAGTCATGATATATGCAAGAGGTGTGATATTAGTTTGTAGGTAGCAGGAAATGTATAAGATAAATGGAATACTATCAGCAATCTGAACATTTTTTATCAGTCGATGTGCAATAGTGCCACATAGCTTTTCAAAAAACAGTGAAATAAAGCCCCTGGTATTTCAGTTGGCATAACAAGAAATATTGATCCTATTGCTACCCAACCCTGTGATTTTTCTTTCCTTGTTTTCTTGCAGCTAAAAGCTCCAAGTTTTAAACCATAATCCACATGCCTAAGTGACTTGCCAAGCTGCTGATTATTCAACCAAAGTACAATCAAGCACTAGCATTGGTATAGATGCATTCCAAAATCAAATTGCGGAAAATACTTTTTTTAGAAATAAATGGAACAAGGTACCTTTAAAATAATAATAATAATAATAATAAGAGAACATGGTTACCTAAAACATTATCCCGTCTAATGCCATTGCATTGCTCACTTCTTCAACAGTTCTCATAGCCACAAAAGCAAACTTCTTCTCATGATTGATGTACACATTAACCACAGCATCGCCTATAAAAGCAAATGCCTTAAATCCGTTCCCTTCTATATTGCATGACAAAAAGGTATTATCTCAAACTATGAACAGAAGAAAGAAACTGCAATACTAATACAATATACCGACCAGGACTAGCATGATGGGGATTTTCTCCTCATGGCTCGATCGGTCGAGTGTCTCGCACAACCGGTCGAGGGTGGTGCTCGACTCAACCAGCAACCAATTTTGTTAATTCTTCCACGCTACTCGACCAGTCGAGGAGTCTGCTCGACCGGTCGAGGACCCTGCTCGACCAATCGAGGTTACACAAATTCATGTCTAAATTTTGTACGGACTGCGTAAATTTGAGGCGGTTTTCATAGAGGTGCAGAAAGGAGTTTCCTAAACTATAAATATGGGTCCCTAGGATTGTTCTAGGGTATGCAAGAAAGTTTCTTAAAGCTTTGCAAGTGTTTGCTAAAGGGTTTAGGGCTATCAAAGGTGTATGAGAGAGAGAGAGAGAGAAAGGAAGCTTATGGAATGGAGGTTCTACTTGTAGAGGTGATCTACTGTGCACTTGACATCTCAGTGCTTCTACGTCCTCGTAATCAATAAGATCTCTCCGTTTTTCTTTATTCTCTTATTATTTATCCACTCCTACGTGAGTGAAGAAGCTTAAATTTAAGCGGTGTGTGCTTGTGATCGGTTGTAACATTCTACTGCAAGTGACTTGTTGCACTGGACGAGGTCCCGTAATTTTGACCTCTTTGAGGATTTTCCACGTAAAAATCTCATGTCATGTGGTTTGTTCTTTGATTTATTTCATTGCTTTATTATCCCATAATTCTTGTGATTTGAGAGGCTAAATTCTAAGGTTTTGTGCAACGGCCCCCCAACAAAGTGGTATCAGAGAGACCAGGTTGGTTGAACGGAGTGGGATCGATTCTGAATTATGGAAAGTGGCTCATTAAGGATGACCAGTCTCAATGATTCTAACAGGACCATATGGAAGGCTAAGATGGAGGACTTGCTTTATTGCAAGGACTTGTATGCTCCAATCTTAGGCATATCAGCAAAAATAAAGGATATGACAGATGATGATTGGAAGAACTTGGATCGGAAGGGGGTGGGGTTTATTAGACAATTATTAGACAATGGCTGTACGATTCCGTATTTTACCATGTGTCTATAGAGACCTCAGCCGCTAGCTTATGACTGAAACTGCAAGGGCTGTATGAGAGGAAGACAGCTGGCAATAAAAATTTTCTAATAAGACGACTTGTGAATTTCAAGTTCAAAGATGGTGGTTTTGTGGCTGAGCACATGAATGAAGTCAGCAATATATTGAACCAGCTCTCCGCTATGAAGATGGTCACGGATGATGAATTACAGGCTTTACTATTGCTTAGCTCATTGCCTGATAGTTGGGAGACATTAGTGGTGTCTCTGAGTAATTCCACGCCAAATGAAAAAGTGTCTATGAAGTAGGTAACTAGTTGTCTCTTCAATTAGGAGACAAGGAGGAAGTCTCAGGGGTAATACAAGATCAGGGGGAGAGGAAAGGACGGGAAGGCCCGAGATAAATCAAGAGGCAAGTCGAGTACCAGGAAGGATGCTGAATGCTGGAATTGTGGCAAGAAGGGCCACTATAAGCATGAGTGTCATAAGAAGAATGACAAGAAAGGAAAAGGAAAGGAGAATGAAGATGAATCAAACTCCACTGCGGTCGCTTTAGATGGCGACATTGTAGTTATTCTTTCAGTAGATCATGATGTTTGTCTCACGGCTACGAGTCAAGACACCGACTGGGTGATAAAGTTAGGAGCCTTGTTTTATGCGACTCTACGCAGGGATTTCTTCACAAGCTACAAGTCAGGCGACTATGGGACCGTGAAGTGGAAAATTCTGGCATATCAAAGATCATAGGGGTCGATGATATTTGTGTGAAGACCGATGTGAGCTATACATTAGTTCTCAGGGATGTGAGGCACATTCCAAACCTTCGCCTCAACTTGATGTCGACGGGAAGGTTTGATGATGATGGCTATGAAAGTCATTTTGCTAGTGAGTGCTGGAAGCTCATCAACGGTTCGTTGATCACAGCCAAAGGAAAGAAGTGTTACACCCTTTATAAGGCAAGTGTTAGTGTGTGAAAGGGTAGGTTGAACGCAGCAGAAGATTCAACTATTGACATGTGACATAGGCGTCTAGGCTACATGAGTGAAAAATGGCTTCAACTACTAGCGAGGAAGCAGCTCCTTCCAGACGTGACGGGTATACCTCTCAAAACCTATATTGATTGTTTATTAGGGAAATAACATAGAGTTTCTGTCATGCCCCAAACTCAAAACTGAGATTTATAGGAACCCCGATCACCGAATCCGGTGCCGACAGCCTCCGTAGTACCCCATTCTCGGCTCCCAGTGCCTATATGCCAGGTTCCAATCCTGAGATCCTACAAGGAGGATTTTCAACATCAATTTATCTCATAAGAAGCATAACCACAAGTTTACCCAAATCACAAAAGCAACATCATCATCACATATCCACTAATATAAACATTTGAATACAATGCTGAAAGGGAAATACATATGTTAAAATCAAAGCTCCAGAAGTCAACTACATGCTCCAAGTTCTAGGCTGCTGCAACCTAACATCACCTGCACGCATCTATCGTACATAAACTTATAGAAAGCTTAGAGGGTGGAGTAAGTGTGTGCACAAGATAAGTGCCAAGTATTTAACATAACGCCATAATTATACAATATAGGAAATACTGGTAAGATCATGAATCATACGATATCAAAGTAAAGCGAAAATACTGACAAGTCCATGAGTCAAACAATATCAGAGTACGCAATACAGATCAGCTATACAAATGAGGAGTCATAAAAAGCCAAATATCATATGCCGAGGATGCAATACAATATACAATTCCTGATGAGTTCACAAATACCGTCAACCGTATCTAGACCATATAAATGTAGAAACATAGTAACCCAAAATGTCATATGCCGCGGATGTAATACAATATGCGGTGCAAATGGAACGACCATGCTGGAGTGTGAAGTAGTGCGCCCTAACCGAAATCCTGACATGGTGAAGGTACACGTAACAAATAGTTACGCACCACCAGCCCAAGTAGATAGTGAATGAATGAATGAGTATGCAACTCCTACTCCACAAATCAGTATTGTATATCTCTGGGATCATCACCGGGGTCTATTACACTCTACATGCAAATCGCTGCCCACTGACATGCGACCATGCAAGTGGAAGAGACCTCACTTCCACCTGGCCAGTACTCAGCCAATATCTACCTGGCACGTCGATAGTGGACCCATTCACGAGATAGTCAAACTCAAACTAGCTATGCCCCCTACTCTCGGGCAGGTAAGGCCACACCCCTCCCAACCGACCATGACATAGTGGGAAGCGCGGCCTCCTGGTATTCGATACTCGGGCGCTCATGTATCCACTCGGTCTCGACGTTGGGGCATCTCCTGGCCTTGAAGGTTTAGGGACTTTCACTCACGGACATCCAAAGTGCCCAGATGCTCGAACCAAATATTTTTGGTGTCCCATCTAGTCATCCACGATATGCCTGTTGAGGTCACAACCCTGATGCCGCCAGGACATATAATAATCACTACCACGCAATGTAAGATGCATGAGTCATGTAGTCCAGTCATGCATCAATCCTGCGCATACCGTGCGCTCATGTGGGACAACTCCACCTATCAGGGAGTCCCATAAATCATCCGTACTATGACGTTTGTAATGATTAATTACATCTCACAATAAACATGCAGATGATGCGTATGGGCATGTATCATGATGCTATGCTGTCACATACTCATAATCGGTATCAATAACTGACATCAACAATCGGCCTCGACAATGTGGACATTTAACCAACATTGCCCCCAAGAAATGGCCCTCATAGAGCCTAACATATAGTGGACCCATGGCCTCACACAAGTGCCTAATATACAACACCATGGGTCTCACTTAAGAGCTTAATACACATTATGATGGGCCTTTCACATGGGCCTAATATACATCACAATGGGCTCCATTGCCTGGCCCTCAAATGCACCACAATGGGCCTCATTACATAGGCTTCATATACATCACATTGGGCCTTAAATACGGGCTGAATACACATCAAAATGGGCCTCAAATACGGGCCGCATATACATCACATTGGGCCTCAAACATAGGTTAAATACACATCAAAATGTGCCTCAAATGCAGGCCGCATATACATGGGTTAAATAAACATTAAAATGTGCCTCAAATGCAGGCCGCATATACATCACATTGGGCCTCAAACATGGGCCGAATGCACATCACAATGGGCCTCAAATATGGGCCGCATATTCATCACATTGGCCTCGTCAATTGGCCTCAACAATCGGAATCGGTAATCAGCTACAACAATCAGAATCGCCAATTGGCCACGACAATTGGAATTGACAATCGGCCATGAAAATTAGAATCGGCAATCGGCCACGACAATCGAAATCGGTAATCGGCCATGAAAATCAGAATTGGCAATCGGCCATGAAAATCAAAATTCACAATCGGCCACGATAATCGGAATCGGCAATCGGCCATGAAAATCAGAATCGACAGTCGACCACGACAATCGTAATCGACAATTAGCCACGACAATCGGAATCGGCAATCGGTCATGAAAATCGAAATCAGCAATCGGCCATAAAAATCAAAATCAGCAATCGGCCATGAAAATCGAAATCGACAATCGGCCACGACAATCGAAATCGGCAATTGGCCACGACAAGCGGAATTGACAATCGACCATGAAAATCAAAATCAGCAATGGACCATGATAATCAGAATCGGCAATCGACCATGATAATCAGAACCGGCAATCGGCCATGAAAATCAGAATCGGTAATCGGCCACGACAATCGAAATCAGCAATCGGCCATGATAATCGGAATCGACAATCAACCATGATAATCGTCCTCGATTGATAATCAACCTCGATGAGAATGGGGCTAACAAGGCCTAAGGGAAGGTCACAATGTGGACATTAAACCATCATTACCCATCAATGTGGACATTTAACCAACATTTCTCCCAAGGAGTGGCCCACATAAACATCATTATATACATCATGGCAAAATCACGTGTCACATCGGGCCTTGAATACACAACAGGTGGGCACTACACTAGGGCCTCAAATACACAACATGGGTCTCATCACACGGGCCTCATTTACACAACAAATGGGCCCTACACCTAGGCCAAAGATACATTATGATGGGTCTCATGGATGGTCTGCAATATACCACATTGAGCACCATCATATGGGCCGCAAATACAACACTGTGGGCCGCACAAATGGATGGCATAGATATACAATACACACAACACGGCAGGCTGCATACATGGGCCTAATATACTGTAACGTCTCAAAATAATTCGTACAAAGACCCGAGTACCACCTCAAGCAGAAATCACTAGGGACCAAATCCTTTAGGAATTAGATAAGAATTAAGTAAGTGTCAAACTAGATTACCTGTGAAATCAGCACGAATCACTTTTAATATGAACTGCAAGACACAAAACTAGCAGAATCGCTAATGCTATGTTACTTAAAAACCTAGGATCAAACCCCAAAGCCCAGTTGCTCTCGGGAGCACATTGAAACTCCGTATCGGACCTGGACCGCGCGTCTAAAGTCTAATTACTGCGAAACTATACACTAATGCCTGCCTTATTGGGCTTGACAACTATCTCAGAAATCAAGTCCTAATAGTATCCAGAAATACACAATTTGAGCCCAGAGTGAAGGGTGTGAGAAATGTGAATAGCTTTAGGAAATGAACTGAAACTTAAGTGAATTGAGCCGTTCGCTTGCAGGCCAAATCTAAGTTTTCAGACCGTCAGATTCTGACCCAAATACACCCTCGAATCAGGGAAATTTTCCAACACATGTCAGTGTACTTGTGGCCCTGATCGAGTGTCGATGACCATTGAATTGAAACTGACCCTACATGGTGGATTTGTAAATCCGATCGGACCGAAAACTTAACTTAACCTAGATCCAATGTCAGGGAACTTTTCCTTGACCGTATGCAAAAAAGGGGCCTCTAGATGTGCTCCATTGGACCGAAACAGCTAACTTTTGGCTATGACCTAAGTTTACCATGGCCCTGAGGCCAATCTCATCAGTTCTGAGCCTATATAAGGGCCTTAAAACCTCTCTCTCCCTTGCCATACGAATTCTAAAACCCTAGGAGAGAGAGGAGAGCAAAGAGAGAAGGAAACAGAGAGGAAGAGAGAGAGAGTTGGTGATTGTTCCTGGGATTCGATCCCATTGCTTCACGTGCTACTGCTTCCATATCGCTATACCGGCAATTTCGATTCCGTTCTTGGGTAAAAAATCCTAACCCTAATCTATTTTAGGGATTGAAATAGGGTAGATAGTGAAATAGCTAACCTATTTCATCCTATAGGTTGTCGCTGTGCCATAGACAAAGATATTGAGTTCAAACTGAGCTCGTTATGAGTCTACCGGCGAAAGGTACGGACTATAAACGTTTAGGTTATGGTTTTCAAGGCTTTCAATGTCAGCAATGATTTATATCTGACTTGAATGCTATCACATACGCTTAGATATGATATTTTTCATTTATTACGCATATATGTAAACTATATTGATTTTAAATGCATTCCATGTGTTTGTTGAAATGCCTAACTGCATATGGAAGTTGGATTTGTGTTTGCCATGATTATTAATTATAAATATATGATGGTTGTACTTGTGACAACTCCTTTGTGAGAGGACTTGTCATAATATATGTTATAACTAATATATTACATGTATATGTAATATTTGTAGTCTAAGTGTTTGATAAAATTCATGAATGAGAAAATGCTTAATGTAATGTACTTAAGGGTGTTGAGATAGTTTTCTCAATTCCCTTACACATAGTTATAGTTTCCTGTGGGTAACCTATCTGAATACTATGTGTTTTACAGATGAAATGCCTATGTGTGGTAACATATGTATTATGTGGTTGTTGAAATGCTCAACTGAGGTTTATGTTTGGATTTGTCTATCACATGCTGTCTTGAATTATTACATGTTAATGCTATTAGTTGGAGTGTGATTGGAGCTACGATATAGTCCAGGCAATTGGTAATGGTTTACGACCAGTGGCCGAACTGTTTTAGCTATGACGGATGCATTCGATAAATCCGAGTCGTACGTCATTTGACAACAGTAGTTAGGCCACATGGAATGCTTATGCACTCCATGTCGATTAATTCAATGTACGATCGTACCAATCGAGCTTGTCAAGTAACCCGATGGGCCTAATATATGTTCACCATGTATGGACGCTACTGCTTGAATCTAAGGTACCAACTTACCAGCGAAAATCCCATTTAAACTTGGTACCTCGATCCGCTAAGACTCATGAGCTGGACATGGTGGTGTATAGGACATCGTGGTCGAGCTGTCGGCCTACGCTGGGACGATGAGCCTCCCCGTAGTGACCAGTGAGCAATCCAAACTCATGAGCTGAATATGGTGGTGTATGGGACACTATATTCGAGTTGTCGGCCTGTGATTAGGTGAAGAGCCTCTCATAGTGACCTCGAGTATACACTGAGACTACGCTAAGGTGACGAGCCTTTCCATAGTTGCTTCGAGTATAAACTAGGCCTGCACTGATAGTAACGAGCCTCTCGTAGCGACCTAGAGTCTGCCTATCATATGAGACTAACTAGGATTGACAACCCTAAATGGATCAATGTTTGGGTTAATGATATAAAGGAGGTACCTTACCTTCCCAATCCTAATATGTATCTAATTAAGACCTTGGTAATCATGCACATGCACATGCATCGCATTGCATGTACCTTTGGCGTTGGAGGTGAGCACAACAGGAGTGTTGCATGCCATGATCGTGAGATGATGTCACGGAGGGAGTGCGGCGAGGGCATGCTTCATTATAGCATATCATCCTTGCATTAACCAGTGTACCTGATTGATTATTGTATTGCTTTGTCATTCTTAAATTGGTGAATTGATAACATGTTAACCTTTGCTTTATAGCTCCAGAGTTGATCACTCACTCCCACGTTCGGGATGGTGTTTTAAACAACTAGACTCTAGTTTAGTTGCAAGATGATGGTGATGCTTGCGAGGTGGAGCCGATTTTTATGATGACGAGGAGGAGTTCTCCTACATGCGACTCTCTGGCGGGTATGTAGGCCCTGTTCTAATCGACGGGGATTACTGGGATGTTGACTAGATGACATTACACATTTTATTTATTTTGGAATTTTACATGTAATTAATGGACTGGTAACATGATCATACTCGGAGACTTACAATGACTCATATGCTTTATATACTTTCCATAGTCTTCCGCTTGTAAAATTTAAATCTTTCGAGTATGATATGCTATTTTGGTATAATCTCACTCATGTTTAATGCACTAATACGAACATCATTTAATCATCATCATCTATGTTACATAAGTGATGCATTGGAACTCGGGAGTTGGGCTCTGCTCGACCCCGATTTTCGAGCATTACAAGTTGATATCAAAACATGATTTGGATTAAAATGGACCCAGGTTATGGTAACACGACGCACACTAATGTACTTTGCCTTAGGAGGGTGCGATAAGACGTAGAAATAATCCTAGGATTCCAAGTTTCGCCGACGGACGAAACCGAAACTGACAGTTGAACTTCATCCGTATGTGTATAAGGTCATGTGAACATCATCCCAATCTCTTTCTAAACCATTGATCGACGTGTTTAAGCGGTAGTTCGACAAATCCCACGCACAACACACACTAAACGCGTGAATATTTGCGAGTTATAATTCGAAATCTCCCCAAATGAAAGTGGGGGCCACATCGTGTTGAACAAAGGGACTCAAGGTGGGTCCCACATGTTTTTGACATCCCTAGGAGGGGTGGACATCGCCCCCAGGCGGGGTGACTGCAGTTGGGACAGAGCCCGAGTGGCGGCACCACCCGGCCTCACAGCACACGGGCGGCGGCACTGCCCGATCGGCGGCGCGAAGCCCACTGCCTGGTCAGGTGGGCCAAGCCACACATGTGGGGTCCCTATTTACACCCTTAAACCCTCTTTTGTCCTATTCCATGCATTCTAAACCCCTCCTAAAACCCTCAAACCCCCATCTCTCCCTCAAACTTTCTCCAACACCCAAACCCATCTTCCAAATCCTCTACCCATTACATCTACCCACCTTCATTGCCTTGAAACCAGTATTTTCATCCTTCTAGCTTCCCTACCTCCATCCTTTTTTAGCACAAAAGCCCTCTTTTCTGTCTCACAAGCTTCCAAATCTACAAACCCATCTCTTTCTTCAAGTGGTTCCTTTTCCAATGGCCTTCTTCGAGATTGTCACAGCCATATTATCAATCTCTTCGCTCCTTTTTCTCATGGGAAAGAAGAGAGCGGCCCCAAATGAGGTCGGGCTGAGCCGACCGCGTCGTACTACAAGGAGGGCGGACGCCGAAGCAACCACGAGTGTCATACGTGAACGAAGGTCCAAGCGAGACCTCGATCCTCAAATCTCGTTGGAGAGATCGCTATTGCCAAACGTTGACCTAGGCAACTTTCACAACTGCAAGGTCATATTTGAGGCCCATGTCGATGAGAAGATGTTTGGAACGTATCCAGTCATCGACTTCCTCCTGGAAAATGGGTGGGGTCCCATATTTGAAGGGAACACTCATGCGAGTGAAGGCATTGTGCGCACCTTCTACACCCTCATTCAGAATCCGCTGTGGAAGCCTCTCCAATTTTCTATCCCTTTGGGAAGACAGGAGATCGTGGTTGGGGTGGATGAGATTGCCCGAATTATGGGAGTCGAGAGAGGTGTGGTTCACCCCAGTGAGAAGAACCTCGCTACTGAGCGAGCGAAGAGACTCCGAACGCGTTTCCTATGTGGCCGACCCGAGAATTGGAGGCGGGGAAATAGTCTCGCTTCAACCAAGATGACGGCCGACTTCCACCTGCTCCACCATATATGCACGTATAATGTGTATCATAGGTGGAGTAACCGCACCGAATGCACCAGATTCATGGTGGATTTATTGTTCAGGGTTGGACAAGGAGAGAAAGTATGCCTGCCTACTCTTGTTCTTTCCTAGATAATCCACACTACCCGGTCTGAGAGAGAATGCTCCTCGCTACCTTTTGGTTGATTGATATGTAAAATTGCCCGCCACTACTGCTTTCGCCTTCATATAGAAGACGTCGCCCCGATCCACATTATCAGCGAAAACATGCTTGACAACATGGGCAATGGCCAAAGGCAACGCCGAGCCCGTCTTGAAGAGCAGAGTGATGATACGGAAGAAAAAAGTGATGATATCGAAGGAAGTGAAGGTGAAGAAGGAAGTGGTAGTGAAGAAGAGGGAAGTGTTGGCGAAGGAGAAGGAAGTGGCAAGGACGGCAGCGAGGATGAGGGCACTGATGAAGGAGGGGAGCAGGAAGAGGAAGAAGAGGAGGCACAGGGCTCTAATGAGGGCTCTCCTCCCGCTGCACAGAGGCGCGATAGTGATCGGGCTACTATAGAAGCCCAATTGGCTCAATTTGAGGCGAGCCAAGCTACCCTGCGACAGGAGATCACAGAGAACCAAGGCAAGCTCGAAGAGAACCGAGCCTTCATAAAGTGAAAATTCGGTAAGTATCTCGCACCCTAAGAGCTATCCTATGTTGTCTCCAAGATAAGGGTGCACCTCCACCATCGCCAGATTCAGATGACTAGTCGTACATGTAGTCGTCTTTTGGTTTGTTTTATTGCTTGTTTCCTGTTTCTATGAATAGCCTTAATAGGCTTAGTAATGAGGTAGAGTGGTTGTAGGTTTTAGTGTGTGAAACCCTGCTTAGATTAACTCACATGCATCTTCTAGCATGATTCATGTAATACTGCATCTCATGTATTGTGACAATTTTAGTAAATAAAATGCGTGAAGCTTCTTTGAATTTGAAATGTGAATGATGTATGGATGTGTGTGTGATCCTATGCTGAATCTCACGGGTTGCACCCTATGTCGTATATAGGGAATGCCACCTAAAGCCACGCGGAGTACGGCACATCTCACACTTAGCGACTCAGTTGATGTGGCACCTCCCCTCAGTGATAGCCATATGGACTCTAGTTCGGGCCCAACTCAACTAACCCTACCGGATTCTCAGCCGGTCACTGGCCCCACTTATGGGCCGACACCTGCTGCCCCACCTGTGGTACCACCGGTTCCTGAGCAAAATCATGCGTCCTCTTCGACGCCTCACATACCACAGTCTGCTGCTCCTCCTGATAGGCTGGAGCAGATGATACTATTGATGCAGCAACAGCAGATACAGCACTAGCAGCAGCAGCAACAGTTCTTGGCCACCATCGCAAGGGCTTTTGCCTAGAATATGCACACGGCCCCACCTGCACCACCTGTGCACTCTGCTGGGAATGTGGGTGCCAGCGGCGCATTCGAGCGATTCTAGCGCTTGCAGCCCCCTACATTCGCGGGTACTCACAGACCCAAGGAGACCAAGTATTGCTTGACCGCATCTCTAAGATGCTAAAGCCGTTATACTGCACTGAGGTAGAGCAGGTGGAGTTGGTCACCTTTATGTTAGAGAAGGAGGCCAGCCTTTGGTGGGACAGCATCCTTCGGACTATTGCTGTTGGCTTCGTGTGGATGTGGGAGGCCTTTAAAACGTGCTTCCATGAGAAGTATTTCCCCCTCACGTACCGCCATGAGAAGGAGGGAGAGTTCCTTCGCCTCCGACAGGGAGGGATGACAGTGGCGGAGTACGAGAACAGGTTCACGGAGCTGGCCAAATGCGCTTCGTTGATATTAGCTGATGAGCCGATGCGAATGTGGTGATTTTCAAAGGGTTTGCGACTGAGATACACTTAAAGATGTGTTGCGCTAGTATACCCCACTATGTTGAGCTAGTAAGCATGTCTCTACGAGCAGAGCAGGATGGGGATAAGCTACCCTGTACACATGTGCCTATGGTTCTTAGGCCTCGACCAGATTTGTCGAGCAGGCCGTTCCTCAGCAAGAGGCCCCATGCAGACTCGCCTCCCAAACTTACAGCTCCACCAGCCCCAACGAGGGATCAAACTTGTGGTGCAGTTACTGCAAGAGGTCGGGCCATTTTGACATGTACTGCTTCATTAGGATGAGGGACAACGGCTTCTCGCCACCTCAGAGGATCAACCGTCAGATGCCACCAGCCATCTCAGCCCCACCTCTACGGTCAGCACCAGCACATCCATCCTTTCGACCGCCTGCACCTCGTTTTAGGCCGCCTCAGCGACCTATGGTACAGCAACCAAACCGTTCTCAGCAGGCGCGGGTACATGCACTTGCAGCTGGAGCGCCTGAGTCAACATCTACGGTTCCTTTGGCTTTCGAGCTCACTACACACATACAAGGTACACCAATATTTTTATTAGTGGACACCAGATCTACTATCTCGATGATTTCATGCTTGGCAGTTAAATGTTTAGGATTGAGTACGACCCCTATGGTAGGGGTGAGAGTGATCGCAGCAGCAGGAACATTTACAGATGCTACTAAGGTATGTAAGGGGTGTTTGATAGACTTAGGGAGCAGAACTACATGCATTGACCTGATTGTCACTTCCTTATACCATTATGATGTCATCCTCGGTATGGATTGGCTTACTGAAATGAAAGTTGAGATTGACTACAACACCAAACTAGTGACAGCTCACGGGCCTGAGGGTACAACTTTTACATTTCTCGTGCAGGTCAGTTGTCCTTTTCGAGTTCTTTATTATGCTTCCTTAATGAAGAATGTTGATGGTCCAACACTTGAAAACACTCCAGTAGTTCAGGATTTCTCGGACGTGTTCAGGAAGATACCTGGATTGCCTCCTCAGCGCAAGATCGATTTTACTATTGATCTAGTGCTGGGTGCAATGCTCATTTCACTACCAACCTATCGCATGCCTCCATGTGAGATGGAGGAACTGAGGAAACAGATAGACGATCTATTGGACGTGGGATTTAGACGGCCTAGCATGTCTCCGTGGGGAGCACATGTGCTGTTTGTGAAGAAGAAGGATGGATATCTGTGATTGTGTATTGATTATCACAGGTTGAACCAAGTGACGGTGAAGAACAAATATCCTTTGCCCAGGATAGATGACCTGTTTCAGTTGAAGGGGGCACAACATTTCACAAAGATCGATTTACGATCGAGTATCACCGATTCACGTCGAAATGAGGACGTCGCGAAGACTTCGGACCGTTTGGGCACTATGAGTTCCTTGTGATGTCGTTTGGACTCACAAACGCACCGGCCGTGTTCATGGACTTGATAAATAGGGTATTTTGGCCGTTTCTATTCCGATTTGTCATCGTGTTTATAGATGACATCCTGATATACTCCAAGAGTCGGGAAGATCACGAGGAACACCTGCGAGTAGTCTTCGATGCACTCAGGAAGAACTAGTTGTTCGCGCAGTACAAGAAATGCGACTTCTGGAAAGAACAAGTCAAGTTCCTAGGACATGTGGTGTCCAAGGAAGGAATTACTGTGGACCTTGCTAAGGTAGTGGCAGTTCAGGACTGGGAGCTGCCCGATACTGAAGTGAGGAGTTTTCTTAGCTTGGCAGTACTTTCAACGATTCATTCAGAATTTTTCCAAGATAGTCGACCGTTGTCTCGTTGACTCGAAAGATCTCAAGTTCGCTCGGAATAAGAAAGCGTATGACTTTTCAGAGTGAAGGACAAGTTGAGCGTCCACCCCTGTGCTAGTATTGTTAGAGCAAGGGGTCAAGTAAACTATCTACACCGACACCTCTCTTGTTGGCTTGGGTTGTGTCCTATGCAGAAGGACGGGGTTATTGCCTATGCATCGCGACAACTTGAGGAAACACGAGGAAAACTACCCTACACACGACCTAGAGTTAGCGGCCGTCATCTTTACATTGATGCTGGAGACATTACCTCTACGCAGAGGAGTTCGAGCTCTTTTGCGACCACAAGAGCCTTCGGTACATATTCACGCAGAGGGACCTAAATATGAGGCGGCGACGATGGATGGAGACCTTGAAGGATTTCAAGTTCGAGGTCTCCTACCATCCCGACAAGGTTAACCTTGTGGTAGATACGTTGAGCTGCAAGAAGACTATAGCATTTGCAGCTCCACGATGATTGGCGAGTGGAACATGGTGGAATTTGTGCGAGACTTTGAGCAAGCTTACTGTAGATGAGTCGTTCGAGAGCATCGCACATGTTCGTGTGTGGCCACTTATCGATGACCGAATCATAGTGGCTTAGGGGGAGGATAAATGGTTAGTGAAGATGAGGAAGTGAGCTAGTGATGAGGAAGACTCCAAATAGAGAGTTGGTACAGATGGGGGTTTATGTTATCGAGGCCGCCTATGCTTCCAAATCTTCATAACTTAAGAAGGGAAGTTCTCAAGTCGCTCACAATTCGAGGATGGCAATGCATTCTGGTAGTACGAAGATGTATGAGACATGAAGTGTCATACTGGTAGGACAACATGAAGGCCCACATAGCAAATTATGTGTCCCGTTGTCTTACATGCTAGCAGTCAAGGCGAACATTACCGACCTCCGGATCGCTTCCGCCCATGCTCATAGCTAAATGGAAATGGGACTCCATCTCTATGGACTTCATTTCGTGGTTACCGAAGACGAGGAAGGGACATGATTCCATATGGGTGATTGTGGACCGGTTGACGAAATCAGCTCATTTCCTCCCTATCGGAGTTTCGAACTCAGCAGACGACTTGGCCAGGTTGTACATCAAGAAGATTGTGCGTCGCATAGAGTTCCTATGGAGATCGTGTCGGCGAGACACGCGATTCACATCTATCTTCCGAACTCGTATCCAAGAAGCAATGAGTGTAAAACTGAATTCAGGACCACGTTCCACCCATAGACCGATGGACAGAAGAATGAATAAACTAGGTGTTGAAAGATATGTTGCGAACTTATGTGCTGAATTTCAAGGACAGTTGGGATCACTGTCTCCCATATGCAGAGTTTGCTTATAACAACAGTTTCCAGGCGAGCATTGGCATGGCTCCCTATGAGGCACTATATAGGCGCCCGTATATAGCGCCACATTGCTGGGCAGAGGTTGGCGAGAAGAGCTTAATTGGCCCAGAGTTAGTTCAGGCGACCTCAGAGAAGATCGACATTATCAGGCGTCGACTTCTTGCAGCACAGAGTAGATAGAAGAGTTATGCCGATATGAGGCGGCGACAGCTAGAGTTTGAGGTTGGGGACCACGTGTTTTTGAAAGTTTCCCCCATGAAGGGAGTCCTTCAGTTTGGGAAGAAGGGGAAACTCACACCAAGATTCATTGGCCCATTCCAGATACTAGATCGAGTGGGGGTGGTAGCATACCACCTTGCTTTGCCTACACCACTCGTCGGCGTGCATAACGTATTTCATGTATCGATGCTGAAAAAATACCTTCCTGATCCTTCCTACATTATCAGGTGGGAGCAGGTACAGTTGAGTGAAGATGCTACATATGTGCTGCATCCGATGCGTATCTTAGATAAGAAGGAGCAGGTGTTGCGCAGTAAGGTGATTCCACTTGTGAAGGTTCTATGGACGCATCATACTGAGGAAGAGGCTACTTGGGAAACAAAAACCGAGGTCCGAAAGAACTACCCTCAGATTCTCGAGGAGTACAAAAAGGTACTAATTTCAAGGATGAAATTTTTCTTTAAGGGGGGTAGATTGTAACGTCTCGGAAAAATTTGTACAAAGACCCGAGTACCACCTCAAGCAGAAATCACTAGGGACCAAATCCTTTAGGAATTAGATAAGAATTAAGTAAGTGTCAAACTAGATTACCTGTGAAATCAGCACGAATCACTTTTAATATGAACTGCAAGACACAAAACTAGCAGAATCGCTAATGCTATGTTACTTAAAAACCTAGGATCAAACCCCAAAGCCCAGTTGCTCTCGGGAGCACATTGAAACTCTGTATCGGACCTGGACCGCGCGTCTAAAGTCTAATTACTGCGAAACTATACACTAATGCCTGCCTTATTGGGCTTGACAACTATCTCAGAAATCAAGTCCTAATAGTATCCAGAAATACACAATTTGAGCCCAGAGTGAAGGGTGTGAGAAACGTGAATATATTTAAAAATAGAATCAAACTTAAGTGAATTGAGCAATTCACTTGTAGGCCAAATCTAAGTTTTCAGACCGTCGGATTCTGACACAAATATACCCTCGGATCAGAAAAATTTCCCAACACATGTTAGTGTAATTGTGGCCTTGATCAAGTGCCGGTGACCGTTGAACAGAAACTGATCCTCGCGGTCGATCCTGTAAATCCGATCGGACCAAAACTTAACTTAACCTAGATCCAAAGTCAAGGAACTTACTCCATCATATGCAGAAAAGGGGCCTCCGGATGTGCTCCGTTGGACCAAAACACCAACTTTTGGCTATGACCTAAGTATACTATGGCCCTGGGGCCAATCTCATCAATTCCGGGCCTATATAAGGGCCTTAAACCCTCTCTCTCCCTTGCCATACGAATTCTAAAACCCTAGGAGAGAGAAGAGAGCAAAGAGAGAAAGTGAGAGAGAAAGCGGGAGAGAGTTCTTGGGATTCGATCCCATCGCTCCACGTGCTGAATCAGCCTGTCTGTATCGCTATTCCGGCGATTCTGATTTCATTTTTGGGTAAGAAATCCTAACCCTAATCTGTTTTGGGGATTGAAATAGAGTAGATAATGAAATACCTAACCTATTTCATCCTATAGGTTGTCGTTTTGCTATAGACTAAGATATTAAGTTCAAACTGAGCCCGTTACGAGTCTACTGGCGAAAGGTGCGGACTATAAACATTTAGGTTATGGTTTTTAAGGCTTTCAATGCCAGCAATGATTTATGTCTGACTTGAATGCTATCACATACGCTTAGATATGATGTTTTTCGTTTATTACACATATATGTAAACTATATTGATTTAAAATGCATTCTATGTGTTTGTTGAAATGCCTGACTGCATATGGAAGTTGGATTTGTGTTTGCCATGATTATTAATTGTAACTATATGATGGTTGTACTTGTGACAACTCTTTTGTGAGAGGACTTGTTATAATATATGTTATAACTAATATATTACATGTATATGTAATATGTGTAGTCTAAGTGTTTGATAAAATGCCTAAATGAGAAAATACTTGATGTAATGTACTTAAAAAGGGTGTTGAGATATTTTTCTCAATTCCCTTACACATAGTTATAGTTTCCTGTGGGTAACCTATCTAACTACTATGTGTTTTACAGATGAAATGCCTATGTGTGGTAACATATGTATTATGTGGTTGTTGAAATGCTTAACGAAGATTTATGTTTGGATTTGTCTATCACATGCTGTCTTGAATTGTTACATGTCAATGCTATTGGTTGGAGTGTGATTGGGGCTACGATGTCGTCCAGGCAATCGGTAATGGTTTACGACCGGTACCCACCTTTTCCTTTAGTGCAGCCCACTTGAGGCTTGTATCTTTCTCACTTTTGGTTTTAAGTGCTGAAATTATCTCACAAAATAGGTGGACGAGGTGGATTTCTCACAAACATCATAGTGGGCCTCACCTGGAAAGGTTTTGACCGCATGAACATCTGGGAAGGGCTTAATCAAGAAATCGGGTTTGGGCAGAGCCATAGACCGACTATAACACTGTGAAAAATGGAAAAAAAGGACGGATTTTGAGATGGTCCAGGACTGTCTCTAAAATTCCTTGGTTTAAAGATGGCCGTAAGCCGTCTCCAAAATTTTAAGATGGTCTTAAAATATTGAACATCCACAAATCATTTAAGACGGTCGAAAACCGTCTTATATGCGATTATTTGAGACGGTCAAAGACCGTCGGCATTAGAGATAGTCCTTGATCGTCTTATATACGGTCATCTGAGACGGTTATTGGCCGTCCGCATTAGAGACGGTCATTGGCCGTCTTTTACTTGTAATCTGAGACTGTCAAAGACCGTCTCTATTAGAGACGGTCCTTAGCCGTCTTATAGCCCTGTCAAAGACCATCTCTATTAGAGACTGTCAAAGACCGTCTCTATTAGAGACTGTCAAAGACCGTCTCTATTAGAGACTGTCAAAGACCGTCTCTATTAGAGACGGTCCTAAACCGTCTCTTTAAATTTTCTTTTTCAAAATATCATTTTTCTTAAACATTGTCAAAAATTAAGAAGCTCAAAAAAATTATGAATTTCGAAAAAAAAAAATAGTTGAGAAGCTTAGAAAAATAATTAACAATGTTTAAGAAAAATTTAAATTTTGAAAAAAAAAAAGATTTCGATAAAAAAATGATATTTTGAAAAAGAAAATTTAAAAAATTAAACAAAATTGTGAAAAAATTGACAAATTGTAAAAATATATATTTTTTTAAAAAAAGAAAACTAGATTTTGTATTTTGACAAGAAAAATTGAAAAGTTATATAACAAAAGTGAGATTAAAAAATGATATTTTGTAAAAGAAAATTTAAGAAATTAAACAAAATTGTGAAAAAATTGTTAAATTGTAAAATATATATATATATATATATATATATATATATATATATATATATATATATATTTTAAAAAAGAAAACTAGATTTTGTATTTTAAAAATGTTAAATTTATTTATAATAAAAATGATATTTAGTTAAAAGAGTAAAAATATATATACATTTTGAAAAAAAAATGTTCAATTTATTTGTGAAAAATAAACTTACTAAATTATTAGGCACATTCACTAATTGAACCTTTAATCGTTTTTGGACAATCTAATCAATTCAAATTGAAGAGTAAATAATTTCAGATATTTAAATCAAATTTCACTGAAATTGTTGATCAATCTTATATGCCCAAATCTTTCTCATATGTAGCCTGATTGAGGCAAGTAGTCAAATTGAGAGTATTGATCAATAAAATAGAGTGAATGGACTAGACATGTAAAATGGGCCAAATATTCTGGTTAAAATTATGACCCAACTTACTGATCTCGTGAGAACCTAAGAATTGATGTTGGTAAGTTTTGTGGGGCCCATCATGATGTGTGTCAAACATCAGCACCATGGATTTGATGTGTCCCCTTTAGGTTATGAGATATCTCAAAAATCATTGGTAAACAAAACTCAACTGGGCCATACCATTTTAAACTATGTGAAGACATCCTAAAAAATATAGAAGCACTTGGTGGGGCCCACATGAGTTTTGGATGCGGTTGAAACTTGTTCTGACCCCTCATCTAAGTGGGACACAAATAATGAGTGGGTTGGATATGCGAATCACATTTAGGCAGGCCCAATATATGATTATGAATGTTTTAAGGAAACCTTTCTCCACTACATTTAAATGAGTTACTTGTTACCTTTACCAGAGTAAACTCTGTGGGGTTCGTCGTTATTTATTTATTTTATACACTCCATTCATCCATGTTAATAGATAATTTGAGGTCTAAAGAACAAAAAGGAAGCATATCCAGAGCTCAAGTAGACCACACCACAGGAAATAGTGTGATTGAACCTCTACCATTTAAAATTTCTTGGAGGCCATAAAAGTTTTGGATTAATTTGATGTTTATGTTTTCTATTCATTTATATATTTTTGATATTATGAACAACCTTTAACTATTTTTGGACAATCATTTTTGATATTATGAACAACCTTTAACTATTTTTGGACAATCTGATCAGTCCGGACATGAAGAGTAAATAACTTCAGATGTTTAAATCAAAATTCACTCAAATTGTTGATCAATCTTGTTTGCCCAATATCTTTCTCATATGTAGTATGATCGAGGCGAGTAACTAGTCAAATTGAGGGTAATGATTTAGTAAAATAGAGTGAATGGACCAGACATGTAAAATGGGCCCATCATGATGTGTGTCGAACATCAACACCGTGCATTTGATGTCTCCCCTTTAGCTTATGAGATATCTCAAAAATCATCCGTATACGAAACTCAGGTGTTGATTACCATCTAAAACTATGTGAAGACATCTAAAAAAATATAAACAGTACAATATTGGACGTCATACCATTTTGAGGCCATAAAAGTTTTGGATCAAGCTGATTTTTATTTTTTCCCTTCACCTGGCCCTGTATGACCTAATCAACATATTGGATGTCAAATAAATAGTATAGTAAGCCTTAGGAGGATTTTAATGATGGATATCCAATTACTATTGATTTCATGTGGTGTGGTGCACCTAAGATTTATGTGGTGGGGTCCACTACAGATTTTTATCTGCCTCATTCTTTGGCTCATGACGTAAAATGATATCTCAAAATGGATGGACGGTGTGGATAAAAAAATACATCATAGTGGGGCCCACAAAACTGAACCGATGGGCGAGATCAAATAATAACCATTTAGAAAGCATCTTAGACATCCTTAGGCGATCGGGACCCAAACTAAACCGATGGAAAGAGCACGAAAAACGATGGATATTCGCTAAATTTCACTTCTTTTGGACGGTGCAATAGGGAGGAACGAACAACAGACTATTCTAAAAGGGAGAGTGGCAAATTTATAAATAAACAAAATTCCATATGCATGAACGTAAATGATAACATAGGGTTACTTCAACGGTGGGTAGTGCCTAATCACAAGTGGATAGTGTGGCCCACACAGAGTTTGGATCTACTTCATACTTTGACCCATAGGCTTACACGTTACTGAGAAAATGATGAATGGAGTATATCCCTGAGAATATCATTAAAAGTGGGCCCTACCTAACTTTTGAAAAAAGCATCCAAACAGTTCCCTTCTGACGAAAAACGTCCAGTGACGAACGTGCTTACTACTGGGTTTTAACAGTGGGCCCCACCCATCTATACTGTTTATTTGACATCGAATCTGTTGATTAGGTCATAAAGGAACAGATGAAGGGAAAAACCAAAGATCGGCTTGATCCAAAACTTTTATGGCCTCCAAAAGGATTTTAATGGTCCACGCTTATTCAACACTGTTTCCTGTGATGTGGTCCACTTGAGATTGGGATGTACCTCATTTTTGGTCTTATATCATAAAATGAAATGGAAAATAGATGGATGGCAATGATGAAACACATACATCATGGTGGGGCCCACAGAGCACCGACCACATGACCCGCTCGTCAGACCGTGAGAGAGACTTGAAGTCTCTCTCGCTTTCTGTCCTCTCTCACTCTCGCTCTCGCGCCCTCTCTCACTCTCTATCCTCTCTCTGTCTCTCTGTCTCTCTCAGTGCTATCTCTCTCTCTCTCTCTCTCGTGCATCCTCTCTCTCTCTCTCTCTCTGTCTCTCTCAGTCCTCTCTTTCTCTCACACATCCTCTAAAGCTTGGTTGACCGTGATTGAGGCTCCAACTCAAACAGGTATCTCTCTCTCTCTCTCTCTCTCAATCTCTCTCAATCTCAATACCAATTGAAACTATTTGGGGATTTAGGGATTTGGGGATTTAGGGATTTGGGGATTTGGGGATTTAGGGATTTAGGAATTTGGGGATTTAGGGATTTAGGGTTTAAGGTGGGCCCTACTTACTCAATACAATAAGGGCTTGTTTGGTGGGATTGGTTGGTATTAGAGTGGATTGCAGAGATTTCAAGTAATGATAGCTGCATTAGTGGATTAGTGCAAGATCTATGGGATTGCTATATCCCGGGATTGTTATATCCGATCTGTTTGGCACGCCCGGCCAATCCCGAGGTTAACCCTTTCAATCCCTCGAACCAAACACGTCCCATACAATTTTGATAAACTTTTCCCCTTTGGGATCTTCTAATAAAATTAATTTTGTTTGAATAAAAAAGTAAAATAAAAAAATTTGTATTTTCCTTAGCATTCATATTATAGGTAATTTACCATGTTTGGGCTGAAAGGGTTAGCAGCACGATTCTCAGGTTTTCAGATTGTACAAGCGGGGCCTATGGTTCAGTGATCCAAACAGTTGATATATGGGCCCTGCTGTGGACTTGGAAGATCCTATCTGTATTTGGCCTTTTCCTGGTTGAATTTACATAATTGCTGTATTTTCTCTCTTAACCTTCTATTGAAGGGTTAGCATACTTACAATCTGTGGGAGTTTGGTGCATAGGACATCCACTATGGGACCCATAATATCGACTATTTATAAGACTGAAAGGTGGCTGCAACCTGCCCCTACTTGTGCAAACCGGAAACGCAAAGGGAACTATACATTTTTTTCAGCCCAAACATTGTATAATAACTCTTCATATTATGAGTCCGGGCTTCAGATTGCTACTACGTTTCTAGTTGGGCCTGAAACTTGAAAGGAATGCAACTGCAATTTGAGGGCTAGTTCCTTGCCATGAATGCATGGTATCATGATTATAATTTGACCATTCCATCTTGATTAGACTGAATGCTTCCAATCAAATTGACTTATGTGTCCAGATGCAACCTAAGGTCGGTATTTGGAATTTGGTCCTTTCCTCTCTGTTGGGCTAATAATCACAGTTGAGTTCAATAGTGTAGCTAAATGCAACCTGAGTTGTTTCTCTAACCATGGAATTTCAAGTGCGTTGCTTTGACATTGAAATCTCACATGAAGTAGTATCTTTTTTGGCGTCTTCACTTTCCAGCAATATTGTCAAATGACATTAGCCATCTTGAGTGACCCAAGTTGCCTATGCGCTACTATATGCTAAGGCAACTGTCACAAATGTGACTGTTGGGATAGTATGCCGTCACATACTATATATGCTATGTTGCTGCTTCAATTTTGAAGGGAGCACAACCACTGCTTCTTCTACTGTTGTTAGGTAATTCTCTGACTATGATGATTAGTAGTGTCTTTCCTTACAAAATATTCATTTTAGTCTAATCAACTCTTTTTGTGAAGTGTTGCTTGACTAATATGGCTCCAAAACTATTCCTTATATTGTTATTTGGACTCCTAGCTGAGCACTGGATGTTTAATTCATGCAGTGTCTTGTCGAGTACAATGCAGCATTAGCATCAATCAGCTTCATAAAGAATGGAAATGCTTCCTTAACTCTTGCTAATGTAAGTTCTGGTTTCATCCTTGATGGCTTCCATATGTGCTTGAGAAGCTTGACTCAGTCTTTTTTATTCTGGTTTCTCATTCTAGAGAATTTCACACTTTTAAACTGTTTAAGGGCCACGAAAGTTTTAGATCAAGCTGATATTTATGCCATTTCTGAAGGTCCATGGAAGAAAAAGAACCTGCCAGAATTTGGTATTGTCACTCAATGCATTGCGCTTCAAAGAGTCAATGACCAATGCCTGACAAATGTTCTTTTGAAGATAAATGCCAAGGTGAGTTGTCACTGAAATATCATGTCCCTTCCCTTCCCTCAAAGAGTGACAGTACTTGTTTCAATTTTCTTGGATGGATGATGAATGTATTTGTGAATGTAAATGAAAATAAAAAACTTATAATATATATATATATATATATATATATATATATATATATATATATATATATGTTATCAATGGAGGATACCTTGTTTAGGGGGACATGAAATTCTTGTAGCTTATGGTATGGTGCCCCAATATTGGTTGTATGTTACTAGTATGTAGTAGCTAATACTAGGTTCAATTGTAGATAATAACCTAAACCTAAACCTAAACCTATAACCTAAACCTATAACATACACTTATAACCTATACCTAAAACCTAAACCTAAACCTAAATGTATTCTCAAATTCCTAAACTTAAACCTACACCTAATCCTAATCTCAACTCCTTAACCTAAACCTAAACCTAAACTTGAAAACTCAAACCTAAACCTACACCTATTCTTAATTCCCTAAACCTTAACATATAACCTAAACCTATAACCTACACTTATAACCTAAACCTATAACCTTAACCTAAACTTAAAACCTAACCTAAACCTTAACCTATAACCTATAACCTAAACCTAAACCTAAACCTTAACCTATAACCTAAACTTATAACCTTAACCTAAACCTATTCTCAAATCCCAACTAGAAATGATTTAAGACGACGTTCAATGATACTTTGTTAAATCTAAAATTTATGACCTTTAGTAACTTGGTTAATTAAAAAGAACTATGTAGTGGCTTGATCCTAATCTGACTTTTGGGTACGTAGGCAGTCATTCATAATGTACTAGAATATCAGTGCAACCACAAATCTTTTTTCTCTTTTAAATTGTAATAGACTCTATCGGTTGCATTTTTCTCTGTCATACAGGTTGTGGGTATCAAAGATATAATATCACCTTCTTATAGGGAAACATTTAATGATGTGTACAGGTAAATTCATTTTTTCTTATTCCTTATATTGTTTTCCAATTATATTTGTGTTGGTTTCAGAGTACAGGTAGCGATAGAAATTGTTGGTCGATTATGGCTTGTAGACAAAGGGTTGAGTAACCAACAATACAAATATGGGAGGCCTTCCCCAGGTATCCAGATGCTTTTAGATATATTCATGTTATTTATATTTGTATTTGCTCGAAATTGATGGAGCAGACCCGGATGTGCGTCGGAGCTATCCGGATGAGTGGGGGTCCTTAGAAGGTGGGAATCACTGTTATGACCATGATGAAGCTGTCAATTTCTTATGGACAGCATTGGGGGGGGCCTGCCCATTTGGACAGGCCATGTTTATGTATTTGCTTGAAATTAATGGAGCAGACCCGAATGTGCGTCAGGGCAATCTGGATGAGCGGGGGTCCCTGGAAGGTGGGAACCGCTGTTATGACCATGATGAAGCTATCCATTTCATACGGACAGCATTGGAGGGGCCTGGCCAATTGGAGCAGGCCGTGTTTATATCTGTATTTGCAGGGACCACACCCTTAACCTATAACCTAAACCTATTCTCAAATCCCAAAACCTATAACTACAACCTAAACCTTAACCTAAACCTATAACCTATAACCTAAACCTATAACCTAAACTCAATTCCCTAAACTTTAACCTACAACCTAACCTAAACCTATACTTATAACAAAACCTATTCTCAAATCCCAAAACCTATAACCTAAACCTGTAACCTATAACCTATAACTTGAACCTATAACCTAAGCTCAATTCCCTAAACCTTAACCTATAACCTAACCTAAACCTATTCTCTAATCCCAAAAGCTATAACTACAATCTAAACCTTAACCAAAAACCTATAACCTAACCTAAACGTAAACCTATAACCTTAACCTATAACCTTAACCTAAACCTAAACCTATAACCTTAACCTTAACCTATAACCTTAACCTAAACCTATAACCTAAACCTAAACCTAAACCTATAACCTAAACCTATTCTCAAATCCCTAAACCTAAACCTAAACCTATAACGTATAACCTATAACCTAAACCTATTCTCAAATCCCTAAACCTAAACCTATAACGTATAACCTATAACCTAAACCTATTCTCAAATCCCCAAACCTATAACCTAAACCTAAACCTATAACATATAACCTATAACCTAAACCTATTCTCAAATCCCTAAACCTATAACCTAAACCTAAACCTATAACTTATAACCTAAACCTATTTAACCTATAACCTAAACCTAAACCATAACCTAAACCTATAATCTAAACCCATAACCTAAAACCTAAAACTTAAACCTAAACCTAAAACCTAAACCTAAACCTAAACCTAAACCTTAACCTATAACCTAAACCTTAACCTATAGCCTATAACCTAAACTCAATTCCCTAAACCTTAACCTATAACCTAACCTAAACCTAAACCTAAACCTATAACCTTAACCTAAACATAAAACCTAAACCTAAACCTATACTTATAACCTAAACCTATTCTCAAATCCCAAAACCTATAACCTAAACCTTAACCTAAACCTAAACCTATAACCTATAACCTAAACCTAAACCTACACTTATAACCTATAACCTAAACCTAAAACCCAAACGTAAACCCGATCTCGAACCCAAACCCGATTTCCTAAACCTAAACCTTAACGTATTCTCAAATCCCTAAACCTAAACCTACACCTAATCCTAATCTCAACTCCCTAACCTAAACCTAAACCTAAACTTGAAAACCCAAACCTAAACCCGAACCCGAACCCGATCCTAATTTCCTTACCCTAAACTTATAACCTAAACCTAAACCTATTCGCAAATCCCAAAACCTATAACCTAAAACTAAACCAAAACCTAAACCTTAACCTATAACCTAAACCGTAACCTATAACCTTAACCTATAACCTAGACCTATGACCGAAAACCTTAACCTATAACATATAATCTAATCTTATAACGTATAACCTAACCTTAACCTAAACCTTAACCTAAAACCTAAAACCTAAACCTAAACCTAAAACCTAAATGTATTCTCAAATCCCTAAACCTAAACCTACACCTAATCCTAATCTCAACTCCCTAACCTAAACCTAAACCTAAACTTGAAAACCCAAACCTAAAACCAATCCCGAACCCGAACCCGATTTTCTAAACCTAAACCTTAACCTATTCTCAATTCCCTAAACCTATAGCTTATAACCTAAACCTAAACCTTAACCTAAACCTAAACCTAAACCTATAACCTATAACCTAAACCTAAACCTAAAACCTAAATGTATTCTCAAATCTCTAAACCTAAACCTACACCTAATCCTAATCTTAACTCCCTAACCTAAACCTAAACCTAAACTTGAAAACCCAAACCTAAACCCGATCCCGAACTCGAACCCGATTTCCTAAACCTAAACCTTAACCTATTCTCAATTCCCTAAACCTATAGCTTATAACCTAAACCTAAACCTAAACCTTAACCTAAACCTAAACCTAAACCTTATCCTAAACTTAAACCAAAACCTTTGACCTAAATCCTTAACCTATAACCTATAACCTAAACTTATAACCTATAACCTAACCTTAACTGAAACTTAAAATCTAAACCTTAACTAATAACCTAAAACCTAACCTAAACCTAAAACCTAAATATATTCTCAAATCCCTAAACCTAAACCTACACCTAATTCTAATCTCAACTCCCTAGCCTAAACCACCTAAACTTAAAAACCTAAACCTAAACCCAATCTCGAACTCGAACCCAATTTCCTAAACCTAAACCTTAACCTATTCTCAATTCCCTAAACCTATAGCTTATAACCTAAACCTAAACCTAAACCTAAACCTAATGTATTCTCAAATTTCTAAACCTAAACCTACACCTAATCCTAATCTCAACTCCCTAACCTAAACCTAAACCTAAACTTGAAAACCCAAACCTAAACCCGATCCCGAACCCAAACCCGATTTCCTAAACCTAAACCTTAACCTATTCTCAATTCCCTAAACGTATAGCTTATAACCTAAACCTAAACTTAAACCTAAACCTTAACCTAAACCTAAACCTATAACCTATAACCTAAACCTAAACCTAAAACCTAAATGTATTCTCAAATCCCTAAACCTAAACCTACACCTAATCCTAATCTCAACTCCCAAACCTAAACCTAAACCTAAACTTGAAAACCCAAACCTAAACCCCAATCCTGAACCTGAACACAATTTCCTAAACCTAAACCTTAACCTATTCTCAATTACCTAAACCTATAGCTTATAACCTAAACCCAAACCTAAACCTATAACCTATAACCTAAACCTAAACCTAAACCTACACCTAATCCTAATCTCAACTCCCTAACCTAAACCTAAACCTAAACTTGAAAACCCAAACCTAAACCCGATCCCGAACCCAAACCTGATTTCCTAAACCTAAACCTTAACCTATTCTCAATTCCCTAAACCTATAGCTTATAACCTAAACCTAAACCTAAACCTAAACCTTAACCTAAACCTAAACCTATAACCTATAACCTAAACCTAAACCTAAAACCTAAATGTATTCTCAAATCCCTAAACCTAAACCTACACCTAATCCTAATCTCAACTCCCTAACCTAAACCTAAACCTAAACTTGAAAACCCAAACCTAAACCCGATCCCGAACCGGAACCCGATTTCCTAAGCCTAAACCTTAACCTATTCTCAATTCCCTACACCGATAGCTTTTAACATAAACCTAAACCTAAACCTAAACCTAAACCTAAACCTCAACCTTAACCTAAACCTAAACTACAACCTATAACCCCTAAACCAAAACCTATGACCGAAAACCTTAACCTATAATCTATAACCTAAACTTATAACATATAACCTAACCTTAACCTGCACCTAAAACCTAAACCTTAACCTATAACCTAAAACCTAAATGTATTCTCAAATCCCTAAACCTAAACCTACACCTAATCCTAATCTCAACTCCCTAACCTAAACCTAAACCTAAACTTGAAAACCCAAACCTAAACCCGATCCCGAACCCGAACCCAATTTCCTAAACCTAAACCTTAACCTATTCTCAATTCCCTAAACCTATAGCTTATAACCTAAACCTAAACCTTAACCTATACTTAAACCTAAACCTATAAACTATAACCTAAACCTAAACTTAAAACCTAAATGTATTCTCAAATCCCTAAACCTAAACCTACACCTAATCCTAATCTCAACTCCCTAACCTAAACCTAAACCTAAACTTGAAAACCCAAACCTAAACCCGATCCCCAACCCGAACCCGATTTCCTAAACCTAAACCTTAACCTATTCTCAATTCCCTAAACCTATAGCTTATAACCTAAACCTAAACCTATAACCTTAACCTAAACCAAAACCTATGACCTAAAACCTTAACCTATAACTTATAAACTAAACTTATAACCTATAACCTAACCTTAACCTAAACCTAAACCTTAACCTATAAACTAAAACCTAAACCTAAATTTAAAACCTAAATGTATTCTCAAATCCCTAAACCTAAACCTACACCTAATCTTAATCTCAACTCCCTAACCTAAACCGAAACCTAAACTTTAAAACACAAACCTAAACCCGAACCCAATTTCCTAGACCTAAACCTTAACCTATTCTCAATTCCCTAAACCTTACCTTATAACCTAACCTAAACCTAAACCTATAACCTGCACTAATAACCTAAACCTAAGCCTAAAACCTAAACCTAAACCTAAAACAAAAATATATTCTCAAATACTTAAACCTAAACATACACCTAATCCTAATCTCAACTCCCTAACCTAAACTTAAACCTAAACTTGAAAACCCAAACCTAAACCCGATCCCGAACCCGAACCCGATTTCCTAAACCTAAACCTTAACCTTAACCTATTCTCAATTCCCTAAAGCTATAACCTATATACTATAACCTATAACCTAAACCTAAACCTTAACCTAAACCTATAACCTAAACCTAAACCTTAACCTAAACCTAAACCAAAACCTATAACCTAAACCTTAACCTATAACCTATAACCTAAACTTATAACCTATAACCTAACCTTAACCTAAACCTAAACCTAAACCTAAACCTAAACCTAAAACCTAAATGTATTCTCAAATCCCTAAACCTAGACCTACACCTAATCCTAATCTCAACTCCCTAACCTAAACCTAAACCTAAACTTGAAAACCCAAACCTAAACCCGATCCCGAACCCGAACCCGATTGCTGTAATAATGTAGCCCAATCACATGGCAACAAACAAGAATGTATCCCTTTTAACACATGCCCCTTTTATAAAGCTTTAATTTTTGTTGTTGTTTCTATTAACTTGAATTGTAGCCCAATCACATGGCAACAAACAAGAATGTATCCCTTTTAACACATGCCCCTTTTTACAAAGCTTTAATTTTTGTTGTTGTTTCTATTAACTTGAATTGAAACACTTTTTTGCATTATTTGCTTGCATTAGTTTTATTTTAATGATCAGTTTTATTTTAAAAAAGTGCCCACTTTTTTGGAAGAAGTTTATGCAATTCTTCATGATTCTGAATTATAATGTTTTGTTGGTTTAATATTTTTTTATTAGATGAAAGACACAAAAAGAAAATTGTTGCTGATTTTTTTCTATTTTTTATGATGACTTATATGTATTTATGCATGGATGAATGTAATGTGGATAAGATTGTTTGTGTTTGGATGGATGTAGTTTATGTTTGGATGAATGTAGTTTATGTTTGGATGGATTTACGTAGTTTGGGTTTAGATGGATGTGAATGTGAATATGATGAAATAAATTATATAACAGGTGTATATCAAGAAGAAAATGATGAAATATTTTATAATAGGTGTATATTGACCGTCTCAAATTTGAAAATGTCCTTTGAAGGCTTATAAGAGACGATTCATAGCAGTCCTTTTAAGAACGGTCCATGACCGTCCTTTGAAGGCTCATAAGAGACGTTCCATGGACCATCATTTTTAAGGACGGTCCATAATCGTCCTTTGAAGGCTCATAAAAGACGGTTTATAGCAGTCCTTTTAAGGACGGTCATGACTGTCCTTTTAAAAGACGGTCCATGACCATCCTTTGAAGGCTCATAAGAGATGGTTCATAGTAGTCCTTTTAAAGGATGGTTCATGACTCGTCTTTTAAAGGACGGTCCATGGCCGCCTTTGAAGGCTCATAAGAGACGGCCCATGACAGTCCTTTTTTATCAATAAGAATGACGGTTTTCAACCATCCTTTAAGTAATACGATGCGTCAAAATATGACGGCCCATGCAACGTACATGACCGTCCTTTTTGGTCATTTGAGGCAGTTTTGGACCGTCCTTTTTCACTATTTTGGCTAGACATGGTGGTGTATAGGACATCGTGGTCGAGCTGTCGGCCTACGCTGGGACGATGAGCCTCCCCGTAGTGACCAGTGAGCAATCCAAACTCATGAGCTGAATATGGTGGTGTATGGGACACTATATTCGAGTTGTCGGCCTGTGATTAGGTGAAGAGCCTCTCATAGTGACCTCGAGTATACACTGAGACTACGCTAAGGTGACGAGCCTTTCCATAGTTGCTTCGAGTATAAACTAGGCCTGCATTGATAGTAACGAGCCTCCCTATAGCGACTTAGAACTACCTATCATATGAGACTAACTAGGATTGACGACCCTAGATGCATCAATGTTTGGGTCAATGATATAAAGGAAGGTACCTTAGCTTCACAATCCTGCTGTATGAATATGTTTAATTAAGAACTTGGCTAATCACACACATGCACAACATTGCATGTGCCTCTGGCGTTGGAGTTGAGCACAACGGGAGTGTTGCATGCCACGATCGTGAGATGATGTCGCAAAGGGAGTGTAGGCGAGGGCACGCATCATTATAGCATATCATCCTTGCATTAACCAGAGTACATAGGATTGCTTATTGTATTGTTTTGTCATTACTACTTGACTGAATTGATAACATGTTAACCTTTGCTTTATAACTCCACTAAGTTGATCACTCACTCCCACGTTCTGGGACGGTGTTTTAAACACCAACCAGACTCTGGTTTAGTTACAGATGATGGTGATGCTTGTGAGGCAGAGCCTGATTTTTAAGATGACGAGGAGTAGTTCTCCTACATGCAATTATCAGGCGGGTCTATGTAGGCCCTGTTCTGATCACAGGGGATTATTGGGATGCTGACTAGATGACATTACACATTTTATATATTTTAAAATTTTACATGTAACTAATAGACCTGGTAACATGATCATACTCAGGAGACTTACAATGACTCATATGCTTTATATACTTTCCATAGTCTTCCGCTTACGAAATTTCAAATGTCTCTGGAGTATGATATGTTGTTTTGGTATAATCTCACTCATGTTTAATGCACTAATACGGACAACATTTAATCATCATTATCTATGTTGCATAAGTGATGCATTGGAACTCGGGAGTTGGGCTCCTGCTCGACCCCCGATTTTCAAGGCGTTACAACTTTCTTCTTCCTCATTACTCTTCTTATTCTTCCTTATTTATCTACTTCATGTTCCATTTATTGGGTCCTTCCTTTGTCATATTGTGACTAAAAGGGGGAGAATTTTATCATGCTTATGTTTATGATATGTGGCATATAGCATGTGGATTGTGGATTGTGGATAAGTAGTAGTCCCTTTCATTTTGTGTGTAAGGGGGAGTAAGTAAGGGGGAGTATTGATTTGGCCTCAAATACATCTCATCAGGCCTCATCAAGTGGGCCCTAAATACATCAAATGGGTCATACCAATGGGTCGTACCAACTACACCCTTCATCCATTGCTAGAGATCATATCCAAAGGATCATCTGGACCATACCACAAATAATAGTGGTGATAAACATTTCCATCGTTAGATATAGTGGGCCCCACCATAGGGATTATTTCCTGTCCAATCTGTTCATAAGGTCACAAAGACCTAGATTTAGAGGAAAGACAAATATCATATTGGTTCAAAACTTCTGCAATCCCAAAAGGGATTTCAATGGTAAACGGTCAAACCCACTGTTTGTTGTAGTGTGGTCCACCTGATAACTGGATCTGTCTTATTTTTTAGTCTCAAGCCTTTAAGACGAACTCACCAAATGAATGGACAGTTTGGATGCAACACATGCATCAGTGTGGGGTTCACATGCATGGCCCACTAGAAAATCTAAATCTACTGCATATCCGTTAAAAGCCTAAGGCGAGCTCGTCATATGAATAGACAGTCTGATATAACACAGACCTTAATGGTGGGGTCCACGTCCCTAGGCAGTGAACGGCTGGCTACAGCACGCCAGCACGGTGGGCACCACCATCCGTAGGACGGACAGCTTGGGTGAAACACCCACATCACATGGACCAAACCGTAAAATGGATGAACGGCATGGCTATTACTGTCATGCTTGCTGCACCGTCCGGCAACTGGACGATGCAGATAGAGCCATACATCATGGTGCAACCCACTATACATATATTATATAATATAATAATATATTATCATATAATATAATATAATATATTATAATATACATATTGTATATGAATTACAAAAAGGGCCACCGTCCAGACCCCAGGTTGCTCTGGACAGTGTAGATGTAGTGCATGAAACTATGGTGGGTCCACATGTAGCAGTTGGCCACCACACCATATATTATATAATATAATATATTATAATATATAATATTATATATATATAATATACAATGCATTTATGTATGTGTGGGTGTGTGAAACCATCTGGGTGGCAGCGTCCAATACAAATGGACAGTATGAATATAACATATACATCATGCTGGCCCCACTGCAATAGATGCACGGACGGTCTTGATTTAACACATACACCGTGGTGGGGCCACCTAACCTGCTGACGTCGGATAATAGCAGGACCCACCATCCCTAGTAGATGGACGGTGTGGGTACACACGTCTTCCAGATAGGGTCCACACTACTGTGGCCCACCAGCGCTTGAAACAAGCTGGTATTTGTGCTTGCCTTCATCAGCGCCTACTGTTGGACAGCAGCAGGCCCGGCTGATCTCATCCCAATATAAATCACTTACATCAGGGTTGGCCACACATATCAAAAGAGAGAGAAAGAAGAGAGAAGGAGAGAGAGAGAGAGAGAGAGAGAGAGAGAGAGAGAAAAGCGGCATGTGATGGAGGGCTCCGCCACTATGAGCCCTCCCTCTACAATGCATACATCAATATGGGTCCCATCATAAGTGGGCCCTCAATCGATCAAAATCTAATATATGAACACCCACCTATGATCTTCTCCTCCTTCATCCGCCAAAGCATCCTAGAGCTCCAATGGACGAGCTTCAACGATTGAGATGGACTTTGGATGGTGAGATTGGGTGGTAGGAAGGTGGGCCACACTAACTTCTCCCCCATGGAAGCCATGGATGTTAGACACTCATGGGTGTTGTTTGAAAAAAAAGAGAGAGAATAAGAGAGAGAGGGGTGATGGGAGAGGAGTGATGGGACAGAGGGATGGATGGGTGTACTTGTGCAAGGGAGAGATTTGACTTTTAAGGGTTGCTTTTGTACTTGGGGATGGGATAGAGTAATGGGTATACTTTGACAAGTGAAGTGACTGATGTGATGGATTCTCTAAGGATTGCAATGTGCGGCATTTTTCCTCAAACTGAACGTGGGCCCTCATCTCTTGGCCTGGGTATCGCATCGGCGTGCGAGACGCGGCATCGGAACTGCGGCGACGATGTGGTCGCACTGGTATAAGTCGCAGGTCGAGCCGACTCTGATATGCAAGACTCGGCTTAGGGTCACGCACAAACATCGATAACGGATCGCGAGTCGCCGAAATTCGACCAGGAGGACCGCGGAAGCCTACAGAACAGTACGGGCTAGGATATGGGTCTTACAGTTTCATTTGTTAAATCTGTTTCTCATGTTAATAAGATGCATTCATTAGATTTGGTTTATTCTGATGTTTGTGGTCCTATGAGGACAAAAACCTTGGGTAGGGCATTGTATTTTATCACTTTTATAGATGATGTATCTAGGAGGATTTGGGTTTATGTTTTGACATCCAAAGATGAGGTCTTTGGTGTGTTTAAATTGTTTCATGCTATGGTCGAGAGAGAGATAGGTAGATCATTGAAGTGCATCCGCACTGATAATGGTGGTGAATACATCGGTGACTTTCATGAGTATTGAAAGTCCCTGGGTATACAGCATAAACAAATGGTTCTCAAACCCCCTAGCATAATGGTGTGGGTGAATGAATCGTACCATTGTAGAGAGAATCAGATGCATGTTATTCCATGTAAAGTTACCCAAGATGTTCTGCGGAGAAGCAATGTACACGGCAGTGTATTTGATAAACTAGTCTCCATCAGCCCGTTGAATGGAGAAGTACCTGAGAATGTATGGATTGGACAAGATCCATCGTACAATCATCTTAGGGTGTTTGGATGTAGGGCATCTGTTCACGTACCAAAGAACGAGAAGTCCAAATATGTGGGATCCGACCGAGAATAAGCTCGTTAGGAGAAGAGATGAGGTTTTCTTTGAAGACCAATGTATCGAAGACATTTGTAAGCTAGAAAAGACGCAGCCTAGTTCGGGTGAGGTAGAGGACATAGATCCGGTTACTCCTTCCATGGTGCCTGATGACGGGGGAGTACAGCAAGGTGCAAAGGACGAGTGAATTTCTACAGAAGATGGACTAGGGGGCCAGCCCCCACTTGATCCACCTGTTGAACCACATGTGAGAAGGTCATTTAGGGACAGACATCCGTCCAAGAGGTACTCGTCACATGAGTACATTATGCTCACCGATGGGGGAGAGTCGGAAGATTATTCTAAGGCCCTAGCCGATGAGCATAAGGGGGAGCGGATGAAAGTTATGCAAGAGGAGATGGAATCCTTGCATAAGAACCACACTTATGACATGGTGAAACTGCCTAAGGGTAAGAAAGCTTTGAGCAACAAGTAAGTGTTTCGAAAGAAGATTGAGCAGGAGAATTCACAGACGGAAAGGCATAGACTTCGAGGAGATATTCTCACCAGTGGTGAAAATGACATCCATACGGGTGTTGCTTGGGTTGGCAGCTAGCATGAATCTGGAGAAAGAGCAGTTATGTGTTAAAACTGCCTTCTTCCATGGTGACCCGGAAGAAGAGATTTAGATGTACCAACCAGAAGGCTTCGAAGTTAAGGGTAAAGAGCATATGGTGTGTAAGTTGAGGAAGAGCTTGTATGGGCTGAAACAAGCTCCACGACAATAGTATAAGAAGTTCGACTCGTTTATGTTGAAGTATGAGTATGACAGAATGGAGTCAGACCACTGTGTGTTCACACGCAAGTTTTTAGATGGTGATTTCTTAGTTCTATTGTTATACGTTGATGACATGCTCATTATAGGAAAAGAAATTAAGAAGATTGATAGACTGAAATAGGAGTTGGGCAAGTCATTCGCGATGAAAGACTTGGGCCCGGTTAAACAGATCCTAGGAATGGAGATAACCCATGACAGAAGTGACAGGAAGCTTTGGTTGTTACAAGAGCGGTATATTGAGAAAGTCCTAGAGTGGTTCAATATGAATGCAGCAAAGCCGATCAGTACTTCACTGGATGGTCACTTCAGATTGAGCGACAGACAGTGTCCCAAGATGAAGGCAGAGGTGGAAGAGATGTAGAAGTTACCCTACGCGTCAGTGGTAGGAAGTTTGATGTATACTATGGTGTTTACGCGACCAGACACAACATATGTTGTTGGTGTTGTCAGTCGGTATCTTGTCAATCCTGACAAAGAACATTGGGCAGTGGTGAAATGGATATTGCGGTAGCTAAGAGGCTCATTTAGGTAGAGCCTATGCTATGGTGACAGAAAACCTGTGTTAGAGGGCTACACAGATGCAGATATGGCAAGTGACATAGACTCCAGAAAGTCTACATCGGGGTTCGTGTTTACTTTTACAGGAGGAGTGTTCTCTTGACAGAGCAAGCTACAGAAGGTCACAGTATTGTCGACAACAAAGGTCGAGTACATTGCGGTCACAGAGGTATGTAAAGAGATGATTTGGATAAAGAGGTTCCTACAAGAACTTAACCTAAATCAGGAGCAGCACATAGTTTATTACGATAGTCAAAGTGTTATATACTCGAGTAAGAATCCAAGTTAGCACTCCAAGTCAAAGCACATAGAGATTCGATATCACTGGATCAGGGATACTTTGGAACAGAAGGTGTTACAGCTTGAGAAGGTCCACACGGACGATAATGAGTCAGACATGATGACCAAGGCTTTGATCAAGGGCAAGTTTGAGGTTTGTAAAAATTGGGTTGGCTTGAAGAAGATGAATTCCTCCTGAGTCGAAAAGGGAGAGATTTGATGGGAATTTTCTACTCATGGCTCGACCGGTCGAGTGCCTCTCATGACCTGTCGAGGGTGGTGCTCGACCAATAGAGTGGCACTCGACTCAAAGTCTAACAACCAATTGTGTTATTCTTCCATGCTACTTAACTAGTCGAGGAGTCTGCTCGACCAGTCGAGGGTCCACTCAACCGATCAAGGACCCTGCTCGACCAGTCGAGGTTACGCAGATTTATGTCTGGATTTTGTGCGCACTGGGTAAATTTGACGCGGTTTTCACAGAGGTGCAAAAAGGAGTTTTTTAAACTATAAATATGGGTCCCTAGTGCTGTTCTAGGGTATGCAAGAGAGTTTCCTAAAGCTTTGCAAGGGTTTGCAAAAGATTTTAGGGCTTTCAAAGGTGTAAGAGAGAGGAAGCTTGTGGAATGGAGGTTCTACTCGTAGAGGTGATTTACTGTGCACTCGACATCTCAGTGCTTCTATGTCCTCGTAATCGGTGAGATCTCTCCATATTTCTTTATTCCCTTATTGTTTATCCACTCCTGCGTGAGTGAAGAAGGTTTAATTCAAGTGGTGTGTGCTTATGATCTGTTGTAACATTCTACTGCATAGTGAATTGTTGCTTTGGACGAGGTCCCGTGGTTTTTACCACTTTGAGGGTTTTTCACGTAATAATATCTTGTGTCGTGCGGTTTGTACTTTGATTTATTTCATTGCTTTATTATCCCATAATTCTGGGGATTTAGGAGGTTAGATCCTAAGGTTTTGTGCAACGGCCCCCTAACACAATACTGTTTCCTCCAATAGCAAACATAACACAACTAAAAAATGTTGCAATCGTTTGTTACAAAATTAAAAGAAGAAAATGAATAGTTAGAGCATTTTAAAAACTTAGACTAGTTGTTGAAAGTTTGCTGATATCAGAAGTCAACATAATAACCAGCTACAAGACACTAACTAATGGAGTTCATTAGCAAACAAAGCATGAAGCAAAAAAGCATGGCCCACCTTTTTCCCATCTGCAACCCTCATTTTAAGACCATCACTAAGGCAAATGGCCATCAGCAGCAACAACAGCACCTTCTCATCCTTCTCAACAACTTTATGCAAATTAGGAGCTCTTGGATTCTTTCGCGTGTCAAACACATAAATACACATAAATACGACTTCACTTGAAAAAGAAAGGACTAACTATTCAATGATGGTGAACTACAAAAAACAAAGGGATCAGAAAACCCATGATGGTGAACTACAAAAAACTCATGAAATGTAACAAAACATAAATATATATGTAAAAGATCACACATAAATGAATCCTAGTAAAAAACTACCTATTGATTCTTCGGCCCCTTCGACTGAGGTCCCTCAGCCTCGGGTATATTCCTAGGAGTGGATACTGAGTCGGCCTATGCAAATGTAGTTGTTGATTCACGTAGAATAACCTTTACATTTAGTACATTGCCTGAAGTTTGGTCCGTTGCTACCAATGAGTTCATAGTATCTCTCATTCATGCCATCATCTGCTCCGTTATTTGCTCTGCCATCCGTTGCTCCATCTTCTCCATTATTCGCTTTGTCATCCGTTGCTCCATCTACTCTAGATGCTTAGCCATATGTTCTTTCATTCGCTCCTCCACCAGTTGCTCTACCCGCTCATTCATGTGTCGTCACAACTCATTAGTCTCCCTCTTGAGTTCCGCAATGTAAATGAAATGGCCTAGCTATACGTCCTAGAGGGGGGGGGGGGGTGAATAGGACGATGCCAAAATAAAACTTTAACAGCGGAATAAACGAATATGATAACCAAATAAAATAAATTAATTCATAATGCTGAAATAAAAGCAACCTCACTAAACAAGAATTGATAGGTTGATACGAATTCAGTTCTAAGGACAACCTTACACCATAAAAACCAAGGGTTTATGGCGGGACAACCTTATTTCTAAAACGTCCTTTGTATCAAAAACTCAAACCGGAGAGGAATAAATAAATAGCAAGGAATTGAAATAAATTGCAGGAATTTAAATATAAATTATTACAACATTCCCACTGTGCTTTGAAATGTAAATTTTACAACATTTACATCCACACATACATTCCACAAATGCGAATGAAAAGAGATATAAAACTTAAGCAAGCATTCAAACCACAAGACAAAGAATTATAGTGGTTCCTGTGTGTACACCAACTGTTCAACAACACCACACAGTGCTACTCCACTCCTAATATCCTCACATAGGAGATATCAGCGTTCACTATGAAAATAGGTTTTTCCAGGTTCACCCAAAACCTTCACAATTGTGTTTTTCTCTATGGGCTTACACAATTAAAAAAATCTCTCTTCTGAGTTTTCCTAGCTCTCCTCAGATAACCAATACAATGAGATTTTTCTGGCAAATCCCAAAAGAAAACTAAATAAAAGTAAATTAAATAAACATAAAATACCTGACTTTCTCCTTCGTTGTAGCAGCCCAGAAGAACCAAGTCGGAGTAGAGATTTGAATGTCAAAGTTCAATGTCCAATACTCACATTATAATGGTTCTAGGTTCTAATAGATTTTAAATTAAACCAAATTGGGCATAACTCTATTTGATTTTGATTCCAAGAAGATAGAATACAACAATTCCTCTTTTCAAATAAGATTGGAATATCGGAACAAAATCAAATAAGAAAAGCTAAAGAAAGAGAATATTAAATATGCACACTTAGCTTAAAATGGAGCACAGACTTATCTCTCAGAAGGCCGAATTAAATTAGCTTCAATTTCCTATTTTATTCTGAGATTCATGCTCTATTTATAGGTGAGCAAATCACGTCTTCGACTGGTCTAAAGACCTCTACGATTGGTCGTAGAACCAACAGATATTTAAAAATTTGGGCGTGATAAGATCTGGCGGTTTCACGACTGGTCGTAGGTGGTCTACGACTGGTCGTAGGTCCCCTTCAACTGGTTGTAGGTTTCACATGACTAATCAAAATTTTCCAATCTTCAACGTTATATATTGAGTCGTAGCTCTACGACAGGTTGAAGAAATAGTCGACACTATTCATACGACTAGTCGAACAAACCCTAAGACTAGTCAAAGCCAAACAGAAAATATCTTAATTTTGTAACAAACTTACGACTGATCTAGGAAATTCTTAGACAGGTCGAAGCAGTGCTAGGACTAGTCGAACAAAGTCCAGGACTAGTCTTAGAACAGCCTAAACTCACATATATAAAACATATGAATTATGTATCCAGAATGACCTACTCTAAAGGTCAACCTAAGGTCAGTCATACCTCAATAGTGAAGTAAGGACATTGAACATAGGAGACAAGTGACCTTTGCAAGTAGTGAAACTTGAAGTTTTGATGAAGTTCAATCTTGAAAGCTTCTTGAGATATTGAGGTTGAACTTTAAAGCTTCTCGAGATCTTGACTTGTGAATAGTGCTTGTCAATCAAAGCTGATCTTGAGAAAAGTATTGTTCTTCACTCTACCCGCTCACTCATGTGTCATTGCAACTCATCAGTCTCCCTCCTGAGTTTTGCAATGGTATTTCTCGTGCCCCATAATGTGGAAGCTGTGGGACCTAATTCCATCATGCGGACCCAACCTAGATGCTCTGGTCCCAATATCTGGGATAAGAGATCGTCTCGGGCAATGCTACTCTGAGAGGACTCAGCAGTCTGAGTTTCCCATAACTCCTCGATCATTTCCTATAGTGTAGAAAAACATTAAATAAGTTGTTCAATATCATGACTTAATGAAAAATATTAACTGAGATGTCAATGATTGATAAATTTCTACATACAATGTAAGCCGACTCCTCGTTCGGCACCCATACACCAGGTTCCGATCCTGGGATCCTACAAGGAGGATTTTAAATATAATTTTGATTCAGTATAAGCATAACCAGAAGCATAACCCACGACCAATAACCACAAGAACACCATCACAAAATCCACTATGATAAAAAACTTTTAAGTACAATGCGTCTGAAGGGAAATACACGATAATGCAAATAACGAAAACTCCAAAAGCTTGACTGCACGCTCCTGCTGCTCCTATGCTATGGCTACGTCCTGGCGTCACCTGCACGCATCGATCATGCATAAGCTTATAGAAAGCTTAGAGGGTGGTGTAAGTGTGTGCACAATATGAGCGTGCTCAGAATGCAAGGTCAGAGTAATGCGGAATCAAGACAATGAGTACATGAATGCAATCGGTCGTACCAAGGCTATGCGGTGCAAGATATGAATGTTATCGGCCATAACACGGCCATGCGATGTAAGATGCAACTCAAGCATGTCAATCTTCATCATATATCAGTACAATTCTCATTCTGGATAATCACGGGGGTTTAGTACACTTCAGGTGGCACTGCCGCTCTCAAGCCGCACAGTCCAAGTGAGCGTATGAAACCTCACTATCCGCCTGGCCAATAGTCTACCAATACCATCCGGCATGTCGATAGCCGACCCATTCACGAGCTAGTCAAACTCAGCCTAGTATTGCCCCCTATCCTCGAGCGAGTAAGACGTAAGGGAAGAGAAAATATAGCATCATCATATAAAATCGTAGACATCATACAAGATACAACATGTAATCAATCGTCAAAGAGATGGGGATAGTGCTCTCAAATCTCGGCCTCGCGCTACCAAGATGTCTCATCAATAGAATAGTGACCCCATGAACCTTCACCAAGGGAATGACCTTGGTCCGGAGGATCTGCTCCTTCCGATCAAGGATACGTCGCCGCTCAATGTAAGAAGCGTCCTCATGAACCTCCAACGACTGCCAATCAATATTGGAATGATGTTCGACCTACACTTCCTCAACATAGAGAAGTGAAAAACATTGTGGATGTCGACAACTAAGATGGTAAGGTAAGTCGATAGGCCACGGCGCCAACACGCCCCGTGATCTCGAAAGGTCCAATGAATCTAGAGGCAAGCTTGCCCTTCTCTCCAAATCGAACTACGTCCTTCTTGGGCAAGACCTTGAAATACACGTAGTCCCCTACATCAAACTCTAAGGGACGACGCCGGCGATCAGCAAAACTCTTCTCACGGCTCTAATTCTGCGCATCCTCTACCTGATGATATCGATAACTTCTGACCTATCGCACAAGCTCGGGACCTAAGAGACGCCGCTCTCCGACCTCGGTCCAACAACTCGGAGATCCGCATGGTCTGCCATATAATGCCTCAAAAGGAGTCATGTCAATGGTCGCCGATAGCCGTTGTTGTATGCGAACTCACCAATCGCAGATGCTCATCCCAGTACCCCGAAGTCAATCACGTAGGCCCGAAGCATATCCTCAAGGATCCGGTTGACCCTCTTCGCCCGGCCATCGGTGCGGGTGATACGTGGTCGAGTTGCAAATCGGTGTCCATCACTCTCAAAGCTCCTCCAAAATCGAGACGTGAACCTCGGGTCTCGGTCGAACGATCGAGATTGGAACACCATGCAATCTCACAATCTCCTCGATGAATAACCTCGCAAGGTGGTCCAAAGGCCAAGTCGCAGAATCGAAAGGAAATGTGCCGACTTCATCGATGGTCCACGACAACCCAAATGGCATCATGACCGCGTTAAGTCCTGGGTAAACCCATGATAAAATCGTTAGATACGTGCTCCCACTTCCACGTCGGGACACTCAACGGCTACAATAGACCAGGGGTCTCTCGATGATCGACCTTAACACGCCGGCACATGTCACACTTGGTCACAAACCGCGATCCGACTCTTCATTCCCGCCTAAAATTACTGTCACCTCATATCACGGTACATCTTCGTTGAGATAGGGAGGATAGAAATCGTGATCGATGTGCCTTGGTCATAAGATCTCTGCGCAACTTAGGAATATCCAGAACACATAATCGACCTCAAGTGAAGTCCACCATCGAACCAATCATCAACTGCCTAACTCTCGAGATCGCCTCGCCGATAGTCCTGTAACGACTCGTCTACCTGCTGAGCCTCGATCACCCTTGCGACAAGAGATGGTTAAATCGACAGGCTCGATAGCTGAACGATAGAATACTGCAGACTAAAATCAAAGTCGTACCCTGCTATATCCTCGAGCATCCTCCACTCCTGAATCATCATTGTGCCACCACGCCTCGTGGCTGACGGCTGAGGGCATCTGCCACCACATTCGCCTTGCCTGGGTGGTAGTGGAGGTCAAAATCATAGTCTTTTAGAAGTTCCATCAACGTCTCTATCTCATGTTCAGCTCGGACTGAGAGAATAGATACTTCAAGCTCTTGTGGTGGGAGAATAGCTTAAACCTAACCCCATAGAGATAGTGTCTCCACACCTTCAGTGTGAAGACGACTGCGGCCAACTCTAAATCATGCATTGGGTAGTTCAGCTCATGGACCTTGAGCTGACGAGACGTGAAGGCTACAGGCCTGCCGTGCTGCATCAGGACAACACCTAAAGCAATAGGTGAGACATCAGTAAATACAACAAATCCATTACTCCCAGAGGGAAGAGTGAGGACAGGAGCGGACGTCAGATGGTCCTTCAGCTCTACAAATGCTCGCTTATAGGCATCACTCTAAATAAACTCTGCACCCTTCCGAGTCAACCTGGTCAATGGGGTTGCGATACGGAGAAGCTCTCAATGAAACGTCAATAGTATCCCACTAAACCAAGGAAACTGTGGATCTCGGACGCAATCGTGGGTTTGCCCCATGACGCACTGCCTCAACTTTCGAGGGGTCCACTGCGACACCCTCCCTCGTCACCACGTAACCGAGAAATCTCACCTCCTCCTACTAGAACTCGCACTTCTCCAGCTTTCAACTACTGGTGGGCACGAAGGGTCTACAAAGCGATCTCCAAATGCCGCTCATGCTCTTCACGGGTCCTCGAATAGATCAAAATATCGTTGATGAATACCACAACAAACTGATCGAGATATCGACGGAAGACCTCATTCATCAACGGCATGAAGACCAGTCCAAAAGACATGACCCGAAACTCAAAATGACCGTAACGCATCCTGGAAAGTCGTCTTCGGGATGTCCTCCTCTTGAACCCGAATCTGATGAAACTGGAACGCGGGTCAATCTTTGAAAAGAAGCTGTGCACCCTACAGCTGATCAAATAAGTCGTCTATTCTCGAGAGCGAGTACTTGTTCTTGATTGTGACCAGGTTGAGCTCCGTAATCCACGCAGAGCCTCAATGAACCATCCTTCTTCCCGACGAAGAGTATCGGCGCTCCCCAAGGTGAACGGCTAGATGAATGAATCTCAACTCACGCAACTCATCCAATTGCGCTGTAGCTCACGCAACTTCATCGGTGCCATACGATACAGGGCCTTCGAGATAGGCGCGTACCAGGGTCTATCCGGAACTCAATATGACGGCACGGCGGCAATCCTGGAATCTCATAAAACACATTGGGGAAATCGTAAACAATCGGCCATTGATCAATACAAATGGTAATAAGCTCCTCGATGGTGCAAGACATCAAGCATGACAATGGCTCTCCTCTAGGCTTGGCGACGAATGAAACTGTGGCAAGCCGGGTATAAAGAATGTGACGATCCTCGCGGCAGTCCAACACAGCGTGGTACTCGGCAAGATAATCCATGCCTAGGATGACGTCGAAATCGACATCGGCAATGCAAATAAATCGGCAAGCAAAAAGATATCACCGACTAGAACCGGCAAGATGAATAGAAATGGCCTAATACTGTGGTTTTCCCCAAGGGCGTCGACACGGCCAACCCCTCATGAGTAGACTCTATCGGCAATCCGGTCGAATGATAAAAATTCTCGGACATGAATGAATGCGATGCACCTAATCAAACAATACATGTGCGATACATGCGGAGACGGAAAGGATATCCTCAATGACTCCTCCAGGATGATGCGGATCCTCTTGAGCCATGTAGAATCGCCCTGAGTTAGCTAAGGAGGTGCCTGTCCCCTCTAAGGTCCCTAATGCTGCTACTGCCTCTACGGCGGGTACTATTGTCTCTGATACTAGTGGGGCCTCGGCGGCCGAGGTGGCTGCGATCACCGTTGATGGGGTCGCCGATGTACTAGAGGCTGATGCTGAGGTTGCTGCTGCGCTGGAGGCTGATGTGGCCCTCTCAACTGCTACAGATGAGGGCGAGGGCACTCAGACAGGCGGTGCCCTGTCCCACAGCATCCAAAATAAGCCCCTGTAAATGGCTGCTGGGGTGGCGCTAGAGGTGCTGCTGGGGCTACTGGTGCTCTAGCAGGTGGGTGGCTCCTATACCTCTGTGGTCGTCGATGCTGTTGGGAGCTACTGGAGGGGGCCTGCCTCTTCCGATTTTGTCCTCTCCTCTGATCTCAATCGCTCTGCGAGCCAATCCACTTAGTCTCGTAAATCTGAGCCCTCTGCACTACTGCCTGGAAAGTCGGGAGCTCGTGCCCAGTCACATGGCTTTGAAGACCGTAACGTAAGCCGTTCTCAAAACGGCAGGCCTTTCGCTCCTCCTCATCAACCATATATGGTGCAAACCTCAATAGCACCATAAAATGGGCCGCGTACTACGCCACGGTCATGTCCCCCTGCACTAGAGTCTCAAACTCCAGTGCTCTCTGACATCGAATGTGATCAGGGAAGTACTGCTCCTCGAATCGGTCGATAAAGTCCTCTCATGTCCAGACATAATCAGGTCCTGCAACACGGATAACAGAGGTCCAGCAGTGCTCGGCCGCTCCTTGGAGAAGAAATATAGCCAACCGGACTCGCTGCTCGGTCGTACATGACATGGTATCGAAGATCTTCTCCACATCGAAGCGCCATCTCTCGGCTACAATCGGATCTGGCTCGCCCTGAAAACGCGGAGGATCAAGCTGTCTGAACTCTCGAAGAAGGGCACTCGCGTGCTCTTGCTTTGCCTGTGCGGGCTAAACAACTAGGCGTCTGCCCTGTCCCTGAAGTGCAGCTATCACAGCTTGTAACATTTGTTGTATATGTGAGGCACTCACAGGCATGGTCGGATCTATATCGGCATCAGGTGGGGGAACGACATCCTTAAGCTGTGGAGCAGGGATCTTTGGAGGTGGAACGGGAGGCGCAAGTGGTAAAGCTAGAGCCTCAGGTGGTGGAGCGGGGTGCGCTCTGGTCACTCTCCTGGGCAGCATGTCCTATAAGAAAGAACAATGACACCAATCAACCTTGAGCATTGCACTTGTCATTTTATATTTTGTAGCACCCTTTTATATTGATTTTGTCCATTTTGGGAGTATACATGTATATATTTAACCTGTTAACAGGTTCACTGTCAAGCCCCAAACTCAAAAACCGGGCTCACAAAATTTTCGATCACCGAATCTGGCGCCGACAGCCTCTGCAGTACCCCATTTTCGGCTCCCGGCACCATACACCAGGTTCCGATCCTGGGATGCTACAAGGAGGATTTTAAATCATCAATTTAATTGTAATGAGCATAACCATGGTGATAAGTATATGAATGCAATCACCATACTAAGGCTATGCGGTGCAAGATATGAATGTTATCGGCCATAACACGGCCATGCAATGCCGGATGCAACTCAAGCATGCCAATCCTCATCATATATCGGTACAGTTCATCTCTGGGATCATCACCGGGGTTTAGTACACTTTAAGTGGCACTGCCGCTCTCCTAGCCACACAATCTAAGTGAGCGTAAGAAACCTCATTATCCGCTTAGCCATTAGTCTACCAATACTTATCCGGCATGTCGATAGAGGACCCATTCACGAACTGGTCAAACTTAGCCTAGTATTGCCCCCTCACTTGGGCAAGTAAGGCCACACCCCCTTCCAACTGACCACGGCACAGTGGGAGATGTGGCCTCTTGGTATTCAGCGCTCGTGCGCTCATATATCCACTCGGTCTCAATGTTGGAGCATCCCTGGTACCAAGAGGTTTAGGAATTTTCACCCAAGGACATCTATGGCACCCATATGCTAGAACCAAACATTTCTGGTATCCAATCCAGCCACCCACGATGTGTCTGTGGAGGCTTTAGTCCTGATGTCGTTAGGGCATACAATAATCATGATCACACAAATGCAAGTGTATGGATCACCCTACTAAACATGCAACAATCTTGCGCACGCCGCGCGCTCATGTAATGCAACTCTCCCTATCAGGGAGCCCATAAACAATCCGCCCGAAGGCATATGCTATGATCAGTCACTCGTCATATCAGACATACATATGATGCGTATGATCATGAATCATGAATCTATATTAAGCATGTCATAGGGTGATGGGCTTGTGCATAACGGATATGGGCCTAGACGGGCTACTCACTATAAGTATGGGCCTATCAATGGGCCTTAGGGCGAGTGATAATGCGGACATTTAACCAACATCATCCTACAATGTGGACGTCAAACCAACATTTGCTTTCAAGGCACAGCCCGCCATCGAGATCATCACAAAAACCACGGTGGAAACACATTATAATGGGTCTTATGTATATCTCATTGGGCCTCGACCCATGAGCCTCCAATATGTCAAATGGGCCTCAAACTAAGGTCTCATATATATCAAAGTGGGCCTTAGTGGGCAGGCCACAAACACATTAAGATGGGCCTCAACAATGGCCTTAAAATAATCTCCAAAATGGTTGGACGGTTGAGATGAAACTCATGCATCATGGTAGGTCCCATAAGGATGGAAGGCATTGATAAATCACAAACTCCATGGTGGAGGTCCACACTGATGAAAGGTGTGGACACAATACATACATAAGTGGGTTCTAAGTAGGACCCACCATAATGTTTATTTTCCACCCAACCTAGGGCCCAACATAATGTTTATTTTCCACCCAACCTAGGGCCCAACATAATGTTTATTTTCCACCCAACCTAGGGCCCAACATAATGTTTATTTGCAATCCAATTGCTCATAAGGTCACGTGGACCAGGGGAAACTGGGGCCCACTGGAATGTTCATTTGCCACCCAAACTGTTTATAAGGTCACACGGTTAGGGGGGGCCCACCGTAATATTTACTTTTCATTCAACCTGTTTATAAGGTCACGTGGACCTGGGGTGAGGAGAACCCACCGAAACGTGGTTCACAAATCCAATCCACCCATTATGTGTGTCCCACTTAGCTGAGGGTTCAGACCAAGTTTCAGCCGCATCCAAATTTCAGGTAGGCCCCACCAAGTGATTTTATATGTTTTAGGCATGTCTTCACATGATTTTAGATGGCATGGCTCACCTGAGTTCCGTATACGAATGATTTTTGGAATATCCCATAATTTAAAGGGGACACCTAAAATGCACGGTGTTGATATTCAAAACGCATCACGGTGGGGCCCACATCTGGGCCGTGATGGCCAGCTCGTCCATCTGTTAGGCGTAGGCAGTGCCTGCGTGCGCTCTGCAGCAGCGGCGGCTACTGCTTTCTTTTTAAAAAAAATTTGTTTTTCTACAGATTTTCCTAGGTGGGGCCCACATCAACAAAATCCACTCCGGCCATTGGTCCCTGCAGCTCAATACAAACCTATCAAGTCCAATATTGGATGATTTTTTATGTACAAAAACAACAAGGAGTGTTTCAATGGTAGGAACACTGTTTTCTATGCCCGCCAGGAAACCAGATCAGTCTCATTTTTCGGCTCAACGCCTAAAATGATCCGAGGAAGAGGATGGACGGCTTGGATTAAGTACATGCATCAAGGTGGGCCTGGCATGGACAGCCCACTCCAAAAAGGCCCCTTTTTTTGTTTTTGTTAGCCTGTAAGTACACACCCTGTCAGTACACGCACTCCATGTTAGCTACCCCTGCCTCACGTCCAGCGTCCAGAGACGCTGGACAACTGGGATAGACACAGCATCATGGTGGGTTCCACATGTACGTGGCCTACTTACACTTATATAATATATATATATAAAATATCATATATATATATATATATATATTATGTAAAATATAATATATAACAAGAAGGGCATTGGATCCATTTCAATAGTGGATGGTGTGGATCATCACCTACAATAGGGTGGGCCACACCGTCTGATGCTGATGGACAGGGTAGATATAACGCATTTTGGTGGGATCCACACCATTACAATGGAAAGAGAGAGAGAGAGAGAGAGAGAGAGAGAAGAGGGACGGTAATGGAGGGGAGGGATCCCGCCACTATGGGCCATCCATGGATATGTTACATTCATCAAAATGGGTCCCACCAAGAAGTGGGCCCAAAAATTAAAATCAACGGTGGATCACCCATCTTTCTTCCTTCTTCTTGCTCCCTTAGGCTCCTAAGCTCCCTGCCTTCATCTTTGATGGACATTGATGGGATTTTGATGGTGGGGATGAGAGGGTGGGCCACACTTAGCTTGGGAGAGAGTGTTTGGACGTATGGAATTTTTGGGGTTGCTTGAGAGATTTGAGAAATGTGAGAGAGTATGAGATGATGGGAGTGATATGGATGGGATGATGTAAGGAAGGGGATATGAGGGTATGGTTTAGTTTGAAATATTTGTAAAAGAGGTATGGGTGAGTTTGAAAATTGTAAAAGGGAATGGTAAGGTGGAGAGAGAGTGGACTTTTGAAAAGGTGAGGATGGGTTGTTATACCATGGGTAAGGCTTGTACTTGACATTTATTGATGGGACATATCTTAGAGATTCCCTCGATATTCGCAATGCGCAGCGTTTTCTTGGTATTTCTCATGCCCCATAACGTGGAAGCTGTGGGACCTAACCCCATCATGCAAACCTGACCTGGATGCTCTGGTCCCAATATTTGGGATAAGAGATCATCTCGGGCAGTGCTACTTTGAGAGGACTCGGCAGTCTGAGTTGCCTGTAACTCCTCAATCATTTCCTATAGTGTAGAAAAACATTAAATAAGTTGTTCAATATCATGACTTAATGAAAAATATTAACTAAGATGTCAATGATTGAAAATTTTCTACATAAAATAACATGAGCCGACTCCTCGTTCGCAACCTTCCTGAGCCCCACCTTAATGTTTATATTCCATCTAAATCGTTTATAAGGTAATTTTCAATAAGATGAAGTGAAAACAACAAGAACTTAAACCAATACAAAACTTTTATGGTCATATAAATGTTTCAATGGTGGTCACTAAATCTTCATTGTTTCCTCTCGTGTGGCCCATTGAAGTTTTGGATACACTTTATTTTTGGTCACATGTCCTAAAATGAGCTCAAAAAATGGATGGATGGAGTGGCTTTCTCACAAACATTGCAGTGGACCCCACGCAGAATCCTTGTGCAGGAACTTCCTGAGAAAGGCTTTCACAGGAAACCCATATCAATGTATAAGTGTATTTTATCCAGCTTCTATCCATTTTTTTAGGACAGATTTCCTACGAAAGCCTTTTGCAGGAAGTTCTGCGCAAGGTTGCTGGGTGGGGTCCACCACCATGTTTTTGGGAAATATACTCCGTTCATCCATTTGGCGAGCTCATTTTAGAAAAATTGACCAAAAGCGAGGTGGATCCAAAACTAAAGTGGGCCACACGAGAGGAAAAAATGGGGAAAGAAATAACTACCATTGAAACCTTCCTGGGCTCCACCTTGATGTTTATATGCCATCCAAATAGTTTATAAGGTCATTAACACATGGATGAAGTGAAAATATAAAAAATTTAACCTGAAACAAAGCTTTTATGGTCATAAGAGTGTTTCAACGGTTCTCACTGAATCCCTACTGTTTCCTCTCATGTGGCCCACTTCAATCTTGGATCCACCTCATTTTTTGTTGATTGTCCTAAAATTAGCTTGCAAAATAAACGAATGGAGTATATTTCCCAAAAACATGGTGGTGGGCCCCACCCAGCATCCTTGAGCAGGAACTTCCTGCGAAAGGCTTTCGCAGGAAATCCACGTCCATATTTTCATATCTCGTTTAAATAAGTAGTTGCCTTGTTATAAACCATGAGTACATAAAATAGTATTCCAGTTTTTATTTTTCCAAGATTGGGTCTTTTAGAGTAGAGGATTCCGGTTTTTTTATTCCGGTTTTCAATTTTCCAAGTTTGATTCGATTCTTTTAGAATGCAAAGATGACGCAAGATAAGATTAGTGATTTACCAGATTCTCTCATACATGAAATCCTCTCTCACTTAGAGATGAAAGACGTAGTAAAAACCTGCATCCTTTCCAATCGTTGGAAACACGTTTGGACGCAAATGTCAGTTCTTAACTTCAAGCATGGCCACAACATAGGATTTGTTAATAGATATAGATCAGTTGAGGATTTCTTTCACTTCATCTGTTGTTTGCTTGCTCTCTACAAATGCCTAAAGATCCACAAAATCCGACTCTCCACCCAATACCCTACATGGGGGGAAATTTCTGTAACGAACAAATTGAGGGGTTAATCCACTTTGTTATTACACGAAAAGCCGGAGAGCTCAAACTGGACATACCCTACCCCTACGTTCTAAACCTCCCTCTACTTGAGATGGGATCGCCAGAGGTGTTAAAGCTTCACCACTACACCCTCACACTCCCTCCTCCAGCTTTCAAAGGCTTTAAAAACCTCAAGACGATGTCCCTCTCACGTGTGTCTTTTAATGGTGGCAATGTGGGAGAGCTCTTGGCTTGCTGTCCAATACTTGAATCTTTGACGGTCATTGATTGTCATGATGATATTAGAATTCATGTTTCTTCTTCAAATAGGCAGCTTAAGCACTTTGGCTAAAGGCTTTAGCCTTAGTTTTAGCAACCGAGGCTAAAATGACTTTTATAGCCTCAGTTTTCTCAAAATGAAGTTAAATCAAAATTTTAGCCTCCATTGTTTCCAACTGAGACTAAATCCAAATTTTAGCCTCAGTTGCCTCCAATTGAAGCTAAACTCGATGGGCATAGAGTCACCAACACATCCCTTCAACTAGACTAGTGGAAGAGCAAAATAGAAATGGCACAAAGAGAGCTTTTATTCTAAAATGAAATTAGCTTGCATAACATGGTGACCACACTAGGACTAGGCACTTGCCAGAAAAAAGAATTTCGAGATAGGAAGTGCATTGGAGTACTTGGTGAAATCTTTTCAACACATAAAATTGGTATGTTGCAATACAAACAGGAAGTCCTGGTTCATTTGGTAAAGTTATCTAAGGCATAGTTACTGGAGAGTCATTCCCCTTTTTAAAAAAAATAAACATATTTCTCCCTTCCCTGTTTTCAAATCTGTTTCATACATTTCTACTTACTACTAGGGCCCATTTGGTGTTGCTAAAATACGTGCTTTTCAGTTATTATATTTCTCAATGGAATTTATTTAAATGTTAAATGTCTAATCGAGAGTAGAGAATAATTAATTAATCAGAAGCAATTTCCTCAATTACCACTTATTTTCTAAATGGGCTATGCAAAAAAACTAGAATACATGAGTAAACACAACTGGTCTAGCAGACCCTTTTAGAGGAATCATATGGTCCTAATCAATCGAAACTAACATTCATCATCCAACTAATTCATAATAAAATGCATTTAAATTGAAGAAACAAATTTCCAACCATGTACTCCAACTTGCAACTTAACCTGCTGGGAACCGTCATACACGGTGATGTCTTATAGCAGAGTGGGTTCTGAGGAGTTACAAGTTGGACTTTGTCACACCCAAATGGCCCTAAAGTTATCCAAGAAACATGGCTCAAAGGACTTGTAAGACGAAATTGTTCATCTAACATGAAACAGACCATCCAAAATGCAGTGCAATGTGTAGAGTAAAAAATAGTGTAAGATGTCAATCACATAAAAGATCATGATAAATAACTGCAAGAAAAATGTTGTGAAGTGACAGGTTCATATGATGGTATAATGTGGCTACCTAATGTCACTACTTACTAAATTTTTAGCAAGTCATATGTTAACACAAGCAAAGAACAACTTTCATAAGATGCATGCATCTTAGGGCTAAAGAACAAAATTCTACAGAAAAAAAAATAAAAAAAATAGATCTGTTATGTGGTGGACAACAGATCAATGGCCTGTATTACTACTCTTGATGGAACCCCCTTCAATAAGAGAATCTAAATCAGCTTTTTTTATAATAAAAAAAATCTCTAAAATCGAAATACGTAAACCTAAATTACAACTTAAATCAGTAAGAATCGGATCAAAATCCAATGAAATCTCTACGAATAAAGAGACATAAGTTAGATCAAGATCAAAATAGATCAAGCACTAGAAATCAAGAAAAAATTACAAAAGTCAGACCCTAAGTGGAAATTTTTAGATAAATGAGAGGGGGAAGCTCACCTGATTAAAAGTTAAAACCCTTCCTCTGTCCTCAAATACTACTAACTATAAATCTGAGTACCTGCTTCAAATGAATAATCAAATTGAGAAAAAAAAAATCGAAAAGGAAGGCAATATGCATCATCAGCTCAAAATAAAAATTAAAAAAACAAAGCCCCAAACAATGAGATCTGAAAGGAAAACAAATCTATCAGCAAGAATCGGATCAAAATCCAATGAAATCTCTCAGAATCGAGAGACATGGATTCATATCTTAGCCCGTACTGTTCCGTAGGCTTCCACAGTCCTCCCAGTCGAATTTCAGTGACCTGCGACATGTAGACTTCAGTTGCGCACAACCTTGAGTCGCCTCCCGTATTCCAGAGTCGGCTCGACCCGAGACTTGTACCATTGCGACCGCACCGTCGCCATGGTTTCAACGCCGCATCTTGCACACTAATTTAATACCCTGGCCAGGAAATATAAACCCGCGTTTAGTTTGAAGAAAACACCATGCGTTTACAATCCCAAGAGAATCTCTACATCATGTCCCATCAATCAATCACCTCATGTCAAGTACAAGAGCAACCCCAAAGTCAACTCTCTTCCTCTCTCTCTCTTACACACCCATACATGTCAAGTACACCTATCAACTCACATCCATCACCTCTCCCTTACAACCACCATTTCTCTCTCTCTTTCTCAACACAAATTCCAAGCAAAAGAGAGGTGCACGTCTAAGGAATTTCAAGAGAGAAAAGTGTGTTGTGTGGCCCACTTCTCACCCCAAGATCCATCATCCTAACCCTTCGATTCTCATCACCTTCCATCAAAGTGAGACACAAGGAGTTTGGCGTTCCATTGGACCAAGAAGATTGAATGGTGAGTGTTTTTATAGGCCTAGATTTCATTCTTTTGATGATGGGCCAAGTGGGGCCTACCGATTGATGGTATGGATCTCACTTTGGACCCTAGATGTGGCCAATGGCCCACCTTGATTCTCATGATCATTCCATGATAGGGCCATTCTCCATGGACTCCATCATGATGTTTACTTTCTAGTTTGAAAGGGGTCATCTAGACCTTCCATTTTGGTGGAGAAGGAATCTCCACCATTGATTTTTGTTTTGGTGGGCCCACATGTATTGGGACCCACTTGATGTATGATTGAATGATTGAAAAGGGAGGGCTCATAGTGGCGGAGCCCTCCATCATCACGTGTCTCTCTCTCCCTCTCTCCTTCCTTTATTTTGTGGCCCACATGATGAGTGTATGTGATATCTAGACCGTCCATCCAACGAACCACATGGCCGTCCACACATGGGGACCAACCCACTTTACTACCCCTCTTGAAGGGTCTGGATGTTGGGAAAACACAAATATTAGAGTGATCCAGATCAAGTAGGCCACGTCTATGTGGGACCCACCTTGATGACATATCCACGCTGTCCGTCCAGCGTCCAGGGACGCTGGACGTATTCACTGAAGTATAAACAGACAGTGAGGTGTACTCACAACAAAAGGCAGTTTGACTTTAAGGCTTTTGGGTGGGCCACTCATACAAGCCCCACCTTGATATATGAACCTTATCCACGCCATCCATTCCATTCCTCAGCTCATTTTAGGTGTTGATATGAAAAATGAAGCCAATCTGATTACCTGGCGGGCCATAGCATAGAAAATAGTAATTTTTACCGTTTAAATCCGCTATGGCTCACTTTAATGTTTCTACACACCGAAACACATTGAATATTGGGCTTGATTGGTCTGTCTTGAGCCATAGAATTCAATGGTTGGAGTGGATCCTCCCGATGCGGGCCCCACCTGGGAAAAACTGTGAAAAATCCCTTTTCTAAAAAAAATAAAAAAAATGATGCACCAGGTGCTGCTGCTAACATCCAGAGGACGCGCAGCAGCATCCTGCACTGCTGTGACATGAAGGAGGTTGGGACCATGGGTCCCAGCGCTGGCCCCACCAATGATGTATGTGTTCTATCCTCACCGTCCACAGCACTGGACGGTGGGACCCACCTAATGATGTATGTGTTTTATCCACACCATCCACTGTTTGGACGATGGGGCCCACCATGATACAATGCATTATATCCATACTGTCCAACCATTTTGAGATATCATTTCATGATATGAGGCAAGGAATGAGTCAGATCTAAAGTTCAAGTGGACCCCACCATTTAAAATAGTGGACAGTGACCTCCACCGTTTAAACTTCTAAGGGCCACAGTAGTTTCCAATTAAGATTATATTTTTTTGTTTTCACTTCATCTATCACTATGTTAACTTATAAATTGGTTGGATCTCAAATACATTACGGCAGCCCACACCATGATGTGATCATCCATTGATCAGTTAGACCACACCATAGAAATAGTGAAGGATTGAACGTCTATCATCGAAACCCATTTGTGTCACGGAAGTTTTGGATCAATGGGGAATTTGTTTTCCCTCTTAATCCAGGTCTTTAAGACCTTATGACTAGATTGGATGGGAAAAAAAATAAACTTTATGGTGGGCCCTATGATTTATTTAACAGTGCAAGTTTATTATCTCCACTTCTATTTGTGGTATGGTCCAAATGATCCTTCCATATGATTCTTTTTAGGGATGTATGAGGCTCACCTTGATATATACATGAGGCCCATGTGATTAGGCCCATCTAGATGTATTTGTGGTCGTCTGTTGAGGCCCACCTTAATATATATGAGGCCCATGTTATGAGGCTCATTTGATGTATTAGAGGCCCATGGGTCAAGGCCCAATGGGATGTACACAAGTCCATTGCAATGTGTGATTCTACCATAGTTTATGTAATGATGATTATGGCAGGCTATGCCTTGGGAGCAATGATGGTTTGACGTCTACATTGTAATAATAATGTTGGTTAAATGTCCACATTGTAACTCTCCTTAGGGCCCATTAATAGGCCCATACATGTTGTGTGTAGGCCGTCTATGCCCATCTTCGTTGTGGGGATAGTTCATCACCATATAACATACTTAGTATAATTCCATGACTCATGCCATATGCATCATATTTATATTTGATATGGGTAGTGACTGATCATAGCATATGCCATTGGACAGATTATTTATGGGACTCACTGATAGGAGCTACCCACATGAGCACGTGGTACGCGCAGGATTGCTGCATGACTAGACGGTGTGACTCATGCATCTCGTATATGTGTGACATGATCGTTGTACGCCCTAGCGACATCAGGGCCGTGGCCTCCACAGGCATGTCGTGGATGGCCAGATGGGACACCGAAAATGTTTGGTTCGAGCATCTGGGCACTTTGGATGTCCATGGGTGAAAGTCCCTAAACCTCCGAGGCCAGGAGATGCCCCAACGTTTAGAACGAGTGGATACATGAGCGCCCCAGTGCCGAATACCAGTAGGCCGCGTCTCCCACTGTGTCGTGGTCGGTTGGGAGGGGGTGTGGCCTTATCCGCCCGAGTGAGGGGGCTTTAAGTTAGGCTGAGTTTGACCAGCTCGTAAATGGGTCCGCTATCGATGAGCCGGGTAGGTATTGACAGACTACTGGTCAGGCAGAAAGTGTGGTCTCTTTCACCCACTTGGTTGTGCAGCTAGGGAGGCGGCAGTCAATGTGGAGTGTACTAGACCCCGGTGATGATCCCAGAGAGGAACCGTACTAATATGTGGACTTATTGAGCAAGAATTGCATACTCATTCATTCATTCATTCACTATCCACTAGAGCCGGTGGTGCACAACTATTTGTTACGTGTACCTTCGCATGGCCAGGATTTTGGTTGGGCTCGCAACTAACCTAAGATCAGGAGTTTACCACATTGAGTCTAACTATCCAAATTTAGGTATGGGACTGGTTTGGATAGAAGTCCCTTGTGATGGACCCCGTAACCTGTGATACTACATACTGTCATCCCGACTTCACACTCCAGCTTGGTCATTTCATTCGCATTGCATATTGCATTACATCCGCAGGCATATGGCATTTTGAGTTGCTATGTTTCTGCACTTATATGACCTAGACAGACTTAGCAGGATTTGTATATTACATTGCATCCTTGGCATCTTATATTTGACTCTCTATGATTCCGTGTTTGCATAGCCGATCTACATTACATATTCTGATATTGTTTGACTCATGTACTTACCAGTATATTTTCGCTTACTCTGATATCGTATGATTCATGATCTTGTCAGTATTTCTTCTTATTCCGATATTATATGATTTATGGCGTTGTATTTGTGTGCTTGTCACTTATTTTGCTGACACACTTTCACCACCCTCTAAGCTTTTTATAAGCTTATGCACGATAGATGCGTGCAGGTGATGTTAGCATGAAACTGATCTGAGGTAGGACCGTGCGGTGGAGCTTTTGGAGTTTTTCTTTGATATCTTTATATTGTATTTCCATTTCAGTATTGTACTCGAATGATTATATTTGTGGATATGTGGTGATGATGTTGTTCTTTTAATTTGGGTATACTTGTGGTTATGCTTCTTACGAGATAAATGTACATTGGAAAATCCTCCTTGTAGGATCCCAGGATCGGAACCTAGCGCATGCGCGCTGAGAGTCAAGAATAGGGTACTACGGAGGCTGTCGGCACCGGATTCGGCCATCGAAAATTTTGTGAGCCCGGTTTTTTAATTTTGGGTGTGACAGTACATCTCCTCTACTCCATTTCAGTAAAAAGACAATAGAACAAAATTGATAAGCATAATCCAAACATGAAATATATAAACAGATCTACCATAAAATCAAACTACTACAAGCACCAAAACCTAACCCTAGATCCTTCCAATCTATCAGATTCAACAAAATCTCCCAAACATAGCAGAGAAAACACAACACAATGTAGAGATAGGGAAATGTTGAGATCCAAAGCTCTCAGTTGGAAATCGCTGCAAGAAAACGCATTTTATTTATCTAGCGTGGGAAGCAGATTGTGACCTACCTGGCCTCCACGGAAATCAGCTCCCTCCCTTCTTTGGATCTCAGAGAGAGAGAGAGAGAGAGAGAGAGAGAGAGAGAGAGGAGAAGAGAGGATTAGGGCGAGATAGAGTGAGAGAGAGGAGGAGGAGAATTTGTGGGGAACAAATGAAAGTGGCGTTGGGATGAATAGGCTCTTGTTTTCGGTTTTCTTCAAGAAATGAGAGAGATTTTCTAGTGGAAATACAGGGCCTGTTTGAATTTCCAAACCAATGGTAAATACACTGGAAAGGAGTAACGATTACTCTTACATCTGTTTGAAACTCAATAGATATTTCTGCTTGGAAACGGGTCCAAATGGACTGGTTTAAATTTGTGGGCCCCATTGTGACATATATAATGCATCTGTGCCGTCCATCCATTCTAGCATAACATTTTGAGGCATGAGCTAAAAAATGAGGCCAATCCAACACTCAAGTGACCCACACCAAAGGAAACAGTGGCCCTAAAAAGTTTTTAAAGATAGGTATTTGATTTCCTAAATCTTGTGGTGTGGCCCACTTGAGCTTTGAATCTTCCTCATTTTTTTTCTGGATGAAGCCCAAATTTCAGTTGGGATAATAAATGGACGGTGTGAATAAGCCACATATATCACCGTGGCCCACGTATATTACACAGCATCATCGGTTGTTGTGCCGAAAAAAGCTAGCGTCAAACCCAGCATTGATACTGCTGCTGTAATTACCTTGGGAAATCATTATTACCCATTCCCCGTGTATTTACCGTTGGTTTGGAAATTCAAACAGCCCTAAGACACCCTTTTCAAATAGGGCGGTGATTCCATGGAAACGCCCTCATGTGCGGGGGCAGAACACGTGTAGAGATCTTGGCTGGGGTGCACGTGTCAGAGATCGAGGCCATTCATTAGGAAGCGTGCATAGCGGAAATCCCAGTCGAAAAAATAATATCGATCTGCCGATGAGGAAGGTCGATTTTTAAATATAAAGATGGGCGGTTAGAAAAGACTACAACCGCCCATGGTTAACTTAAATGTGTGGCTCAGATGATAAGTAATACTACCCTGATTTCTGGTGTGTGGCATTTTCATAGTGCAAACTACCTGATGAGTGGTCGATATCTGTGCCACGTCTGCCATGAGCCCAGATCTCTGACACGTGTTTCCGCCCAGGCCGTCATTGAATCACGAGATCTACACCCCCAATCAAAGAACGCTGATTGCACAGAATGCCAAGAGCTCACACGCGCCTCTATAGTCCGCCACACGTGTCAGGTGGGTTATCCGAATGGGCCTCACTGCATACATAACCTGGCCCAGAGACAGAGGAGACGCTGGGGCCTCGATATTCCCGGCCCGTAAATATATATGCAAGTGTGTCATGGGAGAGCGGATTAGGTGCGGCCCGGCCCCACCCTAACACGGTACGGCCGTGACCGTGGGCCCAACTTGAATATGTACTTGTATATCCACACCGTCCATCCGTTTTTCCACATCATTTTAGTATTATCCCAACAAATGAACTAGAGCAAAATCTCAGTTTGACCACACCACGGGAAAACAATGGTGAATGGACGGCCACCATTAACAACTTTTTTAAGTCCCACTGTGATGTTTGTTTTCCATCCCACCTGATGATAATGTCACAAAGACTTGGATGAATGGGAAAAATAAATATCAGCTTGATCCAAAAAGTAGACTTTCGGCCACGGCTACTAAACGACGGATGCTAAAATGGAAACTTTTAGCCACGGCTCTCATGCAACTTCGGCAAAAAAGTAGACTTTTGGCCTCGTTTCGTATGGAACTGATGCTAAAATATGTGGACTTTTGGCCTCAGTCTCATACATCTGAAGCTAAAAAGTAGACTTTTCGCTTCAGTTTTTGATAGGCTAAAATGTAGACTTTTAGCCTTAGTTCCTATGCAAATGAAGCTAAAAAGTAGACTTTTGGCCTCGCTTCATATGTAAATGAGGCTAGTTCCTTAGCAACTGCAGCGAAAAATTAGCTTTTAGCCTCGGTTCCTTTGTAGTCGAGGTTAAAAAACACATTTAGCCTCCATATTTTCAACCAAGGCTAAAAATTGTGGCTAAAGGACTATTTTCTTGTAGTGTAATTCATTCAAATGTTTAAGGTCCTACCGCTAGTTATTTCAATTTCTTGCTATAGCTATTTTTGTTTTATTTATTGATTATTTCTATCAGTTCACATGGATATATTTGTTAAAAAGCCACTCTAACGTCCCTAAAACAATTCAACTATTTTGTCAATATGTTCAAAATCAATTCCATACTTATATACAAATCTTTCATTCGGACAATATAAAAGAATATGTGAGGGCCAAAGTTTGAATATTCTTTTCTGAGTATGGTATTAAGTTTCAAAGATCTTGTCCTTATAGGCCTTAGTAAAATGGAGTTGCTGAACACAAAAATTGCCATCTTCTTAACTTCACCCACTTCATTTTGACGAAAATGGTTGTTCCTAAAATCTATTGGGATGAGGATGGGTTTTGGGTTTACGGGGCTAGGGTTCATGGTTTGTGGTTTTGGTTGGAATGGAATCGAGAGGGTTGCTGGTGGATTGATTTGGTATGTCGTTTGACAGTGATGGGTTGGCCAGAGAAAACGAGATGTCACTAGACAAGGTGGTTGTTCCAATCAACAGGTTGCAGCAGCAATGGGTGTGGGCAACAATCGCTGCCTGCACGCAGGTAAAATCTAATGACGATGGCAATAATAAGGACCGCAACATTTGGAAGCCTGGCAGCAACAATGAGGAGCGCGATAGAGCTTAAAAAACAATGGCCTAGAGGAACAACTTTGATATCATTACAACATATGTAAAATTAGAGATTTTGAAAAATTCTCCTTAAGAGCCTAAATGAATCTTTTTTTGAATCTTTTATAAATATGCAACCTCTCTCTCTCTCTCTCTCTCTCTCTCTCTCTCTCTCTCTCTCTCTCTCTCTCTCTCTCTCTCTCTCTCTCTCTATATATATATATATATATAGAGGTGCACACATGTCATGGGCACATAATCTGAATAGTGCATGTGATGCAGCACCCCTTGAAACCTCACAAGCCCAACTTTCAACTCGATACAAAACTCTGGTGGGCCATAGAAAAAGGAAATAGTTTCAACCCTTGATTTGCATTTCTCTTTGCTATGGCCCATTAGAGTTTTGAATCAGGCTAAAAATTGGGCCCATAGAGTTTCAAGGAGTGCCGCATCACGTGGACCGTTCGGATTCTATACCCATGACACGTTTGCAAAGGTGCGCACGGGTGCTCACATAAAAAGATGCGCAGGTGAGCATTCATATATATATATATATATATATATATATATATATATATATATATATATATATATATATATATATAGAAAGAATCACCAATTACAAAATGTATATACATGGAATGAATTTATTCTCTATCATGATCCACCAGGTGTTAGTTATAAGAGTATACTTAGGAGACCAATCAACCCTTTATTGGATCATATAGACACCAGTTGTATCCTAATGCATGAACCCATCAACACTCACATATAACTTACTATAATCAACTTTGTGAGGTGAGTCAAAGCACAATACATAAAAAAATAATAATAATAATAATAATAATAAATACACTCTCCATAAAATAATTAAAAAACGAACACCCCACATATCCTTAGATCTAAGGGCTAGTCAATGGTCAATAATAATCTAAGCATGACAGGTCTCCCATTCTAAAGATTTGAATTGATCCTCCAATGTAAGTACCAACATGTCAAATATTATGAGCCTATGCATGTGATCCACTTGCACTCCTATCTAGGGTAAGGCACAGGCACACCAACTCCTCATCAAAGTTGATGATGGATACTTTCCATCCCAGTTTGTTATCAAATTTTTTTTTTTTTTAATTTTTAAAAAGAATGGCCACATAAAAATAATGGTTAACACAATTTTGTCCTACAGCCTGTTTGGTGGTTATGGAAGAATATGATACAGGATCTATAGAATATAACTCTCCCTTAAGGTTGTTGTGTCTAAACTTAAGTTTCCAAGGACAACCACAATAACCCCTCTCATTTAACCTCTATATAAGTATAATTTAAGATATAGTCATGTACTAGTTATAATCTACCCACTGTACTAATGTGTGGGTATATCTTGACAATACTCCTCCTTAAGCTTGATGATAGAGACTTTTCATCCTAACTCATTCTAAAACCTTTGGGTGGTCATGGAATGATAGGGTACTAATTTATGGAATACAATTCTCCTTTGGTCATTGATCAACGGTCAAAATCTGCATTAGGTTTTTTAGGCAAACTATGCTAACATTGCATGTGTAAGAATTTCAAACGGTCTCTTGAACTATAACGAATAAGAAAAGCCTAAAATTCAAGGGAGAGTTAGTGTTAATCATAATTGAATCATCCTAATAATAGATTAGTGTTAATCATAATTAAATCATCTTTAATCCCACATTACATGGCAGCTTGGGATTCGATCTCACCTATCTTACTCATGGTTAAATAGAAAGGAATAAGAAAGACCGAAGTTTGTTGGGCGATTACTCTATGAATCTACTTGTAGCAGTAAGCGCAGGTCATAGATGCTAGTTAGTTAGGTAAGCCCACCTCTTTTGCCATCCTTGTGATAGACAATCTTCAACCTTAAATATGAAGTTAAAACCCAAGACCCATCAGACCCATTGACAACTATGAAATGGGCTAATAATGTATTTCAAAGCCCATTAACTAATTGGGCCACAACCCAAATTGATCCAACATGTTAAACAAAATTTTGAGTGGGTAGGTGAGTCTAGGGCTGTCAATAGCACCTTTGCTTGGCTAATTGTTGGACATGGGCTAGTGGAGCCCTTTGGTGGGCAATTACTAGTGGGTGAGTCTCATGAGTTTAAGCATCTTCCGTTAGCAAATAAATTTTAAATTCAAGTTTGAATTTGGATTTAAAAAGAGGAGATAGGGATAAAACCAGATAATTTCTGGTCTCATCTAAACTCCTCATCCTTTCTTATAAATATGATAAAGCTCTCTTGTCAAAACATATTAACGAATAATGAGAGTAAAAAGAGGAATAGTGATATATAGAAATTTGTCTTTTTAACTTGTCCTTGGGGCAATTTAAGCCATATATCGTAATCCGAGGTCATCTATACCATAGAATCAAAGGGGTGAATAAACCCATCTGCTCCAATAGTGGTTAGGCAGACAGCTAGATCTGGACCATTCATCTTCAGCTTTGTAAAGGTTCCATATCGTGTAAACTGTCGGATATTGAGGGCTCACACTTCCACATACTATCAGTGGTATCAGAGCCTCAACGGCGGATCTCCGATTTATTATTTTCATCACGAAGGTAAGTGGCCTTTTCTTTTGTTTTAAGGTGTGAATTACTTTCAGAAAATATGTTTTGTATCTTGCTCATGGCTTTTGAATGGAATAAGATCAGTGTGCACACTGTGACTCCCAATGTGCACATATGCACTGAATTTAGGCCCACGCGAATGCATGTGCACATGTAAATTTTGGACTCTTGGATGTGCATGCTGTGGACAGTGCCCACTAACATGGCCTGACAATTTACATGATCTGGATTCCAATCACTATTTTATTATGCATCAAATAGATTTATTTTTTTGGATGCTCGAGCCAAAAGTGGACTGCTTCACTCTTCATATATTGAGGAAAATGGATTGTTACGAGAATAAAGGTCAATGGTCCATATTTGATGCATATGTGATGGACAAGCCTAATTTTTGGTCTAGGTAGCTGATGCAACCAAACAGCCATGCAAGCTGCTTGATCAAAGATCTGTAGAATCCAACTATTCAGGTTGTCTTGGTTCTAGATATGGACTAGATCTATATTCTATAGTCACTGTTGTTGCAATCATCACCATCATCTAAGCCTCGTTCCAATTTGGATGATCTTACACAAAAGTGATGGCCGGACCTGTGATCGGGCTCAGGCAACGCTCAAGCCTCGGCTATGCATAATCAAAGGTCAAGATCATTCAACCACTGCTTTTGGATGATGAGCTCATGTGTGCACGTGTACAATTTCTGAGTGGCTGTGTATTAATAATCATACTCCGCCAAAGCATCAAAACACTCCTCCCTTTTCCTGTTTTAATGTTCCTACTCTATCCAAATCCACTACCAAAGTGGTTCACAAATGCAAGAGGATTGAAACTAACTGTCTAAATTTAAGATTGGATGGATTGCCTGAGGGCTGGAATTTCATATTCATGGGATCTGGTATGTATAAATTCAGATCTGGCCAGTGTAAAATGAGTTAAGTCCAAGCCCAACCCATAAAGTGATTGGGCCGTGCATGAAGTACTAAACGCTAGGTCATGGTCATTGGTACGGCAGGCTACCCGGCCCATTGCAACCATAATATCTAGGCGTTGTGTCGGTTATTTAAAAACATAGCCCCGGTTATAGGTCATTTAGCCATTGCGCTGAGAACTCAGGCCAAAGTCCAACATACAAGCTACAGATCCAGACCGAAAGGGGCTGGATCCGGTAGCAAATCTTCACCAAATGCAGATGATCTTAGCCATCCCACTAGAGACCACACAAACAGATGCTAGAAAATGAATATGATGTCAGTGAGCAACCATTCAACAGGTGCATTGTCCATTAATCAAATGGCTAGAATTGTCCAAACCAGGTGATTAATTTTTGGCATGCCCACGGAGCCACACTTAACTAATTCCCCCAACAGGGAACAAAGAACAACGAATGCGACAGCAACCATTAATGGGCCCATGTCAAAGACTAACTGGTTGGACGACAAATATATATCACATTGGGCCCCAGGAAGGTTTCAACGGTGAATGCCCTTTTCCCACTATTTTCTGTTATGTGGTCCACTTAAGCTTATGATATGCTTCAATCTTAGGCTCATGCCTATAATGAGCTAGCAAAACAAATGGATGGTGTAGATAAAATTTGCTTTGAAAATTAGTGATCTAGAGATCATTAGTGATCGAAACGATCATCAACCATGATGATCAATGTTGATGATAAGATCCATCATCAACAATGATCATTAACGGTAATGATCGAATCTATCGCTAATGGACATGATCACTCATGATCATAGAACTCTCTTTATATCTGAGTACTTTATTTTTAAAATATAATGATAATGTTTATATGTGTGACATAATTAGGCTTAATGTGATTAAATCCACGTTCATTTTTCATTGAAAAATAGAAAACTTAGTGCTAGAATGCTCCCTAAATATAAAGGTTGTGCATAACCTAAGTGGGAGTTAATTCTCCTCCACCAAATGATTCATGCAACCTGTAATGGAAGGTTACTCGTTATACAAATATATTCTTATAAAAGCATCAAATTCATCTTAAAAAGAGAACTTGATTGATCTACACTGCTCATTCGGATATTTAGACTTTCAAATCTCATTAAGATGTGTTGACTACTTTTATACCTTAAAATTTTAAATAACACGTAGAAATGTTGATGATTAGTGTCAATACTTTATATTATAGATAAGTAGTAATAGTTGATGCAATGTAGAGATGGTCACCAAAGCATTAATCACTGAACAGCTCAAAGGACAACAATTCGACAGTAATAACTACGAAGACTGGTCTCATGCAATGCGAAGCCTTCTGAACGAGGACAACATATCGCATACACTCGATGAGGTTCAAGAGGAACCTATATTGGCTAAGAATGAAAATTTAGGATAAGATAAGGCTACAATGAACTGCTATAATAAATGGCGTAAACAGAATCGTTCTACCCATAATGTCCTAATTAGCACTATACACAAAGAACTCATACCAATGTATGAAGTGCGTGACACCGCTAAAAGAATCTAAGAAACATTGACAAATGCCTATGCGCAGAAGTCAGATGCAAAAGTTCAGGAAATAGAATTAGAATTTCAAGAGTATAGAATGTCAATCGGTTGCCCCATTAGAGATCATATCTGTAAGATAGAGCAGATGATAGGTACCCTTAGGAATGTTGGATGCAAATTGACTGAAAATTAATAATAATGCACCGTTCCTTGTCCGAATCTTGGGCCCCAATTAAAAGAATTCTAAACCATACTGATTCTGTCACTATGTGCAGAAACTTTTATGATCATTTGGTATGAGTGGTTGAAATGAATGCAATTCAGGCAAGTTCGGCCAAGGCCTTTGCAGTAGAGACCAATAGTAGAAAGCTAATAAGAAATAGTACAAAGCTCGCAAGAAGGTGAAAAAAATGACCAAGAATAGAAGTCCATATCACCTCCTCCAAATCTCAATAAGGGGAATGGAAAGAAGAAGCAGAAAAAGACTAACATAATTTGCTTTGTTTACGAAAATTTCAGTCATTATGCCTGGCAGTATGCCTATAAAAAGACAGTAATTCCTAGGTCACTAGATACTTTGTATGGAGGCATTTGTTTTGAAATCTTTTTCATTGATAATATATCTAACGAGTGAATTTTAGATTCAGGCGCAATAAAGCACGTGACACGAAGTCATCGAGGACTTGAGGAATTCCGACCTATAACCAAGGGAAGTTACAAAGTATATATGGGAAATAATATTGTTGAAGACGTACTAGGGATTGACGTTTACCATCTTTGTACGCGTATAGGGTGAATAATAATCCTCCATGATACTCTTTATGTACTGGGCATGCGTCGAAATTTAATTTTATTTTCTAGGTTATTATTTGATGGTTTTGATACTCGTTTTTTTGAGACACAAGTTTCTTTAAGACGAAATAGCATCATCTTTACATGAAAAAATTTAATTTTAGATTTATTTATTCTAGACATAGATAATGATAATGCACCTCTTGCTTTATCTGTTATGTCGAATGAAACTGTAGTATCTAAATCTCTAAAATGATATGCGATGTTAGGTCACATCAGAAAGGATCGTACGACAAAACTAATATGTTCTGGTATGTTAGATTCCTTATCCAAAGTTGATTTGTCATTTCGTGAACATTGTGTGTTCGGGAAGACTTTAAAGAAACCATTTCCTAAAGCGGCTAGGTCCAAGGGCCCACCAGAGATAATCCATTCAGATATTTGTGGACCCTTCAATTTACATGCTAGAAATGGATGTCAAATTTTGTAACTTTCATTGACGATTACTGGCGTTATGTGTCACGCCCTAAATCCGACACTCGACTTCCATACACTAAGTCCTGATTTTGGTGCACCATAAGGAAGATTTTTAACTGAATTATATATATATATATATATATATATAATACCTAAGCATGATGATCCGTAATCACAATACAAAGCAACAGCCTCCATTATAAATCCGGATGGTTACAAGTACAATGCCTTTCAAAAGGTACACAACGCAGATATTGTCAAATCACAAAATAGATACAATGCATCCAGAAAGTTATGTCCTCCAACCTACTCCTGCCGTAAAAAAAAAAAAGAAATAAGAAGCTTTAAAAAAAGCCTAGTGAGTACACTCGTGTGTACGTAGTGTACAAGCATGTAGTAACAATCAAAATATCAGAGTACATAAACTGAAGCATAGTGACCAAGTAATGTTGCATAAAGCCAAGAGGATGGGATGCAATGCAAGTGATGATATGTAAAGGTATGCTGGATATATGTATACATACAGGTCCTCCTCTAAAAATCCACATCACAATATAGTTATCATCATTGGGAATCACCGGGGCCTGGTATCCAAAACAAGTCCGAAACTTATTGAATAGAGGCTTTGCATACCCGCTCTGTCAATGAGGGACTTATAGCCATGCCAATATCCACCCAACACATAGTCATGCCAATATCCACCCAACACGGCGGTAGCGGATCCATTTCGAGGGCTGATCAAACCCAACCACATTCGCTCCAACTCCTTAGCTAGGTGTGGTCGAACCTCTTCTTACTCGACCACGTTGACGAGAGTCAGGCCTACTATGGTCTTTGGCACCAGGTGACCCATGGCATCCACCCGGTCTTAACAATGAGGCTCGAGGGTACCACTTGAGGTTTAGAAAATTTCACCCAGGGGTCTAGGACCCAGTATAAGAAACCCAAATTTTCAGTGACCACAAATACTAGCCACGATGCCGCTGTGGTGGTCTCATTAGTATAACCACGGTGTTGTTGTGGTGTTCAATCCATCTCATGAGGATGCCATGTAAAATGTAATAATAATCCACAGGCACGTTATGCAGTATAATTGCACTCAAGCAATGTTATGCATGTAAGCTACATATGCATACGAGGCAACCCTAATACCAATCGGTCTCCTCTGCCAACCGCATCCGATCTACAATCCACACCCATCGTGGAAAGGATATACATGTAATATCAACATCGGTATAAATATAAATTATAATGTAGCATCAAGTGAGCTTTAGGGACTTCAACCCAGGGACCGTGCCCAATATATCCGCTTAGGGAACTTCGACCCAAGGATTGTGCCCAATATATTCGCTTAGGGACTTCAACCTAAGGACCAAGCCCGCGGTCTGTCGGACCAGATAACATCCATACATACTCCATCATATGCACCCCACACCAACATCCTCTACCACATACTCCATCATGTACATCCCGCACTAACATCCTCTACCACATGCATATGATCTTCACATGATCAAAATATGCACACCATGCACTCCTCATCCATGATGCATGTACATGTATGCATGTGTGCAGAAGCAATATGCACAAATATCATCAAACTAATCAAAATGATCACGGTACCAACATTGCAAAATAGTATTCTAGTGTGCACTCTCCCCCATGATCATGGGGCTATACGAGTGTCCACATCTTCCACGTCATAAGTGTGCACCAACCACATAATAGCACAATTAGGATCAATCCATCACTCGACACCAATCGCATGGCCAAAATCTCATATAGTGTCACCACAACAAACTGCATATCAAACATGTGCAAGGAATACACACATACCATAACATGTATCAAATCCACATATAAAGATCCAAGCATTTGAACATAAGCTAGCATTATAACACAATCATTGCATCAAGCTACATGTATCACATCACACAATCACCACACACATGTCATCACCACATTGATAATTTGATTTCAATCCAACATCTCAACAAGTCTAGCTATCATTTGAAGTGGACTAAGACCCAGTTCATTGCCACACTTAAATGAGCCAGTTAGTGGGTCGCTACATCCTAATCTTCTGGCTTATTGGGTGGTCCATTTGATTACCACAAATGGTTCATTTGATGACTCAATCATAACTCATTCAAAAGGCTCAAATGGGACTTGGCATACATACATCACAAGGAGTCTCATGCACTTACTAAGAAGCCCAAACATAGGTCCAATATGCACTTCTCATGGAGTCTTACATTCTTCGTAAGAGGAAGTAACCTATGGGCCCGATAGGTTTATCGCTAATGGGCCTGCAAGGCGTCTACTCAAGGTGGGCTTTAAGGCTAATAGGCCCACCACTCTAATGCTATTGTGAACATATTGGTGGAGTCCACAAATCAAGCCCAATACTATTAATAAGATGGGTTTAACAATCAATTTGACACACGTCCTAAGTTCACATACCCAAGAGATTACACCATCAGCACAGTCCACGAGTCTGAGTAACCACACATTTCTCATATGCCCACATGGTCCTGTGGCCATTCCATTATCAGAAGTCCATATGGTTGAGTGGCCACACAAATGTTACTCTACTTGCCATAACAAAGGATTTAAGGTCAGATGGTTACTTTTTTTTACTACACCATAGCTCGCATAATGGGGCAACCACTTTATTGAACTTTCACATGGTCAAGCGGCTAGTATCACAATTTCAAATGGTTTAGTATATATATGATTACTATCATGATCTAATGTCCATATTTCAAAATATTCAAACATAATCAATCATAATTCTACACACGAATATAAGGCTACACTAATTATGCTAAGTCTTAAGCAACAACCGCCTCACACTTCACACAGCTAATAATCCTGGTTTAGCGTCACATGATGAATGGACCAAGGGCCACATTTAATCACATCAAATATAGTTTAGTGGTCCTTACTTCTGCTTTACTAATGAGTTGAATGTAGGGGTCATATTCATGTCACATAATACCGAGTTGAGGACCACTCTATTATCAAGTTGTATGATCCAACCTATATGATAATTCTCATGACTAAGAAAATCTACACGTACAACCCAATTGTTCATGGTTTAGATGACCATGATTATGCTCATAAGCACGTGGTCATATCATTGGGTGGCCACCAATGCCACCTGATTTCATGTAGTTGGTTGACCTTGTGTGCATTTCGCAATCATACGGTTAGACGACTATATATACTCTACAATTGCATATGATTAAGTTGCCATATATACGTCAGATACGCACATGAATAATGGGCCAAACAGGTATATCACACCCTCTCACTACTAGAGTCTATATATTTGTTATAATTAAACATGTTTAAGGGTTTAAACACAAATCACATGATTCTATTACTTGGGGCTGCACTCCAACCAAAGTGTCAAGTGGTCAAGGGCTATCCATTCATTATATAATTACTTAACTAAGGGTCGGAAGTCAATTCCATACAGTTAAGTGGGCTATAAACATCACAAACTCATATGGTGTGGTGATCCACATGATTCTACCAATAAACAACGCCTGTATCCTACTCCATACCATTCTATAGACTTCTGCGACCATCCCTGTCGAATTTCGGTGACCCGAGATGCGTATATAATATTTGCACGTGACCCTGAGTCACACCCTGTTAACCCGAGTCGACTTAACCAGAAACTTATACCCTTGCGACCGCGCCGTCACCGCGGTTCCAACGCGGTGTCTTGTGTGCCGATTCGATACCCAGGCCAGGAGTTGTGGGCTCGCCCATATTTCGGATAAACACCATACATTTGTAAAATCCAAGAGAATCTATCAAATCAATCACATCAATTAAGTCAAGTACATCCCATCACTCACCCATACCTCTCCCTTCACCAAGTCAAAGTAACCCATGCTTAGCCCACTCCTCTCATCCTAAAAGTCAACAAGCACCATACCCTCCATGTCATCTCTCCTTACAACACCACTCCTCTCTCTCTCTCATTTCTCACTCCATTCCAAGCTACCAAAGAGAGAAAACGTCCAAGCTCTCCATGAGAAGAGCCATATGTGGCCCATTCCCTACCCCAAGATCTCCCATCTCCATCCTTCAATCTCCATCTTCTTCCATCAAAGGGAAAGCCAACGAGTTTAAGAGTCCAAGGAGCCAAGAATGAGCGAAATCAGAGCGAAATCGGTGGGAGTTTTTCTAAGATCTGATTTCTGGTGGAAAGGAAATTTCCACCCTTGATTTTGTTTATGGGCCCACACTTAGTTGGGACCCACCTTGATATATGCATGCATGTTTATAGAGGGGCTCATAGTGGCGGAGCCCCTCCATTAATCGTCCCCTCTTAGTCGTCTCTCTCTCTCTCTCGTGATGTACATGTGGCCCACCTGATTTAGATCGTCCACGTGTTGGGTCCCACCTTACTACCTGTCCAGCGGGCAGGCTTGTTGCCGGTCCATTGGGATAGGCCTGGATGAAGAAAAACCCAAACATCAGCTGAATCCCAGCTTTGTAGCCATCAGTGTGGACCCCACTGTAATGTGTACATGATCCTCGCTGTCCATCTGGTGGCCCACACACTGTCTAGCAGTGGGACATCCACTGACCAGCGGCAGCGGCCCGCCTTGCTGCTAGCCATCTAGACAAAAGGCAAAACATAAATATCAATGTGATTTACCGCAGGTGGACCATACTGATGTAGACCCCACCTTATTATATGCGTTGCATCCACACCGTCCGTCCAGTTGGAGAGGCCAATTAGATGTAGGCCTAATGGTCAGGCGGCATTGCTAAAGGAAAAACACAAATTTCAGATTGGTCCTTTGCTGGTGGGCCACACTCACATGGGACCCACCTCTTTATATGTGTTTCATACATGCCATCCGTCCATGAATTCCATCCATGTGGCCCACCGTTGATGTATGTATCTGGCATCCAGACCGTCCAAGGCCTGGACGCTGGATTATATTATAATATATATATATATATATATTATAATATAATATATATATATGTATATGTTGTGGGCCCCATGTGTAAGGCCCGTACCATGATGTAGTGTCTTATCCACTCTGTCAGTCCGTGGACCCCAACACGTGGTATGTGTGAAATCCACACCGTCCGGCAAAGGACGGTGGGTCCCACACTGATGTAAGTGTTTTATCTACACCGTCCAACTGACGGGCCCACATTGATGTATGCATTCTGTATCTACACTGTCCGTTAGAGGGACAGTGGGTCCCAGCAGCATAGCTGCTGCATTGACATTAGCAAAGTTTTGAGGGTTTGATCAAAGGTATGTATTTCATCCCAACCGTCCATCTCTGATGTGGACCCCACCATGATATGTAAGATCTATCTGCACCATCCGTGTAGTGGACCCCACCATGATATATGTCTTTCAACCCTGCCGTCCAAATGTGTAAGATGATAGGGCCTGCTGTGATGTATGGGTCTGTCCACGCTGTCCAAACGTGGACAGTGGGACTTTCATGATGTAGGTATTATATTCACACCATCCATCCATTTTGCTAGACTAGTGGGCCACATGTGTGGACCCACCTTGATGATATGTGATATCCACACCATCCAATATTGCTGGATGGTGGGATGGGGTGTGAACAATACCTCACACCAACAATATAGTTGTTATATTGACATCAGCAAGTTCTGTGGGCATGATCTTGAGGTATGTGTTATATCTACTCCGTCTATCTGTGGGGCCCATATACTGTATATCCACATCGTTCATTGCTAGATGTGGGCCCCACCATGTGTATCTGGGTCATCCAGACCATCTAGATCATGAAGCCCACCTTGATGAATGTGTGGCCCAGATATGAGGCCCATGTGATGTTTATGCGGCCTTTGAATGAGGCCCAATGTGATATATTTGTGGCCCATTTGATGAGGCCCGATGTAATGTAATTGGGGCCCAGGCTGAGGCCCATTGAGATGTATTTGAGGCCCAGGGGAGAGGCCCAGATATCAGTCCCAATGTGATGTATATTGGCCCATGTGATGAGGCCCGATGTGATGTATATTGGCCCATGTGATGAGGCCCGATGTGATGTATATTGGCCCATATGATAAGTCTCAATGTGATGTATATTGGCCCATTGTTATGGCCCATTACGATGTATATAAGGCCCATGAGTGTGGCCCAATGCGATGTATATGAGGTCCTTGTATGAGGCCCATCATGATATGTATTAGGCCCATGTGATGCGGCCCATTGTGATGTATTTGAGGCCCATGTGATACGGCCCAATGGGATGTGTATTGGGCCCTTACATGAGGCCATGGGTCCACTATATTTTAAGCTCTTATGGGCCACTCTTTGAGAGCAATGTTGGTTAAATGTCCACATTGATGAGTAATGGTGGTTAAATGTCCACATTATGACCTTCCATTAGGCCTTGTTAGGCCCATTCTCATCATTCTCTAAGTGGGTTAACCCAAATCTTTGGGCCACATTGATGTTGCATGGTCCATCATCGTTGTAGATGAATGGCTCCGTGCTACCAGATTTGGCATATTCATGGCCGAGGGCCGATCCTTATATTATGGTTTAAATCAGTTATTCATCTACGAACCCTACCTTGCATGTAAGCTAATTAGCGATGCCGATTATCGGTGCCAGTTATCGACACCGATTATGAGTATGTGACAGTATAGCATCATGACACATGCCCATACGCATCATCTGCATGTTTATTATGAGATGTTGTTGACCATTGCATATGCCATAAGGTGGATTATTATGGGACTCCCTGATAGGAGGAGTTGCCCACATGAGCGCAAGGTACGCACAGGATTGCTGCATGACTGGATTGTATGACTCATGCATCTCGTATTTTTTTATATGACCACCATAGGCCCTAGTGACATCAGGGTCGTAGCCTTCACAGGCATGTCGTGGATAACCAGATGGGATACCGAAAATCTTCTCTTTACATGGGGTGTGATAGATGTCCCTGGGTGAAAGTCCATAAACCTGACGGTACCGAAAGATGCTCCAACATCAAGACTGAATGGATATATGAGTGCACAAGGGTCGAATAGTAGGAGGCCGCATCTCCTACTATGTCGTGGTAGGTTGGAAGGGGGTGTGGCCTTACCTGCCCGAGGGTAGGGGCAATTGCTAGGCTGAGTATGACCAGCTCTTAAATGGGTCCGCTATCAATGTGCCGGATAGGTATTGTTAGGCTATTGGCTAGACAGATAGTGAGGTTTCTTACGCTCACTTGGACTGCATGCCTGAGGAAGGGGCAGTGCCATTTGGAGTGTACTAGACCCTGGTGATGATCCAATAGATGAACAGTACTGATATGTGGACTTATTGAGCAAGAGTTGCATACTCAGTATTTTACTCATTCATTCATTCGTTCACTATCCACTCGAGTTGGTGGTGCATAACTAATTGTTATGTGTACCTTCTAATGGCCAAGATTTCGGTTGAGGCACGCAACTAACCCGAGATCAGGAGTTTACCACATTGAGTCTAGCTATCCAAATTTAGGTATGAGACTAGTTTCGATAGAAGTCCCTTGTGATGGACCCCATAGCCTGCGATACTACATACTATCATCCCGACTTCACATTTTAACTTGGTCATTTCATTCGCACCACATATTTCATTACATCCTCAGCACATAGAATCTAGTTTACTATGCCTCTGTTTTGCATAGTCTGAAAAAGGTTGATGGCATTCGTGACTTTTCAGAATCAAATATTGTATTGCATCCTCGATATCTGATATTTGGCTCACTATGACTCCGCATTGTATAGCTGATCTGTATTGCATACTCTGATATTGAATTACTGTTAACCTTGCCAGTATTTCACTTATGCTAATATTTGTGTGCTTGACACTTATCTTGCGCACACACTTTCACCACCCTCCAAGCTTTCTGTAAGCTTATGCACGATAAATGCGTGAGGTGGCGTTAGGTCGCAGCAGCGTTGAGCTTGGAGCGTGCAACTATCTTCTGGAGTTTTAATCAGTACTGTACTCAACTGTTTATATTAGTAGACATGTGATGATGATGTTGCCTTTGTGATTTGGGTAAACTTGTGGTTATGCTTCTTACGAGATAAATGTAAGTTGAAAAATCCTCCTTGTAGGATCCTATGATCAGAATCTGGCGTATGGGCGCTAATTGCCCCAATTTCATACAGTTTAGTGGGCTATAAAATTCACGAACTCACATGATGTGGTGATTCACATGATCCTACCAATTGACAGGCTAAATGAGGAATGATCATTACAATGAGTACCATGAAAACGGTTTAGGTAGCAGTAAATATACAAGCAGCCCCACACTCTAAAATGATCTAACAAAATAGATGAATGACTGGTAAAACATGTATATTAGGTGGCCCACAATCAGACAAAAAGATAGATGGATAGATTTCTTACAACATTACTGCAACTCCAGGAAGTGTTTAACGGTGGAAAAGTGATCAATTATTGCTACCGTGGCATGAGATTTGGATCTGACTAATCTATGGTACCATACCCTAAAATAATAAGGGTAAACTGATGAATAGCATAGATCTACATCATACTACAAGGTGGAGCCCATGGAGACTTCCTATCAAGTTGAGTTGTGTGTGACCTACCGTGATGCGTGTCGACCCTCAATACCATTAGTCAGATGCACCAATCCATGGTGGCATCCATTATGTGTGTCCCACTTGGTTAAGGGGTTCAATCAAGTTTCAGATGCATCCAAGTTTTAGGTAGACCCCAGTAAATGTTCTAACTACGAGTTGTACGAACGGTTGAAGGAGATCAAAGTTCTATGGGTCCCAAAGTGATGTATTTTTTATATCTACACAGTTCATCTATTTTTTTAGAGATCATTTTAGAGCGACCCCGAGTGGTATCCCGTATTCAAGAGTTAGCTCGACCCGAGACCTATACCCTTGTGACCGCGCAGTCGCTGCGATTCCGATGCCGCGTCTCGCTCGCCGAGGCGATACTCAGGCCAGGAAATGTAGGCCCGCGTTCGGTTCGAGAAAACACCACGCGTCGCAATTTCTAAGAGAATCTCTGGCCTAAATGTCACATCAATCATTAATCAAGTCTAAGTACACAACCTTACTTAGCCATCCCCTTTTCACCAACAAGGCATGGCACCCATTCCTTTTTCACCCAAAAGTCAACATGCACCATCCCTCTCTCCCATCACCCATCTCTTTCTCACTCCTCTCTCTCTCTCATTCTCTCTCTCATTTTCCCAAGCATGGAACCGTCCATGGCATTCCATGGGAGAGAAACTAGTGTGGCCCCCTTCCTACCACTCAATCCAACCCTTGGATCATCATCTCAACCGTCAAAATTGTTCCCTTGGGGTTCTAGATTGCATAGGCAGAAGAAGGAATAGAAGATCAAAGGTGGGTGCTCATTTCTTTCTCCTTCTCATTTTTTTTTGTGATGTGTGGCCCACTTGGATGAACCCCACCTTGAGGTATGTTTTATCCAAACCGTACAAGTCATGTGGACCCTATCTTATAGTGGTGGAAACACATAAATATCAAGTTGATTTAAATATGGTGGGCCACGTTCATGTGGGACCCACCCTGGTGACACGTGGGCCACCTACACGTGGGACCCACCATGATGATTGTGTTATATTCATACTGTCCAACGTCCAGGGGACGCTGGACAGGGAGTGCTAACGTGGTGTGCGTGTACTGACATGGTGGTGTACTAACAAGCAAAAGAGAGGAAGAAGAATAGTGTTTTAAGGTGGGCCGCTCATGCAGGCCCCACCTTGATGTATGTATAAAATCCATGCCGCCCATTTCACTTCTCAGCCCATTTTAGGCGTTGAGCCAAAAGATGAGGCTGATCTGACAATCAAGCGGGCCATATCATAGGAAATAGCGGTATTACCATTGAAACTCACTTTGACCCTCCTATTCGCCAAAAACACATTGCATATTGGTATCATTTGGTCGATCATGGGCCGTAGAATACAATGGATGGGTCGGATCGATCTAAAGTGGGCCCTACCCCAGAAAATCTATAAAATTCCTTATTTTAAAAAAAAAAAATTTAGGCAGCAGCTGCTGCTGCCGCCGCTGACACCGCCCAAGGACGCACGCACCAGCGTCCTGCGCTGGCGGGCGTACAAACGGACTGGGCCTCACGGCCCAGCTGTGGGCCCCACCGTGACGCGTTTCGAACATCAACACCGTGCATTGGGTGGGCCCTTGGGGCAGTGGCCCCCCTGTCAAAAATCAGCCGTATACGGAACTCAGGTGGGCCATACCATCTAAAATCATGTGAAAACATGCCTAAACATATAAAATCATTTGGTGGGGCCTTCCTGAGTTTTGGATGTGATTGAAACTTGGTTTGGACCCCTAATTTTATGGGACACCTATAATGGACGGAGTAGATCTGATTAATGTGGGTCCCACCTAGTATAAAAAGAAAAAAAATAATAACAAAAAAATATATATGCATATGCTTTGACGTCCAGAGGAGTCTGGACATCCAACGTGAAATAGGGAGGGCCCCCCTTGGCCCCAATTGTGGACCCTACCATAATGTATGTTCTACATCCATGCCGTTCATTTAATAGGTCCCCTTTTATGATGCGTTGGTTCCAAAAATTAGTCATAAAAAGTTCTCGGATGGCCCACACCATCACCTTTCATGCAGTGGTGTGCCAAGCCACATGGAATCAACTGCTGGGGTCCACATGCAGCTTGGATCCACCTGAAACTCGGTTTGGACCCTTAAATTGGTGGGACACACACAATGAGTGGGTTGGATTTGTGAACTACATCACGGTGGACCCCAGGACCACATAACCATACCAAAAGTTTGGTGGACAAATAAATATTACAGTGGGCCAAAGGCCCACGTGACCTTATAAACTGGTTGTATGGTAAGTAAACATTGCAGTGGGCCCCTGGCCCATGCGACTTTATCAACAGATTGGATGCAAGTAAACATTCCAGTGGGTCCCATGATCGTGTGACCCTATCATCAGGTTGGGAGAAAAATAAATGCTGTAGTGGGCCCCATGTCTGTATGACCTTATCAACAAGTTGGATGCAAATAAATATTACAGTGGGCCCTAGGCCCATGTGACCCTATGACCAGTTTGGATGGAAAAATAAACATCATGTTGGCCCCAGTTTGGATGGACAGTATGTTGGGCCCTAGGTTGGGTGGAAAGTAAACATTTTGGTGGGTCTTACTTAAGACCCATTTATGTATGTGTTGTGTCCACAATTGTGGACCTCCATCACGGAATATGTGACTTATCTATACCTTCCATCCCTATGGGACCCACCATGATGCATGTGTTTCATCCAACTGTCTAACCATTTTTGAAAAATGATTTTTAGGTTTGGGACGAAAATAAGACAGATTTATTTATCAAGTAGACCATAGTGCACGGTGAGGATTGAACGGCTATCTTTGAAATCTTTGAGATCTTATGATTAGATTGAATGAGAAATAAATGTTATGACGGGCTTTGAAAATTTTGGTAGTGGAAATCATTATCACCATTTATATTTGAGTGTGGCTCATTTGATATACACGTGGCCATGTGGTGTGGCCCACTTACCATATTTATGGCCCATTGTTAAGGCCCACCTTGTTATATATGAGGTCCCTGTGATGCGGCCCATTAGATGTATTTGGGGCTCATGGGTCGAGGCCCAATATGATGTATATAAGGCCCTTTTCAATGTGTGATTCCGCCATGATAAATGCATTATATACCCGCACCATCTACCCGTCTTGATGGCGCAGGGCCCGCTTGTTGCATGTGGCCTGCCTACACTGTACAGTCCACCATGCCTGTGTGTACTTCACCTACACCGTCCACTTGTGCGGCCCACCTAGATGTTTGTATTTTGTATCCACCCCGTCCATAATGTTGGGATAGTGCTGGACAATGTTTGGTTAGCGCTGATTTACATGGATATGTTTGTACAAGTGCTGATCATCATACGTGGGCCATGGGTGTAGTGATACACATGTTATACCTACAACTAGTGAAATGATTTTTTTTGTGCGGCCCATATAAAGAGGCTCACCTTGATGTATTAGTGCGGCCCATTGTGACGTATTCTGGCCCGTATGTCGTGGCCCATTGTGATATATTTCTGACCCATTTATTGAGGCCCGACTTGATTTGCATGAGGCCCATTGGTGCGGCACAATGATGCGACCCACCGTGATGTATATATGAGGCCCAATGGTGCGGCCCAATGTATCGACCCACCGTGATGTGTAGGCCTACGTGCTGTATGTGTAAGGCCCACCTGTGATGACTATTTGAGGCCCACTTGTTGGATATTTGGGCCCACCTTATGTTTGACTCTATGTGGACCACTCCTTGGGAGCAATGTTGGTTAAATGTCCACATTGCTGGGCAGTGATGGTTAGATGTCCACATTGTGACCCTTCCTTAGGCCTTAGCAGGCCCATTCTCATTATTCTCTTAGCGGGTTAACCCAAATAAGTGGGCCCCATTTACCATGGACGGATGGCTCCATGCTACCAGATTTGATATAACCATGGCTGAGGGTTGATCTTTATATTATGATTGATCAGATGTTCATCTATGGACCCAGTCTTGTCTATGTGACCAGTCGTCGGTGTTGATTATCGATGTGGATTGTCGGTGCTAATTATCGATGTAGATTATCGGTGTCGATTTGTCGAGGTCGATTGTATTGGCCGGTTCCGATTGTCGAGGCCGATTCTCGTCGAGACCTATGTGATGTATATATGACCCGTAGTTGAGGCCCATTGTGATATGTATTAAGCCTATGATGCATAGTCCATTTGATGTATTCAAGACCCATGTATAGGGCCCACATGTCCTGTATTTGAGGCCCATGGACAAGGCCCATTGTGATGTATTCATGGCCCATGGGCAAGGCCCATTGTGATATGTATTAGACCCATGAGCGGTCCACCTATTGTGTATATGTGGCCCTTGAGTAAGACCCATTGTGTTGTATATTAGGCCCTTGTGTGAGATGAGCCCATTATATGTTTGACTCTATGTAGGTCATTCCTTGGAGGCAATGTTGGTTAAATGTCCACATGGTCGAGGTCGATTATCGATGTTGGTTGTGGATACCGGTTATGAGTATGTGGTAGCATCATAATACATGCCCATGCGCATCATCTGCATGCTTGTTATGAGAGGTGGTTGATCATTGCATATGTCATTGAGCATGTTGTTATGAGACTCGTGATAGGTGGAGGTTATCTCACATGAGCACGCGGTATGTGCGGGACGATGCATGACTGGATTATATGACTCATGCATCTCGCATTATGACTTCTGTAAGCCCTAGCAACACCAGGGCATATCGTGGATGGCCAAATAGGACACCAAAATGTTTGGTTCTAACATGCGGGCGCCATAGATGTCCCCGGGTGAAAATCCATAAACCTCCATGGCCGGAGACACCCCAACATCGAGACCGAGTGGATACATGAGCGCCGAGTGCCGAATACAGGAGGCGCGTCTCCCACCGTGTCGTGGTCGGTTGGGAGGGTGTGGCCTTACTCGCCCGAGGGTAGGGGGCAATACTAGGTGAGTTTGACCAACTCATGAATGAGTCCGCTATCGATGTGCTTCGGATAGGTATTGGCGGACTATTGGTAAGGCGGATAGTGAGGTTTCTTATGCTCACTTGGACTGTGCGGCTGGGAGAGCGGCAGTGCCATGTACTAAACCCGGTGATGATCCGAGATGAACTATAATGATATGTGGATTTAGTGAGTAGGAGTTGCATACTCATTCATGCATTCATTCATTCACTATCCACTCGGGTTGGTGGTGCGCAACTATTTTTTACGAGTGCTTTCGCAATGGCCATGATTTCAGTTGGGCGCGCAACTAACTTGAGATCAGGAGTTTACCACATTGAGTCTAACTATCCAAATTTAGGTATGAGACTGGTTTGGATATAAGTCCCTTGTGATGGACCCCGAAGCCGCGATACTACGTACCATCATCCCGACTTCACACTCCAGATGATCATTCCATTCGCACCGCATATTGCGAACATTCGCGGCATATGTCATTTTGGGTTGTGTTTCTGCATTTATATAGTTTAGGAAGCTGATGCTATTTGTGTTACTCATTAGGAATGTATATTGTATTGTATCCTCTGCATCGATATTTAACTATCTATGATTCCTCATTTGCATAGTAGTTCTATATTGCATATTCTGATATTGATTGACTAATGGACTTGTCCGTATTTTCGCTTACTCTATTATCGTATGATCTAGTCAATATTCCTGCTTACTCCGATAATTCATGATCTTATCAATATTTGCTTATTCCGATATTGTATGATTTATGGATTAGCAATTTTCGGTCTTATATGATGATGTCATTATGTTGAATACTTGGCACTTACCTTGTATGCACTTACACCACCGTCTAAGCTTTATAAGCTTATGCACGATAGATGCGTGCGGGCGGAGTTAGGTTGCAGAAGCGTTGAGCTGGAGCGGCGGCCTTCTGGAGCTTTGTTTTTAATTATGTATTTCCTTTCAGGCATTGTACCCAAATGATTATATTAGTGGATATGTGATGATGATGTTGCCTTTGTGAATTGGGTAATCTTGTGGTTTTGCTTATTACGGGTTAAATGTATATACCCAAAAAAACCCTCCTTGTAGGACCCCACAATCTGGCTTATGAACGCTAGGAGCCGAGAATGGGGTATTATGGAGGGTGTGCACCGGATTTGGCAATTGGGATTCTTGAATCCGATTTCGGGGTTTGGGCGTGACAAAGTTGGTATTAGAGCATAACTTGGGAATACAAAGATAACATCACATATCTCGATAGCTACCCCGCACTTTATGATTGTTGAGAACTAGAATGGTTAGATCCCCGAGTTCGAATAACTTAGAGATTTTCGATATAGCTCCCTTTCGTTGAGATTGTAAGGGCATAGTATACCGGTTTCAATCATTTCTCATTCGGGATCTAAGGTTCAGGTAGAGTCACCGTAATGTTAAGGAGGCGTCTTGGAAGCGTAAGCTGAGATTCATGGGTGTTATCCCCATCTCTTAGGTGTTGATTGTATTGTTATGGAGTGTTTTGATTATATATATAGTGATAGGTTTTCCCTCTCTTGGCAAGCTTTGTATTGGTTATAATTGTGATTTGAATTTCGAAGACGAAATTCTTATTAGGAGGGGAGGTCAGAAGACCCGTATTCTACCTCGCAGTCCCGTAGGTTGGGTCCTCCCGGTAGAATTTGGGGACCCGCGATCTTTTATTGGCGCGCGCGACCAGTGGTATCCCGTATTCCCAGTCCCGACCCGAGACCTATACCCGCGACCCCAGCCGCCGCGATTTTGACGCCGCGTCTCGCGCGCCGGCGATACCCGGGCCAGAAATGTGGGCCCGCATTCGGTTAGAGAAAACACCGCGCGTCGCAATTTCTAAGAGAATCTCTACTTAAATGTCACATCAATCATTAATCAAGTCTAAGTACACAACCTTACTTACTCCCCTTTTCACCAACAAGGCATGGCACCCATTCCTTTTTCACCCAAAAGTCAACATGCACCATCCCTCTCTCCCATCACCCATCTCTTTCTCACTCCTCTCTCTCTCTCTCATTCTCTCTCTCATTTTCCCAAGCATGGAACCGTCCATGGCATTCCATGGGAGAGAAACTAGTGTGGCCCCCTTCCTACCACTCAATCCAACCTTTGGATCATCATCTCAGCCGTCGAAATTGTTCCCTTGGGGTTCTAGATTGCATAGGTAGAAGAAGGAATAGAAGATCAAAGGTGGGTGCTCCTTTCTTTCTCCTTCTCATTTTTTTTGTGTGATGTGTGACCCACTTGGATGAACCCCACCTTGAGGTATGTTTTATCCAAATCGTACAAGTCATGTGGACCCTACTTTATAGTGGTGGAAACACACAAATATCAAGTTGATTTAAGTATGGTGGGCCACGTTCATGTGGGACCCACCTTGGTGACACGTGGGCCACCTACATGTGGGACCCACCATGATGATTGTGTTATATCCATGCTATCCAACGTCCAGTGGAGTGCGTGTACTGACATGTTGGTGTACTAACAAGCCAAAAAGAGGAAGAAGAATAATTCTTTGGGGTGGGCCGCTCATGTAGGCCGCACCTTAATATATGTATAAAATCCACGCCGCCCATTTCACTTTTCAGCCCATTTTAGGTGTTGAGCCAAAAGATGACGCTGATCTGACAATCAAGCGGGCCATATTATAGGAAATAGCGGTATTACCATTGAAACCCACTTTGACCCTCCTATTCGCCAAAAACACATTGCATATTGGTATTATTTGGTCGATCTTGGGCCGTAGAATACAATGGATGGGTCGGATCGATCTAAAGTGGGCCCTACCCAAGAAATCTATAAAATTCCTTATTTAAAAAAAAAAAATTTAAGGCAGCAGCTGCTGCTGCCGCCGCTGACACTGCCCAAGGACGCACGCACCAGCGTCCTGCGCTGGCGGGCGTACAAACGGACTGGGCCTGCCCTTGGGCAGTGGCCCCCTTGTCAAAAATCAGCTGTATACGGAACTCAGTGGGCCATACCATCTAAAATCATGTGAAAACATGCCTAAACATATAAAATCATTTGGTGGGGCCTTCCTGAGTTTTGGATGTGATTGAAACTTGGTTTGGACCCCTAATTTTATGGGACACCTATAATGGACGGAGTATATCTGATTAATGTGGGTCCCACCTAATATAAAAAGAAAAAAATAATAATAACAATAAATATACATGTATATGCTTTGACGTCCAGAGGAGTCTGGACGTCCAACGTGAAATAGGGAGGGCCCCCTTGGCCCCAATTGTGGACCCTACCATGATGTATGTTCTACATCCATGTCGTTCATTTAATAGGTCCCCTTTTTGTGATGCGTTGGTTCCAAAAATTAGTCATAAAAAGTTCTCGGATGGCCCACACCATCACCTTTCATGCAGTGGTGTGCCAAGCCACATGGAATCAACTGCTGGGGTCCACATGCAGCTTGGATCCACCTGAAACTCGGTTTGGACCCTTAAATTGGTGGGACACACACAATGAGTGGGTTGGATTTGTGAACTACATCACGGTGGACCCCAGGACCATATAACCATACCAAAAATTTGGTGGACAAATAAATATTACAGTGGGCTAAAGGCCCACGTGACCTTATAAACTGGTTGTATGGTAAGTAAACATTGCAGTGGGCCCCTGGCCCATGCGACTTTATCAACAGTTGGATGTAAGTAAACATTCCAGGGGTCCCATGATCGTGTGACCCTATCATCAGGTTAGGAGAAAAATAAATATTGTAGTTCATCCATGTTGTATGACCTTATCAACAAGTTGGATGCAAATAAATATTACGTGGGCCCTAGGCCCATGTGACCCTATGACCAGATATGGATATAAAAAAATAATAATAATAATAATAAACATCATGTTGGCCCAGTTTGGATGGACAATTTTGGGCCCTAGGTTGGGTAGAAAGTAAACATTTTGGTGGGTCTTACTTAAGACCCATTTATGTATGTGTTGTGTCCACAATTGTGGACCTCCATCACGGAATATGTGACTTATCTATACCTTCCATCCCTATGGGACCCACCATGATGCATGTGTTTCATCCAACCGTCCAACCATTTTTGGAAAATGATTTTTAGGTTTGGGATGAAAATAAGACAGATTTATTTATCAAGTAGACCATAGTGCACGGTGAGGATTGAACGGCTATCTTTGAAATCTTTGAGATCTTATGATTAGATTGAATGAGAAATAAATGTTATGACGGGCTTTGAAAATTTTGGTAGTGGAAATCATTATCACCATTTATATTTGAGTGTGGCTCATTTGATATACACGTGGTCATGTGGTGTGGCCCACTTACCATATTTATGGCCCATTGTTAAGGCCCACCTTGTTATATATGAGGTCCCTGTGATGCGGCCCATTAGATGTATTTGGGGCTCATGGGTCGAGGCCCAATATGATGTATATAAGGCCCTTTTCAATGTGTGATTCCGCCATGATAAATGCATTATATACCCGCTCCATCTACCCGTCTTGATGGCGCAGGGCCCGCTTGTTGCATGTGCTGGGCCTGCCTACACTGTACAAGTCCACCATGCTGTGTGTACTTCACCTACACCGTCCACTTGTGCGGCCCGCCTAGATGTTTGTATTTTGTATCCACCCCGTCCATAATGTTGGGATAGTGCTGGACAATGTTTGGTTGGCGCCGATTTACATGGATATGTTTGTACCAGTGCTAATCATCATACGTGGGCCATGGGTGTAGTGATACACATGTTATACCTACAACTATTGAAATGATTTTTGGTGCGGCCCATATAAAGAGGCCCACCTTGATGTATTAGTGCGGCCTATTGCGACGTATTTCTGGCCTGTATGTCGTGGCCTATTGTGATATGTTTCTGACCCATTTATTGAGGCCCGACTTGAATTGCATGAGGCCCATTGGTGCGGCCCAATGTATCGACCCACCGTGATGTGTATATTAGGCCTAATGGTAAGGCCCAATGTATCGACCCACCGTGATGTGTAGGCCCACGTGCTGTATGTGTAAGGCCCACCTGTGATGACTGTTTGAGGCTCACTTGTTGGATATTTGGGCCCATCTTATGTTTGACTCTATGTGGACCACTCCTTGGGAGCAATGTTGGTTAAATGTCCACATTGCGACCCTTCCTTAGGCCTTATCAGGCCCATTCTCATCATTCTCTTAGTGGGTTAACCCAAATAAGTGGGCCCCATTTACCATGGACGGATGGCTCCATGCTACCAGATTTGATATAACCATGGCCGAGTGATCTTTATATTATGATTGATCAGATGTTCATCTATGGACCCAGTCTTGTCTATGTGACCGGTCGTCGGTGTTGATTGTCGATGCTAATTATCGATGTAGATTATCGGTGTCGATTTGTCGAGGTCGATTGTATTGGCCGATTCCGAGGCCGATTCTCAGTATCGAATTCGATTGCCAAGGCCGATTGTCGAGACCTACATGATGTATATGTGACCCGTAGTTGAGGGCCATTGTGATATGTATTAAGCCTACGATGCATGGTCCATTTGATGTATTCAAGACCCATGTATAGGGCCCACATGTCCTGTATTTGAGGCCCATGGGCAAGGCCCATTGTGATGTATTCATGGCCCATGGGCAAGGCCCATTGTGATATGTATTAGACCCATGAGCAGTGTCTCACTGTTGTGTATATGTGGCCCTTGAGTAAGACCCATTGTGTTGTATATTAGGCCCTTATGTGAGGCCGTGGGCCCATTATATGTTTGACTCTATGTAGGCCATTCCTTGGGGGCAATGTTGGTTAAATGTCCACATGGTCGAGGTTGATTATCGATGCTGGTTGTGGATACCGGTTATGAGTATGTGTCAGCAGCATAGCATCATGATACATGCCCATGCGCATCATCTGCATGCTTGTTATGAGATGTGGTTGATCATTGCATATGTCATTGAGCATGTTGTTATGAGACTCCCTAATAGGTGGATGTTATCTCACATGAGCACACGGTATGTGCAGGATCGATGCATGACTGGATTGTATGACTCATGCATCTCGCATTATGATTCTGTATGCCCTAGCGACATCAGGGCCGTAGCCTCCACAAGCATATCGTGGATGGCCAAATAGGACACCGAAAATGTTTGGTTCTAGCATACGGGCGCCATAGATGTCCCCGGGTGGAAATCCCTAAACCTCCGTAGAGGATGACTTCAACGTCGAGACCGAGTGGACATATGAGAGCACGAGGGCCAAATACCAGGAGGCCGCGTCTCCCACTGTGTCATGGTCAGTTGGAAATGGGTGTGGCCTTATTTGCCTGAGGGTAGGGGGCAATACTAGGCTGAGTTTGAACAACTCATGAATGGGTCAGCTATCGACGTGCCGAATAGGTATTGGCAGACTATTGGCTAAGTGGATAGTGAGGTTTCTTACGCTTACTTGGACTGTGCGGCTGGGAGAGCGACAGTCCCATTTGGAGTGTACTAAACCCCGGTGATTATCCAGAGAGGAACCGTACCGATATGTGGATTTAGTGAGTAGGAGTTGCATACTCATTCATGCATTCATTCATTCACTATCCACTCAGGTTGGTGGTGCGCAACTATTTGTTACGAGTGCTTTCGCAATGGCCAGGATTTCGGTTGGGGCGCGCGACTAATCTAAGATCAGGAATTTACCACATTGAGTCTAACTATCCAAATTTAGGTATAGGACTGGTTTGGATAGAAGTCCCTTGTGATGGACCCCATAGCCTGCGATACTACGTACCATCATCCCGACTTCACACTCCAGTATGGTCATTCCATTCGCACCGCATATTGCAGAATATTCGCGGTATATGGCATTTTGGGCTATTGTGTCTCTGCATTTATATGATTTAGGTACGGCTGATGCTATTTGTGTTACTCATTAGGAATGTATATTGTATTGTATCCTCTGCATCTGATATTTAGCTATCTATGATTCCTCATTTGCATAGTAGTTCTATATTGCATATTCTGACATTGATTGACTAATGGAATTTCCGTATTTTTGTTTACTCTGTTATCGTATGATCTTGTCAATATTCCTACTTACTCTGATAATTCATGATCTTATCAACATTTCTGCTTATTCCGATATTGTATGATTTATGGATTACGGATTTTCGGTCTTATATGATGATGTCATTATGTTGAATACTTGGCACTTACCTTGTATGCACTTACACCACCGTCTAAGCTTTATAAGCTTATGCACGATAGATGCGTGCGGCGATGTTAGGTTGCAGCAATGTTAAGCTTGGAGCGGCCGTCTTCCGGAGCTTGGTTTTTAATTATGTATTTCCTTTCAACAGCATTGTAATCAAATGATTATATCAGTGGATATGTGATGATGATGTTGCCTTTGTGAATTGGGTAATCTTATGGTTATGCTTATTATGAGTTAAATGTATAAAAAAAAAATCATCCTTGTAAGATCCTAGGATCGGAATCTGGCGTATGGACGCTAGGCATATCAGACCCATTTATTGTATGGATTTACAAGCATGACACCGTTTAATAGCCTAATTTAATTGTATTTGTGATGCAGGGCGTCTTCATGAGCTTGGACTGGGAAAGGACACTAAAAAGCATGGATTTACCGATCTGATGACACTAAAGCATGGGACGGACTCTAGAAGACCAAGAGCGACGGAATTATACACCAGGGGTCCGAGGAAATCGAGGAATTGAAGCTCAAGTGGCCCGAAAAGTGTCCAGAATGCAAGATCATAGGGTTCCCACCATCTGATCAGTTCAAAACTCCATACATAGCCTGAGGACCATAAATTAACCGTACACGTAAAATTTCAGCTCCTGGATCACTGTGAAAGTGGCCCAACGGACAGATCAGCCCACAAATTACTGATCTGGGGCCCACCTGATCACTGGATACACCTCAGCTTCATTCTCAACGCCGTAAATCATATGAAGAACCAGATGGACGGTGCAGATTTCTCGAAAAATTCATACGTGGACCCCATATGAGATGAGTGTGCATGGTGTATATGTGCACTGGCCGTGCACGGCAACACAAAGCTCGATCAAACGGTCCATTGACCGAGCTCTCCCTCTCCAACTCGACTTCGTCCTGCGGAAGAAACAGAGGTTGCGGGTGAGTTTTATGGCCCACCACCGTGATGCAATGAGCTAATCCGGACCGTCCATGAGTTTCGTATGGCCCATGCCACTAAGGCCTAGGTGGCAAAATGCGAAAAAACAGTAATGATAGGGTTCCAGCCGTTCAAACACAGAACGAACGGTAGCAAGAAAGATTCTTTGGGCCGCACCAAAACTGATCCAAATGACCCATTCTCGACTAAAATTTTTAAGGGAATCTGGTGGACGGTTTAGATTTCTTAAAACACAAGTGAAGTGGGCCCCACCACGCGTCAGCGCTGCCTTGTTATGGGCGTTCGTGAAAGCCGGACGCCGTCCGACTTTTGCGGCGGGTTGTACGCCCTTGGGGGCGGTCGGACGGCTAATCTGAACCGTTCATCATGTAGGTGGGCCAAAAATCTCTCAGGGGACGCTGTCCTTTTGGAAATAAGGCAAAGAATAAGAAGAAGGGAGACGCGGGATTCCGGACTGCATGGGGTATCTCGCAGCAGAGGGACGTGTTCCAGGCTGCGGAAGGACTGTTTCCGCAGCCTAATCCTTTCAGGACTCCACAGCAGCACCGGATGGGTTTTTTTTTCCATCTTTAAAAAGGATCCTGGTGCATGTGAAGGGATGCTTGGAAGCTAGGGAACGGAAGAAAAGAGAGAAGCACAGTCTGGGGGCGGCTGCTGTGCACGGCTGGAACCAAAAAGGGGGATCTCGGTTTTGAGGTTGCAACGTGGGTTGCTGCTGGGAGAGGAAAAGAAGAAGGAAGGACAGGGATCCACAGCTGGGACGTCAGGAACAGATAGAGTAGAGCTGTTTTCCCTTTTCTTTCTATTTTTCTTTTTCTTTATTTTATTTCTGTTTAAGGGATCTAGCCTAATCATGTTATTGGGCTAAACCTCTTAGCTAGGGCTAAGAGGTGAAGCTTATAGCTTGATGGGAGATTTTTTCTGCTTGTGCCTTTTGTTTAGACTGAATTAAGATTGATTTGAGTATAATTAAGGGATTTTTATTAGTCTTTAATAGTCCGTTGTGACTGAAATTACAATGGGTTTGCAATGGCTTTGAATATTTCTTTCCCTTTTTATGTTTATGAAGTCAGGAAGCCCTGTTGTTCATCATTGCTCCATGAGCATGGTAGGATGACAGTACCCTTCCTGATCCTCATACATTGTTGATTGGTTGGTAATTAGTTTAAATTCTGTTGTTTGCTTTGTCTCCTGGGCATGGTTAGATGACGGAATCCATTCTAATTCATATACCTTTCATCTCTTGAAAACCAGATCAAGTAAGTTCAGTTTGATTTCCATGATTCCTGATGCAGGCAAAAGATCTCCCTGATCTCTACAAGTGGATCCTCTGAATCCCTAGTTTCCTTCCTCTGAGTTACTTAAGTTTTAGATAATCATTCCGCAATTATTTCCTAAATTCTATTTGTTTTAGATCGCATCTTCGACTAGTTCTAGTTCTTCTTGGTTTCAGATAACGTACATAGTCCTCGTGGATTCGACCTCGGTCTTACCGAGTTTATTACTACATCACAACCCCGCACTTGGGGTGTGAACACCGGCGTATGAACGCTAGGAGCCGAGAATGGGGTACTACGGAGGTCATCAACACCTGATTCGGCAATCGGGATTCCTGTGAATCGAATTTTCGGGTTCCAACCTGATTGAAGGAGATCAAAGTTCTATGGGTCCCAAAGTGATGTATTTTTTATATCTACACAGTTCATCTATTTTTTTAGAGATCATTTTAGAGCATTATAAAAAAAATGAATCATATCGAAAGATTATCTAGACGACACCACAAATAGTAGTGGAGATAATGATTTCACCGTTAAACATTTCACAGGGCCCCACCATAACATTTATTTTCCATCCAATCTGTTCATAAGGTCACAAAGACCTGAATTAAGAGGAAAAACAAATTTCGTTTTGGTCCAAAACTTCTGTGACCCCAAAAGGGTTTCAACGGTAGACGTTCAATCCCCCGCTACTCTTTGTAGTGTGGACCACCTAATTGTTAGATCTGTCTTATTTTTCTTCTCAAGCCTTAAGACGAGCTCGCCAAATGGATGGACGGTTTAGATATAAGGCATACCTCATGATCAGACCCATAGAACTTCCAGTCTTCATATGGTTTTAGATGGTGTGGGGCACCTGAGTTCCATGTACGGCTGATTTTTGGGGTATCCCAATTTCTAAAGGGGACCCATCAAATGCACGGTGTATATGTTCGGCATACATCACGGTGGGACCTGTGGTTAGAACCATCGTCCCTGTCGATATTTCAAGCAGCAGATGCTGCAGTGTCCTCTGGATGTTGGACGTTAGTAGCAAGGGGCGTCCTTGAAAAGGCCGAGCTATATGTCCTAGAGGGGGGGTGAATAGGACTATGCCAAATTAAAAAATAAATGTGGAATTTAAAGGAAGATAACATAATATAAATAATAATAAATCACAAGTAAATAATAACCTCAAATGTACTAGTCTTGAGAGATTGATACAAACTTAGTTCTAAGGACAACCTAACACCAAAAACCAAAGGCTTATGGCAGGACAACCTTACTAGAACGTTTGTAAGTATCAAAACCCAAACCAATAACGAGGCAAAGGAAATAGTAAATAAAATAAACTAAGTTATTACAGCATTCCCACCAGTTCATAAAATAAATTACACCATTCACCACAAATGCTTAAAATAAATTATAACATTCATACATATAGGCACATTCAATCATTCACCATAACTGTAGAAATTATAGTGGTTCGCTTGTGTGTACACCAACTGTTAGAAAACAGCCACACAACAACTCCACTCCTAATATCCACTCCCTCGGGATATTAGCGTTCACTATAAAAAAACGTTTTCCAAGGTTTACCTTAAAACATTCACAATTGTGTCTTTGATTGGGCTTACACAATTCCAAAAACCCCACACTCTGAGATTTTCTAGACACCTCAGACAAACCAAAAGGAGATTTTTCTGGCACAACTTCAAAAACCAAAAAGATACAGAATTGTAAATAATACTTATCAAGAAATTCTCCTTTGAAGAAGCTCGGTAGAACCAATCCGATGAAGATGAAGATGTTCAATGTCGAGTCTCACAGATGAAAAGGTTCTAGTGCTAAATGATTTTTAATTAAATCAACCTGAGATAGCTTGATTTGATTTTGATCTCAATAGAGGAAAAAACTCAAATCCCTTCTTAATATAAGATTGGAATGAAGATCTCAAAATCAAATTACAAAAGCTAATTAAAAAGAATCTAAAATGCGCACAGAATAACTTAATAAATTCACAAACTTATCTCTCAAAGTGGTGTCTTGATTTCGCTTTAATGAATGAATAATCTCTAAAATTCGTGCTCTATTTATAGGTAAAAATATTGTTCACTCGACTGGTCTAAGGGTCGGTTCGACTAGTCGAAGGACAAATAAAATTTTAAATTTTCTGGCGCGATAAGATAAGGTCGTTACTCAACTGGTCGAGTGGCTTACTCGACTGGTCGAGCAATGCACTCGATTGGCCGAGTGGGACCAGAAAATATTGCTGGACTTTGAGTCGAGCCTGACGACCAGCCGAGCACTGTTCACTCGACTGGTCGAGAGTCCAACAGAAAATTTTGAAAAATAGTGACAAACCTTGGACTGGTCGAGAAAACTCTTAAACTGGTCGATCCAGTACTTGAACTAGTCGAACAAGGTCTAAGACTAGTCTAGAAAATGACCTATAAACAAATGAAATGACCAACAAAAAATATACAATGAATATGACACAATTTAGGGTCAATCTAAGGTCATCCAAACCTGTTTGTGAGTAGGAATAATTGAAACATCATTCGCTTTAGAGACTTGATATCTTGTGATACTTGAAGCTTGAGTTCGATATCTTGAACTTGAGCTTGAGTCACTCTTGATTTCTTATGTCTTTAGCATACAGAGGTTGAACTTCAAAACTTAAACTTGAGTTCTTGAATTTGATCTTAAAACCATGAACTTTAACACTCTTCACTTCAACTTGAAGATGTAGGCAAGTTCGATGAAGATCCACAGAACTTAAAAATGTACGAACCTGATCACTTCAACTCAAAGCATGATACAAATACTAAATGGTTTGGCACAACAAAATTTGACAATACAACGGGTGCTTGATTTACACAATAGCATTTACAATCTCCTCCTTTATCAAATTTGTGATAAAACCAAATAAGGAATCATGCACAATAAAAAATCATGCATCAGTTATATATACACAATAAAGAATCATGCACCTATGATCAATGGACACATCTCCTTCTCATTCCATCACTCCCCCTCAATCCAGGAGAGGAGAGGTGATTAGTAGAACCTGTAAATAAAATCCAAAAAATCCATACATAGCACCCCAAATTCCACACCATCATCACACACCTCTACAATTTCACCTCCTTTTTGTCATAATAAGACAAAGGAAAGATTTATAAAGAGAAGAGAAGGAAATGAAATAAGATAGGAAATTTCATCATGATAATCAAAATATCAACTTAAAGCAAAATTTCATGACTATATACGAAAAAGTAAAAGTATGTCCATGAAATATCCCAAGACACATGATCCCAACACAAATCCAATAGTAGAAAGTATTAATACATGTCCAGAATAAGAGAAAAAGACTAATCAGATCCAGATAAAGGAGCAAGAATAGAATGATCTATCTGATGTAGTCCCTTATTAATGCGCCTAAGATATTTGCGCATGTATTTAAATTGATTTTCTTGGGACACATGTAGACCCTCCACCCTCTCCTCAAGGGATCGTAAACGCACATCAAAGTCAGAAGGTTGAAAGTCAGGATCAGTCACAGAAGTCATCCATATTAACATCATCTGAAGGCAAAGCATCTTCCTCTTCAGTTGCTTCAGCAGCTCCTCCAGCACCCACATCAACTTGGTCAGGAGCCAACCTCAGATTCATCTTATTTATGTTCAAGTTATTGAAGATAATATGGTTAATGGGAGCTTCTCCAACAGGCATAACCACAAGACTATGGGTGGCTAGAGCAGTCATAAGATAGGCAAAGGGAATATCACTATGACCCGGATGAAGACGAAACTAAATAATGATGTAATAGATAAGAGATGGAAGAGATACAGGAACACCAGTAACAATAGAATAAAGGATGTGAGCCATGAAAGAAGTAAGCTCAATCTTGTTACCAGACCTAGGATAGACATTAGAAATAAAAATTCGATGGAGAATCCTATATCAAGTAACATATATTTGTAGCTGAGCGCCACACCTGAGTTCCAATCAGCATCCATGTTGCATAATACTCCAGTTAACATCTAATTTTCAGACTCAGAAGGTGTTGCCACTAGAGTAGAGATAGGAATACAATCATCATTAACTGGAAGATCCATCAGTCTAGAAATTAAGTGACGGTTTACATCAATTGGACCTTCTCTGGTTATAATAGTAAAAGTTAGATTCTCAGTAGAGAAGTCACTAATGCAAGCAAACATGGCCTGCATAATGGAACGGTATGTCAAACTACCCCAATTTAAAATGTTAGCCCAACCTACAACTTCAAGGATGGGAACAATACTGAAAGGTTCCAAATGATTTGAGTTGACCATCCGTTCAACAATCACGTTACGTAGACGGATATCCTGCACATACTCGGGATCTTCTTCGGGTGACCAAAGATGGCGCACCGTGATTGAAGTGAAACGAGAAGAAGAGGGACCACGAGAGTCTCTCTTCTTATTTCTACTATCTATTGCACAAGAAAGACAAGGAATACAAGCAATGCAAGAAACGAAAGATAGGTTTCAAATAAATCAAATTTTTAGGTAGAAAACCCAACAAACCACCATAAACCTTGAAATAAACTACAAAAATAAGGAAATGGAAGACCAAAAAGCTTAAATCTATAAGAAAATCTAAAAAGATGCACTAACCATGGAGGAATCAAAGGTTAGTTCGACTGGTCGTGGTAGGGCTGGTTGGGAAAGATGAAACAAATGAAGAAAAAATAATTTTTGCCCAATAAAAAGCCCCAAACCCGAGCAACTCGACTGGTCAAGTACATACTCGACCGGTCGTGCCACGACTGGTCAAGTGTGTACTCGACTGGTCGTGCACCTCGAAAATTCTGCATATTTTCATATTTTGAAATTTAAAATTTTATAAAAATAAATTTAAAAAAAAACATGTAATAATTACAAATAAACACATGTAATTTAGATCATATTGCACATGCCCATATCCAATTTCAACTTAGCAAACCTATTTCTGTCAAGCGATTTTGTAAATATGTCTGCACGTTGATTTTCAGTCTAAATATAATCCATAGAAATAATCTTATCTTCTACTAATTCACGAATATAATGATACCTAATGTCAATATGCTTAGTTCATGAATGCTTAATTGGATTTTTAGAAATGTTAATTGCGCTAGAATTGTCACAATACAATACCATAAAATCTTGCGTAAATCCGTAATCACTTAACATTCTTTTCATCCATACAAGCTGGGTGCATGCATTACCAACTACAATATACTCAGCCTCAACTGTGGAAAGTGATACGGAACTCTATTTCTTACTATGGTATGAAACTAGACAGTTCCCGACATAAAAACATCCACCACTAGTAGACTTGCAGTCATCAATATTACCAGCCCAATCAGCATCCGTCTAACCAGCTAATTGAACATTAGTATCATGAGGATACCAAAGACCAAGTTTGGCCGAACTTGCAATATATCTCAAAATGCACTTTATAGCAATCAGGTGGGACTCTTTAGGGTCCGATTGATATCTAGCACAAATTCCTATGCTAAATGCAATATCAAGTCGACTCACAGTTAAATATAGTAAACTACTTATCATACTGCGATACAACTTAGGATCTACACTCTTACCAGTCGAATCCTTAGAGAGTTTAAGTGTCGTACTCATACGAGAATCGAAATTTTTACCGCACTCAAAGTCAATTTTTTTAACCAAATTTAGAACATATTTGGTTTGAGAGATAAAGAACCCATCAGGAAGTTATTTTACTTGTAAACCTAAGAAATAGTTCAGTTCTCCAACCATGCTCATTTCAAATTTGGACTTCATTAAATCTGCAAACTCAACAATCATATCAGAATAGGTAGATCCATAGATAATGTTATTAACATATATTTGTACTATCAGTATGTGATCATTATGTTTCTTGACAAAAAGTGTTTTATCAACACTCCCCATTATAAAGTTATGACTTAGTAAAACTTAGTCAATTTCTCGTACCATGCCCTAGGAGCTTGTTTCAATCCATAGAGTGCCTTTTTTAGACGATAAATATGATCAGTATGTTTAGGGTCTTCAAAACCCTTAGGTTGTTCAACATATACTTCCTCATGTAAATCACCGTTCAAGAATGCACTCTTAACATCCATTTGATAAATTTTAAACTTTTTGTAACAAGTAATGGATTTAAACAATCTAATAGATTCAAGACAAGCTACTGGGCCAAAGGTTTTATCATAATCGATGCCTTCTATCTGAGTGTACCCTTGTACAACCAATCTAGCCTTATTTCTCATAATATTACCAAGTTCATCAGACTTATTTTTAAAGATCTATTTAGTTCCAATAATGTGTTTATCATTAGGTCTAGGAACTAAGCATCATACATCATTCCTTACGAATTGATTAAGTTCATCTTGCATAGCTACAATCCAGTTTTCATCAGCAAGAGCTTTTTTTACATTGGCCGGCTCAATCTGAGATGTGAAGCACACATAATTTCAAATATTTTCTAATTGTCTATGAGTGCGCACACCAGTGAGAGGATTCCCAAGAATTTGATCAGTTGGATGATCTTTAACTGACCGTAGTTCAGTGTCATTTTTACTAGACGAAGAGTCTAGTTTATCAAATAAAGAGACTTCATCATCTTCTGAACTTAAGACATGTGTATTCAAGTGATCATCTATAACCACATTAATGGATTCTTGAATAACACCGGTCCTCTTGTTGAGAACACGATATGCTCGACTATTTAGCGTATATCCTAAGAAAATACCCTCGTCACTTTTAGTGTTGAATTTTTCTGGATTTTTTCGGTCACGTAGAATGTAGCACTTGCTGCCAAAAACTCGAAAGTATTTAATAGTAGGCATCTTATTGAACCATAGTTTATATGCATTCTTATTATTAGACTTTCTCGTATAAACACGGTTAGTGATATAACACGCCATGTTCACAGCTTCAGCCCAAAGATTTTTAGGAAGTTTCATACTATTTAACATTACATTGGCCATTTCTTGAAGTACTCTATTTTTCCTTTCAACTACTCCATTCTGTTGAGGTGTCTTGGGTGCAAAATACTCATGCGATATTTCATGATTTCTACAGAACTTCTCAAAACTGCTATTATCAAATTCAGAACCATGATCATTACGGATTTTGGTGACATGTGATTCCTTCTCATTTTGGATATGCTTGAGTATCCTTTTCACTTCATCGAGAGTCTTAAATTTCTCTCTCATGAAAGCTACCCATATATATCTGGTAAAGTCATCTACAGTTACCAGTATATATTTCTTACCGCCTCAACTCTCCGTTCTAGTTGGTCCTACGAGATCCATATAGAGGAGTTCAAGGGGTTTGGATGTGGCACTAGAGTTCACTTTCTTGTGAGCACTCCTAGATTGTTTTTCAATCTGACATTCATCACAAATTTTATCCAATTTCTTTAACTTGGGTAGACCTCTTATTTATTCACTTTTGGTTAATCTATAAAGATTACGGTAGTGTACATGTCCTAGGTGTTTATGTCACAGTTCGGTCTCATCGGTTTGAACCATGTAACACGATAACTTAGATGAGCTTGAATCATTGACTATATAGCAGTTCTCAGATGTTCTGTGACTAGTTAATATCACAGAACCATTCTCATTAGAAATCTCACACCCTTGGTTGGTGAATTTGATGCTATGTTTGTTATCGCAAATTTGAGAGATGCTTAAGAGATTATACTTAAGGCCATCTACAAACAACACATTCTCAAATGGAGAAAGATTAAAGAGTTGAACCGTACCCTAGTCAATAATCCTGCAATTGCTACCATCACCAAATGTGACTGAGCCATCAGTCATATCTTTAAGATTGGTGAACAAATCTTTATCACCTGTCATGTATCTAGAGCAACCATTGTCTAGGTACCACTTTGATTGACTCGAAGCCTTGAAAGCGGTGTGCGTAACCAAACAAGCAACCTTAGGAACCTGTTTCATTACTGTTTTGGGTTTTGGAGTATAGTTAGTCTTTCTATGCTTGTAGTTATTGTATATTTTACCATTCGAGTTAGATTTTAGAAGCTCCTTAAGTAGATCCACAATTTTCTCAGCTAAGGGGTTATGATTCTGATTTCTATAGTTAATATGGTTGCTTTTAAGTTTCATAGCCTGAAAAGTTTTAGAATTTTTGAAACTATTTTGATTCAAACTTTTCCCTTTTGAGTTAGAGGACTCCCCTTTAATAAACTTAGGAGGAGTGGACTTACTTTTGGGAGGTGTATTCTTATCATAGCCCAGACCTGATCTATCGCCACATTTTCTTAATCTGGTTAGTAGTCTTTCTAGTTTAGGATCACCTTAGGCATACCTTCAAGTATCCTTCAAACTCAAGAGAGAAGAAACTTCTAGTTTTAGTTTTTCATTTTCAGATTTTAGGTTTTCAATTTGGGAAGTTTTGAAATCTAAATCACACTTAGCTTTTTCAAAACAATTTGAAAAATGAGATTTTTCTAAGACTAGATTATCAAATTTTTCTTTTAATTTTAAAAACTTTTATTTTTAAAGTTTTAATTTTACAGCTATCTTACAACTTTCCCTGTATAGGGCATCATAGGCATCTTGTAAATCTTCATCATTTTCAGGATCACTTCTCAGATTTTCTTCACTAGTTGAATCACAACTATCTGAGAAAGTGAATTTGGCTAGAGTCATTAAGGCTTTGACCTCATTAGTAGACTCAGTTTCAGAATCATCTGACTCAGAAGAGGCTTCAGAGCAAGATGATTCATCCCATGTGACTAACATGCCTTTCTTTTTAGATTTGTCCCTCTTTGGACATTTGTTTGTCAGATGCCTGTACTCATAGCAGTTGAAACATTGGCTGTCTTTAATAGATTTTTAATTTTTAGATTTAGTTCTTTTCTTTTCTGAAGGTTTTTGAAAATCTGCCCTCTTTTTACTTTTGAAAATATTATAAAACTTCTTGGCGAATAATGCCATATCACCTTCAGAGTTTTCAAAATCAGAATTACTAACATTTTCATGAGAAGTATTTTTAGAAGACTTAAGGGCAATGGACTTACCTTTAGGAGCTTTAAAGTTTAACTCGAAGGTTTGTAAAGAACCAACCAGCTCTTCAACCCTCATATTATCTGTATCACGAAGTTCCTAAATGGTAGTGCCCTTTGAATTGAACCTGTCAGGCAATGAGCGCAATATCTTTGCACAGACTTTGCTTTCTGGGATACTATCACTAAGACGCCACATAGAGTTGACTATGTATTTAACTTAGTATAGAAGTCCATAAAAGTTTCACTTTCTTCCATATGTATTTTCTCAAATCGAGTGGTGAGGATTTGAAGTTTAGATTTCTTGACAATAGTCGTACCCTCGTATGTCATTTCTAGAATATCCCAGGCTTGCTTTGCAGAATCATAAGATATAATTCTTTTGAATTCATCCGGTGATAGTGCGCAAGTAATTGCATTTCATAGATTTGGTTCTATCAGTGCCTAGAACTACAATGGTAGGAGGGGTCCATCTAGTCACTGCGTCTTACCACACGCTCTCATCTATGGACCTTAAAAAGATCCTCATTCTGGCTTTCCAATAGGCATAATTGGAACCACCAAAAGGTGGAGGCCTAGTGATTGAGAGGCTATCAAAATTTGACATCTTATAAGCTCAGATTGATTAGCTTAGGAAATGAATCCAAATAAAAGGAAACTATTAGGCTTTGATACGACTTGAAAAGGCCGAGCTATACGTCCTAGAAGGGGGGTGAATAGGACTATGCCAAATTAAAAAATAAATATGAAATTTAAAGAAAAATAGCACAATTCAAATAATAATAAAGCACAAGTAAATAACAACCTTAAATGTACTAGTCTTGAGAGGTCGATACAAACTTAGTTCTAAGAACAACCTAACACAAAAAACCAAAGGCTTATGGCAGGACAACCTTACTAGAACGTTTGTAAGTATTAAAAACCCAAACCAATAAAGAGGCAAAGGAAATAGTAAATAAAATAAACTAAGTTATTACAGCATTCCCACAAGTGCATAAAATAAATTACACCATTCACCACAAATGCTTAAAATAAATTATAACATTCATATACATTGGCACATTCAATCATCCACCACAACTCCAGAAATTATAGCGGTTCACTTGTGTGTACACCAACTGTTAGAAAACAGCCACACAACTACTCCACTCCTAATATACACTCCCTCGGAATATTAGCGTTCACTATGAAAAAAGGTTTTCCAAGGTTTACCTTAAAACCTTCACAATTACGTCTTTGATTGGGCTTACATAATTCCAAAAACCCCACACTCTGAGATTTTCTGGATCACATCAGACAAACCAAAAGGAGATCTTTCTAGCACAGCCTTAAAAACCAAAAAGATACAAAATTATAAATAATACTTATTTGGAAATTCTCCTTTGAAGAAGCCCAGTAGAACCGATCCGATGAAGACGAAGATGTTCAATGTCCAGTCTCACAGATGAAAAGGTTCTAGTTCTAAATGATTTTTAGTTAAATCAACCTGGGCTAGCTTGATTTGATTTTGATCTTAATAGAGGGGAAAACTCAAATCCCTTCTTAACATAAGATTGGAATGAAGATCTCAAAATTAAATTACAAAAGCTAATTAAAAAGTAAATGAACAAAGAATAGCTTAATAAATTCACAAACTTATCTCTCAGAGTGGTGTCTTGATTTCGCTTTAATGAATGAATAATCTCTAAAATTTATGCTCTATTTATAGGTGAAAATACTGTTCACTCGACTGGTCTAAGGGATGGTTCGACCAGTCGAAAGACCAACAAATTTTCAAATTTTTTGGTGCGATAAGATAAGGTTGTTACTCGACTGGTCGAGTGGGACCAAAAAATATTGCTGGACTTTGAGTCAAGCCTGCACGACCGGTCAAGCACTGTTCACTCAACTGGTCGAGCAGTCTCCAGGACTAGTCGAAAGTCCAACAGAAAATTTTTAAAAATAGCAACAAACCTTGGACTGGTCAAGAAAACTCTTAGACTGGTCGAGCCAGTACTTGGACTAGTCGAACAAGGTCTAAGACTAGTCGAGAAAATGACCTATAAACAAATGAAATGACCCACAAAGAATATGCAATGAATATGACACAATCTATGGTCAATCTAGGGTCATCCAAACCTGTTTGTAAGTAAGAATAATTGAAACATCATTCGCTTTAAAGACTTAATATCTTGTGATACTTGAAGCTTAAGTTCGATATCTTGAACTTGAGCTTGAGTCACGCTTGATTTCTTGAGTCTTTAGCATACAGAGGTTGAACTTCAAAACTTGAACTTGAGTTCTTGAATTTGATCATGAAACCATAAACTTTAACACTCTTCACTTCAACTTGAAGATGTTGGGAAGTTCGACGAAGATCCACAGAACTTAAAAATGTACGAACCTGATCACTTCAATTCAAAGCATGATGCAAATACTAAATGGTTCGACACAATAAAATTTGACAATACAACGGGTGCTTGATTTACACAATAGCATGTATAGTCCTTGCCCCTTGGTTTTTTTTTTTGTTTTCTTAAGGTTTTTCATAGGTGAGGCCCACATCAAGACGATCCCGTCTATCTGCTGGGTTCTCTGGCTCATAGGAAGCCCAATGAGCTCAATATTCAATATGTTTAGGTGTACAAAAACATTACAGCGGGCCCTAACATATTTCCAATAGTTAAAATCATTATTACCACTATTTTCTATAATGTGGCCCGCTAGAGATTTGAATTGGCTTCATTTTTCGTCTCAAGGCCTAAAATGAGCTGGGAAATTGGATGTACAGTGTGGATCAAACACATACATCAGGGGGGGCATTGTGGTCTCACGACCCATCCCCTTTATCTTTAGCAGCTGGGACGCTACTTATTGCAGCGTCCTCCTTCTATATATATATTGAGTGTGCACGTGTGTGCATGAGTGTGTGTGAGTTTGGCTAGCCCAATGGCCTCACTTGGGCGGATTGGATGTCATACAAACATTCTAGTGGGGCTCGTTATCAATGGGTCCCACATAAAGTCTATAACAAATTATTATTTTTATATATTTTCTCATATACATCCACACTATTAACCATATCATTATCATCATTATAATTATCTTCATCATCAATCATATATCTTCATTATCCACACTACCTCTAACATTAGAGCATCATCTTCACCATTCATAATCACAATGAAAACAAAATAAGAATGAATGGGGAGAGTGTACTCACTTTGATGGACTAGATGGATGGAAGGGATGGGATTGATGGGATGGATGAAAAAGATGGGTTTGATGGCCCACCAAAGTCACTCCTCTCTCTCTCTCTCTCTCTCTCTCTCTTTCTCTCTCTTTATGGTAGGAAATTGTGAAAATGCAAAGGGATGAAGGAGTATTTGTAGATACAATGTGGTTAGGTTAAATTAATGTGACTATAGTTAGCTTAAGCTAGGATTATAGCAATTGATTCATAATTAGGAATTAATGGTGGATTAAAGGGGCATGGGATTTTATGGTGTGATGACATCATGCATGAGGTGTGGCATGGAGAAGAGTTGACCTTGGACACACATAAGAGAGGGGAGGAGGGGTATGGGTGTGTGACATCACACACATAGGTAGAGATTCTCTCACCCATGTGTGGCATAGTGCATGTGTGCATGGCATGTATTGTACACATGTATGGATTAGAATATATGGTGTCATGGGCACATGATACACTAACGATTCTTCGCGACATATCTCACTAATGGAGAGTCGTACAGATGCACGGGTGGTACCTCCACGATCGCGGCAATGGGGCGGTCGATATGAAATAGGTTTCAAAGTCTTGGGATTCCGGTCAGTCGAGTGTGCACTATGCACAGCTAGTTCAGGTCTCGCCAAGGGCATCGATCATCATGCACGTAGGCATAGAAAATGGTACGGAATGGATGGGGTCTTACACTGTGGATATGTGTATCTCATCTGACATGAATCTGAGGCTTTTAATTGTTTTCTTAAATATAAATCTGAGGTGGAAAATCAGCTTGAGAAAAAGATTAAAATCCTTCGATCTGATAAAGGTAGCAAGTATATATCTAAAACATTCAAATCATATTGTGAAAACGTTAGCATTATCCGACAGTACACAATGGCTTACGCTCCACAACAAAATGGTGTTGCAAAGAGAATGAATAGGACACTATCGGACATGGTAAGATCGATGATGGCACAAACCAATCTCTCTACCACATTCTAGGGAGACACACTGCTAACAGTCATCTACGTCCTTAATAGAGTCTCATCCAAATCCATTCCTGAGACCCCATATGAGATGTGGTCTGAGAGGATTCCTTCTCTAGCCAAGCTACGCCTTAGAGATCTTTAGGATATATTTTGTTGTCTGCTCCGCATAAAGGTAAACTTGATAGTAAAACCATTGAATGCGTGTTCATAAGGTACCACATGCATTCAAATGGATACATTTTAGTTTATGAGGACCATGGACGATAGATTAAGATAGAATCTCGAGACGTGACCTTCGTCGAAGATAAATAACCCAGCCGAATGAAGCAAAAGGTTCCAATAGAACTTTTTGAAATACTCAATGTATCTTAAGACAGTGGGAGTTCTGCTTCTCAAAATGATGATGTTCCTATAATTCATCTGGACAGTGGGAGAACATCTCAGCAGGTTCCTAAGTTACGTCGAAGCGAAAGAGGATTGATTCCCCAAAGATAATTTGATATTGAGGGGCAGCTAGTCTGTTACGTTGCGGTTGATAATGATAAACCTGATTCTTATTAAGATGCATTATTATATTCTAACTCAGCCGATTGAGTGACTGCTATGGATGAAGAGATCGCTTCCATGGAGAATAATAAGTCTGGGAACTTGTAAATCTGTCTTCCAATTACAAAGCGATAGGTAATAAGTGGGTACTAAAGATGGACAAGTACAAATCACAATTAGTTGTTAAAGGTTTCACACATAAAGAAGGCATTGATTACGAGGAGACTTTTTCACCTATTGTAAAGTTTTTCTCAATCCGCATGATCTTGTTCATTGTTGCAAGTTTAAACTTAAAGTTATATTAGATGGATGTAAAGACTGCATTCTTAAATGGTGACTTAGATGAAGAGATATACATGCAACAACCCATGGGTTATGTGGACAAAAAGTATCCAAAGAAAGTCTACAAGTTGTTGAAATCTAGCTATGGGCTGAAGTAATCTTCAAGACAGTGGTACATGAGGTTCTACTTAGCCATCACTACTTTTGAATTCATAATGAGTGAATAAGATCATTGTGTATACATGAAACGGTCTGAAAGATCTTTTCTGATATTATCTCTATATGTAGACGATATCTTGCTAGCTGGTAATAACATGTAATTTTTTATATTGATTAAAGATTGGCTATTCTCAAACTTTGAGATGAAAGATCTTAGTAAAGCCAACTTTATTTTTGGGGTAAAAATCATCAGGTATTGCCCTAAGAAATTTTTAGGTTTGTCTCAAGCCACATATATACAAAATATCTTAGAGAGGTTTAGGGGAAAAAATTCAAAAGCAGTTAAAACCCTATGGACAAAGCTACCAAGTTAGACCAAAAATCGTGCCCCCAGACTGAAGCTAAGAAATTGGCCATGTCCTCAGTACCTTATGCAAGTGTAGTCGGGAGCTTAATGTATGTTATGCTTTGCACCAGACTGAATATTAGATATGCAGTTAGCATAGTTGGCCATTATCAGAGAAACCTGGGACAGTCTCATTAGCAAGCCGTCAAACGTATATTTCGTTATCTCAGAGGAATAAAAGGCTTAATGTTATGTTACGATGTTATGTTATGAAGGCACGAGCCTTAAGCTTAAAGGATATTCTGATACTGCTTAGGGTAATGATGCTAATGAGGAAAAGTCTACTTCACGATATATTTTCTTACTCGGAGGGGTAGTTATCTCATGGTCGAGTAAGAAACAAACATATACAGCTCTTTCGTCTATGGAGGCCGAGTACATTGCATGTTGTGCTGCAGTTCAGGAGTTTGTATGGGTTCACAGATTTTTTTCTAGGTCTGAGTGTTGTACCGAGTGTTCGTTAGCCTATATCGCTGAAAATAGATAATACTTCTGCCATTGACTTGGCAAAGGACCTTAAACACCACCAGAAATCCAAGCACATTGAGATTAAGTATCATTACGTCTGTGATCAAGTGAGAGATAAGAACGTCGCCCTCAACTACACTTCTACTAAGGAAATGATGGTTGATCCCATGACGAAACCTATAGCCAGAGATCTATTTCAGGTTTATGTCAGGTAGATGGGATGGAGGAAAGCTTGAGTGATATACTTGTATTTCTTACCTTTGATCTTTCATTAATGAATAATTTATTTCATTTATTCAGTATTGAGTACTAATATAAACTAGGTAAGTAGATCATCAACATTTACTATGAGATCACGTAGGATTTCTATTTTTTGTCGGCAAGCCAGTCACCCACTCACACGGATTGACCAACCTTAAATGTTCAAGAGAGGTACATTTGGGGTGATGTTCATACACTAAAGTATGGACTTCTCTTTATTGTGAATAATAAAGGATGAGGATATGAGTGAGTCGTATCCGCCTACAATCTTAAAAGATTGAAGATGAAACTAATCAAGTCGAATAACATAATCGCACCATTACTTTTCATGCGATCAATGTTATGGCCTGAATTAATAGCCAGGTTGTGAGGTTATGAGATGAGTCATACCTTATGTATAATGGCCTACATATTGTAGACCCAACATACACCTAGTATTGTCTATTTTATGACGTGAATTGTATTCGCGTGCTAGGACTTTTTGCCTACAGATTGTTTTGATTCGATCTAATCATTACAACGTGCGAGTAGCCAGTCTCGTAGGTGACTCTTTGTGTCCTTAGTTACCCTCCTCTTATGTATAGGAGAATGAGATTGAATGTCGCTACTTTAGTGTACTATGACGAAAGGTCTTTGATTGGCCAAACTCAGTTACACTAGGAAAGTAGCTTGATTGATTCCAAATTACACATCTGCGTGGGGAAGATCCCGTAACAGCTGCACCAAGTTTCTAAAATTATAAATATATACTTGAAAACTTATCCACTGATAGTATTGAGTTGTTTTTACTATACTTTTACAAACAATACTCTTTCTTAAAAGTGTATGTGTGTGTGTATATATATATATGTATTACTTTAAATTGATTTTACTCGAAGTTCATGAAAAATTGAGTTTTCAGAATAACTCGATAAGTTGGATGAGTGCGTATGTTGGCCGACTACTCCAAATCGGGAGTTAACTTCATCTAGTATGGTCATGTGGACTAGGACAGGCATTGCAAAGCTTGGGTTAATTGAGTACTAGTTAGGTGGTCACTTAGTACTTAAACACATGCGAGAATATTACGGTGATCCATCTGGTCCCATGCCTCTGATTCTTTTGATCGCGATGTTTGATTTTGATTATTATTAGGTGAGTTAGATAGACAAATTTTTTATGCATATCCCACAATGTGATTGAGTGGGAGATGTTGGACATAGGCTAGTGGAGCCCACTGGTGTGCAATCACTAATGGGTGGGTCCCATGAGTTTAGGCCTCTTTCAGCCTCTTCTGTTAGTAGATGGATTTCAAATTCAAGTTCGAATTTGGATTTAAAAAGAGAAGATAGGGATAAAACCAGATAATTTCTGGTCTCATCCAAACTCCCCATCATTTTCTATAAATAGGATAAGGCTCTCTTGTGAAAACGCATTAAGGAATAACGAGAGTAAAAAGAGGAATAGTGGCATATAGAAATTTGTCCTTTTAGCTTGTCCTTGGGATGATCTAAGCCATTGATCATAATTTGGGGCCATCTATATCATAGAATCAGAGAGGTGAATAGACTCATCTGCTCCAGTAGTGGTTAGGCGGACCGCTAGATTTGAACTGTTCATCTTCAGCTTTATAGAGGTTTCATATCATGTAGACCGTCAGATCTTGAGGGCTCACACTTCTGCATACTATCACTAACTGGGTTCAGTCCTTTCTGGATCTGGCTCTTGCCCTTAAAGACCTCAGCCTGGATTCAATGGTATTTTGGGCCCCATTGGGTATTTGGATCTAGGTTTGCGGTTGGGTTCGGGGAAATAATAGGATTCACATAGTCAGGCCCACTGGTAGATAGAGTAGATCGCACACACATGGACCACTTCGACAAATGCATGGGGTGTAAACTTGTCTCCTATTTGTGTGTGTGTGTGTGTGTGTGTGTGTGTGTGTGTGTGTGTGTGTGTGTGTGGTGTCTATCATAGTACTATTAAAACCAACTGGAGCCAACCCGACCTGACTCAATATTAATGAATCCAAGTTTATGGACCTTACTCAAACCTGACTAGACCAGGATTTTTAAATAGGTCCAACAAGGTGAGACCCAGACACGGCTTAATTAACAGGTCCCCAAATTCCAGTTGGGCCCATCGGAGACCCCACGAATCCAGGTAAGCATTGATTGACTGATGTAGTGAGGCCCACCAACAACTGGACGTCCCACCGAAGGTATAGCAACCAAGTAGTACTGTGGGGTCAAAGTTGATTGAGCTAGCCGGGACCAAACCTAGCTAGAGGCTTATAAGTCGCAATCTGGGCTTGGACTTGAGCAGTGAAACCTGAGCCCAGGTCTCTAACTCAATCAACCCGTTAAGGGTGGCAATGGGTCAGGCGATCTGCTGGCTCAACAAGCCCAACTCAGTTTTGGACCAGGATTGAACCTTTTAGCTTGGTTGGTGGACTGGGTTAGGCTTGGGCTCAAGTTATCTTAGCTTGACCGAACTTCATGTGTTCACCTTATATCCTGCAAACATGCCATTCTACTCCTTGATTAGGCAACCCATGCATATTGGATGTAGATTGTTCCTCTCAAGTCTGTATTTCTTTGTGCATGTGTGGCCCGTTTTATCAACGGATAGATTAGGAACATTCAAGTTGGAAATATGGATCTTAATAATTTCAGTCCAGTCCCGGCCAGTTCAAGCCCGGGCCTAACCCAAATTTTCAATTTTGGGCTTGTGTTTGCTCTGTTAGGCTCATGCGGGGCTCGGTATGGGATCAGGCCTTGACCTTAAGTGTCATGCCGAGCCCCTAATCGGCCTGGCATAAACCGGGCCCACTAAACTTTAGACTAGTTCAACACTAGAATTAGTTGGACCATTGCAACCAATGCTTTTAGGGCGGATTCATTGAGCTGGACCTGATGAACTTAGGAATCTAAGCCTTAGCCCAGGGTTATGGCCCAGGCCCAAAGACCTAGTGATTTTATTTTTTTTATTTTTCCATTTACACCTATGGAATCCTCAATAGAAAGTAGTACACCAAAGTCCCATTCCATTCACACAAGCATCTTTCCATTTGTACCCTATGATGTGACCCACCTGAGTCATGGATTAGACTAATTTTTAGGCCCATGGACAAATGGCTAAGGACATGTGAAAAGGTTGGACTAGATGTCAGGAACGCACCACGATGAGGCCCACAGAGACTGTCACCACAACAAATGTGGTGATCGCTCTATGCTAATATATTGAATGGTCAGGGTCAGGTTGACACTGAACCTATTGGCATTTAGTTTGTTTTTTGTCACGTGTAGTATATGAGAGCGTGCTAGAATTGATATAGCGACTTGATTCAAACATATCAACTTTAACCCCAAGCGCCGAAATAAGTAGATACATCTAATGTGAATGTATATGATCAGAATATGAGAAGATCGGTCGCCTACTCAGCCACTTACAGAATTTTGTAATGATCAAGCGATAATCGGAGGGTGGGGTTCTTCGTTCGAAAGTGGGTTGCGCTTTACCTTTTACAAAAAATGACTTTTTAGTATAATCGAACAAAATGAAACTCACAATCGATCACTAAGAGTGACTGCAAGAATGCGTCTCTTGAAAGAACTGCTTGATATTGGATGAAAGACAAATCCAACATACGAGCATAGATTTTGATTACAATTAAAAACTATAGCTAATAATTACTACTACTCCTAGGATAAACTGAGATAAAAGATAGATTTGTTTTTATTTGATTGTGTCGGATGTTTTACTCTGTTGATTTCCTCTGCTACTTATGGTTCTCTCCTACAGCCTTCATTCAAGTGTTTCTTCTCATCAATTCAACAGTTATGGAAGCTGAAGAGTTACAATCTAGATCCTCCTACTTGCGTTCATCTTTTGATTATTCATCTTCTCTTGACCGAACTCCATTCGGCCTTCTCAATCAAATTTTACCTCTCAGTCGCACTCCAAGGTTTTACTTAGCTCGACCACAATACCTTGTTGATTACACCTCGTCATCAAATGATGTATAGTGTCAAATCAGTGCCTACTATGATTATGTAAAAATCATACTATATCTCTCAGAAAACCTTTTCATACACCTCTTAACCTCTATGTAATGTCACATGTCATTTCCTTATTGGCTCTATTCAGATCAATCGGAAATAGGGAACAACAAACCAACAAAAATCCCACCGTTAATGTGTGGACAAAATGGGACTGTTCATTGAGTATATTTCTACCAATCAGGCCTTTGGACACATCATTTCAATACACTTGTTTTTTATACTCAACTCATCCAAAGCAGGGCCTACAATTTCGACGGCTTAATTTGGTCTAAAGGTATGCAAATGCATAGACCATGACAAATGCATATGAACCATTACACTCTACCAAAGTATTTTTTTTTTTTTTTTCTCACTGCAGTGAGAGGCCGAGAGACCATACCCATGCAACTGGTCTACGGCTGAAGACTCTGAAGGTTCCGGTAAAGGCTTTGGTCGTAGAAAAGGAAGAAGTTTGGCACCGTTTCTTGCCCACATAACATGCATGCATTCTCTGGTTTACAAGATGTTCGAATTTTCTGGGGGTTCAGGTGAATTCTAGTGAGGTTACATCTGGTATTATTTGTGGTGCCTATTGGCTTAAGGCCTGTTTGTTTTTTCCTAATTATCCGTAAATGCAATGTAAATGGGTCATTATTACTCTTTACAATAGCTTGTTTTTCGAGAAATTACTACCTTGAAAATTGTGATAATTTTAATTGAATTTCATGTATTTGTATATGCATAAAAATATGGGGCCCACCATGATATCTTATGTCCATGTCATACATCAGTTCCATAAACTTATTTTAGGGTACACCTAAAAACGAGAGGCAAATCCACAAATTAAATGGACCACAACAAGTGAAACAATGGTTATAATGGACCTTAATTATCGAAAGTTAATACCGTCCTAGGGTCCAAATTATTGTTTATTTGTGATCCAACCTGTTCATAAGATTATCCAAACATGGAAAAAGGGAAAAATCAACTTGATCCAAGATTTCTGTGGGCCCCAAGTAATTATTAACTGTAAGAGTTCAATTCCCACTTTTTAATCTAGTTTGGTTCACATGATCTTTAAATCTGCCTTATTTTTAGGCTCATAACCTAAAATGAGCCGGCAGAATGGATGGACGACATGGATATGAAGTATACATCATGCATCATGGTGGGCCCCATAATTTTTGCACCTTAAAAATTTCCCGCCTGTGTTTTCCACCAAAATTCTTAACCAGTCAACATCAGCTTTGGGATAAGAGAAGAAAATACCATTGAAAATAATGATGAATATTTATTGCAAAATAGGAATCAAACAGGCCCTTAATACAAGTTATTTAACCGTGAGAGAGAGAGAGAGAGAGAGAGAGAGAGAGAGAGAGGATGTGGAATGGGATGAGATGTAATTTAATTTTATCCCGTACTTATTCTGTCCATGAGGTTTTGAGGATCATTTTTACTTAGAATGTTCAGCTTTTGCAATGCTTTTTCTAATCGATCAAAGGCTAATTTTGAATTTTGACTAATTTTTTGCAAGTAGTCTCTCTTATTTTAGGTAGAGTGTCTGCATGAAACTACCATGGGATAAACATGAATGAGCCCACGCTTCCTTGCAAGACTAGAAATCTATGAACGAATAACATTGGATGAGACCCATCAGCTGAGATGAGCCACAAGCCGAATGTCCTGTTATGCCAATTTGAGAGGATAATTGAAGGAAGAAATACACCATGAATATATTCTTCCTTAGGTCCTTATTCATGACTCAGTTGTAGACCTTGTGGGTTTCAGCGTTTGAAGCCATAGGTCCTAAGTACCCATGTGGTGTGTGTAAAACAAAATAATAATAATAATAATAATAATAATAATAATAATAATAATAATAATAAAAGGTATCTTCTTCCTTGTATTAAAAATAAGTTCTCATATAAGCATTTAAGATGTTCAAATGGGCATTTTATTTGTGAATTCAGATCACTGAATATTTTCAATTTCAAGCGTCCATTAGATGTCGTCCAATTGACTAGTTAGAACATAGTTACTTGAACGGGACACTAACGTGATTTGTAAGGCTTGCGACTTAGAAGACTTGTTGGCTACTGAGTCGACTTGTGACTCAGCCCAATATGGAGGTATATCGGCCTGACTCGCTCCATTTGAGGGTGGCTTGTTGCTTGCCTGACCTGGCTTGACCTATATAACGCTTGTGGGACTGCCATGTCCACGACGCTTAGCCAGCGGACTAGTTGGGCCCAGCTCTACATGCTTTGCAAGTTCGATGGACTTGGCCCGGTCCCTCGAATTTATGCACATAGGCCAGCAGCCAACCTCAAACAAAGTTGCCTTGAGCTGCATCCTTGCAACCAATGGTGCAAATCGCCCTTTTGAGTAGGCATGTCAATGGGCCTGGGCTTGACTACAAGAGGTTCAGATCAGCCCGATGGACCCAACAGAGCTTCCCTATCTAAACTTTTAGAACTGACTGGACCCGGTGGGCATAGGTGTCTAGGACTGAGTCCAGGCTAATGGGTCAGTATTCAATCACTACTGTTTTCCCATGGTGTGGTCCACTTGAAATTTTGATCTGCTTCATTTGAGGGATAAAGTATTAAAATGATGTGTAAAAATAAAACACATATATGATGGTGAGGCTCACAGAGTACCGACCAATAGCCAATATGGCTAGTGGCAGCGTCACTATCCAAACCACGTCCAATAGCTGCTATCCAATAATCTCAACACTAATGTAATATAAGCAGCAAGAGTACCAATACGCCTCCACTGGGTCCAGGGGCAAGCAGCATCCAACGTGGCTGTGTATGCGTTACAAAATGCAGTACACGTGTGTCAGATAAGAACAACTTTGATCCGGCGGAGCGTGATGTGATGGATGATACACAGGCACTTGAAACAAATTAAAGTTCGCAAACTTGCCGAATTTATGTTTTGCGCGCTTAGTTTTTTATTTGAGTTGAAGTATGCTACAGGTATAAATGTAAGCGTATCAAGCATCATATGCTGCTTGAGCTGAGTTGACCCAATCCGAACTTTGGGCCGTATTGAGTTAAACTTAATTTAAAATCCTCAACCCAATTTAAGCCTCGAATAACCTGACTCAAGAAGAACCTGACCTTATATATATATATATATATATATATATAGAGAGAGAGAGAGAGAGAGAGAGAGAGAGAGAGAGAGAGAGAGAGAGAGAGAGAGAGAGAGAGAGAGAGAGAGAGAGAGAGAGAGAGTCATGCTCACCTGTGCACCTACGCATGTGCACATCTTTGCACACGTGTCATGGGTGTCTAATCTGAACGATCCATGTGATGCGGAATCCCATGAAACCCCAAGGGACAAATTTTCACCCTAATCTGAAATTCTCGTGGGCCATAGCAAAGAGAAATGCAAATCAAGGGAGGAAACTGTTTTCATTTTTCATCGACCACCAAAGTTTTGGATCAAAGTAAAACTTGGGCCCGGGGGGTTTCATGAGGTGCTACTTCACATGGATGGTTCAAATTTTGGATCCACATCACGTATGATGGGTTCTCAAAGTTCGTATTATGCATGTTGTATATATATATATATATATATATATATATATATATATATATATATATATATATATATATGGGAAAAGGTTCTATGCGGTCAAGCTCATCAAAACTTCCCGTGAGGTCAAGCTGTGTGGACCCCACCATGGTGTATGTCGAACATCAGCCCCATCAATCAGATGCACCATTCCATGGTGGGCCACAGGCTTTGGGCCACACCACATATAACAGTTGAGAGGGGTTAGCCTCCCATTAAAACGTTCATAATCATTTGTTGGGCGCACTGATATATGTTTCATAAATCCAGCCCATACATTGTGCGTGTTCTACTTAGATGAAGGGTGAGACCAAGTTTCAAGCACACCCAAAACTTGGGTTGGCTCCACCAAGTGCTTTTATATGTTTTAGGAATGTCTTCACATGGTTTTAGATGGTATGACCCACCTAAAATCCATATATGGCTGATTTTTGGAATATCCCATAACCTTAAGGAAATCCATCAAATGCATGGTGTTGATGTTTGACACACGTCACAGTAAGGCCCACACAACTCAACCTCATGAGAAGTTCCCATATACCCATGAGGTCGACCTCATAGTACTATTTCTCATATATATAATTAGATGTGCACATGAGTTGAACCGAGTCGAGCTTGGCACAACTCGACTCGGCTCGGTCACTTGTTGACCCCAACTCGAACTTAGTTCGGCTCGGTCAGTAGATCGGGCAAGTCTGAGCCAAGATCGAGTCGAGTTTGCCTGTAGAGCATTTTCACAAACACATGGACTACACCTTCAAAATCTCACTGTGTGTAAAACAGTAGCAGTGGTTTTACAGGCATTTCATCAAACACCTTGTATGCAACATAAAAATCAAGAAAAATAGGGTATTTGTTTCATATACGTACCTTCCTTGCCACCAGCCACACTTCATTGAGTCATTTCATCAAATACTTGGTAAGCAACAGCAATATCAAAATAATTGAGTCACCGAACTAGTTCGATCCGAGTTTGATTCGAGTTGGGTTCGATCTAAGTCAAGTCGAGCTCGGGCAAGCTCGAACTCAATTCGAAAGTTTTTTCGAGCTCAAAAAATCAGCTTGACTAGGCTCGAACTCAATTTCGAACCGAGTCGAAACTAGCTTTTTTGAGTCGAGTCGAGCCGGCTAACCCTGCTCGTGTACAGCCCCATATATAATACATGTGAGTTATGACTAATATACCTAGTATAAATGTAAAATCATGGCATAGATAGAAAGAGGTCATGCAAAGTTTGACTTGCATCATCCATGGAGTCCGTTAAGCGTTTTTCACATTGATTACTACTCAACGAATGTGACACGGATCTTTAACACGTGTTGCTTGTTGGGATTCCTCACACATATTGTACCCGTTACATTAGGGCTCTTCAGTGCATATTCACGGTTCATGGCTTGCAAGTTTCGACTCTATTAAAAAGGTTGGAATTATTTACAATCTGTTTTACACAGTCTACACAACACCTTAGCTTCGTGGAGCTCACCATGTCGTCTATATGACATCGATCGACTCCATCCATTTCTTTCCTTTTATTTATTTATGAGTGGTGATTCTAGGCTTTATTTTACTAGTTTCATTCCAATTGTTATATATGTTGTTTCAGTGATGTTATTTGATGGCTAGATGTTTAATTTTATGTTTTAATTTATTATGGAGGTATTTTATGATTCAACCCTACTCAACCGGAAATTTGATGGGGTCGAGTATTGAATTGCTTGGATTGGGTAGCTTCGGCCAGGTCTTAGGTTGGGTTGGACCTTAAGCCGACTCCTCTTGAGGTTCGGTTGTACTCGGGTTGACCATCAGCCCAACCAACCCACCTGACTTGCAACCAAGGGATGCAATGAGCCAATTGCCCACTTGACCTAGATTTGGGCTGGGCTTGGACCTATCATTTGGGCCTACGGGCTAAGACTTGAGCCTCACATGCATTGCAAGATTGATTCTCGAGCTAGTCTTATGCTCAAGTCATTTTAGCCAACCCAACTTTAGATGTACATGTGTAATATCTTACAAATATGTTATTCTAATCCTTAGTTAAGAAACCATCTAACTTGAATGTAGATCATTGGTTTCATTCCTCTACAATGTTTATTTCTCTGCGCTTGAGTGGCTCACTCAATAAATGGATGGACTAGAAAATATTGAAGGGCCAAATAGAGATTTTATCAAATTTTAGGCCGAGTCGGACCAGCCCAACCAAATATTCTTTCGCTCAGGCTTGGGCTTGCTATGCTAGGCCCATGTTAGGCTCAAGCCTTGGGTCTTAAGTGTCGAGGTTGGGCCTGGGCCTAGGCCTAGCCTGGCCTCTCCACTGGCCCATTGCCACCCTTACTTGCAACCCAACATATAAAGCCTAAGCATGTTCCAGCCCACCATGTTGTATGTGTGAAATCCAACGCCATCCATCAGGTGATAATCATTATGTTCACCATGCATGCAAAAGATCATTTCTGATAATAAAGGAAAAAGAAAAAAAACTCAAATGAGCTACAATATTGAAAGGAATGTAAAATTGTCCCTGAAGCTTCTAAATTGACAGGTTTTTATTCACCTTAGAGTTTTGAATCAAGATGATTTTTATATATTCCTTGATGTCAGCGAGTCACACATGATGAAGGTGATTGATAAGAGATTACCACCATGGCAACCCTACACACAAACCTATGATTAGGGTCCCATCCTACTGTTCCATGTCGTATTGCCTACCTGAGCTGTGCATATAACTGATATTTTGCCCTGGAACCTGGTACCAAGGACTGCAACTGATATATGGAGCGGATTTTAAAGTAGTGCACCAGAAGTATTATCAAACCTTCATTTTTCCTAACCCTTCTAATTGTTTTCAACAAGATGGGTCCTCGCCATGGACTCCATTTTCATAGATTTTTTTTATCACAATTATTTTCTTCTTCTTCTAACTAAATGTGGAGAATGAGGTCATCTAAGCTCATTTCTTTTCTTTTTTTATGTTTAAGAAAATTTTAAATTTCCTTTTATGAAGGTAGAAGTTTCTCAATAATGATAGTAACTTAGGTCCCATCTATCATTATACCTTTATATATAATTTCATGTTCAACCTTCTATAAATCATGTACATTGATTTACCATGGGTTGATCATTTGTCATCTTAAAATCAATATAATCACCCACAACTTATTTTTTGCCCCCCATATCTTCTATTTTGAAATTTTGCTCTAAATGTTCCCACAATTCTTTAGTTAAAGTATGATGATAGAAGACATTGTAGTTATTATTTATCATCGCATTCAGAATGTGTTTTAAGCACAAATAATTATCATCTTCCCATTTATATTGCTCAAATGAGGTGCAGGTTCATTTGTCTCAAGTGATGGAAACAACTTTTTGATAACATAAATCAATTTAATAGTTATCAAGTAAAACTCTATTATTATTATTATTTTGCCATCTCTTAAAAATTTCCCATCAAAAGTCTCGATTTTAGGATTTTCTATAATAGTTGTCATTTAATATCAAAATTTTCAAGGATGGTTAAATTTGATGTTAAATTGTTACTTCAGATGGCACATAAATTTTGCAGTTTCGGAGATAGATAAATATCTTAAATGAGATGAAGGGAGGAGAGTATTGGCATGTTACAGTCGTTGCCCTAAAGATAAATTTGCCCCCACGCAAAATTTGATCCTTAATGCACTGGATCTAGGGCTGAAAGTCGGGCAAGTTCAACCCGAGTGTTGAGTTTGGTCTCGAGCTTGGGCTATATAAACATCAACCCGATAAAGGTTGGGTTGGGCTTGGGTTGAGGTCTCGGGTTGCTCAACCCAATCCGAACCTGATCATTGTATAAGTTATAAATAATAATTGAGTGTGGATCGTATATGTTGAAGGCAATAGGAAATTCCAGTGCCGTCAAGTCTGATTGGTCCACGCCATTTCCAATGACTCAAGCTAACAAGATATATTAGATTTCTCTCTCAAATAGCGTACTACACAACATGACTTTTAAATGAGTAGTCTTATATTTTAGCTTGTTTGTTTGGAAAAAATGAAGTTCTTTACCATAAATAATTACATATATAATTAATAAAATTATAGGTACAAAAAATAAAACATGTATTGAAATATAATAGACTAATGCAATAACGAAAATATTAGCATGTATCCACCCGACCAACCCGATCAACCTAACCGAGCCCGCTTGGGTTGGGCTTAGATTGAGAATTCCCAACCCTAGGTTGGGTTGGGTTGGGTTAGGGTTGAGGTATAGGAACCTTGGGTTGGGCTAGGCCTAACCCGCCTGACTTTCAACCCTAACTGGATCACAATTCCTGTCCTCAGGGTACAATAGTTCTCCACGATGTTTGGTGGACTGGATCAACCCTTGAACCGATAATTGCCTTATTAATTCTCTTGAAGGAAGTAGAGAAAGAAGAGGGAAAAAGATCATATAGAAATCCATAGGAAAGGAAAATTAAAAAAAGGATAAAGAAGCTTTATATAGAGAAGGTGACTTGCTAAGGTAGGTAGCACTTACAGGTTGGGTACTTAGTAAGGTGTTACAACATTTAAGAGAGAAAATAAATAAACACAAAGGATGAGCCAACTTAGACACGTGACAATCTCTGGTTGGCCATTAGAGAGATACTCCTACTATTAAGAAATAATAAAATAATAATAATATAACAAAAAAGGCGTGTGTATGGCACTCACACACAAATACACACACCGCACATCCCATGGCACCTAGCCTAACTTGGCATGTGCATACCAGAATGTCCCCAAAGACTCTCAATTTGAGTTACAAACCTCTAGACTAAATTTTAATATAAAGGCATTTCTAATTTTCTTCCTATCTGGTGTGGGATAAGCAATACTCTTTATAAATAAAGTTAAAGAAGTAAACTACATTTGTCTTTTCTATACTTTAAATCAAATTTCAAAACAAAATAGGTATTGTAGACATGGTTTGACAACTCGCGCAAGTTGTATTCAATATGGGCGAGTTGATCCGAGTCAGTCATGAACAATTCTTACCAATACCACAGGTCGGAAAACAATAACTTGGGGTGACTCATCAATGACTCAACAGGTCACTATAGAATTGTCAAAACATGATGAATCAACCCGATTGACTAAGTGACTCATTTGATATATAAAATTTACGGGTTTTAAAACCTACTCATTTTCTTTCAATTTCTTCACTTTTCGTATTTTTCATCACAACTTGATATCTAAAATTCGGCAATATTTTGCTCACTTAACTAAGGAAGAAATGGAGCAACCTATTGCATGATTTAAGCTGAAATTTAATTTTTTTAAAGAAATTACAAATTGAAGATAAGAAATTCATTCTACTCTTTTGTTAGAAATTATTAAGTATAGATCCATTAATTTCATGTTGAAGCCATATTTTTTTTTTATGAGGAAAGGTCATTTACAAGCTACCTATGCTATGCAGTGCATTTTCAGCCATTATAGTCTTCATCTTTGTTTTCTTTTAAAACCCCTCACCTCTAAAGTAATTTTTTTGGCCGAAAATGCAGCGCAAGGCACTTGCGGATAGCCTGTAAGTGATGAGTTCTTATTTTTATTGCTTTTCATGAAACTTGAAGACTAAAGTATGAAAAAATGAAAAAATAAAAAGAGAGAGAGAGGAAGAAAATAGAATTTTTTTAATATATTTAAATTCATTTTTTTCTTACTCTTTTAGAAAATGGATCTAAGTTTTCTGTCTTAATCTTAAAATTTTCTCTAATTTAATATATTTAAATACATTTTTGTAATTAAAAAATAGTTAAAATTAAAATTAGTATAAACCTATTTTCACTTATATACTGAACATATTTTAACTTAAAAAGTTTCATAAAACCCATTTTCTATTTTTTTATAATTTTTCTATATTTTATTTTTTATGTTACTCATCTAAAGAGATAGGGGGTCACTTAGCCTAACTCGCCCCAGCTGTACCTGACTCGGTTCCACACCCAACGAGTCGCCTGGTTAGAAAATGGTGGTTGGAGAGTATTTGTCTATCCTGAACCATTTCCCCTTATCATATACCTTGTCCTCTCCAGTTGCCTCAACATACCTACCCTTCTTGGACACCCATTAATGGAAGCGGATTGCATGGTGACATGAATAAAACATGTGTTTCATCCATGCCGTCCATCAGATAATTTTATAGCGTGAGACCAAAAATGAGGTATATCATAATTTCAATTGGACCACATTACATGAAGCAGTGTTAAATGAGCGTAGACTATTAAAAACCTTTTGGGGGCCATAAAAGTTTTGGATCAAGCTGATCTTTGTTTCTTCCCCTCATCTCGGCCTGTATGACCTAATCAACAGATTGGATGTAAAATAAACAGTACATTGGGCCTTGGGAGGATTTTAATGGTGGATATCCAATCACTATTGTTTTCCTGTGGTCTGGTCGGCCTGAGATTTATATTCTTCTCATTTTTGGAATCAAGCCTAAAATGATCTGTAAAAATGGATGAACCGAATGGATTAAACACATACATCATGGTGGGCCCACGGAGCACCGACCTCCAGCCACTGGGCTGGTGGCGGGGGGAGTAGCCAATCCGTTTCCTGCTTACCCTGGACAATGACGGGCAGTAGTTTCCGGACGCGGATTGCGTCCTACCCCCGGTAATCCGTCCGGGCGGGGTTCTGTGAGGCCCAAAGTGATGTAAGTATTTTATCCACGCCGTTAATCGCTTTTATTAGACCATTTTAACTTACGATTTAAAGAACGAGGCAGGTTAACAGCTTCAGTGGATCACACCAAAGGAAGCTACAGTGATAATGACACCCACCGTTGAAACCTTTACGAGGGCCACTGTGATGTTTTTTTTACCATACAACCTATTAATAAGGTCATGTAGACGTAGATGAAGTGAAAACACAAATATAAGCTTGATCCGAAACTTCTCCAGCTCCCATGAACTTTTTAATGGTGAAAGTTCAATCCTCACTTTGTGGTCCACTTAAGATTTGTACCTGCCTAATATTTTATATCATACCTTAAAATGATATTAGAAAAATTATTAACGGCGTGGATTAAACATTTACATCACTGTGGGCTCCACAATCCGTCCGGGCGGAGGTAGGACGCAATCCGCGTCCAGTAGTTTCCTGCAACACCTAGCGGAGGGGGTTCCTGCGACGTAAAGTTCAATGGGCCCAATGTGATGTCCGGGTAAAATCCACTCCGTCCATCAGTTTCCCCAGCTAATTTTAAAATGAGAAAAGAAAACTGAACTACGTTCAATACTCATGTAGGCTACACGATAATAAACAGTGCCAACTGAACGGCCACCATTGAAACCTTATTGGGAAACGGATTGGCTACTCCCCCTGACACCAGCCCCGGAGGTGATGGTCGGTGCTCTGGGCTCACCATATATTCATCCATTCTGTTCATCAATTTTTAAATATCATTTTAGCTTTTTATCCTAAAAATGAGATGGATATAAATCTCAGCTGGACCACACCACAGGAAAACAATAGTGATTGGATATCCATCATTTAAATCCTCCAAAGGCCCAATATACGGTTTATTTGACATCCAATCTGTTGATTAGATCATAAAGACCCAGATGAATGGGAAAAACAAATATCAACTTCATCCAATACTTTTATGGCCCTCAAAAAGTTTTTAATGGTCTAAGTTCATTCAACACTGTTTCCTGTAACGTGGTCCACTTGAGACTGAGATATACCTCACTCTTGTTCATTAGCATAAATTCATCTATAAAAATATATGGACGGAATGGATGAAACACATACATCATGATGGGGCCCACAAAGCACCGACCACCATTCATTGGCCGGTGGCTGGGGGGAGTAGCCAATCCGTTTCCAAATGGGGTCAAAACAAGTTTATTTTCCCTTCAACCACATGAGATTCACCTTATGAACAGGTTGGATGGCTAACAAACATCACGTTGATCCCCAGAAAGATTTCAATGGTGATATTTTTCATCCCCACTGTTTCGTCTGGTGTGGCCCACTTGGGTATTGGATCTGTCTCATTTTTTGTCTTTAATCCTAAAATGATCTGGAAACGCTGATGGACGGAGTAGATTTTACATGGACATCACAACGGATCGCACAGAGCTTCTTGTTACAGTAACGCCTGGAACGTGCAGCAGGAAAATTCGCGTACAAGAATGACATCAACGGAAGCGGATTGGATGGTATACCGCACATCAGCTATCAGCTATACAGGTGTGTATTGACGTCAGCAATTTCAGTGGGTCCCATCATGAGGTATGTGTTATATCCAAACCGTCCATCCATTTTATGAGCTTGTAGTAAGGCTTGAGACGAAAATGAAGACATTTAAAAATCAAGCGACCACACTAAAAAAAAAGCGGGGGGATTGAACGTCTACCATTGAAACTCTTCTGAGGTCATAAAAGTTTTGGATCAACATAAAATTTGTTTTCCTTTCCATCCAGATCTACGGAAGCTTATGTGGTGTGGTACACTTGATTTTGGATATGATTCATTTTTTGAATAATGCCGTAAAATTATCTCTAAAACTGGATATAATAAATACATCATCGCGGGGATATGTAATTTTAATTATCTTTGAACCGTTTCGTACACCTTGGAAATAGAGGAGCGTTAAGGCTCGTCTCTGTACCTGTACAGCTGTATAAGTTAGTGAACCGTTTCGTACAACTTGGAAATAGAGGAGCGTCAGGGCTCGTCTTCGCACGACATGTACCTGCACAGCTGTATGGAAAGTGTGTGGTACACCGACGACTCCGAGCGAATTGGCTGGTGTACCACACTCCACCGATCTGGCCGGTGGGGGTACGTTTCCTGCGAAGACGATCGCTGACTCGAGTCCGAGTTGTGCCGACGGACGGTTCAAAGGAGATGAAAGTTATATAGACAGTATGATAATGTATTTATTATATCCACACTGTTCATATAATTGTCTGTATCATTTCAGAGAATCAGCCCAAAAATAAGTAATATTCAAAGATCAAGTGGACCACACTACAAATAACAGTGGAACAATGATTCTCACCGTTAAAACATTCGTAAGACCCACTGTAAATTTTTATTTTCCATCCAATTTATTAATAATGTCACACACACCTTCATAAAGAGAAAAAAAATTTTATTTTCCATCCAATTTATTAATAATGTCACACACACCTTGATAAAGAGAAAAAACAAATATCATATTGATCCAAAACATCTACTTCAACGGTAGACGTTCAATCCCCAGCTACTTTTTGCAGCATGGTCCACTTAATCTTTGAATCTGTCTTATTTTTCGTTTTAAGCCTTAATACGAGCTCCCCAAATGAACTGACGGTTTGGATATCACAGATACCTAATGATGCGACCAGCAGAACTCGGTGACGTCAACACACACCAGCCAATCGGTGGTGTGTGGTACACCAGCCAATCCGCTTCCGACATCAACGCTTGGCCACGTCCTTTCGCTCTGAAAAAATGTGGCACGCATTTTTGGCCCTCGTTTCCCACGTGTCAAATACCGACACGTGTTTAAGATCCAATCCGCTCATCAGGCAGATCCTACAACGTGGATGCCGAGTCTTAAAAAATCAAAGCGATTGGGTGACAAATCACCATCTATTGGCAACTGAAGCAGCCTGACATCCGCATAGCAGAGCCTGTCGGATGAGCGGATAGGATCCCTGACACGTGTGCACATTGTCAATCGAATGGACGATTAAGAGTAAATCACCAAAGTGGTCCAAATTGCAAGGGCAGAGTCACACGGCCACCACAATCTGATAAGCTAATTTTCCAGCCATGCTCCATCCGCGATTATTCCAACGGCTTCGACGGTCTGGATCACCGTACAATAATGGCGCGTATACCGTGTGGATAAGTCACCCCCCACGTTCAAAATAGTGGGAAAGGGCAAAAGAAAAGGACACATATGCTTTTGTTTTCGCAAGGTGAAAAAGCTAGTGGGGTCCACCTCAAAAGTCCCGAATCCCAGAAAAAATTCATAAAAGCAGAATCTCCCATCAGACCGACCTTTCCGTTCTCGCCACAGCAAGAATCCGGACTTTTCTCAGCCATGCATATCCCATCTCCTTTTTTTTCTATCAAAAATACTTTATTAATACATACGTACATATGTATAGAAATGGTGGTCCACTACAAGAACGTGGCCAGGATTGAAATGGATTTTCACTTTTTTTTTTTTCCTTTTTTTTTTTTTTTTGAAAATCCCCATTTTCAGATAAGCATGTCTGATTTGGCGGGTAACCTCTTGTAGAAATTGAAAGGCGCGGATGGCAACTTGCTCCTGAATCTGGGATGTCGGAGCAAATACAGGCCGTAGATCACAGCCACCACCTGGAAAGGGGTCACGTACAAAATCACGGCCAGGATCAACGATAACATGATGAAGATAGCAGTGGCTCGTGGGTCCCGCCAGCTGAGTAAGGCATGGGCCCGCTCTCCCTGCGTGGCTAGGTCCCCTGCCACCGTCTGCATACGCCCCGCCACGCTCCGGAGCCGGTCGTACCTCATCCGTACAATGTCGCTGGGCCGCGATGTCGGGAAAGTGTCGAATTCCTCGTCGAGTTCGTCGGGGTGGGCCCGATCGGCGTGGGACAGCCTCACGTCCATGTGCGGTGGGTCCCGCGGCCGGAACCGGTAATTCCATATGCCGATCATGAAGAGGTAGAGGAAGACGGTGGGTAGGATGAGCTCAGGGTAGCAGACGAGGATGAAGAAGAGCACGTGCACGAGGCACGTGGTTACCGGATTCTTCCAGTTTCGTACGTCGTCGAACCACTTTCCGATCATCAGGAACCCCGACAGCAGCGACGTTATCCGGTGGAAGTTCGCCTTGCTCCGCCGCAGGCTCCACATGTGCGAGTCCACGTCGAGCATGTACTCCACCACCTCCCGCCGCAGCGGCGGCTCGGAGCGGCTAAGCCGCGCCGCGACAATCAGGGTCGCCTGCCGCCGTAGGAAGTCCACGTGCAACACCGGGATGGGCTGCACGTAGTGCATCTTCGGCAGCAACGGCCTGGAGTAGAGCGTAAGCATGTTGATCCAGGCCATGCACGTGAATCGGACGGCTAGATGCAGCTCCCCCATTTTCTTCAAGCCCGATGGATGGAGTACCAGAAGCGGGTAATAGTGCGTGTATATCCTATCCATTTCCAGCGTCGAGAGCCGGATCCGAACCTTCCCGATCCGCTGATCTATGGGCCCGTCATCCTTCTTGCCGGTGATCTGGCAATTGTCGAAGACGGCAATGGTGATGACGGTGCATGGATCGTGGACTTCCCACGTGTACTGCTCGTTCCACCTCGGAATCAAAGTGTCCAATGCCGTTCGGGTCCGGATCCATTTGGACCCGTATTTTGCCACGCAGTACGCATCGGTGGCCCGTCCTTCCTTTGTCTTCATCGGCATCAGGTTCTTCGCGTTGAGGATCCCTAATTCCAGAATCCCGATCATCGGCTTCCGGAGATGCTTCGCGGACGGCTGTAAATCACTGCTGTAGTGGGTCGACTCATCGAGGACGTGATATCCAGCGTCCAAACAGAGGCTGAGATGGATCTTGCTTGAGAATTTCACCTCCTTCTTCTTCTCATCGGTCTCCGCAGAAGAAGATGGTTTGTCGAGGTTGAACCATCGCGGTGGAACTGGCTTATGGTGGTCCAGCCGCTGCACGGCAGCCGACAGCGGCAGGACCTTCCACCCCAACGGCTCCGACTTGTTGGGACCCACCCGATCTTCGACGGTGATCACCAGCCTCTGATCCAACGGCTCCGATGCGACGAACATCAGCTCCTCATTCCAAGTCGGATCCCGGGTCCGGATCTGACTAGTACGGGTATACTTCATCTGATTCTCTAACTGAACCTTCACCCACGGTTCCGGCACGCGCCCTTTCTCAGATGGCACGAGATCCTGCGCCTCGATGATGAGGACCCGAAGGTAGTAGAGCTTAGGAGAGTAGTAGACCTGTGATCGGGTATGGATCTCGGCTTCAACGGGCAGATCATGAGCATCTGCGTGCCGGGCCTCTGAAAACGCTTCGTCGGCCTGAGTTCCCATCCAAACCGCAAGCATCACCTCTCCTTTCGCTTTCTCCCCCTTCTTATCTTCCAGCTTATACCACTGCGGCGCCAGCGGGCTGTCCGGCGGTACTCGCACCGGCACCTCTGTAAGGTCGAATGTCAGACGGCCCACGAAATCATCCTTCAGGAAGTCCTTATCCTTCACCACCACTTCGATCAGACTCGATTGCAGCCGTTCCTTTGGAAAGGCGAAGACCTGACGCCATACAGGGTTCTGATTCTTCTCTATGATCTTCGTCACGCCCTTGTAATTTCCGAGCTTTACTTCCACGTACGGATCCAGGCTGCCGGTGATATCCATCACCGGCAAGTCTTTCGCCTTCACGACATTCACATAGAGATAGTACATCTGCTCCACCAGATCGTACGTCGACGCCGTCTTATCCCGCCGGTGCCCGTACAGACGGCCCGGCAGTGGCGGGGCCGTCTCCACCAGCCCGAATTCCGGCGGCTTCGGGGGCATTTGCACATGGTGGAGGGTCACCGGGACGCCGCCGACGAACTCGTTCCGCGAGTGGTCCGTTCGCTTCGCTTCCGACGGCTGGGATACCGGCGCCGGCGCTGGCTTCATGAAGTCGAAGATCGGCGGGCCCGGCGGGGGACCCGACCCGACCGAGTACCATGATTGGGTTTCGTTGGCCTTGTTCGAATTCTTCTTGTTCTTTTTCCTGTTGCTGTTGTGGTCGTCTCCGCCGCCGCCGCCTCCGCTGCCCTGGTTGACGTTAGTATCCGGCGGTGCGATTGGGGGATCTACTCCGTTGGATAGTGGTGGGCCGGGTGGCGAAGAGTCGTAGACGGCGTAGATCTTCAGCGCAATGTCGCCGCGGATGTGGGAGAAAAGGCCACGCTTGTCGAGCGGGTAGCGCTGGACGGCGGATTCGGATTCGGATCTTGGGACGGAGACGCCAGAGATCCGGACTCGACCGAGGAAGTTCTTGTGGTGGCCGCGTTTGCTCTCGTTGTAGACGGTGACGTCGATGGTCTGGTCGGGGAGTTGGGCCGGGTTGGTGACATTGAAGGTGAGCCGTTCGTTCCAGACGGGGTTAAGGTCTTTGGGCTTTGTTTGGGTCCTGTGGCGCTGGTCGTCGAAGTCGACCTCAACGAAAGGGCTGGCGGAGCCGTTGCCGTCCTTGGGCATGAGGTCGCTCGCGTCCTGGACTTCCACAACGAGCTTCATCGTATTGGTAGATGGTGTGCGTGTGTGAGTGAGTAGTAAGATGAGGTTTTTGTGTTAAAGGAATAGAGAAAAGGGGGTGTGTTTTTATCAAAAGAGAGGGTGGAGAGATGTCTTTCTTTCGAGAGACGGATATGGGAAAGGAGAGGCGCGGAGGAAGGGAACATTGGGAGAGAGAAATGACGTTTGGTGGAGTGAGGTGGGCCCAACATTTCTCTCTGTCTGTCGCGACTTGGGATTAAGCATGTGGAAGCTCTCTCTGGGGCCCACACTGTGAGTTTAATAAATGATCTGAACTGTCCATATAGTATAAACTATGTTATAAGAGAAATATCAATGAAATTACCCAGAACGGATGATTGTCGCCTTCGATATTTATATACGAATTTACAATAGTGAAGAGAAGATATCAATGGCTGGGATTAGGGTATGAAAATCAAAGCCTAGGATCATTTATGAAGAGTGGTTATTGGTCAGTAGCTTTTAATGGTAGTAGAGAGAATATGAGAGCTTCAAATCATAGGAGAATCGCAGACTGTGGGCCCTATTGGGTGCCGATAGACACTAGATTCTCAGTCGCGGGAGACGCAAAATGAACTCCTCTCACTATATGGCGGGAGGGGTCGTGGATCGATGGTGAGATCTGTGTGTTTTTTCAAGGAAATGATAAGGGATGCGGATTGCCTGCGACAGCCTGTCGTGGGGCCATCTTGTTATTTGTAAGAAATCTATCCCGTCCATTCGTTTTGACAGGTCATATTAGGACACTGGCCGAAAAATGAGGTAGATCCAAAACTCAAGTGGGCGCACGGTTGGAAAAAGTGGTATGTAAATACCTACCGTTGAAACCTCCATGAGTCGACCGTAATGTTTATATGCCATCCCTAACGTTCATAAGGTCATTCATACTGGAATGAACTGAAAACACAAGAACGTTAGCCTGATCCGAAACTTATGTGGCCCAGGAATGTTTCAACGGTGGTCATTCAATCCTTACTGTTTCCTATCTTACAGCTCACTTTAGTTTTAGATGTGCCTCATTTTTTTGCCACGTGTCCTAACATGAACCTGGAAAAACAGATGGACGGGGTAGATTTCTCAAAACCATCAAGGTGGGCCTCACCTAGCTTGCTGTTGTACGCGTCCGATGATAAGGTAAGAGTGGGAAGAACCCAAATGATTACAGCCGTCGACGTGGCAGAGTGATGCAGCAATCGGAGCCGTCCATTTAGTGCGAGTAATTACGGATAAGTATCTTTGAAAATTATTACGTATTAGAGAATTATACGCATAATTAAGTCTTTTGGACTTTCGCGGTTGACCGTTCGCATTTTTTCGTTTACTTGAAAGTATGTGTTTCGAAGCATTTAGGGTAACATCTACGGTATAAAAACCAGATGAACGGTCCAGATTGATATTTCAACCTACCACGTGTACTACATCGAGATGGTTCTGCCAATTTCCGGTTCCGGCTCTAACGTATACACTCCCTTTTTACATTTCGTGGGTCATTCGCGCATCTGCACGTGCCTGCATGATATTCATGTGAGGTTTATCTTTCAAGTGGGCCAGCCTGATTTCTAATCTTATGCATCATCAATGTGGGGCCCATGTGATGACCGTCTCGAATCTTGGACGAATATGCCACGTTATCATTTCTGAGGCGCATGTATTTGGTGTACTCCTGCAAATAACATTCCTATATGTGCCTTTGGTGACTGTACGCAGCGTCCATGTACATCAATTCACACCGTCTAAATCGAAATCCAAGACTTTAACCATCTTACTCCATTCGTTGAGTTTGATTGCTGACCCATCTCTTATCAACCAATTGTACCCTAACTGTAGGGAAAATATGATAAGTCATGTCAATCAGCTGATGGAATGTAGCAACTCCACGGACATAGTCTGGATTTAACAGGCGTGAGCCACAAGGGGAGATCTTTAACTACGCAGGCCTGTTTGTTTTTCAAAGAAATGGGAAATACCCGAGTAAATAGTAATAATTATTTCCCTCCGTGGTTGCCGCACACTTTCCCGTAACTGGATTGACGGCCTACTTTTTTGAGGTAAAAGTGATAAATATTATAAGACATTTGTGTGTCACACCATGATGCATATCATATATCCACACTGTTCATCTATTATATGAGATAAATTTATGATATAAGCCAAAAAATGAGGCATATCCAACGCTCAAGTGAACTACACCATAGAAAAATGTGAATTAAATACTTACCGTTAAAAACTTCTTAGAGCCATTGTTTCTTTTGGTATGAGCCAGTTGAGTGTTAAATCTAACTCATTTTTCTCCTCATATCTCAAATGTTGTGATAAAATGGATGGACGAAACAGATATATCATATACATCGAGATAGGGTCCTAAAATGGCCACTACTACTTTTGAACCGGTTTCCAAGAAGTGAAATCCTCGTGAATATTCAAACAGGCGAAACGGTAATAATCACCCATTTCCAGGGTATTTACTTTTTCCCGGTGAAATGATGAAAATCAAACAGGCCTTAAAGGACACTTAAAAGGGTCCTTCAGATGCTGCTCTGCACCGACTGTATTCATGGGTTGGCTATTAATTAAGCATAGGCGGACTAGACCTTGGCCTAACCTCAGTCTAACCCATCCTCTAGGCCAGCCATGGGTCGACCGTCAATCAGCAATAGGTTGATTATGGATTGACCATACCTTAGCTAATAGCCGATCGAAGGCTAGTCATTCACAATCAACCACAGTTTGGAGGAGAGCGAGTCGACGAGCGTAAGCCATCCAAACATACAGATACTTCAAAATTGATCGATGATCGGCTGAGTTCCGTCAATCATTCCCATCTAGACGCTTAGAGCCGAGCCAAGGAGTTGGCACGATATCAAGATCCTCTCAAGATAACGTTCGATTTCGAAAATCCAGGAGATCGAAGATCTCGGGATCGTCTTGGATAACGATCAATCCCCTTCAGGAAAAGTTTTATACGCCACGGGATTACGTTGCCTCTATAAATAGAGGACCTACCCACGGTGCAAGGTACGCATATACATCCACTTCTCACCCCTGAACCTTTACTAGTAGACCCAGATTCTAGGCCTAACTTTGGCATCGGAGGGTCCCCTGAGTTAGCTAAGGTCTCCTTTGTCCTCTTCCTGTGCAGGCACCAGGTTCTCAAGTGCTGAAAGGAGGGTGAGCCGAAAACTGCATCAACACTTTGGCATCGTCTGTGGGAACAACATTACAAGTCGTGATCTGCTCTATCGAAGCACTATGACTTGTCATGGCAAGAGGGAAGAAGAAAGCCTAAACCCCTCCAGATGCGGTTCCGATCGTAACCTTGCCGCCAACAGAACACAACCCACAAACCGTGGACCGGCCAGAACGACAAGAGAGCCGTCAAGGTTCCCTGGCTCGTCGAGCCACCTCAAGCTCGTCCAGGTATGGTGAGCGGGACACCGGTGGGAGTAGACAACGGGATTCACTGGAAAAAGAGGACGGAGATATGAGGACCGACATGAACTACATGAAGCAGATGCTGGAACGAATGCAGCCTACACAAATGCAGCAGTCCAATCCGGGGGAAGAACGGTCAAGCGACGTCCGACAGTTTGCCAATCCTCAACCGTTTGCCCCCCGGGCCGCTCCTTAGCCAAGCTAGCATCAAGGGCCTCCCGAGCCTGTTCCGACTCACGACTCGGAAATGGCTACACTTCCCGCTTTTGACCTTTGGCACGAGATGGACCGGAGGAGATGCAACCAATCCCCGGCCGAGGGAACGGTGGACAGCGAAGCACCCTTAAAGGTCGTGTTCCTAGCTCGGAAGAAAGAAATTACGAACATAAAACACAATCAGACGAGCAATACATCTGGGCTGGAAGACAATGAATCACCATTCGTGGACGACATAATGCGCACTCGGCTCCCTGATTGGTTTCGCCTGCCTCAAATTGCGTCATACACCGGGAAAGCTAACCCTACTGAACATATAGAGTCCTTCCGGAGTTATATGGAGTTATATGACGCCTCAGATGAGGTAATGTGTCGCACCTTCTTGCTCACCTTAACCGATGCTGCCCAACTTTGGTTCAAGCAATTGAAACTGAGGTCCATTAGCTCGTTCGACGAGCTTAGCGAGGCCTTCGTCGCGAACCTCATAGGGGGTAAGAAAAGGCTCAAAGCCCCAGCCCATCTCAACAATGTGGTCCAAAAGGACGGAGAGCTCCTCAAAGACTACATTCAGCGTTTCAACCTCGAGTCATTACAGGTCCGAAAACATTCGGACGAAGCGGCCCTGAATTCCATCATGTAAGAGATAAGAAACAAAACATTTCTCTCTTCTTTAGATAAAAATCATCCATCCACTTTGGTGGAGTTCATGGCCCGATCGCGAAAGTACTCTAATGCCGAGGAAACTAGAATCTTACGAGAAGCGACTCAGAACAGAAGCTCCTCAGCCAAGGGATCGACAAAGAAGGACGCCGACTTAACTGACGCCGGCAAAAAGCACAAGGAAGATCGGTTAAGAGACGAGCAAAGGTTGAATAAATGACCCAACAGCAAGTTCACCAACTATACCCCTCTTAACAAGCCCCAGGAACAGGTCTTGATGGAGATAAAAGATGAATGATTCATCAACTAGCCGCTAGGATGCAATGCTGACTGACGCAGTAAAAAAAATATTGCCACTTCCATCACAATCATGGACACAACATGAGTGACTACTACACTCTAAAGCAAGAAATCAAAAGGCTCATTCGTGAAGGCCATCTCAGTAAGCACGTATACGAAGGAGCCAACAGTTATTGTCGACTTCCTAATAGTCAACCAATCTTCGATCTACAACGGTATTCTCAATCGTCCTTCGCTTTATCTTCTCCAGGCCATAGTTTCAATATACCACCTTTCCATGAAATTTGTAACCGAGTCATAAGTTGGAGTCGTTAAGGGAGATCAGCACAACGACTAGCGTTACTACGCCACTGCCCTAAAAGTTCCATCCGAAGTAGCAACGATTGAGTCCCTAGACCCGCGCGATGAAACTCCCAAGCGAGGCCAACCAGTGGCAGAACTCGTCCAGATCCCTTTGAATGAATTTGATCTCTCTAGAACCGTTCGAGTTGGCTCGTCTCTGACTCCGCCGTTGAAAGAGAAGTTGGTGACCTTGTTGCACTGATACGCCGATGTCTTTGCATGGTCACACGAAGACATGCCCAGGATCGATCCTTCGATCATCACTCATCGCCTCAACATCGATCCGACCTACAAACTGATCCGACAGAAGCGGCGTGCCCTCAACCCTGAGAAGTATACCATCATTGAGGAGGTCAGCAAGCTCCTTAAAGCTAAATTTGTCGAAGAAGTGTACTATCCCAACTGGGTAGCTAACATCATATTAGTCAAAAAGGCCAATGGGAAGTGGCGAGTTTGCGTAGATTATACCGACCTTAACAAAGCCTGCCCGTAGGACAGTTTTACTCTTCCTAGGATCGATCAGTTAATCGACAGTACTGCTGGGCACGAATTACTTAGTTTTATGGATGCCTACTCAGGATATAACCAAATTGTAATGCGCCCCTCTAATAAATTGAAAATCACCTTTGTCACCGACAAAGATCTTTATTATTATCGAGTGATGTCATTTGGTTTAAAGAACGCATGAGCAACCTATCAAAGGTTGGTCAATAAAATGTTCACCCAACAAATAGGGCAGACGATGGAAGTATGCATTGACGACATGCTCGTCAAGAGCATCAAAGCAGCCGAGCATATTACCAACCTTGAAGAGATGTTCTTCATCCTCCAAAAATACCAGATGAAGCTAAACCCGAGCAAATGCGAGTTCAACGTAAGCTTGGGTAAGTTTTTCGGCTTTTTGGTTAGGCAGCGAGGAATCGAGACAAATCTAAAGAAGATCCAGGCTTTGCTCGACATGAACTCACCGAAGACGATCAAAGATATTTAGAGGCTGACTAGAAGAGTTGCTACGCTCAATTGCTTCATGTCCCGAGCCACAGATAAATGTCTCCCCTTCCTCAAACAGTTGAAGGGTCCGCAGATAGTGAACTGGACAGAAGAATGCAAAACAGCCTTCCAACAGTTGAAACGGTACCCAGGATCGCCACTGTTGCTCTCCAAGCCCGAACCGGGCAAAACACTGCTGATCTACATAGCGGTATCCGACGGAGCTGTAAGCTCGAATCTGATTCGCGAGTATGTGGGGAAGAAGTTTCCAGTTTACTACGTCAGCAAAGCACTTGTCCCGACAGAAACAAGATATCCGACCTTGGAAAAAGTGGCCCTTGCGCTAGTTATCTCTTCCCAACGCTTGTGGTCATACTTCTAAGCTCATTCGATTATTGTTTTAACCGACCAACCGTTACGACAAATACTCTAGAAATCAGAAGCATCCAGATGTCTCACCAAATAGGAGATCGAGCTAAGTGAATTCGACATTCAGTCCAAGCCCTGAGTAGCAATCAAAGGCCAAGTAATAGCCAACTTCATCGTTGAAGTCACGCAGCAGTCTGAGCCAATCGTGGCCAATCCTAACCAGGTCGATCCACCTAAAAGCTCGGCTGACGCTTAGTTTTCGGAATAGTCTGATCCCACCTCCCTTCCTACCCAACCGCATTGGCGGCTATACATTGACGGTTCATCCAACTTCAAGGCAAGCGGGGCAGGGGTCATCTTAAAAACTCCCGATCATACATACATGCAGTATGCCTTGAGACTCGAATTTCAAGCTTCCAACAACACTGAAATATGAAGCACTGCTCCTCGGACTCCGCTTAACAGCCAGCTTAGGGGTCACTCACCTCGACATATACAGTGATTCACAGTTGGTCGTCAATCAAATAACTGAGTCTACCAGAGTAGGAAAGAGCGGCTGAAAGCTTACCTCTAGAAAGTAAAAGAACTTATCAGTGGTTTTTAATACTGTACCGTCATCCAGATCCCGCGAGCAGAGAATGCCAAAGCTGACTTGCTGGCTAAGCTCGCCACAGCCGATGAAGATGAGATCCCTAGGTCCGTCCCGATCGAGTACGTCGCCAAGCCGAGCATCGATGAGACCGAGGCTGCGACCGTACTCCCAATTGACTCGGGGCCCTCTTAGATTAATCCTATCATTCGTTACCTCGAAGTAGACGAGCTATTGGAAGACAGGGCTAAAGCCCGACGATTAAAGATTCGAGCCACTCGGTACACCTTGCTCAACGGAATATTATACAAGAAACGATACTATGTGCCTTTGCTAAAGTAATTGCGACCAGACGAGGCCAACTACGTCCTAAGAGAGATACATGAAGGCATATGCGGAAATCACTATGGGGGACGATCCTTGGCTCATAAGGTGATACGATAAGGATATTACTGGCCAACCATCCAGTATGATGTGGGGAAGCTTGTCCATAGTTGTGACAAATGCTAAAGGTTCTCTGTCGTCCCTTGGCAACCGCCTGAAGAGCTCACCCGTATGGCTGGCCCATGGCCTTTTGCTCAGTGGGGAATCAACATCATTGAACCTTTTCCTACAGGAAAGGGTCAGATAAAGTTCATCGTCGTTGACGCAGACTACTTCACCAAGTGGGCTGAAGTTGAATCACTGGTCAAGATAACCGAGCAAAAAGTCACTGATTTTGTTTGGAAAAACATTATCTGTTGATTTGGAGTGCATCGGACCATCATCTCCGACAACGCGAAACAATTCGACAATAAGCAGTACCGAAAGATATGCGAGAAACCTCGGAATCAGAAACATATATTTGTCTCTGCGCTATCCTCAGGCGAACAGGCAAGTCAAAGCTGTTAACAAGATCATCAAATAGCATCTTCAAACTAAGCTCGACCGAACTAAAGGAGCTTGGGCCAAGGAACTTCCTAAAGTTTTATGGGCCTACCGAACTAGAACCTGAACTGCAACAAGGGAGACCTCATTCTCCTTAGCATTTGGGTCAGAAGCCATCACCCCGATTGAGATCGGACTGCTGATCGCCCCAGTAAGCTCGTTCGATGAGCAAGACAACGAATAACTCCTGGCGCTCGGTCTCGATCTCCTGAAAAAACGTAGGGAACAAGCTCGACTTTAGACGATCGTCCATCAATAACAAGTGTCATGATTCTACAATGCCCGAGTTAAAGTAAGAAGATTCTGAGCTGGAGACTTGGTCCTTCGAAAGACATTCCAGAACATTAAGGAGGTCGGCGCAGACACGTTGGGGCCTAATTGGGAAGGACCTTACGTGATTGCTAACACCATCCGACCTGGCACATATCGACTGGAAGACTTAACCGGCCAACTACTGCCTCACCCTTGGAATGCTGAGCATATCAAGATCTACTATCCCTAAATCGATCATCAGACAAAGCATCGCCCAAGTTCTATTGATAAACATGTAAAAAATTCACAACATATAGGTCAGACAATTGAATGCGAGGAAAAGTATATTTATTGATCACAATAAGATTTACATTGGAAACGCATCATCATGTACAACGGTATTACATTAATAGAGAAGGAAAGACACAAAATGCATAAGTGTCGAAGGTCGGCGGTGCTCGGGGTTGCAGATGCTCTCGAGCTTGGCACTCAGCGTGCTTAAAACTTAAAAGGGGAGCAGAAAGGAATTTTGCTCCGCAAATTCAACTTCCATGCTTGGCTGTCTCATAAGGAGCCAACTCAGGAGCAGCCTCGAAAGTTGCCTCAGGATCAACTACGACCACCGAAGGACCAGCTACAGCCGACTTAGCTCTGGGATCAGCATCCCCCTCGGGGCCCGGATCACTAGATCCCGACCCACTCTCGTCGAAGCCAGAAAGGTCAAGCTGAGAAAAGCTCCCCCTCATCAAATTCACGCACTCAACGTAACCGTCTCGGTAGAGACAATCCCACTCCTCCACGAAATATTGGAGCGAGAGAAAGGCTTCCACAACCTCTGCCTGTCCCTCCTCCCACACCTTATCTTATGCAATGACAAGAGTGGCCTTGGTCTCCGTTCTGAGCTGGTTCCCCACCTCACAGGACCGACGTACTCGGCGTGGCATTTATCGTATGCCACCCTAGCCTCTTCCAATCTCGAGGCCAAGCGAGTATTCTCCGTTGCGGCCTCATCAAGGGACATCATTGCCGATGTCAGATCAGCCGTTACAGTGGCAACTCGAGCCTCTGTGGTCGACAGCTGAGCCTCTGCATCATCCGCACGCTTGTTGGCCTTCGACAGCTCGGCGCGAGCCTTCAATGCACACGATGCGAACTGTAAAAATAATAATAATAAAATAAAGAGTTACCATCGGATAGAGAAGTCGAACGAAGAACAAAAGATCCCGCTCTTACCTCAAGGAACAGCCTCGTCATCTTGGCGAGCGTCCGTTCCATAGAGGACTCGAAGATGTCGGCGAAATCCTCCTGGTCCTCTGGTGACTCGCCCAATGGAGAATCCCTTCGACGATCCGAAAGAAGCCCATCCTTTCTCCCTCTGTCACCTCCTTGCTGGGGGGCTCATCCCCTTCCACTTCCTCTCTCCTCTCAAGGACCTATTCTACAACAGGTCTTGGCTCGGGAACATCCCGATGCTTGGGTAGGATTGCTTCTGCCACCTTTGTACCCTCGTCCGCGACTTCTATGACAGTCAGAGGAGGAGGGGCGACCTTTCCCTGGCTCTTGGAGACCGCCCTCTGCCTCTTCGAGGGCTGAGTATCAACCTGAGGCTCGCCCCAAGGAGGAGCCTTCATCTTGGAAGGGGGACGAAAGGTCAGCCGAGCCTCAGAAATCTCTGCATCAGAAGCAAGATACGACAAGTGTCAGTAAACAAAACAGAAAAGATTTTATGACAAGTACTATTGCTCGGCTAAGGGTTATACTTGTAAGAGCCCAGTCCAAGCTCGACTTAAAAAGGCGCTCTGGTTGGAGAAGTCTTTTATAAGACCTCGCCTCTAGATCCAGCGCTCTCAGATCCTTGATTCGAGCCTCCGAGCTCAATCAAAATCCTAGGCGATGCTTGGGGAGGATTGCAGGAGTATAAATGGTCAAAAGATACATTACAGAGGTTCAACCAACTAAGAAGGAAAAATAACAAACGTCAAGTCACCTGGCTCGAAAAAATTCTGAGGGACAAAAGGTACAAATGACTTTGACCCAGCTATCTCCCAGCGACCGCAGGCCCAAAACCACCGATCCCTCCAGTGTTTGTTGGAGGAAGGAGGGTCGGTTATTAGAGATCCTCCTTTCTTTCGCCAAGAGCAGAACTAATACCAATCGGGCTACTGAGAATTCGGCCTTACTTGGTATAGATGGAGGAACTTGCTAATGGTCAGCGCTGGTTGATCCATCTTAGCCCATAGGACCGCACAACTGAACAAGTCTCTCCACCTGTTCGGAACTATTTGCCCCTGAGCCAAACCAAGAGAGCTCAGCAGATGCCGAGCAATCTCTTACAGCGGTAAATGGAGGCCGCACTGCATTACGACCTGAAAAATCGCGACCGCCTTGGGAGGGGGTCGGTTGGGCAGTTCATTTGGCCAAGGAAGGCTAAGGTCGATAGAGTCAAGGATATGATATCCAACCCGGATCCGAAGCAGGTCGTCCTCAGTCAAAACTGAGGGTACTGGCCCCCTCGACCCTTCTTCGGCCGCAGCTTCTTCAGCCGCGGTTTCATTAGCCTCATCAGCTTCGTCATCCTTGTCTGCATCAAGAGGGTTGGGCCTGCCTGGAGCAGTTTCAATCACTGTCCCCCACCTAAGAGATGAGTCAAATGCCCCAACGGATGTCACCGGCCTCTGTGCCGGAGACTCCATCACCCTCTGCGAATGCCGGAATGCGACATTAGCACTGGCCACCATCTCCACCAGCAATGTGGGTAGCTCCGAAGGAGCCCAAAAGCTGTTTGTTTCACCCTCGTCACTGTAAACTCCCTCCCGATGACTTATGGAGCTTGACATTTTTCGAAATTAAATAAAAGGGAGGGAGAAAAATGCTCATCAGAGTTTTGCAACGACGGACGGAAAATGCAAATAGGGCAGAGAAAGTGAAAGGCAGAGAGTAGAAAAGAAGATGCGCAAAAATGGGGACAACTCGGAGGCTAAGGCGTTCCTTTATAGTTGCACCATGTAGTGCACGCATTAAATGAGGAGCCGACTCAATGCCCCCTCGGACTCCCTAATCCGACATGTGGTGTCACGCCACACGCCGTACGGATCCGTTAGCAAACGTCCTGCCACGGGTCCAACACTCATTCGCCCCGCCATTGAGACGACAACGTCTCGCTCATGGGACCTCGAGAACTGAACCGACACATGTTCAGGACGAGGTAGTCCGCTTTGAAATTCGAGCTAGCTGTCATACCAGCAATAAACGCTCCATCGTAAGCTCGGACCACACATAATCCGACCCAACACCAATCTACTCCTCGGCCTCTACAAGTCGGCGTAAGGAGTAGGGGGCTCACTATTGGAGGAAAAATATGACAAGTCAGATGAGTCGGCTTATGGAATGGACCAACTCTACTGACATGGCCCAGATTCACCAGGCGCCGAGCCTGACCGAAGCCCACATGTCCGGAGCCACAAGGCGAGACCTCCAAGGAGGTCGATACACTTTCAAGGACACTCAAAGGCTCCTTCAAATGCCGCTCCATACCGACCGTATTCATGGGTCAGCTATTAATCAAGCATAGGCCGATTAGACCTTGGCCTAACCTCAGTCTGACCCATCCTCTAGGTCGGCCATGGGTCGGCCGTCAGTCAGCAATAGGTCGATTACAGATCGACTATACCTCACCTAATAGTCGATCAAAGGCTATTCATCCACAGTCAACCACAGTTTGGTGGAGAGCGAGTCGACGAGCATAAGTCATCCGAACATACCGATACTTCAAGATCGATCGACGATTGGTTGAGCTCCGTCAGTCATTCCCATCTGGACGCTTAGAGCCAAGCCAAGGAGTTGTCACAATATCAAGATTCTCTTTCGAGATCTTCAGAAGATAACATCGGATTTCGGAAATCCAGGATATCGAAGATCTCGGGTTCGTCTTGGATAACAATCAATCCCCTTCAGGAAAAGTTTTATACACCATGGGATTACATTGCCTCTATAAATAGAGGACCTACCCACGATTAAAGGTATGCATATATATCCACTTCTCATCCCTAAACCTTTATTATTAAACCCAAATTCTATACCTAACTTTAGCATCAGAGGATCCCTGTATTAGCCAGGGTATCCTTTGTCCTCTTCCCTTGCAGCACCAGGTTCTCAAGTGCTGAAAGGAGGGTGAGTCGAAGACTGCATCAACAGTTACTATCGTCGCACGTGCTACGTGGTGCATGCAGATTGGTACTAGCAATTTGGACGGGGTGGAGCGAGGTATGCATGTCACACGTGTACAGTTAGTGAGCAACAGCCGCTTAACACGATGGACGGAACAACCACACCTCACCGTGCCGCCCTGTTCTTTCTGTTGATTTTTAGTGGAGATTTTATTATTATTATTATTTTCCATCCCCAGGAAAACGTCCTGATTAATTTCCATCGCCACCGTACAAATGTCTGTACGGTCATTGGATCCAAACCGTCCATTGGATAATCTCTACCACTATGTTTCATGGAACGAAAGTGTTAATCATCCGGCGATCCTAACCGTCCAATTGGCAGCCTCTAAATTTACGGTGAAGATCGAAAATTTGCATGATCAATAAGAAATTTGCACCGTGGATCATCAACAATCTACCGTCGGGCTCGTTCAACCAACTTTACTATCATATATACGGTGGCGATGGGCAAATGGGCCATCTCATATTGTGATGATGGAATAGGTGGACCATTTTTTTAATTTTAATTATGTGGATATGGAAGAGACAATAATCGAGTTTTTTGGTTGTCGGTTTCATGTGGTGTCCAGAGAAGTCCTTTATTTTTATTTTTTATTGTGGTCAATCTTTTATCGGGTATTTGAGGGCTGATCGCGTGCAGATAGAAGTACACCAACTTCTCGTACAGCCACGTCTTTCCATTATCATGCAACGTTTGTAGGAAATCCGTACCATGAAAACGGTAGAACCTAACATGAAGATCTCTCGGTATCAAAATCTGGCAAGCCTTCTGATCAGGTGGGCCACACTGTTGGAATAAATGGACAGCCAGCGAAATGGGTAAACACACATACGTTGTCCAATGATAAGATGGCCTGCCTGATTTTTTGCCAGGTGTATGCATGTTGTACACAAGCGGCATGTTTGGAGGAAATATGTGTGTACACGCAAGGTAGTGTACTTGGGCTGCATGTGATCAACTTTCCATACATACATGACGTTTTCCATTCGGCGCGCTGCACCTGGAACAGTGGAATGCGAGCCTGTCATCCAATATCTAATACACCGTCATGGAGTGATGTATGAATGGTGTCCTTGAAATGGACGGTAAAAGTGGAATTGGCTAATGGTCAACAATCAACATGAACAGCTGTGACTAGGGTCGTCACCTCAACTGAGGGCCATCCCTAACTGGGACCCAATAGGTGTACGGTCTGGATCCGCCACTCCAGTTGCCACGTGCGAAAGAGCCCCTTCGTCCAGCGCGACTAATCAAATAGATACAGTACTAGATAGCGAAAGGAGGTTTTAAAAACGTACGGTACCTGGTACATGTATCTTGCTCTAAACAGAACGGGTGACAACCATTCTTAAAGGCGAAGGAAAAATAATAATTTTGAAAGGAGAATTATTAGATACTCTGTAAGCCTATGACGCTTGATACGTAGGCGGTCAGAAATTTTACACGTCAGCATACATTAACTCAAATTGAACTCATTAAACTGTAGAACCCACCATTTAGCTAAGCCACACTCCCAAAAATTAGTTGGTCAAACAAATCTAACTTGTGATTCTTGGACGATTGCGTGTTGAAATAGGACCGTTGGATACTAATCATTTTTAACCGTCCAGTAAATGACCACCAATCCAATAATCAGATAATCTAAGAACTTACTTTTTTAACATCACGATGATACATCTATTAATTTGAATTACATGTATGCATTTCTAAGTGCCTGTGGATGAGCTGTCACAGTTACCCGAGTATCATGTTTTTTTCCTTAAAAGAAGGGGATGCGATGCAAGTGGGAGTATACGGTAGAGACAGCAGAACCGGAGTGTGTCATACCTACCTCTCCACATCGCACGTGGTGGAGTGGTGTATTTATATGGACCGTCCATTTATTCGAACCTACTATGGATGGCCATGATCAAATTCTAAGCATCGGTTTGTGTTGGCTGTGTGGATGATTTTCTGTCACCTTTAATGTGCGTAGGTGTGTCTGAATCAATAAATCAACTTCCTTCGTACCAAATAACTTCACCCAAGCATCAAAACAATCATATACGCGGATTCGGAGAGGATTGACTGCTTACTCAGCTGCTAGTAAAATTTTATAAAGATTAAAGTTTGCAAAGAGAGTGGAGTTCTTCCATAGAAAATTAGTTGCCTTACGCCTTGAGAAATTTGCAACTGTACGACCCATTTATGGTCCATTTACGAGACCAAGCCCACCTTATTTTTACCTTGCAAAAATAAGCCCCAGCTGTACGGATGGCTTGCCAAAGGTCGAAAATGCCCCTGCTTTTTCCTTCAGGCGGATCTGTGGTGCTCGAAGACGAGCACTGACAATCCTCGAACTCCGAGTTGTACGAACGGTTCAAAAGATATCAAAGTTACATGGGCGCCACAGTTACGTATTTATTATATCCACAACGTTCATCCATATTTCGAGATCATTTGGGAACATTACCAAAAAAAAAAAAAAAAAAAAATCATATCCAAAGATCAACTGGACCACACCACAAAGAGCTAAGGGAAAATTGATTTTCACCGCTAAAAATTTTGTGGGGCCCACCATAACATTTATTTTCTATCCAATCTATTCATAAGGTCACAGAGACCTGGATGAAGAGGAAAAACAAATTTCATAATAATCCAAAACTTCTGTGACCCTAAAAGGGTTTCAATGGTAGACGTTCAATCCTCCACAGCCTTTTACGGTGTGGTCCACTTGATAGCTAAATCTGTCTTATTTTTCATCTCAAGCCTTAATACGAGTTCGTCGAATATATAAATGGTTTGGATATAACACATACCTTATAATAGGACCCATAAAAAGCGATGGGAATTACAACGGTAAAAAATAAAATAATAAATAAATAAATAGGCCAGGAACTTATGGCTATTGTGTTTTCTATAGCTATAGATTATAACCGTAGCCATAGCCGTAGCCCTGCCGTTTCAATTTGTCCTTTTATATGTATCGAAGGTCTTTCGATTAATTGAAAAAGGTCCAGAACTGTCCAGCAAACTTGCCTCAAAAATCCTGCAATTTTCAATACATATCGAAGAGTATTCGATATGTATCAAGGGTGATATGACCAATAGCTACAGATTATAACCGTAGCCATAACTGTAGTCTGTGCCAGTTTATGAAATTTTTTTTTTATTTTTTTTATTTTTTTACATGGATAAATTTACTCTACCTACAATTTTCTCTAATACATATTTATATAAATATGTATATATAAGCATATAAAAAAAAAATTCTCTTTTTTTTTCATTTATTTCTTTATTCATTTAACAAGAATATCTTCTAAACCAAAATTAGTTACTTGACGTACCCTATATGATTTTGGGGTGAGAGAAGTTACTTTAGCCAACCAACCTAGTTATTTTTCAAGATTCCATCAGATCTATGGTCGAAAATCCATTTCATTCACTTTGTGGTCAATTTCATTCATTTCATTTACTTCACGGTTATTTCCATTCATATCACGGTCATTCCCGCCTATTCCATGTTGATTCGCGGTCATTTCGGCGCATTTCACGGTCATGACCCTTCACTTCACGGTCATTTCCGTGCATTTCACGGTCTAATCGCTTCACTTCACAGTCATTTCCATGCATATCACGGTCATTCCCGCCTATTCCGTGTTGATTCACGGTCCTTTCGACACATTTCACGGTCATTTACGCACATTTCACGGTCCAATTGCTTCACTTCACGGTCATTTCCATGCATATCACGGTCATTCCCGCCTATTCTGTGTTGATTCACGGTCATTTCGGCGCATTTCACGGTCATGGCCCTTCACTTCATGGTCATTTCCGCGCATTTCGCGGTACAATCGCCTCACTTCACGGTTATTTCCATGCATATAACGGTCATTCCCGCCTATTCCGTGTTGATTCACGGTTATTTCCATGCATATAACGGTCATTCCCGCCTATTCCGTGTTGATTCACGGTCATTTCGGCGCATTTCACGGTCATGCCCCTTCACTTCACGGTCACTTCTGCGCATTTCACGGTCCAATCGCTTCACTTCACGGTCATTTCCATACATATCACGGTCATTCCCGCCTACTCCGTGTTGATTCACGGTCATTTCGGCACATTTCACGGTCATGCCCCTTCACTTCACAGTCATTTCTGCACATTTCGCGGTACAATCGCCTCACTTCATGGTCATTTCCATGCATATCACGGTCATTCCCGCCTATTCCGTGTTGATTCATGGTCATTTTAGAGCATTTCACGGTCATGCCCCTTCACTTCATGGTCATTTCCGCACATTTCGCGGTACAATCGCTTTACTTCACGGTCATTTCCATGCATATCACAGTCATTCCCGCCTACTCCGTGTTGATTTACGTTCATTTCGGCGCATTTCACGGTCATGCCCCTTCACTTCACGGTCATTTCCGCACATTTCACGATCCAATCGCTTCACTTCACGGTCATTTCCATGCATATCACGGTCATTCCCGCCTATTCCGTGTTGAATCACGGTCATTTCGGTGCATTTCACGGTCATGCCTCTTCACTTCACGGTCATTTCTGCGCATTTCACGGTCTGATCGCTTCACTTCACGGTCATTTCCATGTATATCACGGTCATTCCCGCCTATTCCGTGTTGATTCACGGTCCTTTCGGCACATTTCACGGTCATTTACGCACATTTCACGGTCCAATTGCTTCACTTCACGGTCATTTCCATGCATATCACGGTCATTCCCGCCTATTCCGTGTTGATTCATGGTCATTTTAGAGCATTTCACGGTCATGCCCCTTCACTTCATGGTCATTTCCGCACATTTCGCGGTACAATCGCTTTACTTCACGGTCATTTCCATGCATATCACAGTCATTCCCGCCTACTCCGTGTTGATTTACGTTCATTTCGGCGCATTTCACGGTCATGCCCCTTCACTTCACGGTCATTTCCGCACATTTCACGATCCAATCGCTTCACTTCACGGTCATTTCCATGCATATCACGGTCATTCCCGCCTATTCCGTGTTGAATCACGGTCATTTCGGTGCATTTCACGGTCATGCCTCTTCACTTCACGGTCATTTCTGCGCATTTCACGGTCTGATCGCTTCACTTCACGGTCATTTCCATGTATATCACGGTCATTCTCACCTATTCCGTGTTGATTCACGGTCCTTTCGGCGCATTTCACGGCCATGCCCCTTCACTTCACGATCATTTCCGCACATTTCATGGTATAATCGCCTCACTTCATGGTCATTTCCTTGCATATCACGATCATTCCCGCCTATTTCGTGTTGATTCACGGTCCTTTCGGCGCATTTCACAGTCATGCCCCTTCACTTCACGGTCATTTCCGCGCAGTTCGAGGTAATCGCCTCACTTCACGGTCATTTCCATACATATCACGATCATTCCCACCTATTCCGTGTTGATTCACAGTCATTTCAGCGCATTTCATGGTCATGCCCCTTCACTTCACGAACATTTCCACGCATTTCACGGTCCAATCGCCTCACTTCACGGTCATTTTCATGCATAGAATGGTCATTCCCACCTATTTCGTGTTGATTCACGGTTATTTCGGCGCATTTCACGGTCATGCCCCTTCACTTCACGGTCATTTCGGCACATTTCACGGTCCCATCGCCTTACTTTACGGTCATTTCCATGCATACCATGGTCATTCCCGCTTATTCCGTGTTGATTCACGGTCATTTCGGCACATTTCATGGTCCTGCCCCTTCACTTCACGGTCATTTCGGCGCATTTCACGGTCATGCCCCTTCACTTCACGGTTATTTTCGCGCATTTCACGGTCCAATCGCTTCACTTCACGGTCATTCCCACCTATTCTGTGTTGATTCACAGTCATTTTGGCGCATTTCACAGTCATACCCCTTCACTTCACGGTCATTTTCGCGCATTACATGGTACAATCGCCTCACTTCACGATCATTTCCATGCATATCACGGTCATTCCCGCCTATTACGTGTTGATTCACGGTCATTTCGGTGCATTTCACGGTCATGCCCCTTCACTTCACGGTCATTTCTGCGCATTTCCGGTACAATCGCCTTACTTCACTATCATTTCCATGCATATCACGGTCATTCCCGCCTATTCCATGTTAATACACAGTCATGCCCCTTCACTTCACGGTCATTTCAGCGCATTTCACGGTCCATTCGCCTCACTTCACGGTCATTTCCATGCATATCACGGTCATTCCCACCTATTCCATGTTGATTCACCGTCATTTCGGCACATATCATGTTCAATCCAAATGCAAGGAGGATTTGTATGTTGGTAATGCATGTTAAGGAAAGACTATACACTCCCCCTTTTTGGGCTGTAATGCTGCTTCTACAAGTGAAATTGACAAATTGCTACTGAATAGAAAAGAATATGATATTTCAAGATTAACATCGGATAGAACATGATTATCTCTGGTGTCCGAGGACATGGTCTTTGATAGAGTAAAATGGTAGAACATGATTAGAGTAGCCAACTTTAATTAATTGGGATAAAGTTTAGATGATGATGATCATTATCATCCATGCAGTCTTAGTGAACAGCTTGTATGTCCCGCATACGTGTAAGATTGGGCGTGTGGCTGTGTATAGAGGTACTCATAGAGAAGTCCTTTCCTTTAGTTGCTTCTATACTGTTTGTGTGTAGATTGGATGAAAACTAGAGAACTCAAAAGTGGTTGTAGAATCTTGTTAGTACAATTAAATCAGGAAAAAATAAAACAGTTTGTTCCCACTGCTATTCTTGTGAAATAAGCAGAAAAACATTGCAGCAAGTAAATCAAAAGATACATTCGGCCACCATCAACAATCAGAATTAGCACTAAACTCTATTTCAAGCAAACAACTCCAATAGAGTGAGCAGGGAACAAATCATATACATGGCTTCTTCTAAGCAGGAAACAAATCACATCTCAAAAACATGCAACACCATTAAGTCATAATTTTGATAACTCATATCGCATCTCAAGCATATCAATCATATCAAGTTTCAGTAATATTCATACAAATGCAAATTAAAAACAGATAGTAAAGTTCATAACCTATAAGAAGCTGCACTTTTGGTGCGGTTATGATGAGGACATAATTAATCCAACACACATAATGCAATACTACACAAGGTAAACTAAAGTGGAAACAATTTCATTTATAATCTGAGATTGTACATTGTTCTCATTCACTCCTTTCACCAGGAGATTATGAAAGATATATATGCACATACAAATCGAAGTTTAATCGATATATCGATGGAGTATCGATATTATCGATAATTCGTTTCAGAAGAGCAGTGTGTCTATGGACAATTGAGGAACATTTTCGATATATCGAAATTTAGTCGATATATCGTCTCTTCGATATATCGAAATGTTCTCGATATTATCGATAATTCCTTTTAAAAAAACATTTTTTCTTTGGACATTTTCTGAATATTTTCGATAAATCGAAATATAGTCGATATATCGACATATGACATCGATTTCAAGGCGATGTATCGTTCCGTTGTAACGATGACTTAGTTCGATAGCATCGACTAGAATTCGATGTTATCGACAACTTAAGCCCGATGTCATCGATTACAGTTCGATAATATCGAAGTGTACTTTTGTTTTTTCCTTACAAAAATTCAATGGATTCTGTTTTTATAATCGAGTGTCTTTTGATTGATATCGAAATTTCTTCCTTCGATTTATTGAAATTATCTCGATATAATCGGAAAATTGTTTTAAAACATCATTTCGTCTCTGGATAGTTTTGGACTAATTTTGATATATCGTCTGACATTCAATATATCGAAATGCAGCAAATGTCGATATATCTTGTACTGTTCGATATATCGAAGGGTAATTTTTACTTTTTAAAAAAAAAGGTTAGCTTGTTAGTACACACCCATGTCGACACACATTCCATGTTATCCACCCCCACTACGGATCGATACGAGGACCTTAAATCGTATAAATGAACATAAGTTCTTTAGAGACTTGTGGACCTTTTTCGATATATCTAATCCTACCTTGTCGCACTCTCTCGTCCATTAACATCTCCTGCACCCCTATCTGTATGTAAACCGGGCCCCTTGCTAGGCAGATGGTGGCCCACCTCCTCCACCTGGAATCCTTCACCAGAACATGATGGTGACCCTTTATCTTTGAATCAATGGAGTAACATACCCTCCAGTACATTACCATTTCCTTCTGCCCCTTCACGAAAATCAAGACTCTTGATTGGTGGAATAACATACCCTCTAAATCACTATCGTCTCCTCCCCCTTCATGTAAATAGAGATTCTCAGTTGGAAGATGGTGGCCCACCTCCTCCACTTCAGATCCTCCACCAGATGATATTGAAAAATGACAATCGATGAGTTCCATCGTGCTTTTAAGATATCGAACGGTCTCTGAATTAGGCAATTCTGGTCCCATTTGGAAACTTGACAAGTTACCATTCCATGACCAGAAATAGTCTAAATTGACCATGAAGTGAAGGGAATTGACCATGAAATGCATAGAAATGACCGTGAATCAACACGAAATTGTTTAGAATGACCGTGAAATGCATGGAAATGAATGTGAAGTGAAGAGATTGGACCGCGAAATGACCGTGAATCAACACGGAATAGGCGGGAATGACCGTGGTATGCATGAAAATGACCGTGAAGTAAGGCGAATGGACTGTGAAATGTGCGGAAATAACCGTGAAGTGAAGAAGCATTACCGTGAAATGCACCGAAATGACCGTGAATCAACACGGAATAGGCGGGAATGACCGTGATATGCATGGAAATGACCGTGAAGTGAAGCGAATGGACCGTGAAGTGCACGGAAATGACCGTTAAGTGAAGGGGCATGACCGTGAAATGCATGGAAATGACCGTGAATCAACACGGAATAAGCGGGAATGACCGTGGTATGCATGGAAATGATCGTGAAGTGAGGCGATTGGACAGTGAAATGCGTGAAAATGTCCGTGAAGTGAAGGGGCATGACCGTGAAATGTGCCGAAATGACTGTGAATCAACACAGAATAGGCGGGAATGACCGTGGTATGCATGGAAATGATCGTGAAGTGAGGCGATTGAACCGTGAAATGAGCGGAAATGTTTGTGAAGTGAAGGGGCATGACCGTGAAATGCGCCGAAATGACCATGAATCAACACGGAATAGGCGGGAATGACCATGATATGCATGGAAAGGACCGTGAAGTGAGGCGATTGGACCGTGAAATGCGTGGAAATGACCGTGAAGTGAAGGGGCATGACCGTGAAATGTACCGAAATGACTGTGAATCAACACGGAATAGGCGCAAATGACCATGGTATGCATGGAAATGACTGTGAAGTGAGGCAATTGGACCGTGAAATGCATGGAAATGACCGTGAAGTGAAGGGGCATGACTGTGAAATGCGCCGAAATAACCATGAATCAACACGGAATAGGCGGGAATGACCGTGATATGAATGGAAATGACCGTGAAGTGAGGCGATTGGACCGTGAAATGCGCGGAAATGGCCGTGAAGTAAAGGGGCATGACCGTGAAATGCACCGAAGTGACCATGAATCAACACGGAATAGGCGGGAATGACCGTGGTATGCATGAAAATGATCATGAAATGAAGCGATTAGACCGTGAAATGCACGGAAATGTCTGTGAAGTGAAGGGGCATGACCGTGAAATGCGCCGAAATGACTGTGAATCAACACGAAATAGGCGGGAATGACCATGATATGCATGGAAATGACCTTAAAGTGAGGCGATTGTACTGCGAAATGCGTGGAAATGACCGTGAAGTGAAGGGGCAAGACCGTGAAATGCACCGAAAGGACCGTGAATCAACACGGAATAAGCAGGAATGACCGTAATATGCATGAAAATGACCATGAAGTGAGGCGATTGTACTGTGAAATGCGCGAAAATGACTGTGAAGTGAAGGGGCATGACCGTGAAATGCGCCGAAAGGACCGTGAATCAACACGGAATAGGCGGGAATGACCGTGGTATGCATGGAAATGACCGTGAAGTGAAGTGATTAGACCGTGAAATGTGCGGAAATGACTGTGAAGTGAAAGGGCATGACCGTGAAATGCACCGAAATGACCGTGAATCAACACGGAATAGGTGAAAATGACCGTGATATGCATGGAAATGACCGTGAAGTGAAGCGATTGGACCGTGAAATGTACGAAAATAACCGTGAAGTGAAGGGGCATGACCGTGAAATGCGCCAAAATGACCGTAAATCAACACGGAATAGGCGGAAATTACCGCGATATGCATGACAATGACCATGAAGTGAAGCGATTGGACCATGAAATGCGCGGTAATGTCCGTGAAGTGAAGGGGCATGACCATGAAATGTGCCAAAATGACCGTGAATCAACACGGAATAGGCGGGAATGACCGTAATATGCATGGAAATGACCGTGAAGTGAAGCGATTGTATCGTGAAATGCGCGGAAATGACCGTGAAGTGAAGGGGCATGACGGTGAAATGCGTCAAAATGACCGTGAATCAACACGGAATAGGGGTGAATGACCGTGATATGCATAGAAATGATCATGAAGTGAGGCGATTGTACCGTGAAATGCATGGAAATGACCATGAAGTGAAGGGGCATGACCGTGAAATGCACCAAAATGACCGTGAATCAACATGGAACAGCGGAAATAACCATGATATGCATGGAAATGACCATAAAGTGAGGCGATTGTACCGCGAAATGCGTGAAAATGACCGTGAAGTGAAGGGGCATGACCGTGAAATGTGCCGAAAGGACCGTGAATCCACACGGAATAGGCGGGAATGACCGTAATATGCATGGAAATGACCATGAAGTGAGGCGATTGTACTGTGAAATGCGCAAAAATTGTCACGCCCCAAACTCAGAAATCGGGCTCACAAAATTTTCGATTGCCGAATCCGGCGCTGACAGCTTCTGTAGAACCCCATTCTTGGCTCCCAGCGCCCATTCGCTAGGTTTCGATCCTGAGATGCTACGAGGAGAATTTTTCAACATCAGTTTAATTCGTAATAAGCATAACCAAATGCATAACCCACAAACAACAACCAAAAACTCCATCACATTTTCACTATGATCAAAAACTTTATGAGTACAATGAGCATAAAGGGAAATACAATGATGATGAACAAAACTCTAAAATAATCTGCCACGTGCTCAAGCCTCAGCGCTGCTGCGATCCAATGTCACCTGCACGCAACGGTCGTGATAAGCTTATAAAAAGCTTAGAGGGTGGTGAAAGTGTGTGCTCAAGGTGGTAATGCAGTTATGTAATATCAGAGTAATGCGGAACATGCTGATGAAAGCTAAGAATGCCATTAGCCGTACCAAGGTCATGCGGTGCAAAGCATGAATGATGTCGGCCATACCAAGACCATGTAATGCGAAATGCAACTCAAGTATACAAATCCTCATCTAAGTCCATATATCAATACAGCTCAAAATCTGAAATATCACCGGGGTCTAGTACACTCCAAGCCAGATTGTCGCCCCATCGCGCGCAATAAGGTGAGTGAAAAAGACCTCACTATCTGCCTGCCAATATCGGGCTCGGGTTGTCAATAGCGGACCCATTCCTCGAGCTGGTCAGACTCAGCCTAGCATTGCCCCCTACTCTCAGGCGGGTAAGGCCGCACCCCCTTCCAACCGACCACGATACAGTGGAAAGCGCAACCGTCTGGTAATCGGCACTCGCGCTCATGCGCCCACTCGGTCTAGACGTTGGAGCAACTTCTTGGTACTATAAGGGTTTAGGGACTTTCACCCAGGGATATCTATAGCACCCTATGTAGAATAAAATTTTCGGTATCCAATCCTTCCAACCATGATACGCCTGTGGAGGTTATGGCCCTGATGTCGCTAGGGCGTACGGTAACCATGTCACACAATGCGAATGCATGAATCACACTATTCAGTCATGCAGAAATCCTGCGCGTGTCGTGCGCTCATGTAGGGCAATGCCGCCTATCTAGGAGCCCCTAAACAATCTGCTCGAAGGCATATACTATGATCAGTCACTTCTCATATCAAGCATACGTATGATGCGTATGATCATGAGTTATGGAGCTATACTACACATGTTATAAAGTAATGCACTATCCTTATAACGCAAATGGCCTAGACGGCCTACACACAACAAGTACGGGCCAAATAATGGGCCCTAGGGAGAGTTGTAATGTGGACATTTAACCAACATTATACTTGCAATGTGGACGTCAAACCAACATTGCTCCCAAGGCACAACCGTCATAAACATCATTACATAAACCATGTTAGGATCGCACATTGCAATGGACCTTAAGTACATCCCATTGGGCCTTAAATACATCAAATGGGTCATATCATATGGGCCTTATATTCATCAAGTGGGCCACATCAATGGGCCGCACCAATGGGCCTTATGTGCATTGCAATGGGCCATAACCCGTGGGCCTTAGAATGCATCAAATGGGCCTAATCTCATGGGTCTTATGTGCATCAAATGAGCCATACCAATTGGGCCCCATATGTACATCAAATGGGCCTCAACCCATAGGCCCCCAATACATCTTAATGGGCCTTAACCCATGGGCCTTACATATATATCAAAGTGGGCCTCAACCATGGGCCACAAATACATCTAATGGCCTCATAACATGCGAAGGTGGGGTCCACTTGGACTATGGATCTGGCTCATTCTCTAAGCTCATGCCATAAAATGGGCTTCTAAGATGGTTGGACGGATTGGGTGCAACCCATGCATCATGGTGAGTCCCACAGACCCTGCTGATGTCAACAGCAGTGAGACCCCCTGTCCCTGTGGAATGGGTGGACGGCCTATCCAAAACACATGCCCCATAGTAGGTTCCACCGTCCCTGGGCGGTGGGAATAAAACACATCAATCATTGTGGGTCCCAAGTGGGGCCCACCACAATGTTTGTATGCCATCCAATCTGTCCATACGGTCACAGAGACCTGGACGAAGAGTAAAGATAAATTTCATATTAAAAAAAATCCTATGGCCTAGAAAAGGATTTTAAGGGTAAACATTTAATCACCGCTGCTTCTTGTGATGTGGGCCACCTGAGCGTTAGATGCGGCCGAAATTTGGAGGGGGCCCACTGCTGGGAGTAGCCCACCTCGTGAACGGGTTGGATGACAAATAAACATCAAGGTGGGGCCCACAGCTAGAGCCGTGGGTGCTGTCCGGCAGCCCGTCCCTGTGCGCAGGCAGCGCCTGCTGCCTTCTGACACAGCAGCAGCGCCTGCTGCTACTGTTGTTTATTTATTTTTAAAAAATGCGTTTTCTTGCGGTTTTTTGGGTGTGCGGCCCGCATCATGTAAATCCACTCCAGCCATTGGTCTTTACTGCTCAAGACAGACCCAACGAGTCCAATATTCAATATATTTTTGGCACATCAAAACTTTAGGGTAGATTTTAATGGTAGACACACTGTTTGCTATGCTATGGTCTGCCAGCACCTCGGATTGGCTCCATTTTTCAGCTCAACGCCTAAAATGGTCCGGGGAAAAGGTTGGACGGCTTGGATTAATGACGTTCATCAAGGTGAGGCCTACATGAGTGGGCCACCCCTAAGCTTGGAAACAAGCTGATATTTACGTTTTTCCCTTGTTTGTCCAGCGTCCAGGGACGCTGGACTGCTTGCGTTACACATGCATTAAGGTGGGCCCTGCTTAGGTGGGCCACCAAATGATGGATGGTATGGGTACTACACATATAAGGTGGGCTTCACTTGAAGATGGTTTGGATAAAATACATGTTTCAAGGTGGGGTCCATCTAAGTGGGCCATATAACCCTGTTATGATCACATAAAAAAATGAAATAGAGAGGGAGAGAGAGAGAGATAGAGAGTAGGACACGCATGACGGAGGGACCCCGGCACTATGGGCCCTCCCTTGCAACCAAACATACATCAAGTGGGTCCCATTACACATGGACCCATTAAATCAAAATCTAACGGTGGAGATCCCTTCTCCACTAAAATAGACGGTCTAGATGACCCTAGGTATGCAAGAAAAATAAACATCATGATGGAGTCCATGGAGAATGGCCCCATCATGGAATGATCATAATGATCCAAGTGGGCCATCGGCCACATCTTAGGGTCCAAAGTGAGATCCAAACCATTGATCGGTTGGCTTCACTTGGCCCATCTTAAAAATATTAAAACTACCCTATCAAAGCACCCACCGCTTGATCTTCTTGCTCCCTTGGCTTCCTTAGTTACTTAGCTTCGATTCCAACGGAGGAGATGAGGTTTGGATGGTTGAGATGGGAGATGAAGAGGTAGGAAAGTGGGCCACCTTTGTTGCTTGGGAATGCTTGAAAAGGCTCATATGTATGGTGGCTTCTTTCTTGCTTGGGAATGGTTTGAAGAAAAAAAGAGAAAGAGAGTTGTTAAGGGAGAAAGAGAGTGATGGGTGTGTAAGAGATTTTTGACTTTTGGGATTTTTGGTGTAAGAAAGGTATGGGCTTGTAAGAACTTTTTGACTTTTGTGGTTGCTTGGGAATGGGTGAAAGGTGATGTGTACTTGACATGTACTTGACCCTTGATGGGATTGATTGATGGATTGAGGTGACATGTTGTAAAGATTCTCTTGAGTTTTACAACACGCGGCGTTTTTCTCGCACCGAACGCTGGCCCACATCTCCCGACCAGGGTATCGCCTCGGTGTGCGAGTCGTGGCATAGGAACCGCAGCGATGGCATGGTCGCTATGGTAAAGGTCTTGGGTTGAGTCGTGAATCAGGGTCACGCACAAATACAGGTTAAGGGTCGAAGGTTGTCGAAATTCGACCGCGGAAGTCTATGGAACGGTATGGTCTAGGATACGGGGCTTACAAAAATGACTGTGAAGTGAAGGGGCATGACTGTGAAATGTGCCGAAAGGACCGTGAATGAACACGGAATAGGCGGGAATGACCGTGGTATGCATGGAAATGACTGTGAAGTGAAGCAATTGGACCATGAAAAGCACGAAAATGACCATGAAGTGAAGGGCCATGACCGTGAAATGCGCCGAAATGACCGTGAATCAACATGGAATAGGCGGGAATGACCGTGATATGAATGGAAATGACCGTGAAGTAAATGAAATGAATGAAATTGACCACGAACTGATTGAAATTGATCGCGAAGTGAATGAAATGGATTTTTGACCATAGATCAGATGGAATCTTGAAAAATAACCAGGTTGGTTGGCTAAAGTAGCTTCTCATACCCCAAAATCATATAGGGTACGTCAAGTAACTAATTTTGGTTTAGAAGATATTCTTGTTAAATGAATAAAGAAATAAATGAAAAAAAAGAGAAATTTTTTTTATATGCTTATATATACATATTTATATAAATATGTACTAGAGAAAATTGTAGGTAGAATAAATTTATCCATGTAAAAAAATAAAAAATAAAAAATAAAAATTTCATAAACTGGCACAGACTACAGTTATGGCTACGGTTATAATCTGTAGTTATTGGTCATATCACCTTCGATACATATCGAATACTCTTTGATATGTATTGAAAATTGCAGGATTTTTGAGGTAAGCTAGTTGGATAGTTCTGGACCTTTTTCGATTAATCGAAAGACCTTCGATACATATCAAAAGACATATCGAAAGACCTTCGATACATATAAAAGGGCATATTGAAATGGTGGGGCTACGGCTATGGCTACGGTTATAATCTATAGCTATAGAAAACACAGTAGCCATAAGTTCCTGGCCTATTTATTTATTTATTATTTTATTTTTTACCGTTGTAATCCCCACTGCTTTTTGTGGGTCCTATTGTGAGGTATGTGTTATATCCAAACCATCCATATATTCGACGAACTCGTATTAAGGCTTGAGACGAAAAATAAGATAGATCTAGCTATCAAGTGGACCACACTGTAAAAGGCTGTGGAGGATTGAACGTCTACCATTGAAACCCTTTTAGGGGTCACAGAAGTTTTGGATTATTATGAAATTTGTTTTTCCTCTTCATCCAGGTCTTTATGACCTTATGAATAGATTGGATGGAAAATAAATGTTATGGTGGGCCTTACAAAATTTTTAACGGTGAAAATCAATTTTCCCTTTGCTCTTTGTGGTGTGGTCCAGTTGATCTTTGGATATGATTTTTTTTTTTTTGATAATGCTCCCAAATGATCTCGAAATATGGATGAACGTTGTGGATATAATAAATACGTAACTGTGGGGCCCATATAACTTTGATATCTTTTGAACCGTTCGTACAACTCGAATTTCGAGGATTGTCAGCGCTCGTCTTCGAGCACCACTGATCCGCTTGAAGGAAAAAGCAGGGGCATTTTCAACCTTTGGCAAGCCATTCGTACAGCTGGGGCTTATTTTTGCAAGGTAAAATAAGGTGGGCTTGGTCTCGTAAATGGGTCGTACAGTCGCAAATTTCTCTTATGCCTTTTAAAACATTCAGAATAGTAGTGCAATCAAATAAAAGGAAAAAGCTTGTAGTTGATCATAAAAAATGATTACAAGAATATGTCTTTTGAAAAAAATATTTAATATCTAATATTAAATAGAAATCAAATAAAATGTATGAAATTATATATGATTATGAATTATAACTAAGAATTATTATTACTTGATTACCGCTACTCTTAAGATAAGCTGAAATAAAAGGTAAATTTGTTTGGTTTAATTTATAGATACTTGATTGTTATTGGAAATGTCACTGTGTCAATTTTTTTCTCCTATTTATAGAGTATTGTTGTACGGCTTATTCTTTTATATCATTATTCCATTACTGCAACAATTACAGAAGACGAAAAGTCTTTCTCTGTATCCTTATTTTGTTGTATTTCTTTTTTATGATTATTCCTCTTATGTCAGCTAAACTTTGTTGCTCTTGGTCATCTTTTGTATCTTAAACTGCTCAATCATATTTCTTAGTTCCCTTCTTAGACTTTTTAGGTAACTTGACTACATCATTCCGTCGTCCATCCACTAATGTGTAAAATAGGATTTACACCAGCTATAATTCTACAAAAAGCACTCCAAATATCTTGAAGATCTTTTCATCCCTCTATTTCTCATGCAATGCCATATGTTGCATCCCTATTGGCTTTCCCCTGAATGGTCAGAAATGCGGTACAATATTGCCCCCATGACGCTTCGCATTTGGGAAAAAGGTGAAAGTGACATTGTTCTATTGCCCAGTGTAAATGCAATCGCATGTTGGTCCACATGTTGTCTCTCTATTGATTCTATTTGATCGAGTTCGTAGTAAAAGATATCATTTGCCTCACCCTTTTAGATTATCCATGTGACATGTTGCATAAAATTGTATTGTACGAGGAATCATGATTATCCTTTCATTAATGAGAACGTATCATGGCTGATACATAAACAAGACTCTAAGGGCTTGTTTGATTTACCAAATATCATCGTATAATAATGTATATCCATATATCGTACCGTATACAATTGACAACTAATGATTACGGTCTGATAGAGCTTTCTTTTAACAATGTTTGGATACATCCTAACTAACCTATGAATACGAGTGGTGGCTGTAGACGTATGTTTGGATATAGACCGTATACATCATAACTGTGTTTGGATGTCGAATGCTATTTTCTACTTTTTTTTCCAGTGCTTGTCCATGTACATAAATGGCTTTATATCCGTGTTTGGATATGGTCTGAACGTCAAGTAGATGAAGATCTCGTTATGGCTATTACTGCTTTGGTGGGATCTCTCTCCTTTCATCTTCTTTATCCATGAGTCAAAGGAGTATACATGTAATTAAGAAGAGGTAAGTAGGTGTAAGGAAGGTAGTTGCCAGTGTATGGTCACCAGCAAGGAGGTGGAGGGGCTAAACCAGAATTGAACTCTCTTATTCTTCGTAGAAAATTATCTGTGAGATTACAATCGTAAGCATCACCAATTTAATAGGAAGAGCTTGATGGAGCATCTCTATTTCAGTGTACATGAATGCATCAGACCCATTCAATAGTCAATTCTCTTGTCAGAGAGATACGGTGGTAATTTGCATTGGATTTGGATGAGAGTCATTGATTTACATTAATGTGACTAAGCTGTAAATTGGTAGTTTAAAATTCATCGATATTTGCATTCTATCCAAACATGGTTAAAAAGTAATAATGACCCTTTTTACTACACAGTACCATGGTGTTTGGTAATCCAAACACGCCCTAAGTCAGTACTATCATTCACTCTTTACGTCTTCCCTCTTGCATCCAATCCCCTTTTCCATTTTTCTCTTCTTAATTATCATAGTTGTATATTCCTCTTCTTTTACTCTAGCTTTCTATCTAGAATTGTTCATCAAATAGCTAGATGTTCTGTTGTCGGGAATGGTCAATGACCTCCTGTTCAATATTATGATCGAACTAGACAGGGCATTGTTGACACTCGATCTAGCATTTCACCCTGCAGTTACTTACGAACAGCTTCGTGAGATCGAACATAGTTTCCCAAAGTGTCTCGATGAAGTTCTTTTTGTCCAATCCAATAATTTTCCGGATCATTCAAATGCGTTTAAATCTCCATGATCATGGCCAGAACTAATGAATGCTTGGGCCGAATGGTTCACATACGTTGAAGCATATCATGGTGACACATGGAAGTAGGCAGGAATCTATGAATGCATCAAATTCTAGTTGTACGAATATTCGGTCAATACCTTCCTCTTTGTAGCGGTGTTAATTTTTTAGAATCGGTTGACTAATATATTTCATTTTGGATGTGTCCCCATGGGTCCAACAATCATGGATGTATGTGAATTCACCCACTTTTTTCCATTTGGTTAACCTGTCTATCCGAGCTTCGTTTTGAAAAATGAATGATAGCGCCTAAATATTGCATATTTATCCTCTTAATTGCATTAACTTTATTGATATTTAGTTATTTTTATTTAATTATATATGTTTTCTACATGCAATGTGATTTTGGACCTAAAGAAGAATACATGCTTAAAAGAAAAAATTTAAACTTTAAAAGAATTATCAATGAAGAATTGGAGAATTAGATTACATTATTGGAGAATTTACATGTCAAAGATCCAAGAAAATTAAGTATAAATGATGAAGAAAATACTGAAAAATCACATAGTGCATTAACAGAAATAACAATGCATTAACAGAAATAAAAAACTTTTTGGTCCCACTTGAGGTCGGTTCGATCCGCTGGGATGTACCCAGAACAATCCAATGATAAAAAGTGATTTTCAGAGATAATTTGACTCGACAGTTAGTTGTGACCAAAGTTATGTTTGATGCCACTAAAAGAGAGTTCAGTATGACCTAAGGAGGATTAAAGACTTCAGACTTACTTTAGAGAAATTTAGCTACAACTGAAGGCATCTTCGACTGAACTCGGTGCGATTTTGGTGTGACCGAAGGTGACTCTTGGTGCGACCGAAGCGTAACATAAGTGCAAAAATTTGAAGTTGCTCCAAGTCGGTGAGAGTTTTTCCTATTCAAAGAGGTATTCTAAGCTTTTCAAAGTATGAATTAGGACTTAGGAAAAATACCTAGGGGTGGTGGAGCTTTCAAGGAGTCGTCCTTCTTCTTCGATCCCTCAAATCTAATTTTTCTTTTCAATTTTTCTTTTATTTTTCTTTTAAGATTTTAGATATGTTAGGCTAATCTTTTAACTAAGACTAAGGGATGAAGCTTGTAGTTAATCATAATATTCAGTTTATTTGATTCAATAACAACAATTTGAATGATGATAATATATTGAAATATATTTGGATTTACTTTAAAGTTTTTGAGTTGTTTATTTTTAGATTTGTTGTGCATTACGGGTACAATGAATGCTTTAATTTAACAATTGTTTAGCCTGAATTAGAAAAGGATCTATATAATTGACTGATCTATTGTTGCCTAAGGTTGCTTTAGACGCTTTTGATTTCTTACGATTGATATCTGAGTACGTCATGACAGAATCGTTCAATCGAAACCATATTTTATTGGTATTGATGATTGGTTTAACATAAGTATCTTCCGATTGGATAAGATAGGACTGGACTTCGATTCTAATTGAATTATACATTGAATCATTAAATGAAATATTATGATTATTATAAGTGGATTCCTGGATCCTTTGTATTTTATTTTTATTGTTTTAAGATCATTTCTACCTTGCTGGATTAAAAACCTAGACAAACATTTACTATTATACTAGTTCTAGGTCGTGTTCCCCATTCCTTGAGGATTTGACCTCGGTCTCACCAAGTTAGTACTACATCACAACCGTGCACCTGGGGTTGTCAACCCTTGGGTTCGATCAATCAACATTCATTCGCCCTTCCGAGCAAGAACATCAAGGCATATTCTACCTTCATTGCCCGAAAATAAAAATCTCAGGATGAAGTGGATGAGCAAAAATAAAAGGCTTTTCTTCTGATGTGGATTTGTCGATTCCTACTATGTTTGAGTACCCTGCAAATCACTAAGAAATACATTCATCTGGCCAAGGCGCTCATTCAAGGATGTCGGCTTGCTCTCACCCCTTTCATGCTCAGCCCCCTTTATCGCAACATGTTTGAAGCAACTATAAAAGAGTTTTTTACCACTCTGGCGGGCCTATCTGGTTTGTCCATATGTGGTTCTGTGAGTACTTTGGAGCAAAATTTGTCAAATTTGTTCCAAAATATGTGGAATTTACCTCTTTCGGTCACTGCAACATCCTCTGCCTTTAAAATCAATTATTCTTTTGCTGAATATATGAGTTTTTTCTCTCTTTCACCCTCGAGAAGTCCAACCATTCTTTTTGCCCTTTAAAGATAAAGAATTCGGTCCGACTTGGTTCACTGACGACTATGAGTCGACCAACACTGAGATGGCAAACGTCAAGGATGCGACTTGGAAAACCTATCTGATCTGCAGAGACCTACCATATGGCGGCACAATAGATTTAGGTGTTAATGCCAAGGACGATAATGAACAATACTACCCCAATCTTCTTGCTCATCAATTTAGTTTGGTTCAAGGCATTCCTTTTCCATTCATTCACCGAATTTGCATCTAACTTCCAACTCATTGACTAGTTACAAACTAAGCCATCACCTTTTAAACTCTCTACATAGGGTTTGATTTCGTAAGCTCTTCTTTCATGCTTTCCCTCTTTACCAACTTTCCCTAGCAATTAGAGTCATTCTACTCCTGGTGGAAAAACTACTATGGGATGCTGATTAGTGGGTCCCATGAATTGATTATCGGTCGGCTTTCTTATTCATCTAAAGTGGAGAAACCTATGGCCAGGAAGAAGAAAATGAATAAAGAAGGCACCAAAAACTCGACTGCTCCTCAGCCGGCCATGTCTCCTTCTCAGAGGAAGACATGATCAAGTAAGACGACTTCGGTCACATCGATTGTCCCATCCTCAACACCAATAAAGACGGCCGAGCCTTCTTTCACATTCATAAGAATGGTCGAGCCAACTCAACCTAAATTCAAGCGTCAGAAGACCACAATGGTAGGTCCAGCTAAGGTGGTTCCAGTTACTACTTCAATCCCAACACGTATAGTTCTTTTAACCATTTTGAGAATTTCTAAGCTCGGGCCTCTCTCAGTTTCTCACCCTACACTTTCTGCAACATCTAGCCAATCTGCTTCAGCTATTTCTTCTTCAGCTAAAGCTATCGCGGACTTTAAAAATATTACAAAACCAAATTCTGGCCGAGTACTTCACCTTTAAAATATTCTTGGGATATGGAAGAGTTTTATAAGAGACATAAAGATTCTCACTTCAATAGGGCCTTTAATAAATAACAAAGTGAAAAGGAAAGATTAAATGATCATAATTTTCATTTTGATCGATTTCTCAAGCCATATCGTCCTAATCCTCCCCATTTTCCTCATTTCAACCAAGTTCTAGCTTTGGTCGTCTATCCCACCAAAATTTCACCAATGGTCGATGATTTACCATTATTGTTGTTCAGTCAGATATAGGTGAATGTTATTTCGATATTTGATTCATTTCCTTTTAATTATTTTGCAATTCTCCTATTTTACGTTTTCCTATCTTTATTACAGTAACCAGAGAGCTCTCAGCCTCTGAAAAGTTAGTCTCTGAACCAGCTTCTCAAGCTGAGATATCTATTCTATACACTTTGGTTGACACTGCTTAGTCTCATACAGAAATACTTAAGGTTTCTGATTCGGAAGAGACTATGAGTAACAATTGTCAATTGGAGAATCAGACAGAAAGTCAAGTTCAAAAGGAGGTAATGATATACCAGCCCGTGGAGTCCTTTAGTCTCCTTTTACAATCTATAACTTCATCTCTCACTCTTGATCAGGATAAAAAATTTGTGGAATTAGTCGCGCCAACAACCCTATCTTCCATTCAGCTTACTTCATTTATAAAACCGACTGATCAAGCAACCATTGTCCCAGTCAATGAACACAGGATGGTTCCTTTAGATGAAACAGGATTACTGGAAGAGGAAACATTTCAGCCAATTGAAGTCTCTCCTGGTTGACCTACAAAAGTTCCAGAGGTTGATGTTTCTGCCTCTTTGGCCCTATCGACTGATATTTACCATGCCTTGTCTTCTTCTTCTTTTGAGTTGCTTCTTGTAGCGTCCCGACTTTAGGTAGCCAATTAAAAGCATACCTAGATATATACATCTATCTCACAAGGAATATAGTGAATATTAAACATAATGGATCAATGTAAATAGAAAAATAAATAAATTTTGGGGACGGAATTTGTTTAAGGGGGGTAGGTTGTAACACCCCAAACTTTTCAATACCCGAGTATTGAAAGTTCGTGAGTGTTACCATAAAATTTAACTAAAAATGTACATGTGTACGATATTAATCTAGCTATCATAACCTTATATCTATCCTCCAACACGAATATGATCGTTAAGGATGATCTTCATCCATAGATCAATCCATCCTGACCGTTGATTTTAAGACAAGACCATCACATTGTTAGAAAGACTTATCATGAACATCTCAACTTCATTGATAGATAAATCGAACCAACCATCTTAAACTTAGTACATGGAATCACGAGATCCACCGTTCATTTAGGCCACAACCCTTAATCTATCAATTCATCACTTAATTATCACCAATAGATCATTTAACCATTGGGATTATTGTTGATTCCCACACAAGCAAGTCTTTAGGACCCGTATGATTGAAATGGGCTAACATTAGAGGAAACCTAACCATTAGTTTGTTAGGAGATACTATTTCACCATGCAAAACAAGTTGTGGGGCCCACCCAAGTTTTAGAACTACTTAATCTTTGCCTAAGGTCTCTACTTGGACCTAAGAAACCTAATGGCCGCGGTAGATTTCTCATGGTCATCATGTGGATGCCACCATGGAAGTACATGTGCACAGGAGGTGCACAATCGATGTGCACTAGATCAGGAGACCCAATGAACGAGGTAATGACCCAACCTTCTTCGGAAAATCCTCCCACCCGTGATAAATTCAAACGAACAGGCACCCATTTACGATGCCTGTGGCCCACCATGACTGGCCGAATGGAGGATCCAAACTATCCATCCGACAGTTTGGTCAAGTCCGAGAAAACCCGAGGTGGTTTCACGTGATGACAAACCCACATGAAGGCACAAATCCAGCCTCAATTAGACTGAGAGTGGGAGAAAAACCTGGAAAATAGGAACCGTTTTCGTTCGCCTCAGTAACAATCAATAACAACCACTGGATGGGAACCATTCCAGCCATCCGACCTACACCAAAGGGAGATCAGACTCCAGCCATAATCGGAATCCAATCCCATTCCACACCTTTCCGCATCCCTTCCACAAACAGCGCCAGCAAGGAAACCGGTGCAACTCCAAACTTCTCTGCATAGGAAACCAGAAGGCGGTTATATGACCCAGATCTGAACAGTCCAGCTTACACCAGGAGGACTTCCAACCACGTCCATATCGAGATTGGAGGAAGGAAAAGAGTCCGAAGAGATTGCACTCCCCAGCTTCTAAGAAAAATTCGATAAGTTCGTTCGAATGGATCTCCTTACAGGGCCACCGTTTGATCATTCTTGCATCCAAGAACGTAGCCACGGCCTTCCATTTGTGGGACCCTACCCAAGGGACGAATCAAATCAGTCAGCAAGGAACGGAGGAGAGAGGAAGAAGCATGCCTCCACACTTAGTTGCGCAGCCCGATTACTCTAGGAATGTTCTACATACAACACTACGCAGAAGATTCTAGAAAACCCAGATCTATAAAAATGCACATGCCCCCATGTTGGGAAGCACGCGGACAATAAGGGAGAAAGAAAGAGAAGAAACGGGAGAGAGAAGGAAAGAAATAAAGAAAGAAAGAAAGAGAAAGAGAAAGAAAAGAGAAAGAAAAGAAGAGAAAAAGAAAGAGAAAGAAAAGAAAAGAAAAGAAAAAAAGAGAGAGAGAAAGAAGAAGAAGAAGAAGAAGATAGGATACTAATCGAGTTAACTTAGTAGAGCCACCGAGTCCAGATCTGAGATTAGGCTACGAACTTCCGTGGTTAGTTAGTCTATTTAATCTCTCTTGTGATACAGGGGTAGATTCTAAGCTGAGTCGACTCAGCGAAAGTATTCGCTGAAATACGGGTTTCATCGTAGAATATAGTTGGTAAGCAAGGTAAGGTACTTATCTAAGTATTGACTGATTTAAATCCTTGTTATTGATTTATAATTAAGATCAAACCTAACCCTAAGTCACAAAATGCATCCTACAATAAATCCTAACCATACAGATTTTGTGATATATCATATAAATCAAGTCTACAGTATGTCTACAAACATCTAACAACATTGAAGACGATTTGAATGAAACAGGTGATGGGTTTTTTCCTTTAAGCTTGAATTAATTTAAGTTGATGTAAATTATCTTGCCTTTTACATGCTTTCATGATTTCCTTCCTGCAATTATTTAATTTATCATCAACAATTGTCTACCCTTTTGGAAATTATAATATGATGCTAATTACAAGTGATCTTTATGAATTTATGTGGGGCGATGGATACAAGCCTTGCCCTTGCCCTTGCCTTTACCAATTTCGTTGAGTTAGCATTTGCTACTCATCTCTTTGTTGAGTTGGCCTTTACCACTTTTCTCTTTATTGAGTTGGTCATTACCACTCTTCTCTTTATTGAGTTGTTCATTGCTACTCCCCTTTTGTTGAGTTAGCCATTGCTAATCCCCTCTTTGTTAAGTTGGTCCTTGCCACTTTTCGATTTGCTGAGTTGGCCATTGCCACTCTTCTCTTTATTTTGTTAGCCTTGTGCTATTTACCTTTAAGACTTGGGTATGTGTCTTGATATTCCAAAACCCTCATAATTCAATTTATCCTTCTATAAGTGTAAGTGATGTGTTAAGAGGTATCACAACTAGTGATTCAAATATTTATCATGGACGTAATGCGCTCTGGGTAGAGCCCATTTTGGTCGACGCGTAATTCCATGGATTTTGGGTAGTGGTGCACAAATCGATGTAAGTAAATCGCAATGCGTGTCATGTCACTTCTAAGATTGGATATTGCAAATAGTCGCTCCATGAACAAATCATGTTACATAATTCATCCGACTCATGTGTTGTGCTGCCTCGAGGTGTTCACGTAAATCCACGATAGCGTCGGACATACCGATGAATCTTCGTAGTGTGAGAATACGGGGCGATTTAGGGTTTTTCTATGAATTATATTCCACATGGTGATGATCACTACGTATGATGAGCCGCTCACACTTTGCTAGGCATGCATCTCATATAGGTTGTTTGCGCATGCTGATACCTCTAGTAGTAGTGGAGTACGTGACGTATCATAACCCTTACATTTCCTTTATAAATCTCTTGAATCACTGTTAATATTAAAGAATAACCATTACTATGAGTAAGGCATTGACCCTATCCAACTGTATAAATGATGCAGGTGATGTACAAATTGAAGACCTAGATGACCATTTCCCTATGGAAGCTTGTGCTGAAAGAATAAGTAGTTTTATGACTTAGTTTTATACTTCCGATGCGAACTCGATAAATGTAATGAGATTTCATTGATATGACATTTGATTATTTGTTGAATTTTTTTACTTTAATGAACTAATTAATATAGTTGATTTTATTCTCATGAATATTACTTGAAGCTGGAAGTTTATATATATATATATATATCACTTCCAGCTACATTCATGAAGGTAATATTCATGAGAATAAAATCAACTATATTGATTAGTTCATTAGAGTAAAAAAATTCAACAAATAATCAAATGTCATATCATTATATATATATATATATATATATATATATATATATATGGGAAAAGGTACTATGCGCTCGAGCTGATGGGAACGTCCCATGAGGTCGAGTTGTGTGAGCCCCACCGTGATGCGTTTCGAACATCTACCCCATCAGTCAGATGCACCATTCCATTGTGGTCCTAGGTCTCAAAAATCAAGTCAATCCGTGACTTGTGTGGGCCACACCACATATAGAAGTGGGGAGGTGTTGTGCACCATTAAAACATTCATAATCATTTTTTGGGCCCATCGAGATGTGGTTTGCAAATCCAGCCCATCCATTATGTGTGTACCACTTGGATGAGGGTTCAAACCAAGTTTCAGCATCATTCAAAACTCAAGTGGGCCCCACCAAGTGCTTTTATATGTTTTTGGCATGTCTTCACATGATTTTAGATGGTATGGCCCACCTGAGTTCCGTTTACGGCTGATTTTTGGGATATCCCATAATTTAGAGGGGACTCATCAAATGCACGGTGTTGATGGTCGACACACATCACGGTGGGGCCCACACAGCTCGACCTCATGGGAGCTTATCGTGAGGTCGAGCGCATAGTACCTTTTCCCTATATATATAAGCTGTGATTTTTAAAGCATCCAATTTATACATTATTAATACCCAGTTTTCTCGGTCACGAGTACAAACTCTGGCTGTGAAAATTTGAGATGTTGCACTTCCCATAGAAGACATCTTATCATCTTTTGATTAAGCCTTCTCGTGTGATATCCTTGTATCCAAATCCTCTGCACCTTCATCTGAGATTCAACAGCTGCAGGAGGAATTACGAGTTCTCATTCATTCCAGTGCCACTAACATCATTGCATCAGGAATGATTGAGAGACTTAACTTTCTCATTCGTAGGTATCAAACTCTCACTCGATTGGATGAGTCTCTGTTGGCCAAAATTCCTACACTTTATGAATTTTCGAGCTTGATCCATGAGCATGATGATATAATTGTTGTGGTCGATAGACTTCAAGTTGAGCATTCAACTTTATCCCTTAGAATGACAAAGATTGCAACTGCTAGAGAACAACTTATTGTATATAGTAATCTGAAGGAGTCGGACGCAACCTTAATCGATCTAAAAGCTCAAATCTCGGTGTAACGCCCTGAAATTAGGGGGTCGAGCATAACTCAGCTCCTGAGTTCCAAAACATCACTTATGCAACATATTTAATGATGGATGTATGTTGACTGTATTAGTGCATAAAACATGGAATAGATTAAGCCAAAACACAGATATGATTCAGGGATAAGTGAATAAAGCAAGCGGAAGACTTATAGCAAAATATGTGTACAAGTGTAAACCCCTGAATTACATATACAAGCCAGATCGTATGGAAGTGTTATTTAACAAAATTGTAAGTATCAAATTACATCATTTCAGTTTCCAAAAATAATCCCATAATCCCGCGCATCAGACCCAGGCTCGCTAGAACCTGTCTGAAAACTGCATATAGGAGAAGGCAGCCTCGTCATCATCCAGCTCCCGCTCTGCCTCAAAAGTCGCATCCACATTTGCAACATCAGAGCCTAAGACAGAGTCTGGTGGGTGTTTAACACCGCCCCAGAAACGTGGGAGTGAGTGATCAACTCAGTAGAACAATAAGGCACTGGTTAACATGTTATCAGTTCAATCAAACAGTAATGATAAAGCAGAACAATTAAATAAATCCTAAGTACTCTTGTTAATGCAAGGATGTATGCAAAATAATGCGTGCCCTCACGCGTACACCCTCAGCGTCTTCATCTTACGTTACGCATGACATCGTCTCAAAGTGCGCCACATCTACAAAGTACATGCAAATGCGGTGCATGGATGTGATTACCAAGTTGTTATTAGTCCATTTCACACAGCAGGATTGGGAAGCTAAGATACCTTCCTCATATCACCATCCAAACAGTGATCCATACTAGGGTCGTCAATCCTAGACATCTCATACGATCATATGTTTGAGGTCGTAGCAAAGGGCTCGTCACCAATCAATGCACGCCTTTCATGCCCTTACTACCACAGTTCGGCTCGTCACCTCATTGCGGTATCCAGGTATGCTCGAGGTCACTACAAAGGGCTCGTCACCAATCAATGTAAGCCGACAGCACGAATATAGTGTCCCATACCACCATAATCGGCTCACGAGTTGAGTTGCTCACTGGTCACTACGGGGAGGCTCGTCACCCCAGCGTAGGCCGACAGCTCGACCACGGTGTCCCATACCACCATGTCCGGCTCATGAGTCTTAGCGGATCAAGTACCATAGTTAATAGGATGTCTCTGGTAAGTTCGGTACCCTAGATTCAAGCAATAGCTTCCATACATGTTAAACGTACATCGGACAATCGGGTTACTTGACGAACTTGACTAGCACGAGCGTACGTTGAATTGAACGACATAGAGTGCGCAAACACTCCGCATGGCCAAACCACTGCCGACAACTCTAATACGGCTCGGGTTCGTCTAATACGTCCTACGTGGCGAAAGCAATCTCAACCACGAACATAGGGTCAATTACTGATTTCCTGGACTAAGGCATAGTCCCAAACATCTTACACTACTACAGATACTCATATGGAATGTAAAACAGTAATGGAACAGCAACTCAAATCATGGTACATACGCATCTGAAGAATATCAACTTAACATACATGTAAGCATAGGAGATGCTTGAATTTAAATAACTTGGAATGTAACTGCATAAAGGAAATCATGCGCATCAATAGGAGTATTGAGAATCACTTCTCAACACCCACAATTAGTGTAATAAGTTACACTTAGATCATTCATGCATTTCTACAAACACTTAGCATACATGGAACAACATACATGATGTATGTTGAAATACATGCACTTAGACAATTCCTTTTACCAAGGAGTTGTCATACATGCATCTAGCATACATACATGACAAATAATCATGGCAAACATAAGTGCATATTTTATACGTATACGGTACTTTATAAATACACATAGAATACACAAATCTCAAGATAACACATCCATATCAGGAAAACAATGTAAACACAACATTTGGCATGTAGAATCTCATCCATAACAAGAATAAATCACTAACTGGGATTGAAAGCCTTGAAAACCATAACCTATACACTTAAAGTCCGCACCTTAAGCAAAGAAAGAACCACCGAACTGATTTAGACGAGTTGTCTTCGTCAACGGCGCTAGAATACCCTAAAACAAGGATAGAAATGAGATACAACAACTCCAAAACTAATCTAAGCTCTAACACAGGTTAGGGTTAGGTTAACTTACCCCAAAAGAACTCAGAACCGTCAGAAGAACGATTCAAAGTGAAGGTTCGAAGATGAAGAAGAACAAGGAAGAAACCAAGATGATTCACCAACTTATCTCTCTCACTTACTCTCTCTTTTCCACTCTCTTTCCAAGCTAGGGTTAGAGAAAATCGTATGGAAAAGAGAGCTAGGGTTTAAGGACTATAAATAGGCCTATATTTGATGAAAATAACCCCAGGGTCAAGGTATACTTAGGTTATAACCAAAGTAAGCCTTTCTCGATCCAACGAAGCACTTCTGGTGGGCCTATAACCACGAAAGGTCGGACTTAAACTCATTGACTATGGATCTAGGTCAAGCTGAGTTTTCATACCGACCGGCTCTTCAGATCAACCGTGGCGGACCACACTCAATTCAACGGTCACAGAATCTCGATCAGGTCCACAAGCACTAGGACATGCCTGGGCCAACTATCCTGATTAGAGGGTGAAATTGGGTCAGAATCCAACGGTCAGATAGCTTAAAATCATCGCGCAAGCGACACGACTCAGATTTCATAAAAAGCTTAATAAATTCCAACCGTTCTCACACTCTTCACTCCGAGCTCAAGCAAATCGACCCAGAACATCATATGGACTTGATTTTCGAGGTGATAGTCAAGCCCAACTCGGTGACCGCAACAGCCTAAGATCATCGCCATCGGACTTCTGACGCGCGGTCCAGGTCCGATCCAGATCTTCCAAAAATTTCCCAGAACAACTGGATTTAGCGATGGATCCCAGATTTCAGAGTAACGTAGCGCTCACTAATCTACACGTTTAGAGCCATGCAGATACAATTTAAAGTGATTGATGCGGATTTCACAAGCAATCGAGTAAAGCGCTAATTACTCCAAAACAACTACTTAAGGAAAGATTAACACAAAAATTCCAAGGTCGTTACACTCGGCCATGCATGATAGACTGAGATCGCCGAAAGAAGAAGAAAAATTCTTGATCGAGTGCAGACACACGCGGTTAGAAGCTTGAAATCAATTAGTTAAGTGCCTATATGCAAGAGTACACTCCACTGATTAGTGAAATAGCACGCCCATAAGCTAAAACCAGAGCTACTTTCCATCGGCAAGAAGCCAAGCGATCAAAGCTTCGAGAAGTGATTGCTTCTTTTCAATCTTTTGAATTCTGATTGCTCTGTACTTATCTGTTGTTGGTCTATAATTTTTTTTATTTTTAATACAATCAGTCATGATATATTCCTTTCACATGTCTTGTATTATCCAAAGTAATTAACTTTTTTTCTCTGCATGGCAAAATTGTATTAATGACATGGAAGTTTCATAAGAAGCCGTGCGTTCGTTCGTTCCCTCTTCATAAGGAATGATTTATGTGATTAATGGGATACTTCAACCATCACGACACATCGTCTTCAGGTATGACTATTCATTTTGAGTGCCTATATAAAGGATTCTTTGGTGCTTTCTCTCCTACGCACTCAAATTTTCTTACTTCCTATTCTTATAAACTCTTACTATCACTTCTCAATGGTTGTTGGACCCATGTATGTTATCGATTGGGTTCAAAGATTCTCGAAGGAAATCCTTTCCTTGGATGTTGAAGCTCTCACTAACTCCACACTTCAGTGTGACATATATCCATTCGTTTGTGACCTTTAGATCACTACAAGTGACATCGTTCCCTTGAACGAATCATTGGATACCTTAACCAAACTTAAGAGTATCAGCAACACATACTTCGTTGTGGAGGATCGTTACGATTGGACTCGTACAATCACATGCACTAGACTTAGTAGCATCATTTCTTAATTCGGAGGTGATGTACAAGGTGGCTATACGCGGTAGAAACAGCACAACCAGATATGTCATACCTATCTGTCCACATCGAACTTGGTGGAGTGATGTATCTATATGGACCGTCCATATGTTGGAACCTACAATGTATGATCCATGTTCAAATTCTACGCATTGGTTTGCTTCACTTTCAAGTACCATTTTAATGGTGATCAGATAGCTAGAATTGATCTAAAACTTATGTATTTCCAACCATTTGCCATCCTAAGTGGGGCCAACTATATGGATGGTCCTGATTGAATATTAACCCTGCCACGTGTAGTATAAAGAGATATGGACCTACCACCTCTATAATACACGTACGTGGTAGCATTGTGCATCAATAAATGGCTAGAATTAGGGAGATGAAGCCATGTATCTACAATACACGTCGTAGCATTATGCATCAATCAAGACCGTTCATCTAGTTTCCTTTCCCCTACTATGAGGAATAAATGGGCAAAAACAAACTTTGATAGGATGATCCTAGCCATCTGAGCCGTGTCTTTCAAAGTGACGGTAGGAAAAATGTTTGAATGAGAAACGTATCATGGTAAATAAAAACATTTGTACCGCTATACATTCCCATGCAAACAAGCATATGATTTAAGTGCAAAACTGCTCTGACTCTTTTGGATGAGTTGACTCATAGTTACAACGTTCCAACCCGAGTTAACTCAGTCCGACTCAACTCGGATCAGACCCTTTTTAATTCTATGATTATAATCCAACGTGTACTGATTTTAAGTCAAAAGCACTTGATGACACCACTGTGCATTCACGGGTCTTGTTTACAAGTGTTGTGACCTTTTCTGCTTTATTCCATCTTCTAAAGCTATTGAGGGAATTATTTTTGACATTGACATTTAAGGTACTCGGGCATATGTATTATAGTAAAAGGTCAGTGAGCTGTTCTTAACTCATGTGTCTGCATGTGCATATTTAGCTGTTTGTTGGAGTGTTAAGCCAATATTGAAATACGATCTTTTAATAACTTAAGTTTTTAAATGATTGATTGTTTTATATGGTATTAGAGAAGAGAATCAAGTGTATAAATTTTGAGAATTAAAAAAAAAAAAATATATATATATATATATATATATATATATATATATATATATATATATATATATATATTCAACAAAAATATTCATAAACCTCCTCAAAGCAATAAAAATGTCTCTGTTAATATATTTTCCCATGGCCAATATGTCAATACATCATTCACTAACAGCTCACATGTATTATCTTACATCGGGTATTTCTTTTACTTGGGAGTATGGTTTTTGGTTTTTGTTTTTTGTTTTTTTTTTTTTTTACCTTGGGATTGTATGGATTTTCTTTACTGATTCATGGGTTTTTTTTTAATGAAAAGACAAGCGACTTTTTCTTATTTCCTTGGTATGAAGTGGGAATTATTTTTATCTTTTTTTGTCATGCCGGGTTGGTAATAAAAAAAATAAAAATAGTTTGCTTATTTTTAAAGAAAAAAGAAGTGCATTGTTATTATGCATGCTTTCAAGCTAAGTCCCATTATGATGTTTGTGTGATATTCAAACTCTGAATCTAATAGACATAGTTATATTAGACTTTATAACTTGAAATTTAAGGTGATCTATAACTTAAGTGGGCCACGCCAGAGGAATGATGGATGACATGGGAGCCAACCTATGACTCACAGGTAGATAGAGTACTCTTCAACATATAAGGTCATGGGTTTAAGTGCCTACATGTGGCGTAAGTAAATAAATAAATAAATAAATAAATGGAAGGACAACATTGTGGAGGTATTACCAATGGCGAAATTTATACAACTTTGGGTACCTATGTCCAAAATATGTAAAATACGGTAGAGTATGATCGCATCAATGCATCATTATATTCATGAGCATATATGGACCTGGATCGAAGTGTCCATATGCTGGCCTAGAGCTGGGCAATCCTGACCTGATTCGGTGGATCTGACCCGATCCGACGACCTGGATCAGTTCAGATCGAGTAGGGCAATTCAGATCCGAAAGCTTTTCAGGTCGAGTTCGGATCCATACTAATCCGGACCGATCCGATCCAGACCGGGTCTAGTATTTTTATTAATATATATTTAGTTATTCACTATTTTACCCTAAGGTGTATGTGTGTGTGTGTGTGTGTGTAATCTAATTTTAGTTTTTACCCTACCCTTTCTACCTGCACCCGAATACCCGCCGAACCCTAAATCTCCAAAATCCCTACCCGCTACCCGGTCTCTCTACCCGAACGCAGGTAGCCATTTGCCCATCTCAATCCTGATCTAGCCACTCCAGACTCCACTCCGCAGCGCAGCACACTCATCAGGCCACTCCTGATCCTGATCCAGCCACTCAAGTCTCTCCATTCAAGGTAGGACCCACTCGGCCACTCGATCAGATGATTTTATGAGTTTTTTTAATGATTTTAGGAGCAATGGCTCGCTGTGGTGGACCGCTGTGTGGTCGTGGCTCGTCGGCCAGCCATGGGCCACTTATCGTTGCCTGCTGGTGGTCCGCCTGATCTGGATAGGTGGCCCACACTGTTTGGTCATGCCTCGCTGGTGGTCCGCCCGCCCTGGCTAGATCGTCTTTACCTGAACGCTGTCGTGCGGTCCACTGGCTAGATCGTCTCTCTCTCTCTCTCTCTCTCTCTCTCTCTCTCTCTCTCTCTCTCTGTTCTTGACCATCTACAATAGGCCACATCCATGGCAGATCCTAAATCTAATAGACCATGATCACTAAACCGTGGGTCACTTGGACAAACTGAAAGTCCATTCAGGAGCTTTAGGAGTCACTCTTGAAACTACAACAGTTTTAGAGTCCTTGTTTTTAAGGGTGTTTGTGTGTTGCATGACTACCATGGTTTGTTTTCTACAGTGGTAGTGGTAGTAGGAGTTTGTTTTAGGAGAGTTGTAGCAGCTATAGGTGTCTCTGTCTTATGATGGTTTATGGTAGGTGTTACTGTGTTTTATGGACTGTGTTTGGATTTAATTCTACTATGGTTTGTTGTTTGTGTTTGAGAGATGTTAGTCTCCTAATGATTTTGAAGTGTTTGGAAGATTTTCTTGTAGATTATGAAGTGGGTCCCACTTGTTATTTGAGCTTTCTCTGTCAGGTGGGCCACACTGTTAGATCTGTTGCCATGGGATGTCAGGTTGTTTGACTCCTTCCACAAAACAAATCGGCATTTGTTTTATTTTATTTTATTTTTCCTACCCACCCATTTGTTTTGTACATCGGTCCCCCTGAGGTGCCAAACAGCCTGCTTTTGGGGCCAACATTTAAACAGTGTGGCCCACCTGATTATTGGCATGGATTGTGCAGATTGGATTTCCAAAACTCTCAAGTTAGCAGTTATCATGGGTTGGATATAGTTTAAAGGAGTGCACTTGTGCAAGATCCAGACCGTTAATCTGTGGAGCCCTATTGTGGATGGAATGGATCAAGTGTTTGGACTTTCTTGTGGATTGCCTGTTTCGATGTGGTAATTTCCTTAATCAGATAGATTGAACGATATAACATCAGCTAGGCATTTGGCTTTTCTATTTGGACCGTTGACTACTTTCGGTTTGACTGTTCACTATATGGACCTAAAATGGACAATCAAAGCCTCCTTCTTAGTATTAGTTTTTGTGTTATGGTCCATCCGCATCGGATCCCACAATTTCAACGGTTCAGATTTAGATAAGCTGTGGCACGTGTGCAATTTGTAGATGCCTATGAATTTCATACTCAGCCAGTGTATCAACTAATAACTACTTAGTGACCCATATCACATTCAGAAAGACCCTATCACCCGAGGTTTTTAACCGTATACACGAGTCTCGATTCTGGCAATTGAGGCCCACGTTTCAGTAATCTAGACCGTCGTTATGTCGCTTATCAGCTTGGAAGGGCCATACTTCGACAGTCAATCTCTCATATTGGAAGATCCTAGCCATCGATCTTTTGAGTTGTTTAATTTGGATATGAACCGTTGGTTTATTCTTATCTTAATTGGAAGGCTTCAATTGTCACATTGAGGAGATTTCTCGAGAATAGTCCATCTATGATGGTATGCAACGTGAGAACGGTCTGGATTACCGAAGCATGACCCACCTCTCAGAACTGAAAACCTCTGGTATACTGTGCGGTAGCGTCTCCTCTAAATCCATCGCGACACAGGATTACCAGCACGAATAGCTTCACGGGACCCGCATGTAGAGATATTCTGATGATCCGATCCGTCCATTTTATGGGTGATATCATAACCAGTATATATGCAGAAAGTTATGACGGATGGATGATCCAGACCGTCTATATTTGTAGCTGAAGAGGACCATTGAAAAGAAAGCTTTCAATGGCCCACAATCAACTCCACAAGTCAATAGTCAAGACCAACATTTCTGTAATCATTAGATAATGGGCCATTCAAATTAAATCTTTGGACCACCTCCACACGTGGGAATTCATTCATGTGGACTATGCGGAGACAAGGAACGTGTCAATGTGGGCCTTGCAAGTCTCTATCAAAGGTGGAGGTTTTGTAGATACAGAATCAAGGGTATTTTCGTAATTTAGAACGTGTGTGGTCCATGCATCAATGGGAATCTGTGTGGGGTCGGATGAGATGCGTCAGATAGCACTCAAAGAGAGAGGTTTTATGGATTTTTGATGGATTGGTTGACGTTTGGAGGAGGATGATTTTTATGGCTATGATTCTTCAAAAAACTTTAATACTCTGGTAGAGTATGATGGTTGATACACAGTCACTATTAAATAGCACCTTAATTTCAACCATCCAAATCATGGGTCCTAATTTATATGCCTTTTAATACCAAAATTGTACTAATTTAATTTCATGTCTGGATATATTTGTAGGCGTGTAATGGATGGTCCAAATGAACAAAATCAATAGTTCTCATTGGACGAAAGCGTACTAATTAATCAGAGGCTAGTATAATCCAATCAATAGGTACCATGGATCTTGTAATTTGGACGTTTTAAATTGAGTTAGTAGGTGTCACGTTTACAGATTATGAATGCCTTTGTATGGACTATTGTACAGTACCAGAGTATCAAGTAGTTTGAATAGGTTCTCTTTCCAAAAGGGTGGAAAAAAGAAGGAGAATTTTCCTATTGCACGACCCATATATGGCCCACGTACCTTTTAAAGCCCACTTGCCTTTTAACTTCCAAAAGAAGCCCTTGCTGTACGGCCCCATTTCTCAGGTCGAAAATGCCCCTGGTTTATGGAAGTTTGGGCTACCTATAGCTACGGGTTATAACCGTAGCCATAAACGCAGTGGACAGTCACCCATTACATATAAATTTTTTTTTCTCTCTGCTTTTTTTTTTTTCATTTCTTTCTTTATTCATTTAACAAAAATATCTTCTAAACCAAAATTAGTTACTTGATGTACCATGTGTGATTTTGGGGTAGGAGAAGTTACTTTAGCCAACTAACGTCGTTATTTTCTAAGATTCCATCAGGTCGATGGTCGAAAATCCATTTCATTCACCACGCGGTCAATTTCATTCACTTCACGCTCAATTTCATTCACTTTATGCTCAATTTCAATCAATTCACGGTGAATTTCATTAACTTAAAGGTCAATTTCATTCACTTCACAGTCAATTTCAATCACTTCACGGTCAATTCCCCTCATTTCACGATCAATTCCATGCATTTCACGGTCAATTCCGGCGATTCCCCTTCACGATCAATTCCTTTCACTTCACGGTGAATTCCATGCATTTCGCAGTCAATTCCCTTCACTTCACGGTCAATTCCATGCATTTCACGCCAATTCCGATGATTCCCCTTCACTTCACAGTCCATTCAATTTATTTCACGGTTAATTCCCTTCATTTCAAAGTCAATTCCATGCATTTCATTGTCAATTCCAGCGATTCTCATTCACTTCACGGTCAATTCAATTAATTTCACGGTCAATTCCCATCACTTCACGGTCAATTCAATTCATTTCACGGTTAATTCCTTTCATTTCACAGTCAATTTCATGCATTCACAGTCAATTCGGCAATTCCCCTTCACTTCACGGTCAATTCAATTCATTTTACGGTCAAATCCCTTCACTTCATGGTCAATTTCATGCATTTCACGGTCAATTCCGACAATTTCCCTTCACTTCACGATCAACTCAATTCATTTTACGGTTAATTCCATTCACTTCACGGTCAATTCCATGCATTTCACGGTCAATTCTAGCAATTCCCCTTCACTTCACGGTCAATTCCCTTCACTTCGTGGTCATTTCCGTGCATTTCACGGTCAATTCGCTTCACTTCACGATCAATTCCGGCGATTCCCCTTCACTTCACGGTCAATTCCATGCATATCACTGTCAATTCCCTTTACTTCACGGTCAATTCAATGCATTTCACCGTCAATTCACTTCATTTCATAGTCAATTCCATGCATTTCACGGTCAATTCTGGCGATTCCCCTTCACTTCACGGAAAATTCCATGCATTTCACGGTCAATTCCCTTGACTTCATGGTCAATTCAATGCATTTCACCGTCAATTTCCTTCACTTCACAATCAATTCCATGCATTTTACGGTCAATTCCCTTCACTTCACGGTCATTTCCATTCATTTCATGGTCAATTCCCTTCACTTCATGGTCAATTCCCTCCATTTCATGATCAATTCCATGCATTTCACGGTCAATTACAGCGATTCCCCTTCACTTCACGGTCAATTCAATTCATTTCACAGTCAATTCCCTTCACTTCACGATCAATTCCATGCATTTCACGGTCAATTCCGTGCATTTCACAGTCAATTCCCTTCACTTCATGGTCAATTCCATGCATTTCACTTCATTCACTCCCTTACACTCAAATATACGTCCGAACTCAACTCTGTCATCCCTATTCCCTCAAATACACGTCCGAACTCATCTCTTTCATCCCTATTCCTTCTTTTCACCCATTTTCTTCATTAAATCTTCATTCTACTATCACACTACATCTTCCATATTCCATTCTACTCAAGGCTACCTTCATTTGTTTTATGAGAGGATGTGAATGCATTGATAAATGTGAAATGTTGTAGGCTTTTCTTCGAAGAACGTGTTTCAATCAACGCACTCTTATTCTTTTTCTCGAACACAGATTTCACTGATACGACGACTGTGGGAGGTAAGGACGTTTAAATTCTAAAGAAATTACCTAGAAGTTTGTGGTTAATTTCATGCATTGCTAAGTCAATTTTATGTAGTTATCCAATAAACTTCAAGAAGTTCGCCGGGATTGACCGTAAAATGCATGGAATTGACCGTGAAGTGAAGAGAATTGACTGTGAAATGAATGGAAATGACCGTGAAGTGAAGGGAATTAACCGTGAAATGTATAGAATTGACCCTGAAGTGAAGGGAATTGACCGTGAAATGAATGAAAATAATCGTGAAGTGAAGGGAATTGACCGTGAAATGCATGGAATTGACCGTGAAGTGAAGGGAATTGACCGTGAAATGAATGGACATGACCGTGAAGTGAAGGGGATTGACCGTGAAATGAAGGAAATTGACCGTGAAGTGAAGGGAATTGACCGCAAAATGCATGGAATTGACCGTGAAGTGAAGGGAATTGACCGTGAAATGAATGGAAATGACCGTGAAGTGAAGGGGATTGATGGTGAAATGCATGGAATTGACCGTGAAGTGAAGGAAATTGATCGTGAAATGCATGAAATTGACCGTGAAGTGAAGGAGAATCGCCGAAAATGACCGTTAAATGCATGGAATTGACCGTGAAGTGAAGGGGAATCACCGAAAATGATCGTGAAATGCATTGAATTTACCGTGAAGTGAAGGGAATTGACCGTAAAATGCATGGAATTGACTGTGAAGTGAAGAGAATTGACCATGGAATTGACCGTGAAGTGAAGGGAATTGACCATGAAATGCATGGAATTGACCGTGAAGTGAAGGAAATTGACCATGAAATGAAGGGGATTAAAAATTGCAATGTATGCTGAGTCATTGCAAAATCCGGTCTAGTTATGTATGTCATTTATATTGCTATGTCAGTGAAGTGTGCACTAACAGTGTAGTGTGAAAACAAATATATATATATATATATATATATATATATATATATATATATATATATATATAAAGTGGGGGTGGTTGGAGAGGGGGAAGTTTTCTCACCGTGCATTTGACAGGACAGGCCAATAAGTGGCTGGGGGGCCACCAATTCGGCGAGCCCACCCCGATTCAGGTTTGATTATTGGGAGAGGCATATATGAGTACGGATTATGGTATCTATGGCTACGGTTATAATCCGTAGCCATAGGTCTGACCATAGCATAAGACAGCACCATGCTTCTTTGAACATCTACCATTGAAACCCTTTTAGGGGTAACAGAAGTTTTGAATCATTATAAAATTTGGTTTTCCTCTCCATCCTGGTCTTTGTGACCTTATGAATAGATTGGATGGAAAATAAATGTTATGGTGGGCCCTACAAAATTTTTAAGGGTGAAAATCAATTTTCCTGCTGCTCTTTGTGGCGTGGTCCAGTTGATCTTTGTATATGATTTTTATTTTTATAATGCTCCAAAATGATCCAGAAATATGGATGAACGTTGTGGATATAATAAATACATAAGGGCCTGTTTGGCCGGCTGGATTAGTTGGGCTTAGGTGGGATGGAATTGCATCTGGTCCGGTGCCAATTCCACTCCATGTTTGGGAAGGGTGGAAAAGCTTGGAAGTAGGCTGGATAGAATCGTTTTGGTCCCGTGCTAATATTACTCAATGTGAGCAAGTTGTGAAGGTCCCACCATGATGTGTGGGCTATATCCACACCGTCCACCCATTTTTCGAGATCATTTTAGAGCATGGGCCAAAAAATCAGGTAGATCTAAAGCTCAAGTGGACCCCACCATAGAAAGCAATGGGGATTGAATACTTACCGTTGAAAAATTCTTTGGGGCCACATAAGTTTTGGATCTGCCTCATTTTTAGGCCCATGCCATAAAATGAGGTTACAAAACAAATGTAACGGTTTAGATATAACACGTGTGTCATTGTCAAGAGTTTCAAATGATGGTGGGTATATCCTTTCAATGTACCACCGTGTTACAAACAAAAAAGGGAATTAAGCTTATCCCATGGTAACAGGGAACAGTCCCTGCCATGGGTAATAATGATGTTTTTTGAATCCCATCCCACCTAATACCGTGGGATCGGTCCGGCCAAACAGGCCCTAACTGTGGGGCCATGTTACTTAAATCTCATTTGAACCGTTCGTACAACTCGGAGTTCGAGGAGCGTCAGCGCTCGTCTTGAGAACGGGGCGATCCGCTTCCGGAAGCAAAGCAGGGGCAATTTCGACTTGAGAAATGGGGCCGTACAGCTGCGGCATATTCTTGTGAGGTAAAAAGCAAGTGGGCCTAAAAAGGTTGGTTGCCCATATATGGGTCATACGGTAAGAAATTTCTTGCGTGTCACCCCGGACACAGAGATATTCCTGTGCCGTGGGTTGTGTGGGGCCCAAAGAGATATCTGTGAAAAATACACTCCGTCCATCTGTTTTGAAAGACCACAATAGGAGATGATTTTAAAATTAAGGTATATCCAAAACTCATGAAGGCCATACCAGATGAAACCGTAGGGATTGAATGCCTGGGATGACAGAAGTTTTTTCTCAGGATAATATATCTGTACAGTTTATCTGAGTTCTAATAAACCTATGAACGGTTTAGATGGCATATAAACATAATGGTTAGCTACAGGAATATTTCAATGGTGGAGGTTTCTGTTTCCACTATTTCGTTTGTCTGGCCCATATGATATTTGGATCTGTCTAATTTTCATAATTCTGTTCTATTTTGATCTGTCAAAACAGATGGACGGAGTGGATTTGTCATCGACATCTCTGGGCCCTACACAGGCCCGGGCACAGGTACATCTCAATCAGCTTCCGAAAAAGAGAAGGTTTAAAGGATGAATTATCTGATATTGATGCAGACTAAGGTAGAAGGTACACATGCAGACATCCAGCTTGCATCCTGCATGCATGGAAGTGGCTACCTATTTTATGCTGAATGTCAACCATATACTGTTTCCTTTTCTTCCCATTCTTCAGATGGCCATTGATCAGATCAAATGGATCTTATTGTACAATGACCTTTTTGACGATGGAGATCATGCCCATTAATTGCACGGTCCTGATTCGATTTGGTAATCCACGACCGTACTAAATTAGGAAATCCCATTGGGACCCACCTCTATTTTTAGCTGGGAGACAAATCTAAAACTGGTGGGGCCCACCCATTACGGAGCGTGTCGTTTCCAGCAAGAGAAACCTGTTGAGTAACTAAATCAGTACTCCAGCAGCGTACCTTTCGTTTCACCTTTCTTGAATGAGAAAACTTTGATGAATGATACCTGTCACTTAGAAATTACTTGTAAATTGCATACGTGGCATACGCGTAATTCAAATTAAACTGTCCAAATTACGGGCCTACATGTAGATGTATCATTAACAAAAAAAAATACATTTATTTAGTAATCTGACTATCCGATTGGTGTACATTTATTGGACGGTTAAAAAAATTTCATGGTCCTATTTCCACGAACAAGTGTCCAAAAATCAAGGGTTAGGATTGCTCAGCCGGTGGCTTCCATAATTCAGTCTGTTTAAACTGACTTAATAAATGCCACGTGGACAATTTCTAAATGCCTTGATACTAAAAGTATCAAGGTATATCCTCTGCCAGAGTATCAGATAACTCCCCTTAAATTCCCGGGATGATTTCCAAGCGAGTTTGGTGGTCCACAGCATCACTTAAGTTATTTGGTCACACGACTAATATACACAATCCTGTGGGTCCCACCCATCCCTTTGAACCAATGAGAGCCCATTGGACCATCTAAATTGGTGATCATGCGGACCACTATCACGAGTTGCCCTTCTTTCTTACATTATATTATTGATATGATTGCTCCTGAGGTTGGTGTTTTGGGTAGGAAGAGCAGGAGCAGCCAATGATTGAGGTGGGTGGAAGTGGAGAGAGACGGGAGGGAAGGTTGGTGGGGCCCAGCACGTGTTAGCACTAGATTATATGGTACTCCACCCCAGGATACCGACACCACACTAGCTTTTTCCAAATTGTACATGAGCGGCCATCCTCTTGATGATCCAGATTCTTTTTCCAAAATGGCCCACTCTACTTATACAATTCCCGGGCAATTTCTCCAGATCCTTGATTTTTTTATTATTTTTGTTTTTTTCATATGAATGTAAACCATTGCTTCTATATCTCTTATCAACCACATTTTTAAAGGCTAGGATCACTTTCTTGATACGATCCTAAGATCATGCCCCATCCATGGCGTGGCCGAACATTCCAACGGTCCGGATCACTGAACTACAGGCCGAAGTCGCAGAAACTCCAAACCAGAGTATACTATACATGTCCTCGGGCGAGGAGTGTATTTAAAATTAAAAAAAAAAAAAGAAAAAGGAGATGGAATACAGGAGGGGTGATGTTCTATTTTGGAGTTTGGTGGATGCGCTGCTTGTTTGTATTTGTAAGGTGTAACCGCACCCACATGCAGATGGCCCACCTGGCCCACCTCCTTTTCTACCTTTACACTCCCCAGGGATTGTGACCTCCCACCACACACTACTTTCGTCCTTGTATTTTACGGATATTCATTTCTAGAGAAATTTACGACTGTACGACCCATTTATGACGAAGCCCACCTCATTTTACCTTACCAGAATAAGCTCCCGATGTACGGACGCCTTCCCAGAGGTCGAAAATGCCCCTCTTTTTCAATTTCAGTCCATTCTTTTATCCACGACGATCCGTGCTCTTCAACTACAGTTATAATCCGTAGCTATAGGGCCAGCTCGGTGTGGCCCCACCAACTAGAAGTGGCCCCGCCGGACACTCCAGCAAGTGGCTGATTCGAGTTTGATTATTGGGTGAGGACACAATAGCTACGGAACAGTTATGTAGCTACGGTTATAATCCGTAGCTAAAGGTCTAACCATAGCATAAAACATTGTCATGCTTCTTTGAATGTCAACCATTCAAACCCTTTTAGGGGTTACAGAAGTTTTGGATCATTATGAAATTTGTTTTTTATATTCATCCAGGTCTTTGTGACCTTATGAATAAATTGGATGAAAAATAAATGCATTTTAATTGCCCTCTAAAGGCCTGTTTGACCAGCTGCATTAGGTGAGATTAAGGTGACTCGAATTGTAAAAGTTGCAAAAAATGCATGTATAAGGTATTGTCCCTATCTCCTTGGATTGAGTGTATCCCATGTTTTTGAACACCAAGTTTGGAATGTATATATTAAAAAGTAAATCCTAGGATTTACTTTTACACTGCATTTGGATTGAACATGGATGAAGTAAAAATTCATCATCTGTGGGATAGACTCATTTTCCAAAGTCAATAGAGTTAATTTTAATCCCATCTCAGAAGCGAATTGATCGTGAAATACATGGAAATGGCCGCGAAGTGAAGGGAATTGACCGTGAAATGCATGGAAATGACCGTGAATCAACACGGAATCACCGGGAATGACCAAGAAATGCATAGAAATGACCGTGAAGTGAAGCGAAATGACCGTGAAATGCGTGGAAATGACCGTGAAATGCATGGAAATGATCGTGAATCAACGCGGAATCGCCGGGAATGATCGTGAAATGCATGGAAATTATCGTGAATCAACGCGGAATCGCCGGGAATGACCGTGAAATCCATGGAAATGACCGTGAAGTGAAGCGAACTGACCGTGAAATGCGTGGAAATGACCATGAAGTAAAGGGAAATGACCGTGAAATGCATGGAAATGACCGTGAAGTGAAGCGAATTGACCATGAAATGCATGGAAATGAGCGTGAAGTGAAGGAAATTGGCCATGAAATGCATGGAAATGACCGTGAATCAATGCGGAATCGCCGAGAATGACCGTGAAATGCATGGAAATGACCATGAAGTGAAGCGAATTGACCGTGAAATGCATCGAAATGACCGCGAAGTAAAGCGAATTGACCATGAAATGCGTGGAAATGACTATGAGTCAACACGGAATCGCCGGGAATGACTGTGAAATGCATGGAAATGACCGTGAAGTGAAGCGAACTAACCGTGAAATGCGTGGAAATGACCATGAAGTGAAGGGAAATGACCGTGAAATGCATGGAAATGACCGTGAATCAACACAGAAACGCCGGGAATGACCGTGAAATGCATGTAAATGACTGTGGAGTGAAGCAAATTGACTGTGAAATGCGTGGAAATGACCGTGAAGTGAAGGGAATTGAACATGAAATGCATGGAAATGACCGTGAATCCAAGCGGAATTTAACAAGTTCACAACCAATTTCACTAAGTTATGGGTCAATTTTCAGAGTTATATGTTGCATTTTGGCCAAGAATGTCGTGAAATTGACTATGAGTGGATTTGTCTAAGGACTGTAACTGACCGTTAAGTGAAGGGGATTGACCCTGAAATGCATGGAATTGTCCATGAGGTGAAGGAAATTGTTTGTGAAATGAGTGGAATTAAACGTGACGTGAAGGATATTATCCATGAAATGCATGGAAATGACCGTGAAGTGAAGGGGATTGACAATGAAATGCATGGAAATAACCATGAAGTGAAGGGAATTGACCGTGAAATGCATGAAAATGACCGTGAAATGAAACAGAATCACTGGGATTAACCGTGAAATGCATGGAAATGACTGTGAAGTGAAGGGGATTGACCGTGAAATGCATGGAAATAGTCGTGAAGTGAAGGAAATTGACCGTGAAATACATGGAAATGATCGTGAATCAAAACGGAATCACTGGGATTGACAGTGAAATGCATGGAAATGACCATGAATCAAAACGAAATCGTCGGGATTGACCGTGAAATGCATGGAAATGACCATGAAATGAAGGGAATTGATCGTGAAATGCATGAAAATGACCACAAATCAAAACGGAATCGCCAGGATTGACCCTGAAATGAATGGAAATAACCGTGAAGTGAAGCGAATTGACCGTGAATGTTCACTCCCCAAGTATAGGGTTGTGATGTAGTAATAAACTCGGTGATATCGAGGTCGAATCCCAAGGGACTGAAACTTGTACGTAATCTGAAACTAAATAGAACTAAAACTAGAATAAGATAAAATCTAAATCGAATGATTTTGAGGAATAATAGTGAAATAATAATCTAAAACTTAAAGAATTCAGAGGTAGGAAACTAGGGTGCCAAGGATCCACTTGTAGCAATTGGGAAGTTACCTTGCACTGATTTAAGGACACAACTGGAATCAGAGTCCTATCTTATCCAGTTGGTAAGAAGAGATTTGTCAGATCTCTGAACTTCTCACGAATCTAATCATCAACAGATGAGATTGGTGAAGATTTGGAAGTGATTCCGTCACCTAACCATGCCCAAGAGACTATGGCAAACAACAGCAATTTACCAATCTTACAGCCAATCATGAGAGAATTGTGAAAGTTAGGAAGGGTTCCATCACACAACCATGCCCATGAGACGATGGCGAACAACTGGGCCTCCTAAGTTCACAATCTCATAATGAAAAGAACATACTCAAAGTTATTGCAGATCTACTGTAATTTGAGTCACAATAAACCATTAAAAACTAAAAGTATTCCTTAATAATCAAACTAGAATCCATAAGAGTTCAATAACTATGAATCAAAGCAAAACTAACACCCCAATCACGTTACAAGTTTCACCTCTTAGCCCTAGCTAAGAGGTTTAACCTAGCAACATGATTAGGCTAAATCCCTTGAAAAAAAAAGAAAATAAAAATAAAAAGAAAAAGAAAAAAATAACTCTACTCTCTCTCCCTCGTTCTGTGCTTCACGTCCAGCCCAGATCTCTCCTCCTCTTTTCTTTCTTCCCTTTATAAGAGCAGGGGTCGGTGGCAGCTTGCGTTTACGCACTCTCTGTTTTACGCAGCTTAAAAACTCAAAAATAACTTGCGTTTGGTGCATTTTCGGGATGGCTGTACAGCCTATTGTTGAAATCTGGCTTCGTGGATGGAGTTGGCCACACCTTTTGCATCCTCTGGATAGTCTAGATCGTTGAATCGATCAAAGGCAGTGGACCATAAAGTCCCGAAATTGCCCTTTTTTCATGGACACAGGCTCTGTACGCGAGCCGACGCTGAACTCTCGGTGGGGCCCACTTAAGAATTTTTTTAGAGAAATCCACACCGTCCACCGGATTCCCCTCGGAATTTCGGTCGAGAATGGTCAGTTTTGAATGTCCATAGATGTGGCCCACTGAAGTGATCTTGCTTCAACAGCTGCGAATGAATTTCTTGTGATTGCTGTGACCGGCACGTGCGCGTGTATGGCTGAAAATAGTAAGCATGGTTCTGACCAGAACTAGCGCCTCTACATGATGGACGGTTCAGATATTTTTCATGGGCCATGATGGAGGCCCACTAATGATCCAACGGTACCCCTGTTTCACGCCAACGAAAATGGAAATTTCCGTTTCTGGATATGGTTGGTCAAACCGACTTGGATCGAACGGGCTGGTCCGGTGCACAACGAGTACCCCTGTGCATGATACACACACAATCTCAATTAGAGTCCACCGTGATGGTTTTGAGAAATCCAATCCATCCATTTGTTCTTCTAGCTAAGTTAATGGGTCGATCCCAAGTTTTCAGCATATCCAGAGATCAAGTGGGCCCAAAAGCAATGGTTTATTGGCTTATCTATTTTTTGGGCCACTTCCATAGGGATTCAATGACTCAAATTTGACTTGTATGGTTAATTTATGTCCCTCAGACCATGTATGAAGTTTCGAGCCGAACGGATGGTGGAAACACTGTGATCTTACATTCTAGTTGACTTTCAGGCCACTTAAGCTTGAGTTTCTCAATTTTCTTGGATTTCTGGCATGTAAATCGGTCGATCTCGGTCCCTTGGGGTCCGTTCCTTTCCTTGGTGTCTTCAGAGCGTTAAATCTATGCTTTTAGTACCTTTTTTCAGTCCAAGCCTGTAAATTCACCTTGCAGTACAAACACGATTAAAATAAGCCATTAAACAGTATCATGTTCGTAAACCCAGGTAGTAACTGGGGTCTAATATGCAATATTTGACCCTCAACACAACCCCTAACCGGCATTTTGCTAGTCCCAAGCAAAGTATGCGAAAAATAAGTTGAGAATTAAGAGACAATTTATGTGAACTCGAGTGATTTTTGAAAAAACAAATCAAATACTAGAATTTTAAGTTTCATGAATGATGGGCATAATTCTCTCCTAGACTCAAGCACATGGTAAACTTCATAATTAAGTTCAAAGTATTAATCCATCAATTAAAACAATTCTAAACATTCAATTCCATGGATGTATAGTCTAATCTCGACTTATCAACATTAAAATTCACTTCTCTATTTCAGGATCTCATTGGTAACCAATAGGAGAATTCATGATAACCAAAACTTGCCTCACAGATCATCTTTTCTTTCTTTTAGTTTTTGATTTTTTCATTAAAAGTAACGCCAAGAAGGGGAATCAAATCCTCACCTATAGGGAGCAAACCTATGGTAAAGACTGTACACTCAACCCTTTTTCACATATCATCCATGGGGAATCGAATCCTTACTTATAGGGAGCAAAACTATGGTGAAGACTGTTCACCCAATCCATTCAATTTTCTCAGGTTGGTTCCTTTCATGTTTAGTGATTACCAAGTTAATCATTCAATATCGACTGAAACCTCAATGTGTAAGCGAGATGTGACATGTGACTTCATGATTCAAACAATGTTAAAAACTTCTAATTATGGATTGATAATTCGAACTCAACCGTGGAATCTGTTAGACAGCTAAATCTAAGAGTTGTAAATGACCAACATTCTGTATCTTATACTTCCTAAATCACGACTATCTTTCAAAATCACCTCGATTTCACACGAAAGTCTGGAAAAAGTTGAAAAATTTTCACAAATTTCGCTCAAGACCAAGAAAACACTGATTACGTAATCTAATCTCCCACCCCCAACCTAAAATCTACATTGTCCTCAATGTAAAGGAAATAAGCATGCTATGCACATGGGACAGTGAAAGTAAATGAGAAGTGATGGGAAGATTGTACCTGAACGAGGGATTCAAGAAGCTTTTACACAAAGATCTTAGCATGAAAGCAAGTCAGCACAAGAGAGAAACCAACAAAAGAAAGCTATCCTAAAACAATGTAGAAAGCAAATTAACCTAATGGCATAAAACCGTCTATCCTAGAACAACATAAAGAAAACCACCCTAGTCCTATGAAAACAGGAAAAAATACTTGATCATACCGCAAGGTTCCTCTTCCGCCAATATCTTGATAAGTTTCTCGGTAGATTTTTCAACAAGATCATCCAAAAGTTCTTTTTGCAATAGGCTTGGATGGGCTTGACTTTCCCAGAAACTTATGTACCTCATCAAAAATTTATTGTCGATTTGCCTAAGGTATCCAAAGTATATACGACACCTGTGACAGAAGAAGTTTCGGTGTTATTATCCCATAGTGAATCGAAACTATAAGTAAATAAAGTTCGAAAACTTCGCAAGAAGTAATGTAGTCTCAACACATTCAAAAGTTTCAGACTGTTCCATTGTCAACTCATCCTCCTTTAATGGTAAGCATTTAGGATCGGGGGAAGAGGGGTTTTAGAATAAGGGTTCCTTTGGTTAGTAATAACTACCGAGATATTCTCTTGCGAGGTATCTACTATTTCTTTAATTATAGGATCATTTGACTCTGAAAAGCGTGCCAAGCAATCGTCCAAAGAGTTGGAAAATTCATTTGAGAATGGCTCATTTTCCACATCAAAGTTTGTAATGATCTGCCCAATGATTCCATTGTCTCGAAAGTAAACGGAGGTACGCTCTCTTGCTCCAGCAAAACAGATAGAGGGTCGATGACGAAGTATTGATGTACGGACTCTGTTCATTAATACTATTCAGAAGAGGTAGTGAATCGTCAAAATTCAATAGTTCAGATGGTGGCCTCAACTGGGTGGTTTTAAATTCCAGAGTCGTATCGAATGACTCGTCCATCTCCCGAATCATATCATCATGTAATTCAGGGGAGTGGTCCAAACATGTCTCACAAGAGATAAAAGGGTTGGTTGTAATGAGCTCATCCACTTTTAAATCAGATATGTCAGGTGAGTGGAGAAGCTCATTATGACCACTCACTTCGTGCACTTCTTGATCATTGACTTGGACCAAACTTGAGATTAATTTAAGGGGAACTGGGGCTGCACATTCATGATCGTCATCCCAATACTCATCATATTCTAGTTCAGTGTAGTGCACATTTGGGATGGGATCACTTTCCTCTTATTCTAATCCCAGATTGGGTTGAGGTTCACATAAACCAACCTTTTCCTCATCATTGAAATCTAGTGTATCCTGTGAGTAAAGTATATCATCATCATTATCCTGTGAGTGAAGTATATCATCGTCGTTATATTTAAAAGACACCCATGTATCTCCACCATTCTTTTGAACAGTCATTGAGATCGACTCATCGGGGAATTGAACCATATGCTCATTAATGGAATCCAACTCCTCATTCCAAATTCCAGATTTCTTCAAAAGCGAGTGAGGATCACTTTCCTCGCATTGTATTTCTGGATTGGATTATAGTTGGGATGAGCGAGCTTCCTCTATCCTATCGAGGCACGAATTGAGTGCCTCCATTGCTTTTCTAATTTTCGCAAAACACTCCATGTTATGCTGAAATGAATTCTCTTGGATTGTTTCTGGTTGGTTCTCAAAGGTAGGGTATCCAAGAGAATAATCATTACAACTTGTTGTTGGTTCGTCTTCTAAATTTTGATGTTTCCACTGGTTATAGTCATACTGATCATATGTGGAAGAATATGATGGTTGATAATAATCCACAGTTCCAAAATTATGATCGCGTATGGACCTATTAACCGATAGAGCATAACGTTCTAGTTGGTTCTCGATGGAGAAAAATATTGAGGTATACGTTGAATTCCAAAACCCTCAGGCATTCCGCAAAACTGCTTATCCATCTCAGCATAGACATGTATCCAATCTTCCATGGTGAGCCTTAATTTTAAATCTAATTCTAAAGGAAAAATCCTACAGCAATAAGAAATCTAGAAATAGGAAGAAAGATAATTAGAAATAAGTTACCAATTTAGAGGTCTATGTTAGAATCCTTCAAAAGAAAACAAAATAAGTTAGTTTCTAAAAACAGAAAATCTAAAATTAGAAATTTTGTAAAGAACAAAGAAGAAGAGTTAGTTTCTAAAAAAGAAAGAAATTCCAGAATTAGAAACTTACTAAAAATAGAAAGTTGGTTTCTAAAAAAAAAAAGGAAAAATTTTCTAAAACTAAAAAATAGAATGTTACTTAAAAGAAGAATCTAAATCTAAAATTAGAAAATAGAAAATTTCTAAAAAAGAAAGCTTATAATTAGAAAATTTCTAAAGAAATAAAACCCTAATTCTAAAAATAGAAATTAGAAAAGGTAGAGAATTTTGTAAGGGATTACCAAATTAGAAGTTTACGTCAAGATCCTACAAAACAGGAAAACAGATTAGTTTATAAAAATAAAATAAAATAAACTTCAACCTAAAGCTAGTAAAATCCTAATCTTAACCTAATTCTAAAATTAATTAATCTTATAAAACAGTAAGACCGAGGTCGAATCCAAAAACTTGTTCACTCCCCAAGTATAGGGCTGTGATGTAGTAATAAACTCGGTGAGACCGAGGTCGAATCCCAAAGGACTGAAACCTTTACGTAATCTGAAACTAAATAGAACTAGAACTAGAATAAGCTAAAATCTAAATCGAATGATTTTGAGGAATAATGATGAAATAATAATCTAAAACTTAAAGAATTCAGAGGTAGGAAACTAGGGTGCCAAGGATCCACTTGTAGCAATTGGGAAGTTACCTTGCACTGATTCAGGGACACAACTGGAATCAGAGTCCTATCTTATCCAGTTGGTAAGAAGAGATTTGTCAGATCTCTAAACTTCTCATGAATCTAATCATCAACAGATAAGATTGGTGAAGATTTGGAAGTGATTCCGTCACCTAACCATGCCCAGGAGACTATGGCAAACAACAGCAATTTACCAATCTCACAGCCAATCATGAGAGAATTGTGAAAGTTAGGAAGGGTTCCATCACCCAACCATGCCCATGAGACGATGGCGAACAACAGGGCCTCCTAAGTTCACAATCTCATAATGAAAAGAACATACTCAAAGCTATTGCAGATCTACTGTAATTTGAGTCACAATAAACCATTAAAAACTAAAAGTATTCCTTAATAATCAAACTAGAATCCATAAGAGTTCAATAACCATGAATCAAAGCAAAACTAACACCCCAATCACGCTACAAGCTTCACCTCTTAGCCCTAGCTAAGAGGTTTAGCCTAGCAACATGATTAGGCTAAATCCCTTAAACAAAAATAAAATAAACAAAAGAAAAATAAAAAGAAAAAGAAAAAAATAACTCTACTCTCTCTCCCTCGTTCTGTGCTTAACGTCCAGCCCAGATCTCCTCCTCTCTCATTTCTTTTCTCTTTATAACTATGAAGGGCGGTAGGAGAGCTTTCGCAGCAACAGTTGGTACGCAGCTTAAAAACTCAAAAATACCTTGCGTTTTTGTTGATTTTCGGGATGGTTGTACAGCCTATTGTTGAAAGCTGGCTTCGTGGATGGAGTTGGCCACACCTTTTGCATCCTCTGGATAGTCTAGATCGTTGAATCGATCAAAGGCAGTGGACCATAAAGTCCCGAAATTGCCCTTTTTTCATGGACACAGGCTCTGTACGCGAGCCGACGCTGAACTCTCGGTGGGGCCCACTTAAGAATTTTTTTAGAGAAATCCACACCGTCCACCGGATTCCCCTCGGAATTTCGGTCGAGAATGGTCAGTTTTGAATGTCTATAGATGTGGCCCACTGAAGTGATCTTGCTCCAATGGCTGCAAATTAATTTCTTATGATTGTTGTGGCCGGCACGTGCGCGTGTATGGCTGAAAATAGTAAGCATGGTTCTGACCAGAACTAGCGCCTCTACATGATGGACGGTTCAGATATTTTTCATGGGCCATGATGGAGGCCCACTAATGATCCAACGGTACCCCTGTTTCACGCCAACGAAAATGGAAATTTCCGTTTCTGGATATGGTTGGTCAAACCGACTTGGATCGAACGGGCTGGTCCGGTGCACAACGAGTACCCCTGTGCATGATACACACACAATCTCAATTAGAGTCCACCGTGATGGTTTTGAGAAATCCAATCCATCCATTTGTTCTTCTAGCTAAGTTAATGGGTCGATCCCAAGTTTTCAGCATATCCAGAGATCAAGTGGGCCCAAAAGCAATGGTTTATTGTCTGATCTATCCTTTGGGCCACTTTCATAGGGATCTAATGACTCAAATTTGACTTGTATGGTTAATTTATGTCCCTCAGACCATGTATGAAGTTTCGAGCCGAACGGATGGTGGAAACACTGTGATCTTACATTCTAGTTGACTTTCAGGCCACTTAAGCTTGAGTTTCTCAATTTTCTTGGATTTCTGGCATGTAAATCGGTCGATCTCGGTCCCTTGGGGTCTATTCCTTCAGGTGTCTTGAGCGTTAAATCTATGCTTTTAGTACCTTTTTTAGTTCAAGCTCAGAATTCACCTTGCAGTACAAACACGATTAAAATAAGCCATTAAACAGTATCATGTTCGTAAACCCAGGTAGTAACTGGGGTCTAATATGCAATATTTGACCCTCAACAGTAAAATGCATGGAAATGACTGTGAAATGAAGGGAATTGACTGTGAAATGCATGGAAATGAGTGGGAATCAAAACGGAATCGCCGGGATTGACTGTGAAATGCATTGAAATGACCGTGAAGTGTAGGGAAATGACCGTGAAATGCATGGATATGACCGTGAAGTGAAAGGAATTGACCGTGAAATGCATGGAAATGACCATGAATCATTTCCACGCATTTCACGTTCAATTCACTTCACTTCACGGTCATTTTCGGCGATTCCGTTTTGATTCACAGTCATTTCGATGCACTTCATGGTCAATTCCTTTCACTTCACGATCATTTCCATGAATTTCACGGTCAATTTGCTTCACTTCATGGTCATTTTCATGCATTTCATGGTCAATTCCGGCGACTCTGTTTAGATTCACGGTCATTTCCATGCATTTCACGGTCAATTCCCTTCACTTCACAGTCATTTCCACACATTCCACGGTCAATCCGCTTCACTTCACGGTCATTTCCACGCATTTCACGGTCATTCCCACGCATTTCACGGTCATTTCCACGCATTTCACGGTCATTTCCTCGCATTTCACGGTCAATTTGCTTCACTTTAAGGTCATTTCCATGCATTTTATGGTTATTCTCGGCGATTCCGTGTTGATTCACGGTCATTTCCATGCATTTCACGGTCAATTCCCTTCACTTCACGGTCATTTCCACGCATTTCACGGTCAATTCGCTTCACTTCACGGTCATTTCCATGCATTTCACGGTCAATTCCCTTCACTTCACGGTCATTTCCTCGCATTTCATGGTCAATTCGCTTCACTTCACGGTCATTTCCATGCTTTCACTGTCATTCCCGACAATTCTGTGTTGATTCACGGTCATTTCCATGCATTTCACGGTCAATTCCCTTCACTTCACGGTCATTTCCACGCATTTCACCGTCAATTTGCTTCACTTCACGGTCATTTCCATGCATTTCACGGTCATTCCCAGCGATTCTGTGTTGATTCACGGTCATTTCCTTGCATTTCACGGTCAATTCCCTTCACTTCACGGTCATTTTCACGCATTTCATGGTCAATTTGCTTCACTCCACGGTCATTTCCACGCATTTCACGGTCAATTCCCTTCACTTCACAGTCATTTCCACGCATTTCACGGTTATTCCCAGCGATTCCATGTTGATTCACGGTCATTTCCATGCATTTCACGGTCATTCTCGGCGATTTTGTGTTGATTAACGGTCATATCCATGCCAGGAATGACCGTGAAATGGGTGGAAATGACCATGAAGTGAAGGGAATTGACCATGAAATGCGTGGAAATGACCGTGAATCAACATGGAATCGTCGGGAATGACCGTGAAATGCGTGGAAATGACTGTGAAATGCATGGAAATGACCGTGAAGTGAAGCGAATTGACCATGAAATGCATGGAAATGACCGTGAAGTGAAGGGAAATGACCGTGAACTGTGTGGAAATGACCGTGAAGTGAAGGGAATTGATCGTGAAATGCGTGGAAATGACCGTGAATCAACACGGAATCGCCGGGAATGACCGTGAAATGCATGGAAATGACCGTGAAGTGAAGCGAATTGACCGTGAAATGCGTGGAAATGACCATGAAATGCATGGAAATGACCGTGAAATGAAATGGAATCACCGAGATTGACCGTGAAATGCATGGAAATGACCGTGAAGTGAAGGGAAATGACCGTGAAGTGAAGCGAATTGACCGTGAAATGCGAGGAAATGACCATGAAGTGAGGGGAATTGACCGTGAAATGCGTGGAAATGACCGTGAATCAACACGGAATCGTCGAGAATAACCGTGAAATGCATGGAAATGACCGTAAAGTTAAGCGAATTGACCGTGAAATGCGTGGAAATAACCGTGAAGTGAAGGGAATTGACCGTGAAGTGCATGGAAATGACCATGAATCAACACGGAATCACCGAGAATGATCGTGAAATGCATGGAAATGACCGTGAAGTGAAGTAAATTGACCATGAAATGCATGGAAATGACCATGAAGTGAAGGGAATTGACCGTGAAATGCGTGAAAATCACCGTGAATCAACATGGAATTGCTGGGAATGACCATGAAATGCATGGAAATGACCGTGAAGTGAAGCGAATTGACCTTGAAATGCGTGGAAATGACCGTGAAGTGAAGGGAATTGACCGTGAAATGCATGGAAATGACCGTGAATTAACACGGAATCGCCGGGAATGACCGTGAAATGCATGGAAATGACCGTGAAGTGAAGCGAATTAACCATGAAATGCATGGAAATGACTGTGAATCAAAACGGAATCGCCGGGATTGATCGTGAAATGATGACTGTGAAGTGTAGGGAAATGACCGTGAAATTCATAAAACTGACTGTGAAGTGAAGGGAATTGACCGTGAAATGCATGGAATTGATCACAGAGTAAATGAAATGAATGAAATTGACCGTTAAGTGAATGAAATGGATTTTCGACCATCGACCTGATGGAATCTTGAAAAATAACTAGGTTGGTTGGTTAAAGTAGCTTCTCTTACCCAAAATCATATAGGGTACATCAAGTAACTAATTTTAGTTTAGAAGATATTCTTGTTAAATGAATAAAGAAAGAAATGAAAAAAGAGAGAAAAAAAATTTATATGCATATACATACATATTTATATAAATTTGCGTTAGTGAAAATTATAGGTAGAATAAAGTTCTCCATTTAAAAAAAAAAAAACTTTTAAAAAAATGCACAGACTGTTGTCACGATAGTCTGTTTATGGCTACAGTTATAATCCGTAGCCATAGGGGCCCCCAGATGGGCGTGGCCCCGCCAGATAGCTACGGATTAGGCTGCTAGTTTGGCGAGCCCACCTCGGATAGCCTTCTATAGCTACGGATTAGTGTATCTATCGCTACGGTTATAATTCGTAGCCATATGTCTGACCGTAGCAAACGACTTCATTATTCCGCTTACGTATACGGTTGAAACCCTTTTAGGGGTCACGGAAGTTTTGAATCATTACAAATTTTGTTTTTCCTCTTCATCCAGGTCTTTGTGATCTTATGAATAGATTGGATGGGAAATAAATGTTATGGTGGGCCCCACAAAAGTTTCAACGGTTAAAATCAATTTTCCTGCTACTCTTTGTGTTGTGGTCCAGTTGATCTTTGGATATGATTTTTTTTTTTTTTTTGATAATGCTCCGAAATGATTTCGAAATATGGATGAACGTTGTGGATATAACAAATACATAACTGTGGGGCCATGTAACTTTGATTTCTTTTATAACAAATACATAACTGTGTGGCCATGTGACTTTGATTTCTTTTGAACCGCGTCAGCGCTAGTCTTCGAGCACCAGCCGATCCGCTCGAAGGAAAAAGCAGGAGCATTTTCGACCTTTGGCAAGTCGTCCGTACAGCTGGAAAGGTAAAATGAGGTGGGCTCCAACGGGTAAATGGGCTATAAATGGGTCGTACAGTGGTAAATTTCTCTCATTTCTACCGCTGCTCTCTCATACATTGCATGCCTATGTAGAATTTAGTCACCAATTCATACTTCCTCCTCAAGGGGTCTTTTTTTTTTTTCAATTATGACAACTGGGGCCTATTCTTCTTTTATCCAAACCGTTGTTCTCATGCATTCCGTAGTGGATGTACCATGTACCAAAAAATATCCTGCATTAGGGGATCCTAGCCATCATCAGTATGCAGCTTTTCTTAAGTTGAATGTGGGCCGTTGCTGTATTCCTCTTGTTAACCGTGTATTTGTAGGCCACGACTAGAAAGGTTGTGATTATCCAGTCAAGGAGATCTTTCAGTCATGGCCCATCCATGGAAGGAGACGACGGACCAGCGCTTTGGATTATGGAACCATGGGCCCCACTTGTCAGAATTGCAGAGCCACTTATACATTATAAAGCCTCCGGGGTCGGGTATCCCAAAATTCATAGTGCAATCACCTGCTTTTCATTTCAGTGCACCTTTCTCTATCTACCCTTCCTCTTTCCAGTAAACGCGATTGCAAGTTGGCCCACTTACAAAGCAATCATCCTGGCCCTCCACAGTCTCCATCTAACATTCTACATTCAGCTGGAAAAGTAGCTTTTTGAATGAAAGCTATATCTATCTTTTCCTCTTTTTCTGAGCCCAAGAGAATGCTCATGTCCACCTGAACAAGGTATAACTAGGTACCACGCAAAAGTATAGGTGGGCCACTTGTTTTGATGGACCAATCAGGGTGCTCCTGTTGCTTTCTCCAGGACGCCGATTGCGTAATGAGTGGGGGCCCACCATGATGTATGTGTCTTATCCACGCTGTCCATCCGTTTTATCAGCTCATTTTAGGGTACGAGCCCAAAATTGAATCATATCTAAAGATCAAGTGGATCACACCACAGGAAATAGTGGGGACTGACATCCACCGTTGAAACCTTCCTAGGGCCCACAGTGATGTTTATTTCTCATCCAACCTGTTCATAAGTTCATCCAGACATGGATGAAGGGAAAACACAAATAACAGTTTGATACAAAACTTCTGAGGCCGTAATAAGTTTTCAACGGTAAGCGTTCAATTTCCACTGTTTCCTGTGGTGTGGTCCACTTGAGCTTTCGATATACTTTAATTTTGGGCTTATGTCCTAAAATGAGCTGCAAAAATGGATGGACGGCGTGGATGAGACACATACATCACAGTAGGTCCCAAAGAATATACTCAGCACGCAATCCGCGTCCCTTTCTCCCATGTGGTCAGATTCCACGTGCTACTGTTCGTTTTTCAACATTTATATGGATATGGTAGCATCGGGTACATGTGCCAGGAGATGCGGTGAATCAGGACCGTCCAACCAGTGGGCCCTATCATGGATAACCAATCCGTGAACAAAAAGGATGATCCTACACATCCAAGTATTAGTTTTCCAATGAATGCTAAAATGCAAAGGGAAGAAGGCAAAAACGCAATGGCTAGGATTTTTTTTCCTATCAGTGCGGCTTTCGAAAGACCATACACCTCGCAAACCCCATTGTGACTGGAGCGCGACTCGGCTGTGAACCGAAAACCTGAAATGTGGGTGGGAGTGGGACCCTGACCGTAGGGCCCACCTCCATGTTGCATTATATATCCACGCTCTTCATCTGTTTTGCCAGCTTATTTTAGGGCATGGTCCCAAACATGAAGCAGATACAAAATTCAGGTGGACCCCGCACAAGATAGTAGTTATCGACCATTAAAAACCTCCTGTGGGCCACAAGTTTTGGATCAAGGTGATTTTTTTAATTTTTAATTTTTAACATTTCATCCAGGTAGGCTGGATGGTCAATAAAAATTTCGGTGAACCCTAGGAAGTTTTTAATGGCGTACGTTCAATGATCACTATTTCCTGTGGTGGGGTCCACCTGAAATCTGTTTCTGCTTCATTTTTTGGACCACGCCCTAATAAGCTTTAACAAAGAAAAGAAAAAAAAAGACTGTATATACAATGCATACATTGAGGTGGGCCCTACGGTCAGGGTCCCATCAACATTGCTTGTGCCCGTGTCATAGCCAAGTCGCTCCCTTGTGACGGAGTCCATGCACCAAAGAGCTCCGTCCAATAAAGTTCCTTTAAATGCAGTGCGTGGACCAAGCTGTCCGTCTACAAACCAGTAATCAAAGAGATTCAAAACAGCTGAGAACCATCCAATGGAGGAGATTGTTGAGGCATGTCCAATCCATAATAGAGCCATAATAGAGCCCACCAGGATGAATATCCTGATCATAGTTCTAAAACTCGAAGAGTCAACTCAATTCCTAACCAAGTCAACTCAACTCAGCAAAATTTTGAGCCATCCCAGTGACACTTGCTGCTGATATTGAATTGGATCTCACTCAACAAGATCCAGCAAGAAGGTGCAAATCACTAACTAGCAAGACGCATGGTGTTGTTTTAATATGAGTGCAATGTTTTAATACTTTTATCTGTTAGATTATTTGAATATTCACTAGTGTGGCAAATTTAATAAATAATTACATAATAGAGTCGTGTCAACTAAAACTCAATCAAGTCTCTGGGTAGACATTGAATCGAGTCGAGTTTTCAGATTTCAAATCTTTTATCCTGATCATTTGAGAGGTGCGCCCCACGTGTTTGTTGCTGGGCCATGCAGAAAAAACATTACCTTGTGTGGTATTGTAGGTGAAGTATCATGCATTGTACATATCCAAATTAGCAAAATGAACGAGGCCACAGTCCACCCTCCAAAACTGAGAGGATAGAGAGGTACTCTCCACTTCAACTCTTAAATTTCATTGAGTGCACAGATCAGAACACCTAACAACTGGCATTAAGAGTATACATCAATTCAGTGCCTTTTGACAGGTATTACAAGACCGTCAATGGAGCATTTCGTTTTCAACAGAGGGTGGGGCCCATGGAGACATCTTCAAAACCCCGGGGGGGCAATCCAATTAAGGATCACTTGTCCCTATTACAAGGAAGCATTGCTGCCTCTGCTACCAACCAATTCTCTGGACACCCCTACCTTATTTATGAAGACACCCCAATTGATACACGATTGTCCTGTGAATGTGGACCCACATGTGGATCGTCACATAACGCTGCATGCGTTATAGAAAGTCGTGTTAATGCTTAAGTATATTTGCTTGATGAAATGGATCTGGGGCTTCAAGGCATGTGCAAGATCTGGGCCATTCATCAGGTAGACCGCACTACAAGTATACATATGCCAAAAGATCAGACTAGTTGACTCATCAGGAAGGCCACACTTGTATGAGAAATTTGAATAGCTAGAAAGAAAGGAAGGAAAAAAGAAAAAGAAAAAAACGAGCAATATATTAAGAGAGAGAGAGAGAGAGAGAGAGAGAGAGAGGAACAATAGATCAAATTCAATGTGCACGTGGCCTACCTGATGAGGGATTGGGGAGCTGGCACCACAAGATGAATGGGCTGGATCTTGAAAGTATGCTGAGAAGGACCATGGTGATATCCCGCACAAGTGGTCTGTGTATATCTGCATCTCCTATCCAAAATAAAAATTAGTGAACCTAACCAGACAAACTTAAGAATGATTCACCAAGTCAATATACTTCAACCCATGTATATATATATATATATATCACCCTGAGACCTTGTTCCAGAAAGACGGCGCAGGAGGGGACTGGAGTGCGGGAAATGATGGTTCTCAAAATTTCAATGGCTGCAAACTCAGCTCGAAATCTTAGACTCAGCTGTCGAGTTGAGTCAGTATTAGAATTATGTTTCAAATATTGCACCGTTACTCTGCTGTGCAAGCAGAGATCATAGATGGCTCTCTGTAGCAGCGACCTTGCCCTTTTGATTATGTTTGCTGATTATGTTTGCTTTGCTTTGAGTGGAAGTTTACTTCAGATCAGATTACATGATCCATTCAGGCACCCATGTCCACTTGTAGAGGTGGTGTATGTAGGGCCATCAAACCTCTAACCAAGATTCCTAGAGATGAGCTATAGAGTTAAATTGAGTTTAGATTTTACAAAAGGAAGCACAAGATCAAGAATAAAGTTGGACCCACTGTATCATTCAGCAAAAATACCAGGCCAATCAACGATCAGTTAGGGCAGACATGCACAAAAACATAGAAAGTCTAATATTACAGCCCCACCTGATCCATGGTTCAAATGTCCTTCGCAGGTGACAAATTTGCATGTGGCCATACTGAGATGTTTCAGGGCAAAGATAACTGGAGTTTGTCAGAAGTAAATGACGAACTCCAGGATTGCGCATATATTTCAGGGTAAACGGTAGCATACAAAACCTCCAACTCATTAGCTGTGTTGGTTATTGCATGCCCCTTCAAGAGGGGAGACTCAGGCCCAAGTCTGCATGGACTGACTACCAAAAAACAGAAGTGGTTAGACAAAGGAGGTCCATATGATGACATTTTGATGGAGGACCTTCCACTATTGGGTTTAGACTTGAGCACAAACTGACTCGACTTGCCTAACTTGACCCAAACCGAATGGGTGAGTCGAACCGAGTAGGCTTCACCCAATCCGAACTCAAACCGAGTCGAGTTTGAGTTACCCACTAACTCAACCCAACCCGATCTGATCTGTCAGACTCGACTTGATCCGAAACTTGACTCGACTTGAGTTGTCGGGTATGGTATATATATTTTTAAAAAACCTAATTCCTAATCCTCTCTACCCTACCCGCCGCACGCCCCGATCCGAAAAACCCAACCCCTTTCTGTTCGGCACCCATCGGCCATCCCGTCTGCCTTGAGGTTTTTTTTTTTTTTTTTTTTAAGAGGATGGACCACACACAGGAAATTGTGGAGATGGAAGGAAGCGGGTTACGCGTATTGAGTAAACTCTATGAGGTCCGCTATGATTTATGTATTTTATTTCCTTTGTCCATCCATTTTATCCCCTCCGTCCATCTGAAATGGTGCCAACTCAATCCGACTTGGTATTTCTGACCGGGTTGGACTCGGTTCAGATCAGCCGAGCCCAGACCCGGACTCGGATTGAGTCGGGCATGCTGGACTCAGTACCGAGTCGGATCAAGTTCGGGTCAGGCAATTTTCAAAACTAGATTGAGTCGGGTTGGACCTAACTCGGTCCAACTCGAATTGATGCCCACCTCTAATTGGGTTAATACGTTTGCAATTTTAACATGATAGGGTTGGACAGAAGTATGAGATGCTACTTTCAAAATCATGTTTGCCAACACATCTGTGCAAATATTTGAAATTATTAAATCTATCCACAAGTTATATTCTAATTAATTATATGTAGAATAATCTAAAAATAAAAAATAAAGATAACAATAAACCTAAAAATAATTATTATATGCAAAGATATCTAAAAGATAAAAGATGGTAATGTGTTGGAAGTGGATAAAAGATGGTAATCATTAAACATTAAAATAATACTAATAATAATAAGAAGGAAAAAAAAAAAAAAAAAAAAAAAACACACTACACTAGCATTGTTCAAGGGCATGGTTCTGAATATAGGTATCGGCGGGCATATCAGCCCAGCCAAAAGGCGATATGATACGGCGTGATGTATCACTAGCATTCTTCTTCTTCTTCTTCTTCTTCTTCTTTTTTTTCTTCCCTTTATTGTGTTCTGAACATGCATTTAATGGTGTATCAGACCATTATTTTGTAAGCACATTGTATGTCAGGTTGACCAATTGTAAGTTGTGATGTTGAGTCTTTTGAGTTTAAATTGTTGATATGTACCAAAAATTGATATCATATATTACTCATACAATTATCTATTAACTATTGGACTGTCAAATGATTCAAATCACAATAGTAAAACATATATAACTTATACTGATACATACTATCCTGTATTCACGTGTTAAAGATTAAGTCCAAGTGTTTTAGACTTATCAATCCCAAAAGGATTGTCGAAGTTACTTAGCATCATCATTGTCATCTACGCCGCTATATCATCCAAATCTATACTGACAATATTGAGTAAGATAGCCGAGTATGTAACTATGTCTCATCATCAGTTGACGGCTGTAGTGGTGGGTTGCTGCAAATAATCCCCATGTCGACCGTGTGGGTATGGCTCTTGCCGTCGCATGCTAAAGGCACAACACAAACCCCTAAATAACACCTCACCAGTGTTCGAATATCGGTATCGCATTAAGTATCACACCCTTGGGATACGGATACGTATCGATTATCACACGGGATATATCAGTTGTATCATGTAATGTATCGCTGTTGTTGGAAACATGGGGAAATTGGTTGAATTTTTCAATGAAACTTCAGTGATTGCTAAAAAAGACATCAACACACATTTATATATCATAACATTACAAAAAATAAGTGCACATAATAGGTTTTCTTTGTATGGGGTCCTAATCTATGCGTTGTCCAACTAAATTGATGCAAGTATATTCAAAGTCTATTCATATAATTTATTAATGTAAAAAGATGTATGGAAACACAAGCAATACATTCAAAAGCAACTAGATCAGGTTATATACATGTTTGATTTTATGTTTGGACACAAGGATTGCAACCGATTTGCAAGAAAGTGGGAAATTTTGATTTTATTTTTTTATTTTCCAATTTTCCGCAACTCGGCCCATCTCCTCAAAATCTCGATATTGAAGCTCCTAATCCATGATTTTTCATGCAAAACATGAAAAACCATGGATTTGTAACAATTTGACACTGATTTAACATGAATTATAGAAAGAATAAAAAAAGGACCAAAAGTCGAAAATGCTCACCGGATCGAATATGTTAGATATATTGCACTACTTGTGAGTTTCGTATCGCACATGTGGGATACAAGATATATTGTGGGATATATCGGCCGATATCGTCGATATTTAAAACGATGCACCTCACTACCATACACTTGGACACCTAGAAACTTAACCCTTTTGTTAGGCCAAGTGTTGCTTTAATTGAGACACGCCCCCGCTCACATTCCTATTATAGTACTCGCAAATAATTTGTTGTCCACTCCCTCCTATTTTTTACCCCGTGCCGCCGCCCTACATCTTCGTCCTCACTCCCAACCATTTTTCCGGTGTCAAGCTGTCAGCTATCAAGCCCAAGCACCAACCCCAAATATCCAATAGACAACAGTCCAACCCAAGTTACCCAACAAACACAACAAGTCCACACTCCACTGAACAAGTACCCACCACACTAATACATCACAGTAATAGCCCACTGCCAATCTACCAGATACCATTTGCAATCAACAGTCCGCTCTGCAAAAAGACCAAGATCAAGGGAAAGTGTGTTGCAAACTTGTTTAATAAACTAATTAACTAAATATATGAACTCATAAAACAGCTAACATTCAATAAAAAGCAATAAAATAAATATAATGATAACATTCAACTTTTACATAAAAAAAAAATGCAAAATTTATGAATATTAATTTAAAAAACCAAAAAAAAAAAAAAAAAAAGCGATGAAAATGAATGCATTCATCAACCCTTCCATCCACATGTTAATTTCCTGAAATTTATTCTTGTAAAAAATAATAATAAATAAATCGTAAAAAATACACACACACACACTCAAAAACAAAATTAGAGCTCAAACATGGTAGATCTGTGTTCGAAAACCAATAATTTTTTTTTTTATTTTTTATTTCCCCAATCTGAATTTTGAAGTTTTTTTTTTTTTAAAAACAATTTGCCAAAAATGGCAAAAACACATTAAAAATACATCAACGTTCAAAGAACTTAGATCTACACTTAAACAACATCAATTATTATTTGTCAAGAGAAATTTTGAAAAACAAAATGGAAAATGTCTAAAAATAGCCAGAAAATACAAAAATAATTAAAATCTAGCAGCAAATATTCAATTTTTTTTTTTCAAAACATAGAGTTACCTAGATCTAACATTTGATTAATTTCCCTAAAATTATTTTGAAAAAAAAAAATAAATTAGAAAATGCCCAAAAAATAACTTGGAAATATTAAAAAAAAAGGGTTTAAAAAGATATTTAAGCAATGCATGTGTGAAATCTGTAGAACTATAGTATCAAAAGACTCTTCATGCATCATTATAATAATTAGTTGAAAAAAAAATTAAAAAGAAAAATTCTGAAAGTTTGAAAAAATACCACTGTAGAACGAGAAAAGTAAAAAAAAATTGCAGAAAATCCCAAATCGAACACAAATCAAGCATGTTTTGATCGATTTGGGGTTATCATGTTGATTTGACTTGATTACAACAAGAATATATATATATATATATATATATGGGAAATGGTTCTATGCGGTTGAGCTCATGAGAACTTCCCATGAGGTCGAGCTGTGTGGGCCCACTGTGATGCATGTCGAACATCTACCCCATCAGTCAGATGCACCATTCCGTGGTAGGCCTAGGGCTTAAAAATCAAGTCAATCCGTAACTTGTTTGGGCCACACCACATATAAAACTTGAGAGGGGTTACCCTCCATTAAAACATTCAGAATCATTTGTTAGGCCCACTGAGAACTGGTTCACAAATCCAGCCCATCCATTATGTCTGTCCCACTTGGATGAGGGGTCAGACCAAGTTTCAGACATATTCAAATTTCAGGTGGGCCCCAGCAAGTGCTTTTATATGTTTTAGCCATGTCTTCACATGATTTTAGATGGTACGGCCCACATGAGTTTTGTATACGGCTGATTTTTGGGATATCACCTAAATTAAAGGGGACCCATCAAATGCACGGTGTTGATGTTCGACATACATCATGGTGGGGCCCACATAGCTCGACCTCATGGGAAGTTCCATGAGCTCGACTGCATAGAACCTTTTGCCTATATATATATGTGTGTGTGTGTGTGAGTGAAGAAGAAGTAGTTTTTATTTTATACCTTTTTTTCTATTTTTCCCAAATCGGATACTTGGCGTTCAGTCCTTCAATTTGACGCATAAAAACCCTGTTTTGATCTTCGAAATAGCTATAGATTTGACTGGAAATGGCCCTACAACAATCCCTGACCCATAGAAATTCGAAGGGAAAACAAAAAAGGGACAAAGCAGAATAAGGGAGCCGATTGTGGCTATTTAAGACCGTATGACCAATACAAAGACCTCTCACTAAATTTACGAGAAACACATGAGGCGGTTTCCTTTTCTTTTTTTTCTTTTTTCTTTTTTTTTTTTTAAAAAAAAAAAAAAGAAAAGAAAGAAAGAAAGAAAGAAATCTTTTACAAGGGGTCACTAGGGTCTTGCAGTAGGGCAAGGCATGGGTGATGATTGAGGGCCCTAGTAGCAAGCTACTGTGGTGGGCCCTCCCCTACAAAAATAATTTAATATCATGTGGACCGAGTTTACCATGTATCAGATATTAAACTGATAAGAATGGATGCTACACTTGATCTTAACACAAAGGCTGGAAAAGGTAAACTGCATCTTGGAGTTACTTTTACATTTCTATTCTCAATTTCTTTCACTGTTGTCTAATTCCTTTCTAAGTCTGACACCTCCAGTTACTTGCTAAGCAAACAACAAACCCTGAAACTCTATCCACCTAATATTTTGTCCGTCTCCTTTACCTTGTTGGAGCTTCCACTTTGTTGTTGAAAATTCTCTCCCCTTTCATTTTCCTCGTGTTAAAGCCAGAGGTAGCATTGTCCAAAAATTCACCATGCGATAAAATCGACCTCCTTTCCATCCCCCCTGACAACTTATAAATATTCTTTGAAATACCCAAGAAAGCCCAAAAAAATAAAGTGATCTACAGTGTGTCCTCTTTTCCAAAAGACATAAAGCAAATGCTTAGAAACCTTTGACGTCAATGCTGAAGGAGATTTATAGTGAAGATCTAGTCCCTAAATTGTTACCATCTAAAAAGTCCCACCATTTACCATATTTCATTCAAGGGGAAGAAGACGCAAGCATTCTGCATAACTAGTCATGTTAGTGGCTATAGAATTGGCAATGAGTGGTATTGTAACCCATCTCATTATTTCTAATCTCCTATAAAACAATGACAGGCCAACAGCATCCACCAGCTCTAAGGAAGTTCGTCGCAAAAGCATAAAAGCATCTAAAAATAACAATCTACCAATACATTTCTGATGACAGAAATCGGTTATAAAAAGGAACAGGAACAAAATGCAGAAAGTGTAAAAGCACAAAAAGATATCTTCAGAATAGAAGTAACCTCTTTCCATTTTTGGTGGTACACGATAGAATCCATGAGATCATCTCCAGTAGATTAGAAGTTGATTGTTCATACAAAGATCAGGCAATTACCTGCACAACCCCTAAAATCAACAATTTGGAGGCGCATTAGCAGCCTTGAAAGATCAAAAGCTCCACTGCATAATTCCTCGTTGAAAAATAAAAATAAAATAAATAAATAAATAAATAAGAATAGAAAAGAGCAATGGCCAATTTACCTTGCATTAGAGCCATGATCGATGACTGTAGGATTTGACAGTAATTAGCTGATTAGTAGCTAAGGGTGAAATTCATACTTGTTAAAATAAATACGTGAGTAACATGTACAAAAGTGTTCAAGAACAAGATTTGGATAGGCAATAGGCATACAACTTAGGGGGAAAAGGGAAACAAACAAACAAACAAACAAACAATCAGCGGCCGAGTTCCCGTAACGAACAGCATCAGATGCATCTTATTCTGTAGAAGGTAAATCCGGGAAACTACTAGTCCCGAAATAATGGATTCTGAGGTCGGGCAAGGAAGTGCATGGCATCATCACTTGATGGGAAGCACGGAGGAGACAAAATTGCAAACAGGACAACTGCAGTCGAATCCAGAAAGACAATTCAAGCTAGAGCAGGAGGCCTTCTAAAACGTATCCCAGTTAATAACCTAATGCCTATCTTACCAGAACAGCTTGAGTAGATTTGTTGCAAGTCTGCAGAAAATTAGTGCCATGAAGTCATCTGTTTGTAGCCAACCTGATAGGATTCCCACCCACACTCTGGCTCTTTCCTCTTCATGGATGGGCCAGTAATGGCTGCCTGTTGAAAAGACTTTGTCTGCTCTTCCATTAATGAATTACCATTTGCAGGAAAGAATAGGTGTCTAACATTTCCTCCTCTAACTTCGGTCTCCAAGGAAGCTACTCCCGCATTCAAGTTGAAGTTAGGCCTGACGATACCAACATCATTTGTGCCTGGTGTGCCAGCGACATCTAGATATGATGCTCTAGGGAAACTGGAGAGAGTACCAGGGCCCAATATTTGGGGTAGGATGGTGGCTCCACGTGAGTCCACCATGTAAGGTACAACACCTGAAGGATATACAGCAGAAGGAAGAGGGAATGCAGGGCCCATCCCAAAGCCATTATAGGATAAAGCAGGCGGTTGTGCATAAGGCAGAGTAGGTTGCGCAGTGACCACTCTCCCCATCTGTTCTACAGAGGGGATAACGTTTGGCCCAGCCATCAGAAATGGTTGGGCAGAATACAGGTATTCCTTCCTGCCATGACCATGCCCAGAATCTTGAACTGAACCCAAATCCGCCCAACAAGCAGATTTTACATTCTTAGGTTCCAGATACATCGTAGATCCAGTAATAGAACTAGCACGATCATCTAATGCCCTGTTTCTTGAAGGCCAGATGCTGTGAACTGGTCTATGGACATCATGTGCTTCACTGAAGGACGGGTTGTCATTCAAGTCAAAATCTCTAATAGAAGGCCTTGATGACAATGATGGAGATGGGCTGTGGGACCTGTTCCTGCCAGGATGAAGTTTATATTCTGTCCTCCAGTCAGACAACAGATCCGGGCAATTATCATCATTATCACTGAGACGATTAAGATCCAGATTGAGCCGCTCTGCTTTTCTGGAGTTAACCTCAGCAGAAGAGTCTCCAGATGGGAGAGTTGAAGATCCCGGTACATGCTTCTTTGGGAACAGTTCCACAACCGAGTCATCTCCAGCATCAGCTATATTCAGGTCAATACCACGAAAGCCCTTGGAGCTACAATCATTTTCTTCGACAGAACCTGCTTTCTCTTTATCATGAGTCTTGGCTGGACGGAATGCGCTAGTTGCAGCAGAGCCTCTCCAGCCTAGTTCCCCTTCAAAGTGTAGTGGTGTTGTAGGTAAGCAAGCAGGTCCTCTAGAAGTAGCCACCACCGGAATTGGAGCTGACAAATTTGTCATATGGCATGAAGAAGGCGTTGTAGTCACTGACTTCTCAGTGCATTCAACTTCCTCTGTCTGAACATCTTCGTTCAAATCGAAGCTGGGAAGATATCTGTGCTCATTCGAGGCCAGATGTGCTTCAGGCACTGTTGTCAGCTGAGACGATTCCTGCTCGTGCAAGCCATCATCAGTTTCAGGAACTTTTGCAGACATCCCTTGAGACGGATCTTTCACCCCCGAACACAACTGTTCATTTCCAGTCGAAGTTTCTTCATCCATCTCTTCCTTCATAGAACAGCAGCTGTGTGATTCACTTCTGTCACCAATTTCCTTCAAGCAGTCACTTTGCTTGAGTTCTGCAGAATCAGCATTGCTCAAAAGCATGGTTTCATAATTCCTGTCTTCTACAGACAAAGAGCTGCCTGAGGCCTCCCTGTAAATTCCAACCTCGCGCTCCACTTCTTTTGCAACCCGTCGAGCCACCTCCAATGCATCATCCAGCTCAATTGTGAGCTCCATTTCCATGTCCTTTCCAGTCAGCAGTTCTGCATTCTTCTGGCCCCACTTTTGAATTGGAAACTCAATCTTCTCTGTGATTGCTGGTTTTTCTTCCGCATCTGTCCTGAAACCAGATTTCAGCACCTTCCCCACTTTGTCTGCTCTGCAACTTTCCACATCTTGGGAAGTTTTACCCAGGTTTTCAAGTTTGCCACGGAATGGAACAGAAACATTTTTAGTGACCTGGGAAGTAATGTATGGATCAGTTTGCTTCTCAGGTTGTTGTTTCATGATATTCTTCCAGTAGTTCAATGACCCATCCTCTGCCATTTCCAGCGATGCATTTTTGGCTGTACACTCTTTGTTGCTTTTCTTATTGATAGCGCTTGAGTTATCTTCAACAGATGCTTTCTGACAGCCATCATTTGAACAGGAAACAGAAGAAGGAACAGTCTTTGAGTAGGAAGATGAGGGCACAGTTCTGAGTTGCCTATCTTTCAAATCAGTCATCACAATAGATATTGAACCAGCTGCATTGGTTTTCTTCTGACAGTTTTTTCTTTCTGAAACACCCAACTCTTCACTTTCTGTAGGATTGGAAGATTTTCCAGTTACCAAACTCATTCCACTTTCGACAGAAATGTTTGCTATAGAAGCAATCCCTTCCGAAGAATGTTTCGGCACTTCAGAACCAAAAGATCTTCTGTCACCTGTAACTTTCTTCAGGCTAGAAATTTTATTGTTGCTATTGGCAGAACTTGAAGCAGAGTGTTGCAATTTGCAACAACTGGCATCTTCTTTGCCACAGTCTTCTCCAAGAAAACCTTGAAAAGAAGTATTAGTGCTGTCACAGTTTGAACGTTCCGCTACCTCTACCGGCACTGTTTTAGTTGTGCTTCCATAATCAGAACAGATTCCATTCTCAATCTTCCCCATTTCGATCTTCATTTCAGCAAGTTTCTCCCAAACATCAGATAAGAGTTTTGCCTTTCCCTGAATCTCCATGTTTCTGTGAAAATGGAAGTGCTTGACAGTATTACCTATTCCACACGCCTTCAACCCTTCCTGGTCCATGGGTAGTTTTTCAAGTGCACGTAACACTGCACTTATCAGATCTTCCACAAGCTTATCGGAGCCGTCAATGTTACACCTCTGTGCTTCTTGAAGCCAACTGTCCAAAAAACTCACCCCACCTAATTTTATAAATTGCCTCAAGCAGTCAATATTCTTTGTGGCAGTTAAAACGCTTGCAACAGTTGACCAGCGCCGTGTTACTTCAGCTGTACTTTTAGTAATAGAACATTTGTCCTTCTCTATCAAAGAGACCAACTGCTCAACACTCACAATGCTTTCAAGCCCATCAGTCATTTCAACTGGGTTAATGAAACCCTCTTGCTTCATATTATGACCAGCAATACTTTCAAAGCCTCGGACAAAATTGGTTGCCTCGGTTCCCGATGGAAAGAGAACACAGTCCCTTTATACAATAGTAATCTGAAGTGGAACCATGACAATGGGCAAAGATAAGCCTCGTTCCTGCAACATTACCAGGAGTGCATATTGATTAATAATATATTACTTGAAAGACAACAGATTTCAGTTTCATGAATGAGAAAGGAATCTTATTTCCCAATTTGGAGAATAAAATGAGCAAGAAAATGAGGTAGGCTAGCTACACATGTACCTAGCGTTCGAAATATCGGTATCACATTACGTATCACACCCTTGGGATACAGATACATATCGGTTATCGCATGGGATATATTGTTTGTATCAGGTAATTTATCGCAATTTTTGGGAAACAAGGAGAAACATTGGGAAAATGGTTGAATTTTTAAATGAAACTTCAGGGATTGTTAAAAAAGACCTTAATACACACTTTTAAATTATAACATCTCAAAAAAGAAGTGCACATAATAGGTTTCCTTTGCATAGGGTCCTAAGCTATGCATTGTCTGAGTGAACTATTGCTATTCAAATTGAATGCATAACATTTAGAGTGTATGTGATGATCATTTCATCAAACACTTTTAGATACTTCGAAATTAGTCTCAATTGACAGTTGGTTGAAGGGAAGTTTCGAAAATATATATATATATATTTTTATTAATTTTTTTTATTAATTTTTAATTCAAAATGATTTTTTACTTTCCGAAAATTGACGAGGACTTAACAAATCAGTAGATCAGCCTTCATACATGCTTGACTTCATGTTTGGAGTGCAATATTGCAAGAAATTTGGGAGAAATTGAGGAAATTTTGAAAACTCCCCAAATCGGACCACCTACACTCAAATTTCGAAATTCAAGTGTATGTGATGATCATTTCATTAAATAGTCCTAAATACTTTAACATTGGTCTCAATTGACAGTTGGTTGGAGGAAATTTTTGAAAAAAAAAATGGAAAACATGAAGAACTAATGGATATCGAAATCAACGCTCCAACTCTATGATTTTTCATGCAAAACATGAAGAACCGGATTTGTAACCATTTGACACTGATTTAACATAATTACACCCAAAAAAATGGATTAGAAGCTGAAAATACTCACCGAATTGAATATATGGGATCTATTGGCACTACCTGTGTGTTTCGCATCAGACAGGTAGGATACAAGATATATAGTGGGATATATCGGTTGATATCGTCGATATTTAAAACAATGCATGTACGATTGTCTACAGCATACACGTCAACCTAGCAAGTGTGGATCGTATATCATATATCATATTAGCAAGGGGGGCCCAACGGAGAAGATGACCATGTGCAAAAAGTCGGCTGATTGTAGAATGTCCTGATCTTTGCATGTCCATCTTCGTGATGCGGACCACACATTATGCACTGCTCAAATGTCCCAAAAATTGCCAGGTCAAAACATGTGCTGTCTGTAAGGGTGCATGTGGGGCTAGCCAATGCTCTCAAGAAGAAATCAAGCACCAGAACTCGTGTGAGTAACAGGCATTGTCAACATAAATCAGTTTCTAGAAGAATCCAAACATTCTGATTTCTAATTTCCAAAGCAATTAATCCTATCCAATGCGAGGAAAAAAAAAAACTGTCGTTAGCTGTTCAATGACCACCATCATTAAAATTATAAAACATCAAACAACCAAGTTTCCAAGCACCTAACATAAACCCACCCAACAAAGGTCATTTTTTTTTCTCTCTTTGTTAAAGTAAATAAATTAAGGTGTTTTAGGCTTGTGCACGTATTCTCTGTTAAAATTGTTGAGATTTTTTCCATAGTTTATAACCCTACACTGTCACTGTCTAACACAATGAATAAAATGTGTACTAAATAACAAATAGAAGTTTGATAAAGTACAGGTTAACAGAGTTAAATGCATCACAGCTCAAAACAAATTTCAGATGCCCGTATTGGGAAGACACTTGCCAGTTGCTTGGATATAATTCCTAGTTTATCAGTTTATTGTTGAAGAGCTTCCGTTCACAAGCTTTACTTAAAGTCACAATCAAGTAGATGAGATCCACTGCCGGCCACTGTTAGAAAGAATCCCATGCAACTCAAGGTAGATTGGGCAGTTGGTGAACATATGGCTGGAAAACCAGAGAAACTTAGCTGCTTGCTTGTTTGAGTTGATGAGACTTAGCTGAGTTGATCAATTCCATTGGCTGCTTGTTTCCCCTCTTTTTTTTTTTTATGGGCTAGAACCTGTTAGTAGTTTTTTAGACATGCAGACATGTTGATAAATTTTGACATCAGACATGAGATGTGGTTGCTGTGCTGAAAGAATATCTTTAGAAGGGGGTACTTTGCCTTCTTGAAGCTAACAACTTACTCTTGATTAGTAAGTGCATGCTTGAGAAGATGAGCTCTTTGGCATCTTAAGCTAACAACCATCTTCCCATTGATGAGGTAAACACGCGCTTGGCTCTATTAAAAGGAAAAAACCCAAGCCTCCACAAAGTCCCACTTCTTTGATTTTGATCAACGCATACTACAGTTGATCTCCTTGTCCATGGAACATGGAAGTCCTCAGCTTCTTTGAAATTGAAAAGAGTACGGTCTTTTAGTTCCATAAAGCACAAGGGGAAATGGAAGTGGATAGGGGTGCTTCAGTGGGAAGTACTTGTTTCAAAGTAGTGATGCTGCCTGGTAGTGGTGTTGAAAGGTTGATAGTTGAATAAAGCCCATTTGACCCAAGTCAATGTAAATAAGGCCCATAGGCCCCATTCACATTTTTACTACTCTCTCTCATTGTAACCTCAAAATTAGCACAATGTAGTTGTTTAACATAGTATCAGAGCCTAGGTACTCCTAGGGTTTCTTCTACTTCTTCTTCTTCTTCTGGGGTTTCTTCTTCTTTTCCGTTAGTTTTTTCTTCTTATTCTTCAATTCTTTTCTTCTTCTTTTTTTAATTTTTCTGAAGAACTTGCTAATTTTTGTATTATTTTGACTAGGGTCTGTTGGATTTTTCCTGTTGAAGCAGATTTTCATGTTGCCTTAGCTAAGGGTTACTGAATTTTTCTGTTAAAGCAAATTTTGTGTTGCATTGGCTAGAGTTGGCTAGAGTTTGCTAGATTTTTCATGTTGAAGCAGATCCTGGATAGCACTCTAATCACCCATGAATCTGTCGATTCCTGTTTTGAAGCAAGATCAAGGATCAAAAGGCATAGTTTGGATGCTTGATATGGAAAAAGCATATGATCGTGTTGTTTGGTCATTTCTGGACTACCTTCTTAGCAGAATGGGTTTGGGTCTATTTGGAAAAAGTAGATTTGATGTTGTGTTTCCTCTACCAGAGTTTTTATGCTAATCAATGGTTCCCCTTTACACTTTTTTAATTCTTCTTGTGGGCTTCGGCAGGGGGATCCCCTATCCCCTTCTTTTTGTAATTGTTACTAAAGCTTTGAGTAGATTGTTGGGCAAAGGTCAATTGGCTGGCCTTTTCGAAGGTTTTTCTGTTAAAAATTCCCCCCATTCGATCACTCATCTTCAATTTGCCAATGATGCGATTCTGTTTTGTCAAGTTGAAGAAACCATGGTTGCTAATATGAGATTAACAATCGGTTGGATTGATGTAGTATCTGGCTTAGAAGTTAATTTATCAAAAACAGATAAGTTGGGAATTCATTTGCACCAGAAAAGATCTTTGATTGTAGAATTGGATCTTCTCCTTCTACCAATTGGGTCTCCCTAGAGCATGAGCTTAGCCCTTGGAAAAGTAAACTTCTCTCTCTTGGGGGTAGATTATCTTTGACCAAATCATTGCTCTCTAATTTGTCCTTATATTTCTCATCTTTATGCTGATGCCCCAAATTTGTTATTAGTCGCATCGATAAGTTGAGGAGAGACTTTCTATGGGAAGGTGGGTCTACCAATGGCAAATTCCACCTTCTCATTTAGGTTGAGGTGTGTTGTCCTCAAGTTGAGGTTAAGGCCAGGATTCGTGATCTTTTGCATGTCAATTCTTCTCTCCTAGGTAAATGGGTTTGGAAATTCGGAGTGGAAGATCGTTCTTTATGGAGGGAAATAATAGCAGCAAAGTATGGTCTTTCCTCAATGGGCTGGTGGACCAAACAGTCTTCCCCATATCGTGCCTCCTTTGTATGGAACGGGATAGCAAAAGTGGCTCCCTCTGTGGAGGAAGGTTCCAGCTTTAGAGTGGGGGATGGTTCTAGAGTTAGGTTATAGGAGGATATTTGGTGCGGGCATTCCTCACTTTAGTCCTCCTTTCTGAACCTTGCTAATCTATGCCCTTCGGTTAATATTTTTGTGGTTTGCTACGTGTCTAATTAGGGGTTTGGCCCCCCTCCCCCTGTCACAAAAATTTGACTGATCTCGAAATTGAGGACTTAGTGTGTATGTTGTCTCACTTGCGTAAGGTGGAGTTGATTCAAGATGCAGTTGACTCGCTGAGATGGAGGTTTGAAAAGTCTGGCAAGTTCTTTATTAAATCTTTATTTCGACGTCTTTCTCAAAAGGGGCAAAGAGAGGAGAGGCTGCACACTGCTCCTACTCCTCCAAAAAGTGTTGGCTTTTGCATGGTTGGCAGGGAAGATAAAGATTTTGACGATTGATAATCTCCAAAATTGAAATATGGTGTTGCCAAATGTCTAAATTCTTTGTCTAGAGGCTGAGAAGATGATGGATCACCTATTCATTCACTATGCATTCACTATGCGTTTGCTAGGATAGTTTGGTCTAGAGTTTTCGGAGGGGCGAATATCTCCTAGGTGTTGTCGGGGTTGATTGAGTCCTTGTTTGGGGTCTGACAAGGAGATAGTGGAGGCTCTTTTGGTCCCTGTAGATGGAGGATTGCATTATTGGCATTCCTTTGGTCAGTTTAGCTCGAATGAAACAACTGGACCTTTTAGGATGAGAAGCATTTTGCTTCGGGTGTTCTTAGTTGTATCCTCTCTTACATCTCCGAATGGGCGTCGTTGAGGCCTAGGTAGCAGTGTTTTTCAGGTGGTTTTTTTTTTTTTCCTAGTTGTATGGCCTAGTGCCTCTATGTTGGTAGGTTGTTGGGTGGGGTTTGTATATATTTTTCATTTCTTTGTTTTTGTTTTATGTTTCTGGCTTTGGCCGTAAGAAAGTCATTCTTTAAGAGAGAGAGAGAGAGAGAGAGAGAGAGAGTAGATTTTCATATTGCTTTCGTTAGGGTTTGCTAATTTTTTTCTATTAAAGCAGATTTTTTGGTATTTTTTGTGTTTCCCTTCCTAATCCTCGGTGGTTTCCCTCTTTCCTTCCCACAAATCAACAACTTCTTATCAACCCTTTTCCCTTCATCCTTCATTCTTTTTCATTCATTTTTTTTGAGTCATGAAGCCTTTTCCTTATCGACTTATAGTGATTCGTGAGAGGGGGTGGTTTACAGCTGGAATTTTTAGAATTTTCAATTATGTGTTGTTAGATTTAAAGCCCCTTTGTTGATCGGCTAAATTTTTGGTGATCCGATTCATGTGTTGCTAGATTCGAAGCATCTTTGATGTGTGGCTGAAGCCCTTAATGATTTCCGCTATCTAGCTAGAGGTATTTGACTGGATTGTCTCCTGTTGTGTCACGTGTGCTCACCTATTCTCTAACTCTTCCTTCAACGACTTAACAGCTTCGTTTTGGGCTCTACTTGCCAAGATGTGTGACGTAAAAGGAATTTATTCAAGACAACTGGCCCAACTCATTTATGTATCTGGTAGTTGGTCAGGACCCATTTATGCACTGGACAGTTAGATTGGGCTTGTTTGGATTGGGTATTGTCCTAGCCTTGGCTCGGACTTGTGATTGTACTAGGCTTGTTTACTCTGAGCAATTGGCTCAAACTCGTTGTTATATTGGATAGTTGGTTCATTCTTATTTGTTCTGGATAGTTGCTTGGGACTTACGATTGTGTTGGGCAGTTGGCTCAGCCTTGGTTAAGCTAGATAGTTTATCTAAACTTGTTGTTTATATTGAACAGTTGTTCCATTCTTATTTGTTTCGATAGTAGTTTGGACATATGATTTTGTTGGGCAGTTGACCTAGCCTTGGTTGAGCTAAATAATTGATCCAAACTCGTTTGTGTTGGATGGTTGTTTCGATGGCTCACATCACTAAAGTTGCAAAAGTGGTTGATCGCCTGAAAGCATTGGAGATCTCATTGCCTCCACTTCTTAGCCACTCGTTCACCTCTCGTCACAGCCAGCACTACTCATCTCCATAGCCGCGCTACTTTTTCATTTTTTGCTTCTACGAAATATTTTATTTTTCTCTCCAAACTCAAGTTTCTCTTTTCAAAACACCTTGAGTTTAGAGAGGGTGTTAGAGAAGAATTTCATTCTTTGGTTTAATTTTGTTAGAGAAGTATTCCTTTCTTTCTTTGGTTTGATTATGTTAGCCCTGGTCCAAGCTGGGCCTCATTAGGATGCTCCAGCTTGAGGGGGAGTATTGAAAGGTTGATAGTTGAATAAGGCCCATTGGGCCAAAGTCCACGTAATAAGGCCCATAGGCTCCATTCACATTTTTTACTATTATAAATAAGAGTAGATGGTTGGGGTTTCAATAGACCCTAAGCATCTCACGTTCTTGCTATCTCTCTCCTCGCTCTCATTATTTCTCTCTTCCATCTTTCTTCTCCTTCTTCTCATTGTAGTTTCTCATAGGCCCTCAAGATTAGCACAATGTAATCCCTCATACTTAAGTGGTAATATTTAAAGGTCTTGGGGCGTTGTTTGGGAATTTGGAGTTTAGTTTCAGTTACTTTAGGAGCTTTTGTAAGTGGCAAGTTGATGTAGTCCAGTCATTGAACCATGCCCTTTGAAGAAGGTCAAACAGGAAATTCATAGCTTGAATACTAAGCAGTCTTAATATAATCTCTAGCATTGAGATTAGATCATAAATGAAACATTAACCTAATCTCCACCATTGAGATTAAATCATGTATTATTGAATTAAGCCCTACATGTAAGGCATTCTAGAAGAGACTAAATGCTAACGAACCTTCCCAAAGAAGTAACACAACATGAATTGACTTCCTCTAAACCTAATAACTATAACTAAATAAAAACAAACACTTGAACATCCATGTTTCAAGCCAATTAATTCCAGACCATATGTTGTATATATGTACCCATTTAAACATAGAAGATTGATGCTAAGTGAGCCTCAAGGCAATAGAGATTCATTACATGAGGCAATCCCATCGCTCCTGCATGATTCTCCCCAAGCTGGAGAAAAATTGACCGTGAGTTTGAAATGGTGTAACATGAATCATTCATTCATCGCCTTGTTTCACCTTTGGCGTGTTCTCTAATTGATAGTGAAGGCCCATTTTCGTAATTGTTTTGGAAATTTGTTGAGATATTTAGGGGAGAAACACCAATGAGATCATGAACTTATGATGGAACTTGCACATAACAATTCCATCGGCTGATCTGCACACCTCTTTTGAAGCTTCATATGGTACCCTCCTGAACATGTTCTAGGCTCGGTGCCATTGCCTACCAAGTCCAAGCTAGTGAGGAATTGGAGGTGCACGTGGAAGATAATCAAAAGCTGAATCCAGAAGGAAAGTACGGGGAACAACCAGATCCGCACAGACAAAATGAAGAATTTGAAGAAGGAAATTAGCAGATAGTACTCCCCCAAGCACATATCAAAGAACACTGAGCCATGCAACATATTGAATGGGTTGGTACCAAAAACTTATTATCTAGAGTGGCCAAGTGATCTTAAATCAGCCCTGTAGTTAGTATTTCTATCTACACAATTATAAGAGACAATGGAGATGAAGACAAGAAGGTGGATTAAGGGTGGATGGAGCAACTTCCATAGAAGAGTTACTGCATATGATGAAATGAGGAAGAGTTGCATAGCTTGTGTACAAGAGACCAAGCAAAAGGAGCAAAAAATAGATAAATTGATGGATATAAATTATTATCTATAGGAAAGGAAAACAATAGATATGCAAGAGGGATGGTGGTAAACAAAGATTTGAAGTTGTAAATATTAAGAGAGTAAGTCATGGGCTTTTATTTATAAAGCTTGTGTTGGGCAAGGAGACAATCAATGTATTAATGTATATGTGTTACAGTTAAGACTAGAGGACAGAATCAAGAGACAATTCTTGGAGGAAGTGAATGGATTAGTGCAAGGAATTCCAAAAGTAGAGAGAATATTTGTAGGATACTCAACTGGTCGTGTAGGAAAAGACACTAAAGCATATTGTTAACACGTGAGAAAAACACCTAGCACCTTCTCTTGTCTATTCTTTCGTTAAAGTGGATTAGGACTCTTAGTTAGGACTTGAGAAGATTTTTTGCCTTTTTAACTTCTTATCATTAATATAAATAGCAAGAGAGGAATGTCCAACACTACAATCATCTTTTCCTTTCTTTTCATAACTCTCTCCTCTCCTCTTATTTCCTCTACTTCTAGTTTACAAATCTAGATGGTATCGGAGAAATCTTGTTTCTGATCTAATCCATCTTTCTCCTATCTACCATATCTTGTTTCCTTCTTTTATCTTTGGGCAATCCCATCCCTTTCATGCCAAAAATCTTTTAAGAAACCTACGGCTTCTTTTCTTTTTGTTGTCTCGAGCCTTTATAATGGTTTGTGCGTGAGAAGAGGATGGAGTGTTCGTGATTATCGCCTCTCGTGGGATGTGTAAACATGTGCATTGATTGCGTTCCTCATTTGTCATGTTTATAATCATCAACCCTTGTGATTGGTTGGAACATGTGGACGTATGGGTTGGTTATTCTCTTCAAGTGTAGTGTCATACTGTGTGAAGCATACAAGTTGAGTGTCCGTTAGTCACAAAAGGTCAGCTCGTGTTCATATGAACTTGCAGTATATATTCTAGTCCCTCATCCCAGATGGAAGTGAGAAGTGATTCAATAATTGGATTCATAAATCCATCTAAAATTTTAAGGGATCAGATAACCTTTGTTAAATTAAATGGAACAAACTATCTCCAATGGTCTAAGTCCGTTCAAGTATTTTTAACAATAAAGGGAAATTTGAAGTACATGATCACGGAGGTACCTTATAAGAGTTATAGCACGTGAATAATGGATCCAGGAGATTGCTCAAATTATGACATGGTTGTGGAATAGTATGGAATCATCCATTAGTGTTAACCTAATGTTTTTTATACTGCAAAGGAAGTGTGGGAATTGAGTAAACATCATCGTGTTCCTTTTCCACCACAAATAGAAAAACGTAGTTTAGTTCCCTTTTCTTTAGTCAATTCAAATGTTTGAGGACTAGTCAAAATTTCCAGTAGGTCAAGGTACAAGTAATTTGTTACATTTGTTGATGTTTTCTTTGCGAATGACTTAATGAAAGACATATCTGAATTATTCTCCATTTTTAAGACTTTTCACATTGAAGTACAAAACCAGTTTAACTCAAAAGTGTATGTGTTTTGTTTAGATAATGCCAATAAATATATGTATCAATCCTTTAGTCTGTATTTTTCCCACATCCAACAACAAAATGGTGTTGCAGAACAGAAAAATAGGCACCTGCTTAAGGTGACTCACGCTTTATTCATTCGTAATGAATATTCCTAAAAGTTATTGGATTGATGTGGCACTCATGGCGTGTTTTTTGATAAATTGAATGCCTTCGACTGTTTTAATGATTAAATCACCTCAAGGAGTTTTACTTGCAGATACTTCGTTGTTTTCTTTGCCTCCCAAAGTTTTGGAAGTGTATGTTTTGTTCACCAATTGGAAAGGAGCTAAGATGAATTGAATCCTAGAACCATTAAATGTATTTTCCTTGGGTACTCACAGACACAAAGAGGTTATCGTTGTTACAATCCTCCACTTCAAAGACTATATGCAGAGGTTATATTTTTTAGTCCACTCCGTTCTTCCCAAAAGATGATGAAGTTGTGCTTGTATCTATTGTAATTGAAGAAGACAATCCAATCTTCTACCTCTATCGACTCCATTTCATTGCCCAACTAAAAGTCTACTTACGATGAAAACTGACAGATAGTGCAACCAATCATGATGTGCCATCACCCATATCTTCTTTCAAACCTAGTGATCCAATGACTTCTACAAATAGTTATGATGTTCCTATTGCCTTAAGAAAAGGTAAGCGTGCATGTACTGATTATCCTATCTCCAAATACGTCTCCTCTCAATGCTTGTCTCCAACTTTTCACATATTTGCGTCATCATTGTCCTCTCATTTATTACTAAATTATATCAGGAAGCATTGTTGCATAAGGAGTGGAAGTAGGTAATGGAAGAGAAAAATGACTGCTCTTTATCAAAATAACACTTCGGAGCTCACCAGTCTACATGCCGGCACGCGTGTTGTTGGTTCCAAGTCGGTATACACCATTAAGTTTTACCCTGAGCGCACTATTCAACGTTTGAAGGCTCGCTTGGTTACTAAGGGATATATTCAGATCTTTAGCGTTGATTACACTGAAACCTTCGCTTTTGTTGCCAGGTTGAACTCTATTCGTGTTATCCTTTCAGTGATTATTAATCATGTATGGCCTCTCTTCCAACTGGATGTTAAAAATGCATTTCTTCATGGTGATTTCACATAGGAGGTCTATATGGAGCAACCATTTTGATTCGTTGTCCAGGGGGAGTCAAACAAGGAGTGTAAGCTGAGAAAGGTGATCTATGATTGAAGCATTTTCCACATGCATAGTTCGACAAATTCAGTAAAATTGTAATGCATTGTAGCTTTGTTCTAAGCCATGTAGATCATTTTGTCTATGTACGAAAAGGCACCTTAGGTCTTATTGTATTAAAGGTATATGTTAATGATATAGTTGTTATAGGAAGTGACGATAGAGGGATTGAGTTGAAGAAGTATCTTTAGGGGTGTTTTCTCACAAAAGAGATATGTCATCTTCGATACTTTCCAGGTATAGAAGTTGTCAAATCAAAGGAATTAATTTGTCCCAATAGAAATACGTTTTTTATTTGCTCATAAAGACATGTCTTCTTAGCACCAAGCTAGATGATACACCAATGGATCCAAATTACAAATTTCTCATCAAGGAGATGTATTTGAAGACCCAGAGAAATATAGAAGATTAGTTGGGAAACTCATCTGTTTAACCAAACATATCTTATGTTGTCAGTGTGGTGAGCAAATTTATGAGCTCTCCAGAAGTACCTCACGTGGATGCAATCATTCGGACTTTGTGGTATCTTCAAGGAGCATTTGGTCAAGGAATTTGTACAAACGGAACAATCATCGTCGGGTCATTGGGTATTTTGATGCAAACTAGGTAGGTTCTTTGACAAATAGGTGGTCTATTAGTGGGTATTATATGTTTGTGAGAGGAAATCTAGTCATGTGGAAGTGTAAGAAGAAAAGTTTTATGGCCCGATCAAGCGTTGAAGCAAAATATAGAGCTATGGCTCACACTGCCTATGAGCTAATGTGAATCAAAAAACTATTGCAGGAAATGAAGTTTGTGGTGAATCTACCTATGCAGTTTTTTGTGGTAATTAGGTAGCATCCCACATTGCGAACAATGCGATCTATCATGGATGAACCAAACATATCTCAGGATCAACTTGCTAATGTATTCACCAAGGCTCTGCCTCATAGTTAACTACATGCATATACTCCAAACCTAGCATCAGCAACATCCATGCTCTAGATTGGCACATTCTCTTATCTATTATTTAGTTAAATTGGACAAAGACTCCTAGGGCTTAAGGGGGAATTTTTCTTTAATTACTTAAGGGTGTTTCTGTCTTTTCCACTTGCTTATTATTAATATAAATAGGAGGAGGGAACGTCCAGCCCTATAATCCTCTTTTCCTTTCTTTTCACAACTCTTTCTTCTCACTTCTCTTATTTATTCGACTTCTAGTTTACAAATTTACATTGTATTAAATGGCATGTGGAGGGTATGGGTTTGGAGGGGTGGTTGGGGGTTTAAAAAGAGAAATGAACATTTAATAACTTTCAAAAGAGGATCATATAATAGCCAAATGAGCTTCTTTCCACTTAAGATGACAGAACCATCAATATGTAAAGACCACATAGTTATACGAAGAGAGCTTGACCATGCAACATAGGTTAATGGCTACGTATGTTGATATTAAGATATAGAAGCAAGGAAGTCAAACTAATAGGTGTCGAAAAATGAGATGATGGAATTTAAAAGGAGAGAAAACAGTCTTAGGGCCTGTTTGTTAACACTGAATTTTTGTCCTTAACACGGAATTCCGAAAATATTCCATGTTTAGTGGTGTTTGTTAACGCAAAAGAAGGAAAGCGCTCCACGATTTTCTGTTGAAAATTTTCTGTGATTGGAGTCCTTTACGTTGAAAATTTTCCGTGATGGGAGTCTAGCTTAATGGGGAATGGAGAATGCACTTTGTGATTATTATTTTTTTAATCCAAAATTATCCTTTGCAAGAGAGATTTTCTCCCTTGCATTATACACATCCCAACTTTTAACATGGGGCACTTCTCTGAGCCCACCATGACATATGTGTTTCATCCATTTTTAAAGATCATTTTAGGGCTTGATACCAAAAATGAGAGGAATATAAATCTCAGGTGGACCACACCACAGGAAAACAATAATGACTGGATATCCACCATTAAAATTCTCCTAAGGCCCAATGTACCTTTTTATTTGACATCCAATCTGTTGGTTAGGTCATATAGACCCAAATGAATGGAAAAAACAAAGATCAGCTTGATCCAAAACTTTTATGGCCCCCAAAAAGTTTTTAATGGTCGACGTTCATTCAACATTGTTTTCTTGTAATGTGGTCCACTTGAGATTGGTATATACCTCATTTTTGGTCTCATACCATAAAATGATCTAGAAACATAGATGGACGGCATGGATGAAACACAAACATCATTGTGGGGGCCACACATACATCATGTTGCATGAAACACATACATCTGTTTCCGCGAACGCGGATGGGATACCGAGAGGTTGAGTAGAGAGACTTGCTATTGAAGTGACGTCACCAAGTTATGTGGGCCCCATCATGATGTATGTTTTGTATCTACGTTGTCCATCCATTTGGAAATATAATTTTAGGTAAAGATCCAAGGAATGAGTCAAATCCAAAGCTCCAATGGACCTCACCACAGAAAACAGTGGAGAGAGTGACGTTGTAAGACCCGTGTCCTACTCCGTATTGTTCAACCAACTCCCGTGATCCTCACCGTCGAATTCCGGCAACCCGTGACCTGTAGACGGCGTTTGCATGCGACCCTAAGTCGCATCCCGAAGATCTGAGTCAACTCAACTCGAGACTTGCACCATAGTGACCGCGTCATCGCTGCGGTTCCAATGCCGCATCTTGTGCACCAATGCGATACCTAGGCCAGGAGTTGTGGGCCCGCGTATATTTCGAGAAAACACCGTGCATTGCGAATCCCGAGAGAATCTCTACCCACCTATCACATCAATCAATCAAGTACACATCCCATCACAACCCATGCTTTCTTTCTCCCCAAAACAAGCAACCCTCCCCAAAGTCAACTCTCATGTCCCTCACACCCATCTCCCTTACAACCACCCTCTCTCTCTCATTCTTTACCCATCCAAAGCAACCCAAAGAGAGTGACCGTCCAAGCTCCAAGGAGAGAAAAAGAGCCAAGTGTGTGGCCTACTTCCTACCCCAAATCTCTCATCCCAACCCTTCAATCTTCATCATCTTCCATCAAAGAAGAAGCCAAGGAGCTAAGGAAGCCATAGAACTAAGAAGATTAGCAATCAGTGGGTGTTTATAGGACTAGATTTGTGATTTTGATGATGGGCCAAGTGGGGCCTACCAATTGATGGTATGGATCTCACTTTGGACCCTATGTGTGGCCGATGGCCCACCATGATTCATATGTTCATCCCATTATGGGGCCATTCTCCATGGAGCCCATCATGATGTTTATTTTCCTATTGTAAAAAGGTCATCTAGACCTTGAGCTTGTGGGTGGGAAAGGAATTTCCACCATTGATTTTTTATGATTTGAGGGCCCACATGAGGTGGGACCCCTTTGATGTATGTTTTGTAATCCTAGGAGGGCTCATAGTGGCGGAACCCTCCATCAGACGTCTCTCTCTCTCTCTCTCTCTCTCTCTCTCTCTGTTGATGGCCCACCATCATGATGCATGAGTTTTATCTATGCTGTCCATGATCGGGCCCACCTTGCTGACGTCCGGCGGACCGGCCCACCCTAGCCGTCCGTTTTGGATAGACCCTGATAAAGGGAAAATACAAATATCAGCTTTACCTAAAGCTGGTGGGCCACAAGTGTGGACCCACCTTGATGTACATGATGTATATCCACATCGTCCAGCCCTTGGATGGTGGGAACCCACCACGATGTTTGTGTTTCATATCCATGTCGTCTGTACATGAACGTGGACCCCATCCACCCGGCCCACCTTGATATATGTGGTGTGCCCACACCGTCCAACAGGGATGGTGGGTCCCACGTGATATATAGCTGCTGTATTGACGTCAGCAAGTTCTGTGGGTCTGATCATGAGGTATGTGTTATATCCAATCGTCCATCTGTGTGGGAACCACACGTGATGCATGTATTTTATATCCTTATCGTCCAGCTGTCTGGACGGTGGAGACCACCGTGATATGTGTTCTATCTACAACATCCACCTGGACGGTGTGACCCACCATGATTGATGTTTTTGCTCCACACCGTCCAGATGCGTGGACGGTGGGGCCTACCTTGATGAATGGGACCCACCAGATGTATATGTTTCATCCCTTTCGTCCAACTGCTGGATGCTGTCCAGGGCAGCAGCCACCGTGATGTATTGTATCCACGCCATTCGTTGGTTGGACGCCGTCTAGGGCAGCGGCCCACCGTGATGTGTTTCATCCACGCCATCCAACCCAACGGGACCCACTTGCTGTACGCAGGACCCACTAGTTGTATGCAGGGCCCACCTGCCATGTGCTAGGCCCACCTTATTGTATATCCAAGATACCCATCCGTTTTTCCTGGGTTATGGGCTGCCCCATGAGGCCTAATGTGATGTATGTGAGGCCCATGTGTGAGGCCCAATATGATGTATATGAGGCCCATGTGTGAGGCCCAATGTGATGTATGTAAGGCCCTTGCATGAGGCCCAATGTAATGCATATGAGACCCATGAGTGAGTTTCAATGTGATGTATATGAGACCCTTGTGTAAGGCCCATGTGATGAGGCCCATTGTGATGTATATGGGACCCATGTGTGAGGCCCATTGTGATGTATACAAGACCCATGTGATGAGGCCCATTGTGATGTATATAAGGCCCTTGTGTGAGGCCCATTGTGATGTGTTAGGCCATTGTAATGTGGGAGGCCCAATTTTGAGGTGTGAGGCCCACCATGCATGAGCAATGTGCACACTCTGTCTACTTGTTTTCTAGATATTTGGAGGGCCGAGGGCCCCGTTGTGATTCCGATTTCTATACCAAATGGACCACACCATAAGGAATAGTGGTGATTAAATGTCCACCGTTCGGAACCATCCTAGGGCCCACCATGAAGCCCATCTCCCCATCCTCTCTTTTACCCCAGCCTTGAGTAGAGTCCCACCATATGTATGTGTTATATGTACACTGTCCATCCATTTTCTGGACCGTGGGCTGCCTTATGAGGCCCACCATAATATATGTGTTATTTATACGTTGTTCATCCACTCTTCCAGATCTCATAGGGCCATGGGCCCCATTGAGAGTTAGATCCAAATCCCAAGTGGACCGCACCATAGGAATAGTGGTGGTTAAATGTCCACCGTTGAAAACCATACCTTGTAGGGCCCACTGTGATACCCAATGTTCAACCCATCTTCCCTTATTGGGCTAACCCAAATCATTGGGCCCCCATTGATGTAGAGGTAACCACATTCTCTTATTGGGCTAACCCAAACCGTTGGCCCCCCATTGATGCTAGTACCTTCCCACCATGCCCCGTAGGATTGTCTAAACCTTGGAGCCCACATTATGTTCATACCGGGCCCTCCATAGCAATGTGTCCCACCTAGATACATGTTTTACCCAAGTTCAGTGACCATACCTAAGGCCCAATTAGGTGTTGAACGAGCTACCCAATCCGCTTAAAAGGACACATCGTCCTAGATGTATGAACTCCACCAAGCCCACTTTGTGTATGTAACGGGCCCCATAAGGAAGCCCAGTTTATTCATGATAAGAGATTGAGGAAGCCCAATTGTTCACCCAGTTAGCTCACCCTGTGAACTCACCTTGTTGTATACCCACTTCACTCCCCATGAGAGATGTATCTTAACCTTGAACCCCATTTGCTAGGACCTCGTGACATGTACATATCATCCACACTGTCCATCTCCTTGTTGAGACAAGTGTGAAGTCCATCCTTGACATTAGTACATCATTATCCCTTGCCGTAGACGGAAGAATATGTGGTATCAGAATTGTTATAACCATTGTTTAGTACATCATCACCCCTCACCGTAGACGGAAGAATACGTGGTATCAGATTTGGTATATCCACTATGTGGAAACTACCTTAATGCATGGGTTAAACCCACTGTCCTTTCAGTGGACCCCGCCTTAGGACATATGATATGCTAGTACCTAGAGTAGGTTATGATAGTTTAACATGGACCATTCCATATAGACTTCTATATGTCTAATAGGGCATATCGTTCAGCCCCTACTGTTGTAAGTGACATACCAGTTAAGGCCGATCATCGCCTGCTATATTTGATAATCATGCTAGTGTACTTAGTCTAGTAGGACACACTAAGTTTGTGCTAGCATAGCATCATGAAACATGCCCATGTGCATCATATGTATGCTTGATATGAGGAGCGACTGATCATAGCATATGCCATTGGGCAAATTGTTTATGAGACTCCCTGATAGATGGAGTTACCCCACATGAGTGCGCAGTACACGCAGGATTGATGTATGAATAGATAGTATGACTCATGCATCTTGCATTGTGTGATATGATCACTGTACGCCCTAATAACATCAGGGTTGTGGCCTCTGCAGGCATATCACGGATGGCAGGATTGGATACCGGAAATATTTTGGTTCTAGCACTGGGGCGCAAGGGTGTCCCTGGGTGGAAGTCCCTAAACCCTTACGGTATCAGGAGGTTGCTCCAACATCGTGACCGAGTGAATACATGAGCGCATGAGGGTCGTATACCGTTAGGTTGCGTCTCCCACTGTGTCGTGGTCGGTTGGAAGGAGATGTGACCTTATCCGCCCGAGGGTAGGGGGCGTAGCTAGGCTGAATTTGAATAGCTCATAAATGGGTCCGCTATCGATGTGCCGGGTAGATATTGGCCGACTACTGGCCAGGCGGATAGTGTGGTCTCTTCCACTTGCATGGTTGCGCGTCCAGTGGGTAGCGATCTGGTGTAGAGTGTAGTAGACCCCAATGATATTCCAGAGTTGAGTTGTATTGATATGTGGATTCGGATGAGGATTAGTATGTTTGAGTTGTATCTCACATATAACATTGACCATGTAGGCTTTGCATTGCATAGCCTTGGCACGGCTGATAGCATTCATGGATTTACCAGTATGTTTCAGCATTACTCTGATATTGCATACTTGGCACTTATCTTGCGCACCCACTTACACCACCCTCTAAGCTTTCTATAAGCTTATGCATGATCGTTGCGTGCAGGTGACGCTAGGACGCAGTCGAGTTGAGGAAGGAGCGTGCGGCTGAGCTTCTGGAGCCTTAATATTTGTCTTGTATTCCCCCTTTATGTATTGTACACTAAAGTTCTTTTATTATAGTGGATATGTGGTGATGTTGTCGTTTGTGACTTGGTTATGCTTGTGGTTATGCTCCTCTACAAAAAAAAAAATCACACTGAAAATCCTCATTGTAGGATCTCAGGATCGGAATTTGGCGTATGGGTGCTGGAAGTCGAGAATGGGGTACTACGGAGGCTGTCAACGCCGGATTCGGCGATCGAGAAACCTGTGAGCCCGGTTTCCGAGTTTGGGGTGTGACAGACATCCACCATTAAAACCTTATATAGGCCACAAAATTTTTTGATCAAGCTAATATTTGTTTTTTTCCCTTCTTTCATGTTTGTGCTAACATGTGAACAGATTGGATTTCAAATAAAAATCACGGTGAGCATTAGGAAGGTTTTAACGGTAGGCATCAATCTCCCCACTGTTTTTTTTTTTTTTTTTTTTTTTTTTGGGCTACATATTTGGATCTGCCTCATTCTTTAACTCATGACCTAAAATTAAATCTCCAAATAAATGGACGGTGTACATAAAGCACATACATCATCAGTAGCTAATCCGCGTCCAAGTAGAATGCGGATTGGTTGGTGTACCTCACACCAGCTATATAGCTGATGTATTGATGTCAGTAAGTTCTGTGGGTCCCATCATGAGGTATGTGTTATATCCAAACCATCCATCCATTTGGCGAGCTCATATTAAGGCTTGAGACGAAAAATAAGACATCGAACTATCAAGGTGGGCCTTATTTGAAGGTTTTGTTGCTACTGGTGCTCAACGCTACACACAACACATAGTGACAATCTTCCCGCTAAGAGGAATTGAGTGCCTCATGAATAATGATATTTTAGTTTTCTATAAAGTATTTTAGTTTATTTGAATTAAATATAATGATTTTATTTTCATTTAATAAAAAATAATTTCTTCATAATGTAAAACATTTCCAAACGAGAGATAGGGGCAAATGTGTCAAATTAACATATTTTAGACATTTAAGATGTTTGTTAACAAACAGGTTGTTTCAATTTCAGTACTTAATTGTCAGACTTCAACCATAATTATCAAACAAGTTTTTTTACTTCAGATTTCAGATTCAGGCTTCAGACTTCAGATTCGGTCTTTAGACTTCGGATTTAACAAACGGGGCCTTAGTAACAAATGGATGGAAGAAGGGAAATCAAATGTTGAAGAAGGTTGAAATGAGCTGGCTTAGTGCATTCGGAAAGTAGAGAGAAAAGATTTTGTAGTTTCCAAAGGGAAAAGCCAGTCATATAAGGGAACTTGGTGGAATGACGATGTCCAAAAGGCTATTAGTGAGAAACGATAATATTTCAAGGCCTGAAAAGGGATTAGAAATGAGACAAATTTTGAAGAACTTAGAAATGCACAAAAAAAAAAAAAAAAAAAAAAAAAAACCCAAAAAAGTAGTAAATGAGGATAACTTAAGGCATATGATGATTTGTACAATAGATTAAAGACAGGAAAAGGTGAGAAAGATGTCTTCAAACTTACAAAAATGAGAGAGAGGAAGGGTAAAGACCCAAATCATGTTAGGTGCATTAAGAGCAATGACCAACGGGTACTAGTTAAGGACGATGAGACCAACGAAAGGTGGAGAAGCTATTTCCAAAACTTGTTAAATGACAACCACTTTGAGAGATTATGGATGGATAGAAGGAAACATAAACTGAAATGAGGCCAAAGACAATAGACACCTTCATAGGATTAGGGTACCTAAAGTGAAAGAAGCTTTGAAAAAGATGGAGACAAAAATGGTGCCCTAGGACCATATGGTACATCAATAGAGGTATAGAAGTGCACAAAATATCTTCGTTTATTTTAGTTGACAAGGATGTTTAACAAGATCATAAGATCAAAGAAAATGCCAAACAAATGGAGGAAAAGTATTGTGGTACCTATTTGTAAGAATAAAAGCTGCACAAGCGATCATGGAATTAAACTTAAGATTCATGCTATGAAACTTTAGGAGAGTGATTGACCAAAAGATTAAGCACCGAGAAGAATGTGTCAGAAAATCAGTTTGGATTTATACAAGGTCAACCACTAAAGCTATTTTCCTACTTAGGTGTCATTTGATAAAACTTTTTTTCAGCACTTATACGATTCATATCATTTTGGCAAATCCAGATTATTAAGTGCTTCAATTAATTTTCACTGAAAATATGAGTCTTTTTTCAGCTCCCCTCCCTTCACTAAATGTCAGAAAATCAGTTTGGATTTATGCAAGGTCAACCACTAAAGCTATTTTCTTACTTAGGTGTCGTTTGATAAAACTTATTTTCAGCACTTATACGATTCATATCGTTTGGCAAATCCAGATTATTAAGTGCTTCAATTAATTTTCACTGAAAATATAGGTCTTTTTCCAGCTCCCCTCCCTTCACTTAATGATGAAGGTTGAATGCTAAAAGTGGTGGTGCATTAAAATTTCTTTTCACTTTTTGACTAAAATATCCCTCAAATTATCCAAAAGTTACAATTCAGCACCTAACTTAATTTTCAAAGCTTATTTTTCAGTTTGTCGAACAGCAACTTAGACAGCTGATGGAAAAATACAAGCGGAGAAAGGATCTAGGATCCCCAGAGTCTTTATTGACCTAGAGAAAGTATAAGAGAGTCCCTAGAGAAATAATCTAGTGGGTGTTGAGAAAGGAGTCCCAAGATAATATAATGACGTGACTAAGGATGCATATGAGAGAGTGGTAACAAATGCAAGGAACACTAGTGGAGAGAAGTGATTTTCCAATTATTGTAGGCTTACACTAGGGGTCAGCATTAGCATGCATCTTTTTTGCATTGGTCATTGATGAGTTAACGAGGCATTTACAGGAATCATATGGTGTATGTTGTTTGCAAATTAGATTTGCAAGACAAGGGAGGGTAAACAGAAAGCTAGAACTATGGATGGATGTTTTGGAACCTAAAGGTTTTAAAATCAGCCCAACTAAAATAGAGTATATTGAATGAAATTTTAGTAACAATAGGAGTGAAAACAAGAAATTAGTCAAGATTGATAAATCAAAGTACCCCAAAATGACCATTTTCAATATCTTCAGTCAATAATTCATGAGAGCAGAGAAAATAAGAAGGATGTTGCTCATAGAATTAGAGTAATGTGGATGAAATGGAGATTCTCCTCTAGAGTTTTGTGTGATTGTAGCATACCAGTCAAACTAAAGGAGAGATTTTATAGGATAGCTATAAGACCATACGTGATTTATGGGGCAAAATGTTGAGCAATCAAGGAACAACATGTCCATAGGATATGTAGTTGAAATGAGGATGTTGAGATGGTTGAGTGGAAAGAAGAGGAAGGATAGAATTAGAAATGAATGTGTTCAGGGGAACTTATGAGTAGCATCAATGGGTTAATAAATTGAGGAAAAGTATACTTAGATGGTTTGAACATGTGCAACGAGACCAAACCACACCAATTAGGAGTGAGTTGGTTCAAGTTGAAGGGTATAAAAAAGAGCAAGGGGAAGCCTCAAAAGGACAAGGTTGGAGGTAATAGGAAAAGGACTTGATGACCTGGTTTAACTAAAGGATATGGTCCTTGCCCCAATTAGTTGTGATAAGGCTTAGATGATGACGACGATGACGATGATATGTATAGCACCGTTCTTGGGCTCATCAGGATTTAAAATTTTTTTGAAGTAGTAGCCATGCTTTAAGGCATTAAGTCCGTAGTAAACCATCATATTGTGTCGCTCATAATGGAAAGTGATTCTGCAAATGCCATTAGGTGCACTACATCTGGCCATTGCCCATGGTCATATGCAAATCTGGTTTTGTTTAGAGACTTTTTTCAGAAGATAGGGTCTTGGAGACTCATACGAATCTCTTTCTCCCATATCAATAGAGAAGCAAACACGAGGCTAACTCCCCGGCAAAGGAAGGTGTTTTTCGGAGACTCTTTTTATAGTGAATTGGGTAAAGTTAAGATTGGGTTGGGGTGTGACTCGCATGTTGTTATTGGGGTGTACTGCAGTTTGGCCCTCATAACCCTTTTGTTTCTTTTGTAATTTCCTTCTAAGTCAATTTTAGAACATGGAAAGTAAACTATTCTTTTGGTGCAAATTATATTCCCGTCTCCTGTATATTGTATACTGATATAAAAAGTGGAATTTGTGTGTGTGGAAATTATCGAGTGATCGTAGATGAAAAAGAAGACCTGAAATTTTGTGAACAATGTGGAGTCGAATTTGTCAATTCTCATATACAAAGATATCAAATGGGATACATCAAAATGGCATGTCCAGTGACTCGTGTGTGGTATTTGAAACATCTTCCTAGTTATATCGCGAGTCTTTTAGATAAACTCCTTAAGGAATTAGAAGGCCTAGTATACTGCGATGTGTGATTTAATCGAAATTATGATTTTATAGATTCGGAATGAGAAACTGTATTGATCATATTTTTATTTGTTTTTATGTATTTGATTGGTGGGTCAATCATGGAGAAAGTGAAAAGGCCCTCAAATCAATTGCAGTAAAAGTTGTTAGCCGTACCTCTTCATTCTTCAGCTGCTGAAGCAATGGGAGTTGTTTATCCATCATTTATACGATGCAAAGAAACAAACTAAAGGCTCATAGATTAGAGAAGTTGGTCTACACACACTACAATGTCAATTTTTTTTATGAGGTTCTACAATGTCAAATTAAGATTAAGGAATACAAAGAGGGTAGCGAATCAAAGCAAAAAAATAAAAAAGGCTAATGTTATCCAATCAACTAGGACTACATAGTTTGTCAAAGATGGTACACTTCTACTCTGGCTGGAATAAAGGGTGACGAAAATCAAAGAAGACCGTGAGGATCAAATCAGCGTCAAACTACCCGCAACCCTCAAGGTTGTCCTGGGATCAATGTTATCAAACTGCATATGCGGTTCTATGCAATCGCACAATCACATATGCAATCACATATTTTTATTTATTTATTTATTTATTTTGAAAATTTTAAAAGACGAAAAAAAAATAAGGGGAAAATTGAAAAAAAAAAATGTAGAAAAATATAAGAACTTAGGAGAAACTTCCCTAAGTTAATAGATAACTAATATAGTAATTTTACATATATATAATTAGTTTGTGACTAGTGAGAAAAATGAATGAAGTACATCAAATTCAACATTCAACAATATAGTTAAGTAACAAAACAATCAATACCTTATGTATTGTACAAATACAATTTTGAAGTTACATCTTAATGTTTATTATTTACACACTAACACTAACATTAACACTAACACTACTTACAAGTTACAAGTTACAACTTAGTTACACTAACACTAAGTTACATTCAACAATGTAGTTACACAACTTACAGTTACAAGTTACACAGCTTGCTAAAGTTCAATTTATTTTTTATTTTTATTTTTATTTTTATTTTTTTGCAAAAAAAACAAATAATAATAATAATAATAATAATGTGCCAACAGTTGGCAGATATACGATCGCATATGTTGTATGCGATCGCATATCCTCGCACATTTAGCATATGCGATATGCATGTGGGAATTCGCATATGCGAATATGCAGTCGCATTTAACAACATTGCCTGGGATGATTGCTAAAGACATGAAGGCAGGTAATAATATCAATGCTCCACCAAATAAGAGGATTGCCGATCCGGTGGTGGTGGAGATGACGCAGATGCAATTGGTGGTGAGACAGTTATACCTAGCACATATCCTTATTCCCATGATGACATCATACGCCATGCACAGAGATCTAGATGACAAAGATGTGTTCATCAATTAAGGAGGATAGTCGGCAACATGGGTGGAGAACATAGTCATGGTAGTAGTCAAAAGACACAGGTTTATGGCAACCAGTCTCAGCCTAGCTATCAGATGCATATACATGGTTTATGGTCACACTTGCACCCAAACCCATATCCTTATTATCAGCCACTAGCACAGCAACCAACCAAAGCAAACAACCATTTACTGACTTATCCTCAGTATTGTCAGTGCGGATATGGAGACAGAACCCCCTAGAGCATCCATGTAGATTTGAAGGCGCATGAGACATATGACTTTAGACTGATCACTAAGTAATGGGTATACGACCATATGTATTTCTGGCTTACACTCTTACTATCTTGTCTTGTGAATTGTATTGTGATTTGTGAAATTATATAGATTACATTAGCTTCTTTTTTAAAAAAGAGAACTAACAAAAAATTTATAGACAAGTGCCAAAAGGTGGCAAAGAATACAAGGGACCACAGGCGAAAACCAAAAACCAAAAGCCAAAAAACAAAACAAACACCCTGCTTCATCATGACGGCAACTAGGATAAATTCACTCCACCATTACACAAGCCCCATTCAGAAACAAAACCCCACACGCTCCCTATCACGCAATCAACATTATGGGATACATTACAAAAACACCGACCATTTCTTTCTTCCCATATCGCCCAAAGCCCCGCTAGCAAACATAACCTCCATGAAGCCTTCGTCTCCATGCCAACATCCACCCCATGCCAAGCCACGACATTAGCAATTTAGAATATTTAGTATATACAAAATTAAGAATTAAAGATGCTACTTGCTATTTGTTAACTGTTAGATACCTAGATGAGTATATTACACATTTGAACACAATATTATATTATATTATATTATCATGAATCTAAAGGGTTGTTTGGATGCCTGTAAAATTCTTAAGTTGTAAAGGCATTACAGGTAATCAGATTACAGGGGCTGTTTCGATACCTGTATTAGCCTGTAAAGGCTTTGCATGTTGTAAACACATTACAACTTTTACATGTAATCTAAAACCTGGTAAAAAGCTATGTTTCAGATTAATGGTAAAGTTTTTACAGCTAAAAAGTCATTATAAATAGTAGAATACAATGGTTGATATACAATCATGATATGTGGGGCCCACCGTAATGTGTATGGTACATCCAATTTGTCCATCATGTGCTTCCTTTGATGCTTTCCTACAGCCCTAAAAAAAACAACTCATTGATTATCAAATGGACGACACGAAGGATGGGATTTTCACCATTAAAAACTTCCAGATTGCATTTGGGGCCCACTGTGATGGGTGGAGGACATCCAATCCATCTAGTGTGTGCATACTTTAATGTTCACTTGGGATTCCAAAAAAGATCAAGTCGTCCTAATGCGATTTGCAGATTTTGGAAGGTTTTACTGTCCAAGCACTATGGTATGAATACCTACTTTATCCATTGTGAAGATTTTACAAGTTAGTCAAACACATAATCTGTTTACCTGTAAACAGATTACCAGTTAAAAGCCAAATGGAATAACATGTAAACCGTTTACACTTGAAACTCTTTTCAGGTGTAAAGTGTTTACAAATAAAAACTTTACGGGCATCCAAGCAACCCTTAAGAGTCAAAGAATGAGTCACTCAACTTTAAATAGACTTCTTGATAAACAGCATCCTTACCAGAGAATGGCCCGTTACACTATCAAATACATATCCAAGACCAAGAAAGCATAGACTTCAAGTATTCCAACTTTTTTTTTTTTTGGACAAAAAAAAAAAATCCAGCTGATACGGCCTATATGGGCCCATATCATATCAGTCAGTGAGCTGGCCGATACACCCATCATACAGTATTTAAAACCTTGATCCTACCTCAAACCATATTTGTGGGAATTGATTTGTCTCCATAAAACTTCTTCATCCCCATACCTCTTCCCATCAAAGCTCGACTCATAACTTCAAGCTTTCTAATACCCACTCCTTGAATCTAAGGGCATGTTTGGATATGTGGAATCCAAGGGAAGAGAGAAAAAACACTAGTTATACAATGATGATTTCCATAAGAACTATTAAAACAAGGATTCCATTTAAAAATAAATAAATAAACATGGACTCCAGTTTTGAATTCCTGTTTTGGACGGCAAATGGAAATCTCACATTCCTCTCACAATACTCACCTAGTTTCTTGTGCCAAGATTCCAAATTATGGAAGAGTGTAATGATCACTAGGTGGAATCCACCATCCAAACAACACAAATCATCACATAAAAGGAAAACCCTTTTCCATTGTTTGGCATAGAATCCATGGTTTCCCAACATGGCATAAGGCTTGCAATTTTCTTCCAAGCCATAAGATGAACTTTATGCTTTTCCTCTCATCCCCTCTAGAGATATGCAACCTCTCTAGCCTGTCATGATTCTCATTGAACATTACAAAAGCAACATAAAATAAATCGGTCTGACTAATGCCGCTTTAGTGAGAGTTAAGAAATAAATATTTACTTCAAATCCCACAGCCATTTCTTGGCTTCCCCATAGATAGAGGTAACACTAAATAAGTGGATGGCAGCTTTCTCGCCTTGCATAGAAAGACCCATGCTAGCTCCACGACTACTTCCTCTCCTATCCAGATCCCAAGGTTTCACTTTTTTTCCACAAGAACCTAACATGGTTTTAAAACATTTCACTATCTTCCTCAAGTAAGAAACTTCTATGTGGCTGCTTACATTGGCATACTAAAGACGAGATCACAACAAAAAGAAGAGGGGACAAAGGGTTTGCACTACCAAGAAAACACCTTTGGGAAATCCTTTCACTAACACTGAGAAGTGATTATATTTGACACATTCCTCCAACCAGCACCTCTATTTCAACTTAAACACCATCCTTCCCAGCATGTATTCCATAAACATCTAAGTCACATGATCATATGCTTTTTACACATCAAGCTTGCAGATAATTCCGTTTTTTTCCATTTATATACCTTGAATTAATACAACATGAGCAACAAGGGAAGGGCCCCATCTAGGATTTGTCTCCCATAAAAAAGCCTCCTATGTTTTTAACATATAATGTGGAGTACCTTCCTTAATCTTAAAGCAAGAAATTTGGCCAAAATTTTGTGAGACCTCCTTTTTTACTCAAGAACATAGCTTTACATGGGATGATTTTTTTTATTTTTATTTTTAAAGGAATCCAAGAATCCATTGACAGAATGAATTGACCTCGAATAGCCTGTACAAGGCTGAGGCAGTGATGAGTTGGCTACAACAAGGTGGAGGAGACCAAATCAATGAAGAGGAAATGAGTTTCCTAGCTCTCACCGTCCCTTGCTGAAAGAATTAGCCATCTGATTGCCAGTTCACAGACAAAATGTTCATCTGGGACAATAATCAGTACCTCATCAAATGGTCTATGCAATAGTCTTTCACCCAGCAATCATGGCCCCGACAGATTGGATGAGTCCGAAGAAATCATATTTTTAAAATCTCCTCAACAATCATGGCACCACAAAACTCTCTCACATATAGCCATTCCCTAAGAGCAAGAGCCTCCCACAAGACTGGTCCACCCGGGCACAAGGACCAGAAAGGGATTAATCTGCATTGCCTCTATCATCCCTAAGCATTCTTCCCATGCCACCTGGGGCTGACATGACATGTGAGGAACCATCAAAGTTCAATTTCCCAACCCTAGTCAGCAAATTTTCCAATTGCTTTTAATTTTCAAGGAAGTCATCATCAAGCTTCAAGCCACCAAAAGGCATCTTTAAGAATATTTTTCACATCACCCACGAAACTTGGCATGACATAGAGGCACATTAGTGAACATTAGACTTGATCATTTCAATGACCTTATCAACCATCAATGACTTATTCTTAAGTGTGCAACTATTCATCTACTTCCACACCTCCCAACATAAAGCAAAGGGAATCATGAACCACAAAATCCTCCCTCCCTTATTATAAGGGACCCAACATCAACTTTGAAATCCCCCAATCTCCTCTGGAAAACCCAATCAACACCAAGGAGCATTAGAAGCAACCCCAAATATATCTTGTGGCCAAGCAGTGAGGAAAAGATGGTGTGCCAATTCTTCATCCATCTAACACATCCACTTCCACACCTTAGGATCCTCATTCCTACCCCACACCGGCTATAAACAATTCAATCAAAATGACAATAAGTTCCTTGAACACATCCAGTTTTTCCTCCTTGAAAACAAGATCAACAGATGATCATAGCATCTGGTTGGTGGCCATCAGACAGATGGTTAAAATAAAAAAGATCCACAATCCATATTCAATGGAAAACGTGTCCATTAAGTGGAGGTTACACCCAAGTTTAGGTCTTCAGTCGACCTATACTACGTCCCAGGATTTGGATGGTCTGGATTAACATGAATATGTGGCAAGGGTACAATAGTGGTGTGCAAGTGTATGAAAGGTCACATCCTGACAGAGCATCAATCCTTTCTCAAACCAGAAATCCTATACCAAGTTTTTTGTGAGGAAATATAGGATTCTCAACCTCACATAGCTGACTTTTTTGGTAGACATCTACCCACCTCAATTGATGGTTTCAAATCTCTTTAAAAATCTGCAATTGAGGCACCCTTAATTTTCTCATATACTAGGCACCAACTCAATAAAAGTATCTTCGGCCTTTCCCCTTGCCCTATCCTCTGAAGATGATGAGTTACTGAAGATGCAATTTTTCCACTCTTTCAATGGAATTGACATTATGGCAACAGAAGGTGAACCCAGAACCAAGTTAAACTATACCAGCAAACCAACCTTCTACCAAGTTAGAAACTAATTTGCATAACAACCAAGAAACCGAAAAGGTTGAAGAAAAAAGGGCAAATGTTCCTCGTAAAATTAGAGTGAATGAGAAAGAAACCCCTGCATGTCCACTTTCTCCGAAGATCACGAATTATTGAAGATCCAATTGTTCCTCTCTTTCCATGGAATCCACATTATGGAAACAGAAACTAAACTCCAGAACAACCTTCCTCTTTGTTTAACTACACCAACAAACCAACCTCCTACCAGCTCCACAACTAATTTAGGCAACACCAAGGATACTCCGAGAAGATTGAAGAAGAAGACCAAAAGGAATGAAACGAGGGTGACGGACTCTTCCTCCCTCCAACACAGAATAAATGTTAGAAAGGCAAAAGTTACAATTTTTAAGATGATCCAAAATTAAAATTGTATCTTATGTCCTCACGTCCAACATAAAATTGCTACTCATTGGGGAAGAAAGGGATTACAAGCTTCACAACACGGGGCCTTCTCTAAAGAATCTGGGACAAGCAGCTTACAGAAGATTTCCTAGTGGAGAATTCACCATCCACTGATAGAACCCAAATTGTTTCCAACATGCCAATCTAGTACATGAGATTCCTATAGAAAGAAAATATTAGAACAAGTCTCCCTCCAATTTCTTCCACACACTCTTTAATTAACATATAGGGTGGCCCATCTGACAGTCCATCCAACCTCCATGACATTCTTTAATTTCTCCAACTGAATGGTCCATCCAACAGTACAATCAATCTGTGGGGCCCACTGAGTAAATCTACTAGCAAGAAAAACTATCTGGTCAGACCATCAGGCCCACAGGTCCAACTGGATGCTCTTTTGGGCCCAAAAAGAAATCGGTCACTTGCCATTTTTGGACCTCTACACAACCATATGATTTCTTTATATACCGTATACAGTTGGTAAATGAGAGTTTTATGCATTCTGGCTTCAAGTATTTATTTGGCTAGCTTCTTTATCACAAATTGAGACAAAGTGGGTGATCAATTCATGTGGTCCAACAGTAGGCTTCTTTCATTTTTGGTAGGAGATTATACAACTTGGCTATAAATCCATACAAATGGGTTCATTCTAGAGATATTATGACTACGACACAATGATGATGATGAGACCCTTTTATGAATTAAATTGTCTCCTGAGAAGGGATTCAAGGCCCTACAAGAATGATTCTTCTAGAACCTTTTGGCACGACTCCCTAGGGCTTTTGTGGATATTATAATTATTTAACAAATTGAGACAAAATGGGTGACCAATTCATGCAGTCCAACAATAGGCTTCTTTCATTTTTTTGGTAGGAGACTTTACGACTTGGCTATATATACATACAAATGGGTTTATTATAGAGATATTATGATTATGACGACAATGATGATGATGAGACCTTTTTTATTAATTAACTTTTGAGTTTCTTTGTCTCCTGGGAAGGGATTCAAGGCCCTACAAGAATGATTCTTCTAGAACCTTTTGGTGTGACTCCCTAGGACATATTGTGGATATTTATCATTATTTACTGTTATTTTCTTATTTCAATACAGACTATTAGATTGACTGGAGAAAAATCAGCGCACCTAGAGATGGACTAATCAATTGGAAGAATTGAGATTATTATGGTTGTATTATTGCAATTTCATTGTGTTTTGTGGATCAAGAGGTGGAGTTGCGTTACTTTCCCACAACCTTATGTTTTAATCAGACACAAGTTCTAAGAACATCTATCTACTCTAATCTACCAACAGATCCGCAATAAACCTTGCCCATAGCCCTAAGGTGTTTAGCACGCGAACTCATTTATTTATTTTCAAAAATAAATTTAATTAAATTCCTATAAAAATAATTTAAAAATATATTTTTTAAAATAAATGCAGCGTATATTGTAGGACAGATTTAGTACAACTAATTAATACATTAAAATGTGCTGATAAATTATATGCATTATAGAAATATTACAACCTGCCTGGGGTTTGGGCGAATGGCTACCGTCATGGGTTTGCTCCCCATATACGCAAGTTCGATTCTCCTCCCCATGCTTTACCTAATGCACGTGGTTTTTAGGTAATTGCATGCATCCACATGGATTAGTCTCTCCCTAAAAAGGGGCGGAAGGGGCGGGGACACTGTCATCATTAAAAAAATAAAAAAATAAAAATTATAGAAATATTATATACATTCAAAGAACTCATTTTGGATATAATTGCATCACTTATGTCAACGCATGGTTTAGGACCCTATAAAAGGAAACTTAATATGTTTACTTGTTTTTTTATGATCTTTTGGGTTCTAAGTGTGCGATAATATCTTTTTTAAACATCCCCTAAAGTTTTTTTGAAAAATTCAAAATGTTTCCCAGTGTTTTCCAAAAATGGCAATACATTCTATTATACATGCAATACCGATATGTTTCCACATCACAAGGGTGCGATACATGCATCGATACCAATATTTAAGTCACTGGTTGGTACGCTAACTCAAGTAGCTTTTGGGTTTTGCATGAGTGTATCACCCGATACAAACCAATTTCTTCCATGAACAATACAGCTATCCTATATCAGAACATATTGGCACAAAACGGCCTAATATGGGGCAGTATGACCTTATTTCCGTGGTGATACAGTACACCAAAGTTGACTTTCAGTCCTTGACTAGGGGGAGCTATGTTGGGATGTCAATGATTCAATGTGAACCTCTACCATGGTAAGCTCCAAGAGCCCACATAGTAGAGGAAGGTTGATTATTGGTGAGCAGCTGATCATAAAATTTCTGCCGATGAACCATTTAAAAGCCAACCACAAAATGCTAGGAGAAAGGATGAGATGATGATGATGAAAAGTCATGGGTATAAATAATCAGACCAATCTCATTGTTTGTTTTGCAAATTTAAAACACTAATCCTACTACCAGTTTCTATATATGTTCTTGATATTATGAAACTATCAATGAGGAGAGGACATACTCATGCCTTCTTTGGACTTAAACTCACTAGAAAATTTCTGCAACTCAGACTAAAACAACACCCCAGCCCTTACAACACACTTCAATTCAAATAGGGTGTCACACAAGAGAAGGAATGACCAGGTAGGTAAATGAGTCACTAACTAGAGACAAACACCTTCTGAACTCAAAAACCAGTGGGTCTTCCTACCTCACTTCTTTCGGGCCCATTTGGGTATTCGATCTTTTCACGGTGGACAGATGGGGGTCGTTTCGCATAAATGTCGGGAATCAATGGGTTTCGCATAAACCATGCCATAAATGTTGATTGGTAGTAATTCCAAACAAGCCCTTACTACTTGCTAATCTCAAAGCAACACTGTTACTTCAAGTCATCCAATCTTATGAGGGAGAAGATAACTAATCTCAGCCATAGGAGATTGAACCCATGCATGACCTATCAATCATCATCAAGAAATCCACACCTTGAACCCACACATGATCTATGAATCGTCACAAAGAAATCAATACCCTGAACCTACACATGATCTATCAATCATCACCAAGAAATCCATACCTTAAACATGCATGTAAGCACACATGGAGAGAGATCGATACAATGAAAACAGAACAACTTCCACAGCTGAATTTGAAACGATTCACAATTTAAAACCAAAAAAAGACTTGTACACAAAAGGCAGCCACCACAATTATCAAATACTTTCGGCAGACTCCGACTTGAAGAACAAAACAGTAACCAAATTAAGAAAAATTCATAAAACTAATGAAATTAACACGACAGAATAATCATTTTTGTTCTTTCATTTTTTTATTTTTTTTTCTTTCAGCTATCATTCAAAATGGATCGATATGCTTCTCGTTTGATGAAAGGAGCCTATTTACACTCCACTCATATACTTGCTTACACCCATTTCCCCATTTTGGGAGTTGAAATAGTACACTTTCGTACTATTTCAACCCCCAAAGTGAGAAAAATGGGTGTGAAGAAACCAATGAGGGAATTTGTAAATATCAATTCCAAACAACAACAAAATATATATATATATATATATATATATATATATATATATATATATTCCCCTTAAAAGAGAACCACCCCAAGATAGAAAGAGAAGCAGTTAAACCAAACGCAATCCAAAGAAAGAAATTCGAAGAAAACCCACAAGAGCTGAACAGAGATCTAGAAAAAGAACTGAAATAACAAAAGGAAAAGAAAAAGGGAAAAAAAAAAAAAAAAAAGAAATCGAAAAAGAAAAGGTCATGAAAGGGGAGAGAGAGAGAGAGAGAGAGAGACAGAGAGAGAGAGAGAGAGAGAGGGAGAGCAGAAGCGGAACCTGATTTTCTGAAATTCAAGAGATTGGAGCAGAATTGCAAGCGTTTGGAGAGAGAGCGACAGAGATGAGCTGAGAAACCCTCCTTCTTTCTAAAGGGACCAACAAACCAAAACAGATTTCCTCTTTTTTCTCCCTTTTATTCCATCGTAGAGAGAGATGTGAGAGAGAGGTGGGGCTGACGGCGCCGAGCCGGGGTGGGTCCCGCAGGTGGGACCCACACACGTTCGTGCGATCTGTAATAATTGGCTCTTAAGTGGGCCCACTTATCGACTGCTGCTTCCTCCACTACATATCACCATCCGTACGGATTCGCCTGCAACAGAGTCGCTTCATTTTTTATCCCTGGGATGTAAGCTGCAGTTTGATTGAGACACGTGTCCACTCGCTTACCTGTACTTTGCACGTGTGATCAACTGACACGTGGTAGATGTTACCACATTTCTGATCAGGTCATCCACACTACGTCTAATCAGGCCCATGTCATCATCGTTTAAGCATCGTTTGTCAATTTTTCTTGACCGTTCGTCTGGCCCACCTGAAGGTGGTATTTACCCGCTCTTTTGTAAGTGGCGTATCCACAGTGATGATCGCCTGAAGAACGGATCCGATTTCACATACGTGTACACCTCTTTTCCGCGTGCTGAGGCGTGTGCACTAGACCTAGCGCGCTCAGACTTTCTTCGGTTTTAATAGGTAAGGGGAGCAAAGAGGGACTGAAATGGCTGTCTGATGTGGGGCCCACTTGGCTTGCCCATGGCTGTCAGCGTCCTAGCGTTAGTGCGTGTCCGTCGCTTAGGCTGCCACGTAATGATTGGGCAGGCCTGTCGGATCTTGCCACGTATCTCACGTCTGCTACGAAAGCAAAATACACGGATGGGACATGAGGTAACGTGCGGTAGACAGGGATACTTTTGTCCTTTGGAAATACGGAACCACTCCCACACTCGTATTTGCGCGACTCGCCTCGCCTATCTCGCTTCTACCCGCTCGTGCCCATGATGGTCACGTGCGTGAGATCTATTTCGTTCATCTGGTAGCAGGTGACCTGCTGGCCTGGCCCGGTTGAGCTGAGCCTTGAGGTGCCGTTTCCTGCATCCGGGCCTGACTATCCTGCATTTGGTGAGCTTAGTAATTTGCTGATGGGCCCTATCAGGCCCGAGGTGGTTCAGGTTCGACTCATGTCTTGAGCTCATGGGCCAGGCTCGTGCATGCTTCCGCATGTGGGCCCGATTCATCTGAACCATAGATTGTAGGCCTTCACGTGAATGCATTCTATCACGGTCAGAATAATCGGTCAGCATCACTGGATAGAGGTGGCGGGATGCGGATTGCATTCTGACACTACCAGCAGCGACCTCGCTACTGGAAGGTGCCTCTTTGAGTCTCAAAATGATTTATATGTTTTATCCACACCCTCTAATCATTTTGGATCATTATTTTATTTTAAGGGTAAGAACCGGAAAAATGAGACAGATACAAAGTCAAGTGGACCACACTACATGAAAACAATGGTAATTAAAATTCTATCATTAAACACTTCCACAGAGCCCACTGTAATATTTATTTGCCATCCAACCTGTTGATTATGTCAGGAAAAAAAAAAAAAAAAATGGTGGACGAAGGGAAAACATAAACATCAGCTTGATCCTAAACTTCTATAGCCTACGTGAAGTTTTTAATGGTCAACGTTTAATCACCACTATTTCCTATGGTGTCGTCCACCTGAGATTTGCATCAATCTCATTTTTAGGCTCATGCCTTAAAATAAACTGAAAAAATAGATAGACAGCTTGGATAAAACACATACGTCATGGTGGAGCCCACACAGCAACATATAAGTAGCTGAGTCACCAAGATGGCACTTGTGCACCTCATGAGTAGCATTCAAACGGTGGGCCCGGCCATGAAAATCACCCAGCAAAAGATAAAGGGGTCCTCTCATTAGATGGGCCACACCGTCAGACGGTCCAACTTGACTCATAGGTATGGCCCACCGAATAAGCTGATTGGTTTCAATACTTTTCACAAGAGACTGCACTATCCTGACTGTACCTGCGCTCATTTGACGCAGGACAAAAAAGGCAACAGATCTACCCTGTCCATCATCTGCATCTCCGTATTTTCACCGTGAATTCAAATCCAGATGTTAGGTGAGCCACACTGGAAGCGGATTGGCTGGTGTACCATACATCAGCTATATGGCTGGTGTATTAACATCAGCATGTTCTGTGGGTCCCATTATGAGGTATTTGTTATATCCAAACCGTCCATCCATTTGGAGAGCTCTTCATAAGCATTGAGCCGAAAAATAAGACAGATCTAAAGATCAAGTGGACCACGCTGAAAACAGAAGTGGGAGATTGAATGTCTACCATTGAAACCCTTTTGAGGTCACAGAAGTTTTGGATCAATAAGATGTTTTGTTTTTTCTCTTCATCCAGGTCTTTGTGACCTTATGAACATATTGGATGGAAAATAAACGTTAAGGTGGGCCTACGAAATGTTTTAATGGTGAAAATCATTATCTTAGCTGCTATATGTGGTGTGGCCCATTTGAGATTTGGATATGATTCATTTTTTGACTAATAATCTAAAATAATCTCTCCAAATGGATTACCGGTGTGGATATAATAAATACATCATTATGAGGCCCATGTAATTTTGATCTCCTTTTAGCCGTCGTACAACCCACGTTAGGTGGTGGCCAATCCGCTTCCAGCGACACTACAGTAAACAGTGTAAATTCATGTGGGGTTCCTCACGAGTCCTGTATTGTCCTGATTTTCAGAAAATCCATTTATATTAGTAGGTCAAATGACATATATAGACTACAGTGGACCCCACATGAAATTTGGACGGTTTTAATGATGGGACTTTTCATGTCAACTGTTTTCCACGGTGTGGCCCACCCAAGTGTTGCATTTGCCTAATTTTTAGGTCTAGTACCAACATCGATATCATCGACTTGAAGTCGGTCCGTCACGTCAGGCGAACGTAACACCTTCTCTGTTTGTACAAAAGTCACGCAAGCATTTTTGTTCACCAGTCGTCTTTTTATAAGGATTGTTAAGATATTTTGGAAGAAAATAACGGTTGGATTTTTTGGTAGATAGATGGCCTTGTTTAGAAAATTAATTTTAAAAAAATAAAAAAATAAAAAATTCTCCTCTAAGGTGTAAAATAAATTATGTTGATTATTTTTTTATTTTTTTTTAAATTATTAAATGATGATGATGGACGTGTCTGGGAATGAGATGAAAAGTCACCAACATCTAAGGGAGTTGTACCATGCGTTACCTTCCCATCAAGTCCAATGGTTTGGCTTACCTACAAAATGTAAAGAGTGTTTTAAGTTAATTTGTAGGAAAATGACATGGGTCCTTTTTTAAATTTTGTTATAGTGAAATGTAGCATTTTTTGGCATAGATTAGCGAAGCTGAGAGCGTGTTGAGGTGGTGACACCTGAATTCAATCTCATTAGTGGGTCTTGGTGGTGGGGTCTTGATGCATGACTCAATGGTAGACGTTCTGCATTTTAACAGTTATAGACGCAATAAATTATGTTGTATGGGTTTGATCCACACCATTTATTACTGAAGCAGTTCTCTATACATCATGGTGGACCCAGGAGCCCTTGGCTGGGTTGATTAATGTCCAAGCGGGTAGGACACAATCCACTTTCTATAGGTTTGTAGTTTGATTCGAGCAACTTTGGGATTTGCTAAATCTAAATCCAAAGAAAATCTAGGAATTTGACAAGTTTATGGATTTACCAAATTCAAAGGATCCCATAGAGGATTGGATGTTTGATAAGTGGGCCACTGGAAACTTGCCAAAAATGCCATTATGTGATCAATTTAGTGTAAAACTATATTGTGGAATATGGAATTGTCTACGCATCAATTATAATGATCATAAAATTGAATAATTGAATCTTAAATGCATACCTTAACAACAATAAATTATTTGGATGTGAATCGATGAGCTTAGCTTTCCATATCTTTCACCCTTCTAAAAGCCCTTTTAAATGGGACTTGAATTTTCTATATGTGTGGGTGTGGAAAGCAAGACATGTATTCATAGAAGGGGGGTTTGGAGTCGCTCAACCAATTACAACTATTCTCTAAGGAGTCTCCACACTAGATAGAGTCCACATGCAAGTGAAGTATTGTAGATATATAACGTAGTCTATGCGCACTATCTCATTATGTATCTGAATTGATTGAATAGTTAGATCATCCGAACTATTGTTCATGTGTGGTCCACCTAATAAAAGTCTTATATTTGGTTGCTTTAAGACATTAGCTAGTAGGCATTGAGATGGTAAGAGATGAGGATATCAAGTTGAATCAAATCCATGTAATGTAAAACATGAATGTTTGCATGAGCATTTTCAGATGTCTTCAAGCTAGGAACTTTTTTTTTTTTGATAAGCACAATAACAACACAGATAAGCCTACCTTTGTGTGACACTTTGTAACCTTAGTTTTAAGCAAATTTAAGGAGTGACATTTACATTTGTGCAACCATGACGAATTCCCTAACTATAGCATGTAAGAAATCAGTGGCATTAGTGATGTGGGCAACGCTATGAATGGCTTGGATCATCTGGATGGTCATCAGGTGGGCCCCATAGAAGAGGGTTGTGTACAAACTTTGATAGATAGTTGAAGTATCATATGACCCTTTCCTTAAGGCCTGCTTTGAGGCGTGGATTTGGAACCCCCTAGATTCATAACCCCCTGGATTTGAAATCCTCCTATTGTGTTTGGCACCCTTAGTTGGGAATCAACTTTAGTCCAAAAGTAGCTATGTATGGTATATTTACAAGGGTTTGAATTTAATTATTAAATCAACTTTAATATATTTAATTATATGTAATGTTTAACGCAATAGTTATAATAAGCCCGTTAAAATATATGCTTTGCCCCAAAATGTTGAAATTCCAACTCTCAGATGGGCCACAAGCACAAGATCATGTCCGAGTGACTAACCAACTATTTTTTACCATTAATTTACATGGAAAATGTTTGGACAACATTGATCATCGTATTAAAGTAATTATAGTGATGCAATTGATAATCTAATTGTTTTGGTATATCATTAGTGGGTCATGTGCCCAATAGAGTAATAGCCTAGTGACACACATGTTACACATGCAACTCTTGGAAGGATTTTAGATGTAATCTAAGCTTTCACAGTGGATTTCAAACCCCCTCAAAGAGGGGATTTGAAATCCCCTATATTTGAAACCCCTAGTTACTTTATGGTGTCAAACAACTAAGGGATTTGAAATCCCCCCAAGTCCATGGTGTCAAACAACCCCTAAGAGTCGTAACTAGCAATGGTCTCTCTCTCTCTCTCTCTCTCTCTCTCTCTCTCTCTCTCTCTCTCTCACAAAGAGTTGTGGAAGAAATGGATTGCGTGGAGAGTCCATGATGGGTCGGACTTCTCGATCACCCATCAGTTGATATAAAATCAGCATTGGTCCCCACTCCTCTCACTGATTCTAAAAGATTTGAAAGTCCCATCGATCGGTGGTAATCAGGAGCGGAAGACTCGAGAAAGGAACTGACACTAAATTTTTCAGCGGAGTTTCATCTTGGCATTAATGGTTTACTCGGGTATGCCTTATAAATCCCTTGTATTAGAGATACAACAGCATCTATCAGTGTGTATTTTGAATGTTCTTTAATGTCAAAATCGAGTTTTATAATATTTCTCTCTATTTTTTGGCTGACCTTGTTATGGTCACCATCATAGACCTCGTGATTGTCGGAATTTAGTGTGCTTGGCTAGAATTCAATCAAAAATTGTGTAGCATGACTAGTGGAGAAATGGTGGTGGCAGCGTCGTTGTTGGATTGTGGTCTCTTCTTTTTTTTTTTTCTTTTTTTTAATTTATTTATTTATTTAAAGAAGAGAAACTAGATGTGCTTGTGTATTGTGTTTAGATAACTTGTTTTGGCTTTATGGCTTTTTAGGTCAGAGTGTTGGGCCTTGATCATCTGGCCCATTCGTTGTTTAGTTCATACGTAGTCTGACGAGAAATATATGTCCACAATATAAGACCCATTCACATGCTTACATTGGACAACAATGATCTGCGACCACCACCACCATATGGATGTAATTGTAAAAGGGTTAAAATTTGATCGTCAGTTTAAATCTATCATTATTTGTCTTATTATGCTAGTATGACCCACTAGATGTCTAGACCAACCTGATTTTCAAGCAACATATCATTCATGGTAGGGCCTACCTAGCGTCCTATATTTTCTTTAATTTAATGCCCATTGGTGTTCCCAAAGTACCTTTTCAAAGTCCTGGAGGGGAAGATGGAGTTTGGGTTGTCGTATATTGCAACTTGTCAAACATATTGGGTCATATGGGATTTCCATGTTCTCTCACCTGATGGAGATATCTTTTGCGGTGACTACAACATTATCTATGGCATCTACATCATACCTAGGCCCGGCCCATTAGCAAAGCCTACTTGTATTATCCTTATATTCTTGATGTAGATTTGTTTTGTGAAGATGGCTTTGCTAGTCTCTTTTTTCTCTTTTAAGTCTATAATAATAAATGATTTCAATCTCGATGTTTTGGATAATTGCAAACATAATATATATTGATTATGTGATTATTATATGTTGTTTGAATCATAAGTTATTCAACTATAAGTAGATGGATTGAGATTAATGATTCTTTATCAGCTTTATTGATGGATCATATATCTGACCCAAATCTAGGGTCTATGTTGGGTCATTTATTAGAATCAATCTTAGCCATCTAGTAGACCTAGTTGGGTAATTGGCCTCATGACTTTTGAGTTTTGACGAAAAGATGTGTTATTCTCATATATGCTTATTCATATATTTGCATCTATAGTGTATATTCAAGCATTTCTTTCCTTCCTATCTTGTATGATATGTTTCCATTCAAATGACCATTAAGTTTGCTAAGTGAACTCTTAGCATATAAGAGTAGAGCCCTATGGTTGGAGGCTCACATTTATAGTGTGTAGCGGGCTTGTTGGTGTATGGTATCATTAATAGGGCTCTTCTATTAGTAGGCCTATTGTGGAGTCTTTTGGTGTTTAAATTAATCCAGTTCTCTGCTCATGGCCTAAAAGATTTGGTACATTTCCGTTGTACATTATATTTCATTATGGGTCATTTAGATTAATCCACCATTTATACATAAAGTTTACCAAAGATGATCAACACCATTAGTGTGTGTATACAGTTAAAAAGAATTCTAATGCTTAGTATGTTTATTATCCCTATTTTAGGGTAAAATTAATACTCATAGTGGTCACTTAGGCCTAATTTACCTATACTAGTCTAAGAGTTTTGGATATATCTATGGGCCTCCCGCCTATCCAAAAAATTAAGGGTCTAAGTGTAATAAAGTGGCTAAACAAACAACAACAAAATCACAGATATGCTCTGGTTTATCCATCTCTTTATTTATGGGGCATTGAGAATATCCATTAGGGGCAATTGGATTAGGTGGGATACTAGTTTGTATGAATTAGTGGATATCCTTAGCCATGTGTTCCACCAAAGTGGTCCTGACTAATGATGCCTATTGAATCCTAAATTAAAGTGCATGATGTAAGCGTTATACGTTAAGGATCAATAAGATGACATTGTCTCCAACATGCAATGTTTGACCCTAAGGAGTTTATCTTTTAGTTGGAGTTAAATGGGAGTGGGGTGGATGGTGTTAACAACTTGTGATTGAATGTTCCATCTTGGCACAAAGGTGTTGGATTATTTTGGACTTATGTTATTGACATCCAGCTAGTCTCATGTTATGAAGACTACTTGTGTGTTGTGATATCAGTCCAAAGGAAGGGGTCGAATATCATGCACTAGGTTTCACACAAGGATTTGATGATTAGACCTATCATCCTTGGTAATTTAGTCAACTGCCTAACTTATTAGATAAAGTCCAATACAATAAAGTGTCTTTTATTGTTGTTTAAGGTTTAATGGGGTGTTTTTTCTAATGTGATTATGCAGTCATGAATATATGATTCATTCTCCCCCAACTTCAAGGCATTCCTACCCTTATCGACACCAACTTCTCAAAATATAAGGAGGTATTAAAAACTATTTTTTGTTGTATGGAATTAGACTTAGCCCTATATAAGTATCAACCTCCAAAACTCACCGATCCAGTATGTTTGTGATATTGCCAAATATAAAAGGTGTGAATGGGTGAATAAGCCAAGTATAAAGATTATCAGATATTTCATTCATAAGTCTTTTCATGAGAGTATACTTGAGAAAGACAATGTGAAAGGATTCATCGAAAAAATTGAAAAAAATGTTTACTAAATCCAATTAGGCATGAATTATAACAATTAATATTACTAAATTTATCTCTTTAAAGTATAATAATGATGAAATTAGGGAGTATATCATAAAGATTTTTGATCTTGCAACTAAGTTAAAGACACTCTAGAAAACCTAGTAATCTATTTTGTACTAATCTCTCTTCCTTTTAGTTTTAGCACTTTTAAGGTCAATTCCAACACCCAGGAGGAAAAATGGACCTTGACTGAATTGATATCACACAATGTGTAAAAGAAAAAGAGACTTAGGTGGAAACAACCAGAGATTGCCCATCTCATGTACTCCTTTTAAGGGAATAACCCAAAGAAAAGAAAGAGGGGATCGGGGAATAAGGATAAAGGCAAGGTGACAAGCAATGTAATAGAGTCGTGGGATAAAAATAAGTTGATTAGACTTTGCTACTTTTGTGATCAGGAGAGTCACTTAAAGAAACAATGTCATGGATATAAAGCCTAGCTCAGGAAAAATAGAAAACAGTAAAAGGTAAAAATTCTTGTCTAGAAGTATCTTATGCTTTAATTGATACATAGTTGGCATGATACGGTCCAATTTTAGGCCAATACTTACATATTGAATTTTTTTATAGTGGCATCTGAGGAGGCATAGACCCAGTGATGTGGAGCGCTATGTATTTAAGGGATGACTTCCAAATAGAAAATTGAGACTGATAGCTTTCTTTTATATATAGAAATTATTTTATATTTGAATCTTTTGTAATATTTTCTTATTTTATGATAAAATAAAATATATATTTTTTATTTTCTTTTAAATTCAAATGTTGGCTTAGGCTTTAATACTATAATCGTGCATGAAATGTGGAGGTGAATAATGACAACCTTATTTACAGTCAAGAATAAAACTAAAAGTCATATATATGTTTAACCCTTAAAAGTGATATGTACAAAGATTTCTAGTCTAGAAAAAAAGTGTTGTTATTTTTGAGCTACCTGTACCTATAATGACATTCAGGATATCATGCTAGAAATCTATGAGAAAGTTTAATATAAAAAAAAAAAAAAAAAAAAAAAGTGAGACATTTCTTTCGAATCCTAGAGAATCCTAAAATATGCAACCTTAAATATTCTATAAAAAAAAGATATATGCTCTCTAATCGTGTGATTAAAGAGGGAACACTGGAAGTCAATTTTGAGTGTTGTGACAGTTTAAGACTTGCACCCAGCCTTATAGAAATCAAGAAATTAATTATATGGGAGAGATTGTGAATATAAGTTGGGATCAATAAATAGGCAACAGATAAGGTGATAAGTTTTTTTACTCATGTGCAGTAACACCAGTCGGGTGGAATTGGTAAGGATAAACAAGTTTGGACTATACTGAATGCCTCGTTAGTGGGAAGTCCATTCTCAAATATCATTTCATGGCATAAATGTCGTTGTATGAAAGAGTATAATGTGGGTGCTTGAGATATTATATATTGGAACAAAATTTTAATGTTTATTACGAAGGCAGGTGTTAAACGTTGCAGTATTGCATTCCTTTGAATTAAGACATGGACAAAAGATCATATGTTAAAGTTCCTTAAAATGAGGATGATTTATAATCATCAGGAGTTTGTAAACCCTTGTTAATTATTGTATCTTCTTTCAAAAGATGCTTAGGGTAAGTGGGAGTACATAAATTAAGGTTGCATACACATTCTAATAAATTAAGGTTTAATTGACAAATCATATTTTATTTTTTGTTTATCAAAAGTACATATATTATGCATGCATAAAGTAAAATGAACAATTGAGTTTAGCTATTATTGAGGCATATGCATCTATTGATAGATATAATAGGACCTGTCACGCCCTGAAAATTGACACCCGAGTACAAATACTCTAATCCTGAGTTTTTGGGTGTGAACGTAGCAAAAATGCACGTGGGTGAGTTCCCACATGCCCGTACAGTCAAGTTAATGTTCACAGAGCAGAGTAGTTTTAAATTAGCGGCATCAAAAGTTAAGCAGATATAACTAAGCCTAGAAATAGATGACTAATATTTAAAATGTATAATTCCAATAGTGGTGCCTGTCCAAATGAGGATTGTTCAAGTCATAATATATATACCTAAAATGATTAAAGTGTGAAGTTTTCAGTTTTGACCCAATCATTCAAAACGAACGGCGGTGATACAAGCCGATGTAAGCTGACCCGACTGAGATCTCGATAGTACTTATATTGATAATATCGTCTAGTTGGCGTTTTAAAACACCGTCCTAGGTGGAAATGAGCAGTTAACTCAGTGGTTCCATTAGTTCTAAGTTACACATGTTATTGACTCAATCAACTCAGGTAATGATAACATTATAAAGCAAACAATTCCTGAGTTAATTATTTAAATGCATGGATAACATGATGATATGCACAATGGTTGACCCTCAGCATAACCTAACAACATTTAGTATGATGAATGCATGGGAATACAGCATTCGTAAACTTTCCACATCAACACTATTGCTAGCAAGGACGTCAACATATGTGCAAAAGTTGGCTTGAAGCACAACCCAACAATGTAATGATATACATGATTAGACAAGTAATTATTATTTCCAGATTAAATAGCAGGTTGGCGAAGCTAGGATACCGACATTATATCACGAGTCATTATCTGGGTCACGTGACTAGGTGTGGCACGAAGTGGCTCCTCACCAGTATCCCTTGATCTAAATTTAGGTATCACCCTTTATATTTCACAAATCAACACTTTCAAAGGGACAACATGATATCCAAATGTATAAGGATCAACTCGGGATGGATCATCACCCAAACACCGAGTATGATTACTAAATTCAGAGGTGCATTCTTATCACATGAAACCAAATCACCACGAAGAAAATGACTTGTCACCCAATTCCATTCACGTCTGGGTCGTTCGAATGGTACTCCAGTACAGAACCATCGGATGGGTATTTGGCGGGGGTCATTTGAACAATAATCTATCACCCCCATCAGTGCTCAGGGGTCACTACAGGAAGGCTCGTCACCCAATATTTTATCAATATAGAGAGCTTTCACTTAATGTTTTGCCTATGTGACATGATGTCACCCCAGCATAAGCCGATAACTTGGATAAGGTATCTCATATCACTATGCCCGACTCATGAGTCTTTATGGGATCGTATCATACTAACGATTATAAATAGATTCATCCCTCAGGAACGGGGTATCATATATTCGATTTGGTCGTGTCATACATTGTAAACATACATGATCAATCTGTTGTTAAATTAATTTGATTGACCTAGGAGAACCTCAACGTAATCGGCATTGGGTGCAAGTATCCTATGTAGTCCAACTATTGTCAGTCATCTATGTTCAAACTGGGTTGATCGAACAAGTGGCAGGCTTAACTCGGGCCACCCCTTGGTTAAGGTGATTCACCGACTGACCTAACATCATAAGTAATTCTAAACATCATTAAGGACTAACAATTCACGAGGAAATCATAACAAGATTTCATATGAAGCCTAAATTTAACAACATAACCACCTAGCATTTCATCGAACATGTGAGCATCAATAACATAATACCATCACTCAGGCGTTTCATCGAATATGTGAGCATACGCAAGTAAGTAATAGCATGTATTGTAATCAAAATTGAAATATAGATATGTTAATATACAACAAGTTATCTACAAGAATATATAATTAACTGAGACCCTCAAGGGTCGATAAAAAAAGCAATGTAGGAATAATGGTCCGCACCTTTGCAATGATTCACCCAACTTAGCACCTCTACAATTAGGATTTTAGGAAAAAAATACAAATTTTTAATAAAATTAAAGGAAACTTAAGTAACATTCAAAGAATCTAGTTTTACCAGGAGGTAAGAAGCATTTCTTACCTTCGATTGTGCATGAGGGTGAATTCGATAGAGGAAAATGGTAATAGCTTGGGCTTCATCGAATGAATTCCGATGCAAGTAAACATTAATGACCCCTTCTCTCTCTTCCTTCCTCTCTTTCTTTCTTTCTTTCTCCCTAATTTCTAGGGAAAATTCGTATGGAGGAGAGGATATGTGAAATGAAATGGTATTTATAGTGCCAGATTATTCACATATGACCCTAATGGCCATTTGTTCATTATATTTATCTTAAGGGAGGATGTTTCTAACCAATGTGACCTAATGGGAGGTGTGCAGATCAATCTAAGGCATGAGATCAATGTCCCACCAAGCGATCTATGTTTGGACACAACTATTCGATGATCAGATGTGCCGATCAATTGAGAAAGCCCTAACTCAGATCGATGGTCACCGAGTGTTGATCGGGTCTATAACTATACAAATGTAAGCAAGGTAATCTTGATCGGTGCCTTAAATTTGGTCATTATCTAACGGTCTGAAAGCCACAACTTTGAAAAAAACCAGATACAAACAATTAACTTAAGTTCTTAATTAATATAAGAAACATTCACACATCTCATGCACTATTCTTGTGAGTTCAAGTTGAGTGATTCGAGACGCAATCTTTGCTCCATGTCCCATAATGGACGTCTAGTCCACTAAGACGAACATCTTTCTAAAGTCTTAGGTTTAATGGCCTACTAACGAACAGTCTAAAGCTTATTTAGAAAATCGGGGCATTTTTGGAATGAATTGGATATCAAGATTTCTTATGCCCGATGATTAAGGTTTAGATTGACTAAGTTCATAGTGTGGCCTATTCGCAATTAGCAGAAATGACAATTCAATTCTAATCACTCTAAACCGTTAGTTCTTAGGCTAAAGGAGTAACTGGGTCAGTTTGGTTTGTTAATTAAGATCCGGCCCCTAGTTATTTCGAATGTTCGTAGGTCGTTATTTAGTTGTGGCTGTCTTGATTAATTAGTGATAAGTCAGATAGATTTTGACCCTAAATGAACAAATCACGAGACTAAACTCGAGGTTTAAGTGATCGGGCGGATTCGTTGGCTTCCTACGGTTGATTAATTGGATTTAGATAGTCAAAAGGTAAGGCCCATAGAAGAGGGACGTGTACAAACTTTGGTAGACTTTTAGAGAATCATACAACCATTTTCTTAAGAGTCCTAACTAGTAATGGTCTCTCTCTTTCACAGAGAATTGTGGGAGAGAAGGCTTCCATGGAGAGTTAGGGATGGGCTAGACTTCTCCACCACTCGTTAGTTGATATAAAGTTAGCATCGATCCCCACTCCTCTCACCGGTTCCAAAAATTTTGAAAGCCCCATCGATCAGTGGTGATTAGGAGCAGAAAAATCGAGAAAGGAGTCAATACCATCTTCTCTAGTGGAGCTTCATCTCAGTGTTAATGGCTAACTCAAGTATGCCATATTAATGGCTGACTCTGGTATGCCATATAAATCCCTTGTGCTACCCCTCAATTAATGCTGTGGAGATAATGGACCCGCTACGATTTTTTACATGGTATGCATGTGACAGTTATATGGTGGGGTCATATTTACATTTGTTGAGTTATGTCGGATCCTCTAGTGTGCGGACTCAGTGATCCTACAGTAATCAAGTCCGAGTCTCATTCTTGGAGATCGGAACCAATTTTGGGTACCTGTTGGGAATTCATCAGGTATTTCCATCTAGGTTTCTGGTTGAGTTTGGATCAAATACGGGCATTTACATGGTCAGGCCCACTTGATGAGTGAATTTGGATTGCACACATATGTGCCACTTAGACACATGCATGATATGTAAATGGGCTCTCTCATTCACATATGGCTTAGGGGTCATTTGGATGTCGGTAAAGTTTTAAGTTGTAAACATATTACACCTGAAAAGAGTTTCAGGTGTAAACAATTTATATGCTATTCTATTTGGTTCTTAAGTGGTAATCTGTTTACATGTAAACAAATTATATTTTTTCCTAGCTTGTTAAGTGTTTACAATGGATAAAGTAGGTATTCATACCATAGAGGTTGCGCAATAAACCTTCCAAAATTTATAAATTTAATAACTAATTGTACCTCCCATTTCTTTTTTGAAGTCAATATCAGCAATGCAGTTCATTCAACGATAAACTTAATCCGAATTATAGAGCCAAAGACTTGACTTTTTTTTAGGAGCCCTAAGAGATCATTAAAGCATGCATATACTAGATGGATTGGATGTCCTCCACCCATCACAGTGGGCACCAAAAAGCAATCTGAATTTATTTTTATTATTTTTTACGTGTGATCCATTTGATAATTATTAAAAAAGAAAAAAGAAAAAGAAAAAGAAAGTAGTTTTTAAGGCCTATGGGAGAGCATCAAAGAAAGCACCTGATATATAGATTGGATGAACCATATACATTACGGTGGGCCTCACATACCACGAGCGTATATTAATTATTATATTTTATTATGTATAATGTCTTTTTAATTATAAAGTCTTTTTAATTATAAAGACTTCACCTGCAATGTGAAACTTGCTTTTTCTAGGTTTTAGATTACAACTAAGAGTTATAATATGTTTATAACCTACAAAGTCTTTACAAGTAAGTACATGCATCCAAACAGTCTCCGTAATCGGATTACCTTAATCCCTTTGAAACCTAAGACTGTACAGGCATCCAGACGACCCCTTCGGAAATTTATTCTGTCGCTTGAATAATCAGTAGATACTTTTGTTTGTGTGTGTGGGAAGACCTCAAAGTTCATCCAGTTAGCTGAGTTACAGTCTACCTAACAATAGCTTAGAACTTTTCATGTGTATGAAACATCCAACCAGTCCAATAGGGTAGCCCTATTATAAAGACCACCTTATGGATATATCAGCAGAGCAAACTTGTATTTTATTTTTTATCAATGGCAAGACATTTTTTTATAGTGTAGTCCACCTGATGAATAGATAGGTCTGATTTTTGCACTAGGTGATCTTCACGGTGGAGCCAATCTATTGAAAGGGTTGGATGTTTCTTGCACTAAATAGGTTGGAAGCTATCTGGCTGGCGGACCTTGCTTTGTGGTCCAACTAGTTGGATTGGAGAGCCACTCCCTCTCACTCTCAATTTAAATGGTACTAGTTGATGGACAACACCTATGAACTTGAATGCCCCCAAAAGACAAAACCCGAACCCGGATGAATTTCTTGACGGATTAATAAAAAATAAAATAAAAATCCAGAGTCATTAATGTCGAGTTGGGCCCATCGAGACGAGTACACGCAAGTCTCAATACCCATTGACGTGAGCGGATTCACCAAGGTGGGTGGGACCCTTGTCTGTGGGGCTCGCAGTGATGTATGTTCCTTAAATCCACACCATCCAACCATTTTGAAAGCTCGTTTTAGTATATGAACCAAAAAATGAAACTGACTCAAATTATCTTAAGTAGACAACACCACATAAAACAGTAATGATTGAATCTCCACCATTAAAAACTGTATGGATTCCATTGGGATGTTTACTTTCCATCTAACCCGTTGATAAGGTCAAAAACACCTGGATGAAGAGACAACACAAATATCATCTTGATCCAAAGCTTCTGTGGCTCACAAGAAGTTTTTAACAGTCAATCACCACTCTTTCCTGAATTATAGTCCATCTGAGATTTGTAACTACATTTTTTGCATCAAAACGAGCTTTCCATACGGATGGACGAGTGGATATTGTCACATACATTACAGTGGGGCCCACAGTCAGGGGTCCCACCCACGTCGTGGATCTGGGGTCTCACCTAATCCGCTCCCCCATTCACAGCCCTCATGTAAAGCATTTATGGTGGCAAACATGTGGTGATGGTAGCTATTGAGGTGGGCCATCAAGTAGACAGGCCATGTCCTAAAAGTCATGGTAAGTGAATTGTCTCATCTATCCAATACATGACTTATTCAAGGAACTGTTAAAGCTGTGGTCCACCTAAATTCACATCATCTGCTATGTAAAGTAAGCTATATTGATGTATTTTTCTACCCGTAACTGATCCATGCAGTAGCTCACTTGAGCAATGGTCTAGATCATCACATCATTACTGTGAGCGCCTAAACTGCATAGAACTTTTCTACATCATGCAACACATTAGCATTTTTCATCAATTAAAAAAGGCTCATTTAAATGGTTCCCTACTAAAAGGGTAAAAAAAATGTTTTGAAGGCCTATGTGAGATCCAGTCCACTCATCTTTCACCATGAAAATGGCCATAACTAAAATAGCCAATTATGGGTAGGAGCTCTTTTTTTAATGGTCCATTTTGTTGAATGGCCCAGATTGGTGGGCCCACTGGAAGACAGCATTTACGACCTCCGTACAAAATTGAAAAAGAGACTGTCTACATCTAGCAGTCCACCTAATTACTATAGAATCACTCATTTAATTCTACGGTTAATATAGGTTCTGAGTTATGATCCATGATTTATGTTGTTTAAAGGCTAACCAAAAGGGAAATAGATATTTTTCCTTTTATTCTATCGAATAAGAAATGATTGCAAGCGAATACTTCACTTTTTTTTAAAATATAAAGTAAGAGATATGAGAGTGACATAAGTGAGACTTATCTATATCACAAGGATCTCTCTCATATCTCAATCCTCCTTGAAATTAAAATTCAAACACATGAAGAAAAAATCACGTGGGACCCACCCACCAGTAAACTTATCTTTATCAAGCTTTCTAGACAAAAAGTTCTGTTTTCCTTTGAGAGAGACATGGCCATGGATGATTTTTGGCCCATTTCTACCATCTCTACTTACACCAGGCTGCTAGAATTTTATTAGTTATATGATTTTATCAAAAGATTTTGCACTATCCGACGAGTCCAGCTGTCATATCATTTTATGCAAATGGACCACTGAAAAAAGTCAAGAGAAAAAATAATCAGTAGTAAGGTTGATTGATAATACCTTTTGACCACAATTCACGATGTCGTGGTCCACTTGATCACTGTTCTAATCATAGATTGCCATGTGTATTATTGATATGGTGGAAAGTACTATAGATGTACCTTCAGCTTTACTAGCGTTCTCTGGGAATTCATGTCCACATCAAGGATTTAAGAACCCTCCTATTGAGGTGTGACCAGTCCGAGTTAAAGGGGCCATCGTCATCTATGGGCTGTCTCCACGGAGGTTTTGGATCAGGCTAATATTTGTATTTTCCCTTCATTCATGTCTATGTTACTTTATGAGCAGGTTGGATGGCAATTAACCGTCATGGTAAGCCTGGGAAGGTTTCAATGGAGAGTTTCATTATTATTGCTGCTTCCTATAGTGTGGTCCACCTGAGCCTTGGATTTGTCTCATTTTTTGGCTTATATACTAAAATAATTTGCTAAAATGGGTGGAGGGTGTGGATAAAATTCATACATCATGGTTGTCCCTCAGAGCCCTTGCTCCTTCCTGATCGATACTAGGAGGGGTAGCAGCTAATCCAAGTCCATCTCATGTCTTTACATCATGCTCTCTAGTTCTTTGGCGTGGGCCCGGATGAACCGCCTAAGAGATAGGATTAAAACTTTCATACTTATAGCATATTGTGATGGATTGTAAGCAGACAGTTAAATAATCATGCTTATTTAATTATATGACCATTACATTGGTGGATGGGTAACAATGATAAATATTCGATGATTTTATTGTAATACATATGCGGAATTGCAAAGGACCGTGCTATGCATCGAATATGGAGATCAAATAAACTGTATAAGAGGCATACCTAATTGAGAAGTTATAGTCGTAGGAAATGTCCGTAATCTTCCTCACCTTACACCCTTAGAGAAGCACTATGATGAGATGAAAAGCTTCAATTGTATATAGGCTTGGGGACTCAACCTTATTTATATAGCTTAGAGGGTTGAGGAGTTTGAAACTCATTGAAATTCCTCTCCCTACAAGCTCCACACGAATTTGAGTATCCTAGTTCAACTAGAACACTGTGCATATTGTAACTCACCACTCCTGACACGATTTTAGATGAATCACAACTAAGTGGGGTCCACTGGTATGCCTGATAACACTATCTAACCCTTAGGGAAATCTAGATTGTCGATCAATAAAGTTCGCCTTATAGAATTCTTACATTCTCCCACTTGAGCTACATTAATCCATGTCAATGATTAATTTTGAAAAAATGTTTTAATATTAAAAAAAACAACCAAATGGTTAACCAATATAATTGTTGGATAATACAGGCAGCCTATTACAACCTGGTCCATCAAGACCACTAGTATCGAATCGCGGTAGCCATCACAACATTTAATCTTGATGAAGTAAGACTAAGCATGATCACAAATACTACCAGTCTTAATGACATATATCATGAACTAGGAAGTATGATATAAGGATTACATACATAATGTGATGATATGTGTCTATCCATAAAAGGTTCTGGAGCTTTCAAATGTCTTTAATGAGACATAACTTTAATTTTGCTTACTCAGATATATAGAGAGAAGCAAAAACTAACTTTATATCAAAATCACCAAAATTTTATTAATGAGATTTCTTTAATGTCTATGAAAATAAACATGCTCAACTCCCACTAACTAAATATATCTGTAGGATCAATGACTCCCATAAATGTTACATGCTCCTGAAATGGCATGATAGGGAGCCCTTTAGTGAGCGGATCCATAATCATATGCTTAGTGCCAATGAACTTTATATATACTAGACAATTCTGAACTTTTTTCTTCACAATAAAATACTTGATGTTGATATACTTCGACCTTAATGAATGCTTATTGTTTCCAGAGAAGGAAACCACAACTGATTTATCATAAAAGATTCTCAATAGTTTCGGGATATGCTCTAATACACGCAAACCTGAGAAAAAACTTTGTAACCACAGTGCCCGATTTGATGCTTCATGACATGATATGAACTTATCTTCCATGGTGGATGAGGTTGTGAATGATTTTTCACGCTTTTCTAAGACACAGCCCCACTAACCATCACGAAGATGTAGCTTGAAGTGGATTTCTTTGTATTAACGCAGCCAGCATAATCTGTGTCTGAGTATCCAACCAAATCTAAATGATCAGACCTTCTGTATGTAAGTCTGAAGTCCTTTGTTCTTTGCAGGTAGTGCAACACCTTCTTCGCAACTATCCAATGCTGCATTCCTGGATCAGATAGATACCTGCCAAACAATCCAATGACAAAAACAATATCCGATCATGTGCAGACTTGATCATATATGATACTCCATACTACTGATGCATATGGAAGATTCTTCATTCGATTCCTTTCCAAATCATTCTTAAGACAATAGAACTGCCCAAATTTATCACCCTTTATAATGGGTGATTATCTAAAAACACCGTTTTGCATTCCATACCTTTCGAGTACCCTATCAATATAGGCTCTCTATGACGGGTTAAGCAGCTCGCGTAATTTGTCACGATCTCAATATTGATCACATAAGAGGCATCACTAAGATCCTTTATCTCAAACTTTTGAGATATAAATTTCTTGGTATCTCTTAATATTCTTACGTTATTGCTATCCAACAGAATATCATCAACATACAAAACCAATATGAAGAACTTCACTGATTTTAACGTAGGTGCATTCATCTGTAATGTTTTGTACAAAGCCATATGAGGAAATCACTTTATGAAACTTCAGGTACTACCGTTGTGATGCCTTTTCAACCCATAAATGGATTTCTTTAGTTTACAAACCATACGCTCTAAGCCATCGGTTGTAAAACCTTCAAATTTCAACATATATGCGTTCTCGTTTAGATCTACATTGAGAAACGTAGTCTTTATATCCATCTGAGGTATCTCTAAATCCATATGAGCCACAAGAGCTATTATGATCCTGAATGAGTCTTTCTTAAATACTTGTGAGAAGGTCTCCTTAAAATTAATGGTTTCATGTTGGTTAAAACCCTCAACAACAAGTCTGGCTTTATATATTTCGACATTACTCTGGGAGTCTCGTTTGGTTTTAAATACCTATTTACAACTAATCGGCTTTATTCCTTTGAGTAACTTAACAAGATCTTATACTTTATTATCCTTCATAGATTTTAACTCATCATTCATAATATCAATCCAACGAGAATGGCTGGCACTTTGTTTGGCTTATATAAAGAATTCAGGATCATTTTCCATTCATGCTCTTGCAGATATACGATGTAATCATTTGGAATCGCATGACTCATTTCTCTTTCAAATCTTCTTAATGGCTCACTCTCTTGAGTATGACTTTCATTTCCTTGGTGGGCTATATAAGAGGTTCATTGTGGTGATTTGCAGTGACTACAAGCTCAACTGCATGATTCATACCAATGTGGCCCGAAATGACTAATTTGACATTCTCAGTCTTAATAATCTTGATGGAGTTCGAAGGATAGTAGAATCGATAACCTCCATGTGATGCAACACCTCATAAAACCCCGGGCGTGACTCTTACTCTTATCCAAAACTTTGGTGGGCCATGGAGAGAGAGATAGAGAGAGAGAGAGAGAGGAAAGAAACTGTTTCCTTTTTCCTTGGCCCACCAAAATTTTGGATCAGCTTTTTTGGCCCACATCACGTGGATGAGTTTTGAAAAAGTTCTGGTGTATATAGAGAGAGGAATGCTCACCCGCTCACCTTCTTACATGAGCACCCGTGAGCACCTTTACCTTTGCACACATGTCATGGGCACAGAATTTGAACAGTCCATGTTATGCGGCACCCCTTAAAACTTTATGGGCTCAATTTTGAGCCTGATCCAAAACTCTAGTGAGCCACAACAAAGAGAAATACAGAGCAAGGAGAAAATTGTTTTCTTTTTCCATGGCCCACCAGAGATTTTTATAAGGTTAAAAGTTAGGCCCATAGAGTTTCAAGGGGTGTCACAACACATAGACTGTTCAGATTCCCTGCCCACAACGTGTATGCAAAGGTGCTCCGTAAGAAGGTGCTTAGGTGAGCATCCCTCTCCCTCTCTCTCTCTCTCTCTCTCTCTCTCTCTCTCTCTATATATATATATATATATATATATATATATATATATATATATATATCTATCTATCTATCTACACACACACACACAAGTTTTTTCTGGCTATATGCCTCACCTTTAAGCCATCGTCCTTTCTCTACCCCTCTAAACTTACTTTACCAAACTATTACCTTGCTGTACGGGCGCATTTTTACCGGACCAAAATGCCTCTACTTTATCAGAAACACAATTTCTGAAAGCTATTGTTATCCTCACATGGTTTAACCTTAGCAGTAAAACCTCAATTTTCTAATTTCTTCTCTCCTTTTTGTGATTGTCCACCCTAGTAGTAAAACTCCCATTTTCTGATTTCTTCTCTCCTCTTTGTGATTGTCACCATAGCAGTAAGACCCTCATTTTCTGATTTCTTCTCTCATTTTTGTGATTGTCCACCCTAGCAGTAAAACCCTCATTTTGTTCTATTTCTTTTTTTACTCGAGAATACACTTGCCACATACGTCATTTTTTAGTTTTGCCTACCCAAGATAGGATGAAAATGGTGCCCCCATCAAAGAAGCTACGAATGACTGGTATATTTCAAAGTTTTGACTTCATTATGTGGACCCTACTGTATTTTATATGATATATCCACACCATCCACAATCCAGTTATTTTATTTAAACATTTTAGGGCATGACCCAAAAAATGAGGCAAATTCAATGCTCAAATGGCCCAGATTAAGCCTTTTTTTTTAAAAAAAATAAAAGAACGAAGACCGAAGTGAAATTGAACGAAGACTGAGTGAAATAGATCGAGGACTGACTGAAATTGACCGCAAACTAAGTTAAATTGACCACAAACTAAGTTAAAGTGACCGCGGACTGAGTTAAATTGACTACAAACTGAGTTAAATTGACCGCGAACTGATTGAAATTGACCGAGGACAAAGTGAAATTGACCGAGGAATGCTTGAAATTGACATCTTGACCGAGAACTGTGTGAAATTGACTGAGAACCAAGTCAAATTGACCAATAACTGCTTGAAATTGATATCTGTTGACCGAGAACTTGCGGAAATTGACTGATAACTACTTAGGCAAGTTCTCGGTCAATTTCACTCACTTATTGGTCAATTTTACTCAGTTATCGGTTAATTTCACTAAGTTTGCGGTAAATTTCACTCAGTTATCGGTCAATTTCACAAACTTAAGCGAGTTCTCGATCATTTCACTCACTTTGCGGTCAATTTCACAATGTTCACGATCAATTTAACCGAGTCTTTAGTCAATTTCACGATGTTCGCGGTCAATTTAACTTAGTTCAAGATATCAATTTCAAGCAGATATCGGTCAATTTCACTTAGTTCCCTATCAATTTCACTTAGTCTCTGGTCAATTTCAATTAGTTCATGGTCAATTTCACTTAGTTCGTGGTCAATTTCAGTTAGTTCGTGGTTAATCTCACTAAGTTCACGGTCAATTTCACTCAGTTCATGGTCAATCTCGCTTAGTTTGTTGTAGTGCCGCCACATGCGGGGAGCCCAAGCGACAGTGCCGCCGCCACCTTTGTAACATCCACTCTATTTGTTGGGTGGGTCCCATCTAAAGTCTACTTAAACTCATTTTTCACATTTTCTAACACCATTCTCTCACAAACCCCTCTTCCAAACTATCTTCCAAACCCATCTTTCTAAAACCCTTTCTCTTCCTCCAAACCCCTCTTTCACAACATTTCTCTTCCACCATTCTCTCACAAACCCCTGTTCCAACCCCTCTTCCAAACCCATCTTTCTAAAATCCTCTCTCTTCCTCCAAACTGCTCTTTCACAACATTTTTCTTCCTCCAAACACTTCTTTCACAACCCATCTTCCTTCTTCCAAACCCTTCTTTCTAAAATCCAACTTCTTCTTCCAAACCCTTCTTTATAAAACCCATTTTCTTCTTCTAAACCCTTCTTTCACAACACCTTTATTACAATCTTTTCCTCATTATTTTCCATCCCCGTGATTCTTTCTTTAATGGGGAAGAAAGCGGTGAGCCGTGAAACAAGGTCGAGGAGAGACAATGACAATGAAGAGATCCCTTCATCACCATGGATTGAAAAAAGGGTGAGGATGGATGCTGACAATGAAGTGAGCCCTTTATCACCATGTATTCGAAGAAGTGTTAGGATGGCCAATGACAATGCAGCAAGCCTTTCACCACAACGTCGTGAAAGGAGAACAAAGAAAGCTAATGATCGAGATGCGGGGCCTTTGGATGCGGATCAATTGTTAAGACTCAAATAATGCATAATTTTCCCCATTTATATCTTTGTTTTATGAACATGAATCAGCTTAATGTTCTATTTTACTCATATATGTGTTGCAAGGTGAATTTAAGAGCTTGAATTGAAAAAGGGTGCTAAAAACATGGATTTGATAGTTAAGAATCACCAAGGCAAGGGATGGATCTTAGGAGACCAGGATTGAAGAATTCACATGCCAAAGATCCAAGAAAACCAAGTGAGAAATGAAAAGAATTGAAGATTTGAAGTGAAGAATCTTAAAATCGTCCTAAAAAAGTGTATTCTAAAACTCTGAAGTCTATTTTGAAAAACTGCGTAGTATGAAGTCTATTTTAACAAACTGCGTAGCATGAAGTCTATTTTAAAAAACTACGTAAATTTGAGATGGTAGCTAGAGTTTTCTAACTTTGTACGAAAGTTGGAGTTCCCCACTTATAAATAGGGCTTCCCAAGGCATTCACAAGTATCATTCAAAGCATTAAAGAGCAAGATTTAGGGTTTTTAGAGGGTTTTCAATTTTATTAAAGTTTTATAAATTATTTTTTTCTTTTAGATCTTTTCTATTTATATTTATTTCTTTTTTGTTACTTTCTTTTTCTATTCTAGTTATGTTTTTCTAAGTTCCATCTAGCCCAAGTTAGAAGAGAAGCACATCGGTTTAATGTTTTCATATTTATGATGATTGATTATTTCAAGGATGAGAAGAATGGTGTATGCATATTATCTATTATTTAGGTTTTTTTTTTATCGTAATGTGAGATTCATATGTTTCTATCATATAAGATCCACATTGATGGATAGGCTTACCCTGGATCAATTAAATTTCCTAGATAGGAGAGGTTCTCAACCTGCTACATTTCTTTGATTCATTATCTCATGGATATTGAATGTTTAAAATCACTAGTGCTTGAGAATATATATATCAATGGTGGAAATCTATGATTTTCTAATCTTTTATATAATTTATTTAAAATATTTTATTTTCCAATTAAGCCGACCATAGTGCTCAGATCCTAATTGTGTTATCTAAGTTATTATGATTTTGGAACATTAACATGTCTAGAAATTTGAAGCTTGGATGTTGTTTTCAAATTAATTGAATTTCATATATTCAAAACTCCCAAAATCAAATCATCAATTTAGTTTTTATTACTTAGTTTGTTTTGCATTTGATTTTCTTCTTCTCACAATTCATCTCCCGATGGGATCGACCCTGTATTCACGGGATATTACTTACGAACCTCTGCACTTGTAGGCAAGCAATCATCGATATTGGGGTCAAAAAGTCGTCTTCGAAGCCACGGTGGGGGACAAGTTGTTTGGCGAGAACGACATGCTAGTTCAACTCTTGCACGCCAGTTAGGGACCAGCTTTTGAAGGCAACTATCGAGCCAATGCGCATGATGTAAGGTTCTTCTACTCTCGAATCAACAACCCAAATCTCAATCCACTGGGATTTAACATTTCATACGAAGACCAAGTATGACACATTGACGTAAAAGCCATTGCAGACATACTTGGCATGCCATGGGCAATGGTCTATATCACCACTAAGGCCTTGAACACGCGGTAGTACATGAATGAACTTAGCATGAGCTTGTGCAGCGAACTCGTTGAGTGCAAGAGAAGTAGTAGTATCCAAAACTCAAGCATGATACCAATTTACCGATTGTTGCACTACATTTTCACATATAATGTATATCCAAGGACGGGAAACCGTATGGAGATTTCCATCTACATGTCAGAGATAATGTACAAGGTAGGGCGTAGGGAGGATGTGTGCTTGCCCTCAATTGTCCCTTACCTGATAGTGAAGGCCACAAAGTGAAACAGAGGTAAATTGGGCCTCCCATTTGGCTGCCTAATTTGTAAGATAGCCTGATAGTATGGGTTCAAGGGATCTAGCGGCCCCATTGAGTCAGAAAGGGTGATAACCGAAGACACATTAACCCGCATGGAATGTGGCCTCAAGCAAGAGAGGCAACAGTTGGAAGAATTTGGGGATGAGATAGATGAAGAAGAAAAAGAAGAAGACGGTGATGAAGAAGATTAAGCTGAAGAAGTAGAAGAGGGTGATAAAGGAGAATAAGTTAAAGATGAAGAGGATGAGGATGCAGATGAGCCGGGAGCCCCATTCCAGGGAGGTGAAGAGGTGGCGCTTGCACCTCCAGGCGTAGTGGAGTGTTTAAGGGCGCTCGAGGCTAGTATGACCGAGATTAAGAAGAATCAACACTACCTGTTGCACAAGATGCGGAATATGCACTGCACGTTAAAGGATGTGTTGTGCTGTGTGCAAAAGGAGAGAGCGCCCCCTCCCTCACCGAACTCGGTCAAACAGTAAGGAGTTGTGATGAATATGGAAGAGGGGCCTACTATTTGATTGATAGTCACTCGTATGTTTACTTGAAGTAATTAGACTTATTTCCACTTTCTGACATGTAATGGTTCATGCACGTATTAGTTAGGACGTAATATTCTCTTTTGTAAGCAACACTCAATTTCTTTAACTGTTTGCAAGTGATGTGGTGACTTGTGTATTAAAAGTCTTTTTAGCCATAATGAAAATGTTTTTGGGTTACCTAAATTGCATGAGTGTCTCGTGTTTTTATGATGATGTATCGGGTTATGCCGAGGAGGAGAGTTGAACTTGTGACATGTTTGGAATGTATTTAACACGATTTTACTTATGAGTAGTTAGTAGTCACCAATCCTTTTTGTTCCTGTCTCCTACCATAAAATCCAATCCTTTCTGTATTGAATTCCCATACCTTCACAAAATCCTAAAGTTCTAAGTGCAAAAGGTTTGGGATTTAAATGTTTGATTTGAAACAAAAGGGTGAAGTTTTGTTGAGGCTAATTAGTGTTAATGACTAGCTAGCAAGAAAACTCAACTCTTCATCATGGTATCCACCTCTTTTCCATCCTTATGTAAGGGCCATGATTCCAATTAATTGGGATAAGGCTTAGATGATGATGATGATGATGAAATTCACGCGAATGAAGTGATATTGACCGTGAAGTGAGTGAAATTGACCGCGAAGTGATTAAAATTGACCACAAAGTGAGTGAAATTAGCCACGAAGTGAGTGAAATTGACCACGAAGTGAGTGATCTTGACCAAGAAGTTAGGAAAATTGACCACGAAGTGAGTGAAAATGACTGTGAAGTGATTGAAATTGACCATGAAGTGATTGAATTTAACCGTAAAGTGAGTGAAATTGACCGTGAAGTGAGTGAAGTTCTCCGCGAAGTGAGTGAAATTGACTATGAACTTATTGAAGTTCACCACGAACCGAGTGAAATTGACTGAGAAGTGCGTGAAGTTCGCTGCGACCTGAGTGAAATTGACCGCGAAGTGAGTGAAGTTAACCGTGAAGTGAGTGAAGTTAACAGCAACGTGAGTGAAGTTCATCGCGAAGTGAATGAAATTAATCGCGGAGTGATTGAAATTGACTGCAAAGTGACTAAAATTCAACGTGAAGTGAGTGAAGTTCACCGGGAAGTGACTGAAATTCACTGTGAAGTGAGTGAAATTGAGCGCAAAGTGATTGCAATTGACCGCGAAGTGAGTGAAGTTGACCACGAAGTAAGTGAAGTTCACTGATAACTTAGTAAAATTCATCGATAACTAAGTGAAATTGACCAATAATGGTGTAATAGACTCTTTCGTTGATGTTAGCAAATCACTTTACTATTTTGGTATTTAAATTGAGACTGCTTGAAATGGAGGTTTGCACTTTATCGATAACTCATGCTAATTAACTATGAACTCGTGCTAATCATATATTAAGCCAATTGAGAGTTGTGATGGATATGGAAGAGGCGTATAAATTGTATGTAAGCTGATCGATAACTGAGTGAACTAACCATATTCATTTCGATCATATTCAGGGTCTGTAACACCCCAAAATTCAAGGGCTAAGTAGTAGGAACTCGACTCCCGAATTCCCGAGTGCCACGTATGCCCTAACTGGCCTTATATATAATTGTATATAAAGCATCCTATGGGCAATGGAGAATTAAACTAAGCATAGAGTAACAACAATTCATGCGAGAAAGTTAAGTGCTACTAATAATGTAAACATCTAAGCATAAATATGAAATATCCAAAACGATATCCAATCAGGGATCTAGTCCCATCCATACATATAACCCCAAAAAGACTAGGGCCCTAGTCCAATCACACGATCGCCAACCGAACTAGTAAGATCCGTCAAAAGTCTGGAAGTATGCTCGCACCTCACCGGCATCCTCCAGCGCATCTTGCTCCATTGTCCCTGCATCTATGACAGGTTCTGGTTGGTATTTTAAAACATCGTCCCAAAGTGGGAGTGAGTAGCTAACTCAGTGGCACCACTAACAGTAAGTTACACGAATTATCATACACAAGAGTAAATTTAGTGGAAAACATACATTCACAGAACCCTAGATACTCTAGTTTATGTAATGCATGATTGAATGAAATGATGCATGCCGCTCACCACAACACTCCCGCTTGCAAAACCATCTAATGTTTGCGAACCAACACTCCCATAAGCGACCACAACTATCAAATCACAAAAGTAGCCAATGCATGTAGTGCACATGTTAGCTGATAGGTTCATTCATCTAGCAGGTTGGGGAAACTAAGATTCCCCGATGGAACATTGCCCTAATCCGATCATGTGGCTCTAATGGCCGTGGTCGTATTGCTCTTGTGATCCTTACCCCTTGTGGGTTCATCATTCCTATAACTTTTAAACTCATACGAAAATAGTTAAGACTTTAGAGTCTTGCTCGCAGTCACTACGGGGAGGTCGTCACCCCATTATAGGCTAACAGCTCGGGCATAGTGTCCCATACCATTATCCCCGGCTCATGAGTCTTTGGTGCTCACTGGTCATTACGAGGAGGCTCGTCACTCTAGTGTAACCCAACAGCACAGGCATATTGTCTCATACCACCATCTCCAGCTCATGAGTCTTGTGGGCCGCAAATTATGGTTACCAATGGGTGCAAGGCTCAGAGGGTACCTTAGATTCAATCAGGCGAGTACAACCATGGTTAACAAACAAGGATGGCCAACCAGTGGGCTAGTATGCCCCCACGAGATGAACTACAGACTGTACGTCATGAGAACAATGTCTCGTGTAGTCTAACTACGGCCGACAATTCGTGGTTCGGCTAGTCGAGCTAGACTTGCCCGTGGGTTAACCCAATGGAAAGGTTGCCCAAAAAGGGGTTCCGGTTAGTTAGCCGATCCATAAGGGGTATGTGCACAAGTAGATAGCATGAGTTCAACAATTTTAAGGACAAGTTCAACAAGTGACAAGCATGTTTCAGAATCTCGACAATATAGACATCAATACACTAGATTCCACCAAAACAACTGCATGGGAAGAAATCAGTTTTACAAAATCAGCAGTAAAGGAGATCAAGTTCAACATATCCCATCAAATTAGCAAAATGGACAGCCATACACCCACTCACTTCAATTCAATTTACATGTGCCAACATTCAACATACAATTCATTAATATAGCGGTAGTCAAGTGCAACAATTTCAGCATTTCAACATGTAGACAACAATTCACCAAATTTATGCCTAGCAATTGCATGTGGTGAAGTTTAAGATACCAAATCGGCAACATTTTTGGAGAATTGCATACGTAATTTCCTAAATGGACCAACAAATCAACAATTCACACATCAGAAAATTCTCGGGACCTAAATCCCTCTCCCAATTTTACGAAAATCCTACACAAATGTTTTAAGTCAAGAAATGCCTAAAATTCAGCAACATGTATATTCATACACCACCCAAATCCATTATTGTCTACGTTAGGCACGATAATCGTCCACCTGGTAATGGTCCACACCTATTGTTGATTGGAGGTCCTTAGAGTTGCTCTAGTGTCGTCGGGTCCGTAAACTTGACGTGCCGAAATCCTACGTCATATGAATTTCACGGTAAGGTGCATCCATGTGGTTTATAGCTAGGGAGAGATAGATGAGAGTTCATATTTTACCTTGGATCGGACGTAGCTCATTCCTACGGTGATTGGGTCGGGATTTCCGATAATGTGGAGATGAATGTGTGGGGAATTCTGGTCCCCAAGCACAACATGTACCCACACACCACTCTCTCCCTCTTTCTTTCTCTCCTCTCTCTCTCTCTTAGCTACTGAAATTCTGTGGGAGTGAGTGAGAGAGGGGGTTTAAGGGTTTTATACCTTGAAATTAGATCAGTTGGCCCTGAGTTCCATTAATTTCTTTAAACAGCCTTATGGGAAATATTTCAGGCTCTTGGAGCTGCCCTGACGGCCCCCTGGCTCATCTAATTCATGGAATAGGTGCCCCATGGCCTGATGAAAGGTTGGATAAAGTTTGATGGCAAATGAATGCGGGGTTTTATCGCAATGGTCCGGTTTGCGATCAATGGTCACCGATTCTCGATCAAGGGTCGGGTTTTGTGGACGAGTGTAGGAAAATATCTTCAGCCTTTGGCGTAAGTTTGGAAGAAATCCGACGGCTGAAATGTCCTAACTCACTGACTTAAGCAACAGGGCCAATTGCTTTAAAATTTTAGATTTTTATTCCAAAGTTAGGGTGACTTGCATTTTACAAGTGCTGACTAGACGACTCGATTTTTCCATTTTCGGGTGTCGTCCGAGTCTGTCATCCACAATGGACCACAAGCCTAGTGAAGCCCATGGCCTCCCCAAGTTTTAGAATTTTGTGTCCTTCCTTGGGCGGTGTATGACTATACAGACAGTCGCTAAGTACAATAGGGCTGACCAGCTCTACGGCCCATGTTCGGCTCGAACGTAATTGGATTCAATCGCATTAGTAGCTTAATCTGGATTAATTTATCGGTAATAAATCCACACGTGCGATCGAATCGTACGGTCCTATGTCAATTCACACGTAAACACCTCAGGACACTATTCCGATTGGGCCGGGTGTTACAATCTACCCCCCTTATAAATAAATTTTGTCCTCAAAATTTGTATCTGTTCATATTGCTTGAGCAGGTTTGGGTAGTGCTTGTGGATTTTGGCTTCTGTCTCCAAGATGGCTGCTTCTTCCCCGTGATGCGTCCATAACACGTTAACTAACGTGATCACCTTGTTCCGCAACACCTGCTCCTTCCTGTCTAAAATTCACGTGGGTTTGAGGATATACATGGCGTTATCCTTGAGCTCTATGTGCTCCCACTGGATGATGTGAGTAGGGTCGGGGGCGTACTTCTTAAGCATGGAAACGTGGAATACATTGTGCATTCTGGCAAGTGGAGTGGGTAAGGCCAAGCGATATGTGATCGGCCCTATGCAATCAAAGATTCAGAAAGGCCTAATATATTGCAGGGCGAGTTTCTCTTTTTTGCCAAAGCATAGGACTCCTTTCATTGGTGAAATTCTTAGAAACACATGGTCTCCTGCTTCAAATTCCAGGTCCCTTCGTCTCGTATTCGCATAGCTCTTCTGCCTACTTTGGGCCATTAATAGATGACTCCTAATGATTTCAATCTTCTTGATGGTTGTCCGTACCAAGTCAGGCCCTATTAGGCTCTTCTCACCAATCTCTACTCAACAATGAGGAGTTCGACATGGGCGCCCAAATAAAGCCTCATAAGGCGCCATACCGATGCTAGCTTAAAAGCTATTGTTGTATATGAACTCGGCATAAAGAAGGCGCTCATCCCAACTATCTAGTAAATCCAGTGCACATGCTCTCATCATATCTTTTACTATCTGATTTACTCGTTCTGTTTGCCCATCTATCTATGGGTGGAAGGTAGTGCTGAACTTCAACTTTACTCCCATAGCTTCCTGTATTCAGGTTCAGAACATCGAAGTGAAACGTATATCTCGATTTGACACGATCTCCAAAGGAACGCCATGGAGCCATATTATTTTCTTAATATATAGTCTGGCTAAATCGTCGACTAAGTAAGAAGCTCAAATCAGAAGGAAATGAGCCGATTTTGTCAATCGGTCCACAATCACCCAAATTGAATTATGTCCTTTCTTTGTCTCGTGCAAACCCAAAATGAAGTCCATAGATATAAAGTCCCATTTCCATTCGACAAGAGGCATGGGCTGCAAGAGGCCTAGTGGTTGGCGATGCTCGGCTTTGACTTGCTGACATGTGAGGCATCAAGACATGTAGTCGGCCATTTCCCTCTTCGTGTTATCCCACCAATAATTCCGCTTAAGGTCCCGATACATTTTGGTGCTCCCTAGATGCATCGCTAATTTGGAGTTATGGGCATCATTTAACAATTCTTATTTCAATCCGAGTAGTTTGGGACACAAAGGCAACCTTGGAATCGTAGGCCACTATCAGAGCTGATCCTCCATTCTGAGTCACTCCAGACTTTTGCAAATTTTCTATCTTTCTTAGCAATTCATTGCCCCTTTGGGTCTCGATAATCTGACTATCGATCATCGGCTGAGAGTGAACATGAGCGATGACCTCATACGGTTCTTTCATCATCAATTTTAATTCAAAATCCCGTACAAACTCCACCATGCTCCACTCTCCCACCATCAATGGACCTGCAAATTCCACTGCCTTCTTTCAGCTCAATGCATCGGCCACTAAATTGGCTTTGTCAGGATGATAGGAGACTTTAAACTTAAAATCTTTCAATGTCTCCATCCAATGACGTTGTCTCATATTCAGGTTTCTCTAGGTAAAGATGTATTTGAGACTCTTATAATCGCAGAAGAGCTCAAATTCCTCCTCATAGAGGTAGTGTCTCCATAACTTTAATGCGAAAATAACTGCCACCAATTCAAGGTCGTGGGTAGGGTAATTCTCTTCATGTTTTCTCAATTGCCGAGAGGCATAGGTAATGACCTTGTCCTTCTGCATAAGGACGCAACCCAGTCCCACACGGGACGCATCTGTGTAGATAGTGTATTTGACCCCTTGCTCAGGCAAAATGAGTACCAGAGCTGAGGTCAACTTCTCCTTCAATTCTAAGAAGGCCGCTTTTGCCTTTTTATTCCAGGAGAACTTGAGATCCTTCCTAGTGAGCTAGGACAAAGGTCAGGATATCTTCGAGAAATCCTTGATGAACCGGCAGTAATATCCCGCCAATCCCAGGAAACTCCTGACTTTAGTAACTAAGCCTAGTCGTTTCCAATCTTGTACCACTGCCACTTTAGCGAGGTTCATGGAGATGCCTTCCTCAGACACCATGTGGCCCAAGAATTTAACTTCCTCCTTCCAGAAGTCACACTTTCGAAATTGAGCGAGTAACTTGTTCCGCTTGAGCATTTTCAAGACTACTCGCAAGTGTTCATCATGTTCCCTATGACCTTTAGAGTATATTAGGATGTCATCTATGAATACGATGACGAACCGGTATAGGAAGGGTCTGAAAACTCTGTTCATTAACTCCATGAACACAGCTGGCGCATTCGTGAGTCTAAAGGCATGACTAGAAACTCATAGTGTCTAAAGCTGGTTCTGAATGTCATTTTCGGTACATCTTCTGCCCTAACCTGTAGTTGATGGTATCCAGATTGTAAGTCAATATTCGAGAAGTATTGGGCACCTCTCAATTGATCGAATAGGTCATCAATTCTAGGCAGAGGGTATTTATTCCTCATAGTGACTTGGTTCAATCTTTGGTAATTAATACATAATTGTAAGGTACCGTCTTTCTTCCTCACAAACATGACTGGGGTTCCCCATGGTGACATACTTGGTCGAATGAAACTCGAGTCTAGTAGATCGTTGATCTGGATTCAAAGTTTCTCCATTTCATGTAGAGGCATATGGTAAATTGGAAGGGAGATGGGCGTGGTGCTCGGCACCAAATCTATGGTGAAATCAATCTCCCTTCGGTGAGGGAGTCCCAGTATGTGCTTGAACACAACAACGTAGTCCCAAACAATGGGCGTGCATGTTAATGAAAGTTCTTCACTGCCCTCTTCTAATGAAGCATAACATAGGACTCGTTGTGGATAGCTAACCTGAACTGGGAATGTAAAGGATGAGCTATCGACTTTATGGATCGTCATCTCCAGTTTTCACAATCAATCTTGGCTCTCATGGTGGAGAGCCAATTCATGCCCAAAATGACATCATAGTGGAAGACCCTCATGACTGTAAGGTCCATACGTATCCTCTTTCCCCCCAAGTCAATGGGGCAACCTCGGCACACTAATGTAGCTTTAGTGAAAGTTCTGGTTGCTGTTATGATCCTCACTTCTGACATGGAAGTGGTGGGTAGCCCTAGATGCTTGACAGTTGTGCATGATATGAACGACGTTGTGGACCCAGTGTCCACAAGAAGAAAAATAGGGATACCTCGAATGTGGGCTGTCACTTCAAATGCTAAGGGCACGGTCGTGGCTACATCCATGCCTTCTGCTGCTAGCGCGTGCACACAAGCTTATTGCGGTCTGTTGGACTAGTGCGTGGGCCATGGCGGCGACCTATTCTGAGGTGTCGATGACCTATGAGACTACTGGGCCAGACCTGAGGCTCACTGAGAGGAAATAGGAAACGCTTGTTAGGGTGGTCAGTTGATACGCTGAGGGGGTGCTTACCCATGGTCCCTCATCCTAGAGAAGCAAAAGGCCTTTGAATGACCTACTCTCTTGCAGTACCCATAGATACGATCGGGTTGGGAATATGTGGGCGAAGGAGGTGTATGGTGAGGAGGCGAGCTCGAGCGTGGCTTCCTTCATGAGGAGGAAGAAGACTATCCTCCTGACCTACCTCAAGAATCAGCTTGGAGGCGTGCTCGGGAGACCCACTCTCCATCCTGTTCCGATCGCAAAGACATCTCTACTAGCTCGGCATAGGTACATATATTCGCACAGCATATCTTGGTGCGAATACTGGCTCTTAGTCCTTCAGCAAAGCGCCTCAACTAGGTCATGTTGAGAGTCGAATATTGCATATTAGACCCCAGTAATTACCTGATTTTACGTACATGATAATGCTTAACGTCTTATTTTAATCGTATTTTTGTTGCAAGGTGAATTTAGGAGCTTGGACTGAAAAAGGGCACAAAAAGCATGGATTTAATGCTAAAAAATACTAAGGCAAGGGACGGAGCTTAGAGGACCGAGATCGAAGAATTTACATGCCAGAGATCCGAGAGAATCTCGTGATTGAAGTTAGAAGGGCCTGACAGTCATCCAGAATGCAAGATCACAGGGTTCCCACCATCCGTTTGGCTCGAAACTTTATATCTAACCTGAGAACCCTAAATTAACCATACACATGGAAATTTAGCCCTTAGATCACTGTGGAAGTGGCCCAACGGACAGATCAGCCCCTAAAATACTAATCTACGGCCCACCTTTTATTTGGATATGCTTTAATTTTGGTCTCAACCCCTTAAATCGAATGAGAGAGAGGATGGACGGATCGAATTTCTCATAAACATCACAGTGGACCTCACTTAAGGGTGCGCATATGCACAGTGTGTACGCACCAGCCACGCACAATAAAACCATAAGACCAGTCAGCGTGCGCTGACCGATTCTTTTTTTTAAAAAAAAAAATAGTTTTTAGAAACGTCCAGTGCTGTTCGACGTTAGGCTGTGTAGTGGCCCACCACAATCGTTTTAATGGACAATCTGAACCGTCCATTCGATCTAAGGCGTAGGGAAAACCGTACCCATGAAAATATTTTGGCCTCATGCATACGATCGCATGTTCCCAGCCGTCAAACACAGGATGAACGGCGAATTGATTTTATACAGTGGACCGCACCAAAACTCAACCAAAACCACTCCTTTCCGACTAAAATTTCACCAAGAATCTAATGAACGGGGTGGATTTCACCAATAACATCACTATAAGGCCCACCGAACACGTTAGCGTAATAGCTTTCTAAAACGGACGTCTGGATGTGTCCGGGATTTGCAGGGAGTTGTGGGGCCACGATCGTTGATTAGTTGGGTGATCTAAACCATTCAGTCAATGCACCAGAGGGCCAAGACCCTAACTAAGGAGAGAAACTAGTTTTTTTTAATGCACCTCTTGCCAAAAACAGGATCCAAACGCAGATTTTTTGCATTTTACTGTCGCTGTGCACGTGGTTTGTAATTGCTGGCTGCATAGCTCCTTCCCACTAACTGACCCCCTTCATACCTATATAAAGGAGAAAAAAAGAGAGAGAAATCATCTTGGGCAGCCATGGAGGCACCTTGGGGGCGTGGAGAGAGAGACGTGGAGACGGCCAACGCACCCTCCATCCTTCTTCCTTCTTCTTCTTTAGTTTTTCCTTCCTTTTTTATGAGATTTAGTCCATGTGTGAGACCCGTATCTTAGCCCGTACCATTTCATAGGCTTCCGCGGTCCTCCTGGTCGAATTTCGGTAATCCTTGATTTGTAATCGACATTTGCGTGCGACCCTGAGTCGCATCCTATCAATCTGAGTTGTCTCGACACAAGACTTATATCCTTACGGCCATGCCATCACCGCGGTTCTGACGCCGTGTCTCGCAAGCCGAGGCAATACCTGGGCCAGGAGATGTGTGCCCGCATTCAGTTCGAGGAAAACACCACGCATTGTAAATCCCAAGAGAATATATCCCATCAATCCCATCAAATGTCAAGAACACCCATCACTCTCATCACAACCACCCTCCCCAAAGCCAACTCTCTCTTACAACCAAGTACACATCCATCACCCATCACTCATCTCACACCCTTCACTCACCCATCTCTCTCTCTTACAACCCTCTCTCTTTTATCTCTCTCTCTCTCATTCTCCCAAGCAACCCAATGTCCATGGTTTTCTAAGGAGATGAGAAGCTAGTGTGGCCCACCTCCCTACCACCCAATCCCACCATCCAAAGATCATCTCCACCATTGAATCACATTCCTTGGAGCTCTAGGACACGTTGGCGGAAGAAGAAAGATGAGATCAAAGGTGGGTGATTTTATTATTTGATTTTATGATTTGAGGGCTCACATATGGTGGGACCCATCTGGATATATGCATTATATAGAGAGGCCCATAGTGGTGGGGTCCCTCCACCATCCAATTTCTCTCTCTCTCTCTCTCTCTCTCTCTCTCTCTCTCCTTCCTTGTCGGTGTGGCCCACCTATTATGTGCATGCATGATTCAGACCGTCTAGCCATTGGGTCAGCCCCACTGCCCGATCTGGATGAAGGGAAATCATAAATATCAGCTTAACACGTGGACCCACCATATTATATGTAATTTATTCACACCGTTCGTTCAAGTGGGACGCACCATGATGTAGTGTATCACCACCATCCATCAGAGATGGGTGGAACCCACCATGCTTTTTATCAGCTCCGTCCATCTGTTGGATGAGTAGCAGATTGCTGCCATATTGACGCCAGCAAGTTTTAGGTCCCACCTTGAGGTATGAGTATATCCATACCATCCATCCATTTTACCTGAACATGGGCCACCTGGACGAGGCACCCATCCAAACCATCCGTCAAATGGACATCCAGGCCTGGACGATGGGCCAGCAGCCCTCCTAGCTGTTAGATTGACACTACAAGTTCTGTAGGTCCATCAGGAGATATGTGTTTGGTATCCACCCCGTCCATTTGTTAGGGCGTGGCCCACCCCACACGTGTGGGTGGGACCCACCTTTATACATGTATTTTATATCCCCACCATCCAGAGATGTCTGGACGGTGCAATGGAAATCCCATTGTGATGTGTGTTGATGCACACCGTCCATTGTGGGGCCCACACGTGATCTAAGGGTTTTATCTATGCTGCCCAGTAGCGTGGGCCCCACACACGTGGAAACCACGTGATGCATGTGATGTGACGTGTGGACCCCACCTTGACATTTGTATAATGTCTAGGACGTCCATCCAGCCTACCTGGACGCTCAACGCTAGACTACAGCTATATAAATATAATTATAATGATAATATAATATTCTATATTGTGTTATATGGTGGGCCTCATGTGGGACCTACCTGCTGGATGGATTGGCTAGTGTACCTCACACCAACTACCTAGCTAATGTGTTGATGTCAGTAAATGCTGTGGGGGCCACCTTAATGTATGGGTTTTACCTGCACCGTCCAGCAGGTCTAGACGGTGGGTACCCACTTTGAGCTGTGTTTTGATCCAAGTCGTTCATCTATTTTGGTAGCAAATAGGGTCCCACCTTGATGTATTTACTCTATGTCCATTCTGCCCATCTATCCAGGGACGCAGACCCCACCTTGATGCATGTGCTTCATTCCAGCCGTCCATCTCAAGGGTCCACCGTGATGCATGTATTTCTCCAAGCTGTCCACTTGTTTTGCTAACATGGGACTGCCATGATGTATTATTTCATCCACACCATCCAGATTGTGCTGGACGGTGCTGGACAATGTTTGGACGGTGCTGATGTACATGGACAATGTTTGGACAGTGCTGATGTGCATTAGGCCTGTTTGGACAGTGGGACCCATCGTGATGTATGTTATATCCACGCTGCCCATATGTCGTGGCCCATTTGCTGCCTATGTGGGGCCCACCTATTGTGCATTTGAGGACCATGTGATGGAGCCCACCTGATAAGTATATAAGGCCCATTAGTGCGGCCCATTGATATGACCCACTTGATGTATATGAGGCCTAGACGATGAAGCTCATTGTGATGCATTTATGGCCCATGTGACAAGGCCCATAGTGATGTATTTGAGGCCCATATGATGAGGCCCATTTTGATGTATTTCCGACCCATTTAGTAAGGCGCATTGAGACATATTTTTGGCCCATGACGCATGACCCATTTGATGTATTCGAGGCCCAGATACATGGCCCATTTGATGCATATAAGACCCATGTGTAGGGCCCACATGTTATGTATTTGAGGCCCATGTGTAGGCGCACATGTTGTGTATGTGAGGCCCATTAATGCGGTCCACTTGATGTATATGAGGCCCATTGGTGCGGCCCATTGATGCAACCCACTTGTTGTATTTGAGGCCCACGGGTTGAGGCCCAATGTAATATATATAAGGACCATAAGTGAGGCCCAATGAGACGTAAGTGAGGCATTTATGTGGGCCGAATGTGGTGTATATGAGGCCCATTGCGATGTGAGATTCCACCATGATGTATGTAATAATGTTTTTGATGGCCATGCCTTGGGAGCAATGTTGGTTAAATGTTCACATTGATGGGCGATGATGGTTAAATGTCCACATTGTGACCTTCCCTTAGACCCTTTGTTAGGTCAATTCTGATTATCGAGGCTGATTATTGATGTTGATTATCAATGCTGGTTACCGATAGTGATTATGAGTATGTGATATCGAGGCCAATTGTCAAGGCTGATTATCGAGACCAATTATCGAGATCGATTATTGATGTTGATTATCGATGCTAGTTACCGATACCGATTATGAGTGTGTGATATCGAGGTCGATTCCAATTATCGAGGCCGATTACGATTATCGAGGCTGATTTTGATTGCTGAGGCTGATTTCAATTGACGAGGCCGATTATCGAGGCTGATTCTGATTGTTGAAGTCAATTCTGATTATCGAGGCAGATTTCGATTATCGAGGTCAATTCTGATTATCGAGGCCGATTCCGATTGTTGAGGCCTATTCTAATTATTGAGGCCGATTCTTGATACCGATTATGAGTATGTGACAGTATAGCATCATGATACATGCTCATATGCATCATCTGCATGTTTGTTATGAGATGTAGTTGACAATTGCATATGTTATTGGGCATGTTGTTATGAGACTTCCTGATAGGCGGAGATTGTCTCACATGAGCACACGGTATGCGTAACATTGATGCATGACTAGTTTGTATGACTCATGCATCTTGCATTGTGTGTTGTGATTACTATACACCCTAACGATATCAAGGCCATAGCCTCCACAGGCATATCGTGAATGGCCAGATGGGACATCAAAAATCTATTACTAGCATCAAGCCGCCATAAATAGCCCTGGGTGAAAATTTCTAAACCCTCTTGGTACCAGAGGACGCCCCAATGTTTAAACCAAGTGGATATATATGAGCGCATGAGGGCTATATATATACCTGTAGGACGCGTCTCCCACTATGTCATGGTTGGTTGAGAGGGAGTGTGACCTTACCCACCTGAGTGAGTGGGCAATATCTAGGTTAAGTTTGACCAGCTTGAGGAATGGGTCCGCTATCGACGAGTCGGGCCCGATATTAGCAGGTGGATAGTGAGGTCTCTTCCACTTACCTAGTTGTGCGCTCGGATAGGGACGGCAAGCTGGCGTAGAGTGTAATAAATCCCGGTGATGATCCCAGAGATGTACAGTACTGATATGTGAACTTATTGAGAGGAGTTGCATACTCATTCATTCACTTATTCACTATCAACTCCGGTTGGTGGTGCGTAACTATTTGTTATGTGTACCTTCGTAATGGCCAGGATTTCGGTTGGGGGGCGCGACTAACATGAGATTAGGAGTTTACCACATTGAGTCTGACTATCCAAATTAGGTATGGGACTGGTTTGGATAGAAGTCTCTTGTGATGGACCCTATAGCCTGCGATACTACGTACTATCATCCCGACTTCACACTCCTACATGGTCATTTCATTCGCACCGCATATTGCATTGCATCCTCGGCATCTAATATTTGGCTTATTATGTCTCCGCATTGCATAACTGATTTACATTGCTTCCCTGGTATGTGTTATTAGTTTATATTTTAGCATCGCATAGCCTGGATAAGGCTGATGGTATTTATGAACTTGCCAACATGTTTCTGTTTACTCTTAATGGTATGATTCATGATCTTGCTAGCATTTTCGATATTGTATAATTATGGCATTGTATTGAATACTTGACACTTACCTTGTGCACACGCTTACACCACCCTCTAAGCTTTCTATAAGCTTATGCACGATAGATGCGTGCAAATGGCGTTAGGTTGTAGCAACGTTGAGCTTAGAGCATACAACAATCTTCTGGAGCTTTAATTTTCAATATATATGTATTTCCTCTTCAGCATTGTATTCAACTGTTTATATTAGTAGATATGTGATGATGATGATGTTGCCTTTGTGATTTGGGTATACTTGTGGTTATGCTTATTACGAGATAAATGTAGGTTGAAAAATCCTCCTTGTAGAATCCCATGATCGGAATCTGGAGTATGTGCTCTGGGAGCCAAGAATGGGGTACTATGGAGGCTGTCGACACCAGATTCGGTGATCAAAATTTTGTGAGATCGGTTTTCGAGTTTGGGGCGTGACACCATGTCTGTGATAGGCTAAACCTCTTAGCTAGGGCTAAGAGGTGAAGCTTGTAGCGTAATTATGATGGTTGCTTTGCTTTAATTCATGTGTATTGAACTCTCCTGAATTCTAGTTTGATTATAAAAGAATATTTTTAGTTTTTAATGATTTGTTGTGACTCAAATTATAATGGATCTGCGATTGCTTTGAGTATCTTCTTCCTGAATTGAGATTGTGAAATTAGGCAGTCCTGTTGGTCACCATCGTCCCATGGGCATGGTAGGGTGACGGAATCCTTCCTAACTTTCACAATTTTCTTATGATTGGCTGTGAGATTGGTAAATTGTTATTGTTTGCCATAGTCTCCTGAGCATGGTTAGGTGACGGAATCACTTTCAACTCTTCACCACTCTTATCTGTTGATGATTAGATCCATGAAAAGTTCAGAGATCTGACAAATCTCTTCCTACCAATTGGATAGGATGGGACTCTGATTCCAATTGTGTCCTTGAATCAATGCAAGGTAGCTTCCCAATTGCTACAAGTGGCTCCTTGGCACCCTAGTTCCAACCTTTATTTTTATTAGTTTTTAATTAATCTATTCATAATTATTCTCTTAATTTTTCCTGATTTAGATTTCATCTTATCCTAGTTCTAGTTCGAGTTATTTTTAGATTACGTACAAGGTTCAGTCCCTGTGGATTCGACCTCAGTATTACCGAGTTTATTACTACATCACAACCCTATACTTGGGGTGTGAACAAGTTTTTGGCGCTGTTGCCGAGGACTGACAGTTACGTTTTTCTGAGATTAACTAGTTTTAGAATTAGATTAAGATTAGGGTTTTTCTAGTCTTAATTCTAGGATTTCTTTTATTTTTAGAAGTTAACTTACTTTCTAATTCTAGGTTTAGAACCTTCTTTTAAACATTTTCTATTTTTAGAAACTGACCTGTTTTGTTTTATTTTTCAGGTTTTAACTTAGGAATCTCTAATCTGGTAACTTCTTTCTAACTTATCCTCTTACCTTCCATGTTGCTGTAGGAATGTTTTTCTTTTATTTTTAGAATTAGATTCAGAGTTAGGGTTTTACCATGCAAGAGTTGGAACGTGTGTATACTGAGATAGCCAAGAAATCTTAGGAAAGTTTTTTGATGTATGATGATTATGATGGGAAACAGCTTATGCCTTAAATATTTTCTGAAAATTTCTTCAACCAATCGAAATATGATGCTCCACCGATTAAGAAGTCCTTCGGTGATTATCAGCTAGAAAATAATTGCATTCCACGAGTTAAGAAAATATTACGTGATTATTGGAATGATGATGCGTATCAACTCCCGCCTTATTACCCATATGACTATGATCAATAGAAACATCAACATTGGAGAGATGAACCGCCAATTGATTTTAACGACTACTCCCTTGGATTCCCTACTTATGAGACTCAACCGGAAATAATCCAAGAGGAGTCAATTCAAAAATACATAGCTGCTTAAGAACAATTCAACGAATATGTCACACAAGTAATCGTACATATGATAAAATCATTAAAGGCGATTGAAACCGCCATTCAAGAGCATCAGTCGTATCTTAATGAGGAGGAAGAGGCTAGTTCATACCAGCTTCAACCCGATCCAGAAATACAATGCGAGGAAAGTGACCCTAACTCGCTTTTGGAAAACTCTGGAATTTGGAATGAAGAGTTGGATTGTATTAATGAGCATATGGTTTAATTCCCTGATGAGTCGATCTCGATGACGGTCGAAAGGAACGATCAAGAGATGTGGGTGTCTTTCAAATACAATGATATTAACACACTTCACTCACATGACATACCTGATTTTAATGATGAGGAAGATGTTAGTTTATTCAAACCTCAACCCAATTTAAAAAAATAATGTGAGGAATGTGATCCCATCCCAAGTGTATACTGCACTGAATTGGATGATGATGAGTATTGAGATTAAATCTCAAGTTTGGCCCATATCAATGATTAAGAAGTTCAGAAAGTTGTCAACCATAGTGATTTACTCTACCAATCTGACATTACTAATTTTAACTTGGAGAACGAACCGCTTCTACCTAAACCTTCTAACTCTTGTGAGACATGTTTGGACCACTCTCCTGAATTGAATGATTATGTGATTCGGTAGATAGACGAGTCGCTCGATCTGACTTTGGAATTTGAAACCACACAGTTAAGGCCACCATCTGAGCTATCAAGTTTTGACGATTCAATGCCTCTTCTGAGTAACTTCATTGAACAGAGTCCTTACATCAATACTTCGTCTACTGACCCTCAATCTGTCTGTGTAAGGCTGGAGCAAGAGAGCGTACCTCCATCTACTTTTAAAGACGATGGAGTCCTTGAGCGTTTCATTACAGATTTCAATGTGTAATTTTTCAACTCTTTGGATGATTGCTTGGCACACTTTCCACATTCAAACGAACCTATGATCAAAGAAATAGTGGATGCCTCAGAAGAGAATATCTCGGTAGTCGTTACTAACCGAGAGAACCCTTACTCTGAATCCCTACTTCCCTAAATCTTGAATGTTTACGATTAAAGGAGGAGGAGCTGACAATGGAACCGAAGTCTGAAACTTCGGAATGTGTTGAGAATACATCACTTCTTGAAAAATTTTCTGAATTTTATCTACCTGTAATCTTGATTCACCATGAGATACTAACTCTGAAACTTTTTCTATCACAGGTGAATCATATATCCTTTAGATACCTCAGGCGAATCAACGATAAATTTTTGATGAGGTATATAAATTTATCTGGAAAGTCATGCTCCATGGCATCCAAGCCTATTGTAAAAAGGGTTTTTGGATGATCCTGTTGAGAAACCTACTGAGAAATTTATCACGATATTGACCAGAGGAGAAACCTTACGGCATGACCGAGTAACTTTTCCCCTGCTTTCATAGGACTAGGGTAGTTTGCTTTATGCCGTTCTAGGATAGTTAGCTTTATGCCATTAGGTTAGTTTGCTTTCTAAGTTGTTTTAGGATAGGTTGTTTTCGTTAGTTTCACTCTTGTGTTGACCCGCTCTCACGCTGATATCTCTTTGGAAAGGCCGTTCAATTTCCTTATCAGGTACTATTTTTCCATCACTTTTCTTTTACTTTCATTATCCCATGTGCATTGCATGCTTTTTCTTTTACATTGAGGATAATGTAGATTTGAGGTTGGGGATGGGAGATTAGGTCGCCTAAACAGTATTTTCTTAGTCTTGAGTAAAAATTGTTGTTTTTCTGAAAATTCTTGTGAAGTCGAGGTGATTTTGACGGCCATATTTCATTTAGAATTATAAGATACATAATGTTGATAATTTATCACTCTTGGATTCAACCATTTGTTAGATTTCACAGTAAGTTCGAATTATTAATTCATGATTAGAAGTTCTAAACATTGATATTTCACACATCACGCCTAGCTTACACATTAAAGCTTTAGTTCGATATTGAATTATCAACCTGGTAGTCACTAAGCATGAAGGAACCAGCCTGAGAAATTTTACTATCATGTTTATAAAGAAGGATTGAAAGGGTTGGGCAAATGGTCATCATCATAGGTTTGCTCCCTATAGGTGAAGGTTCGATTCTCCAAGGTTAACATTCGAAAAAGGTTGGGCGAATAGTCTTCACCATAGGTTTGCTTCTTATAGGTGAGGATTTAATTCCCCTCCTTGGCGTTATTTTAATGGAAAAAAATCAAAGGATTAGTAGAATGAAAGGATGATCTGTGAGGCAAGTTTTGGTTTAAGTTTTGATTGTCATGAATTCTCTTATTGGTTACTAATGATATCATGAAATAGAGAAGTGAATCATAATGATGATAAGCCGAGATTACACTATACACCCATGGATCTTAATGTTTAGAAGTTTTCTAATTGGTGGATTAATACCTTGAACTTGACTATGAAGTTTACTGGGTGCTTGAGTCCAGGAGAAAGTAATACCCAACATTCATGAATCTTAGAATTCTAGTATTTGGATTATTTTACAAAATACACTCGAGTTTATAGAAATTATCCTGTATTCTCAACTTATTTTTCGCATACTTTACTCGGGACTAGCAAAATGCTGGTTGGGGGTTATGTTGAGGATCGAATATTGCATATTAGACCCCAGTAATTACCTGATTTTACGTACATGATAATGCTCAACATTCTATTTTAATCGTATTTTTATTGCAAGGTGAATTTAGAAACTTGGATTGAGAAAGGGTGCTAAAAGCATGGATTTAATGCTAAAAAATACCAAGGTGAGAGATGGAGCTTAGAGGACCGAGATCGAAGAATTTACTTACCAGAGATTCGAGAAAATTACGTGATTGAAATTAAAAGGGTCTGACAGCCATCCAGAATGTAAGATGATAGGGTTCTCACCACCTGTTTGGCTCGAAACTTTATATTTGGCCTGAGGACCCTACATTAACCGTACACGTCAAAATTTAGCCCTTAGATCACTGTGAAAGGGTCCCAACAAACAAATTAGCCCCTAAAATACTAATCTGGGCCCCACCTTGTATCTAAATATGCTTTAATTTTGGTCTTAACCCCTTAAATCGGATGAGAGAGAGGATGGACGGATCGAATTTCTCATAAACGTCACAGTGGACCCCACTTAAGGGTGCGCATATGCACAGTGCGAATGCACCAGCCATGCACCAAAAAACCACAAGATTGGTCAGCATGCGCTGACCGATTCTTTTTTTTTTTTAAAGGAGCTTTTAGAAACGTCCAGCGCTGTATGACGCTGGGGTGTGTAGTGGCCCAATACGATCGTTCCAATCTACGTTCTGAACCATCCATTAGATTTAGGGAGTAGGGAAAACCGTACGCATGAAAATATTTTGGCCTAATGCATACGATCGCATGTTCCCAGCCATCAAACGTAAGATGGATGACGAATTGATTTTATACAGTGGACCGCACCAAAACTTGACCAAAACTACTCCTTTTCGACTGAAATTTCATCAGGTATTCAATGAACGTGATGGATTTCACCGAAAACATCACTGTAGGTCCCACTGAACACGTCAACGTAATAGCTTTCTAAAACGGACGTCCGGACGTGTCTGGGATTTGCGGGGAGTTGTGGGCCACAATCATTGATCAGTTGGGTGATCTAAACCGTTCAGTCGATGCACCAGAGGGCTAAGACCCTAACCAAGGAGAGAAACTAGTTTTTTTAATGCACCTCTTGCCAAAAACAGGATCTAAACGTAGATTTTTTACGTTTCACTGTCGATGCGCACGTGGTTTGTAATTGCTGGCTGCATAACTCCTTCCCACCGACTCCAGCCACAAACTGACCCCCTTCATACCTATATAAAGGAGATAAAAAAGGGAGAGAAATCATCTTGGGCAGCCATGGAGGCACCTTGGGGGCGTGGAGAGAGAGAGAGAGAGAGAGAGAGAGAGAGAGAGAGAGAGAGACGTGGAGACGGTCGACACACCCTCCATCCTTCTTCCTTCTTCGGTTTTTCCTTCCTTTTTTTTATGAGATTTAGTCCATGCCTATGATAGGTTAAACCTCTTAGCTAGGGCTAAGAGGTGAAGCTTGTAGCATGATTAGGATGATTGCTTTGCTTTAATTCATGTTTATTGAACTCTCTTGGATTCTAGTTTGATTATGAAGGAATATTTTTAGTTTTTAATGGTTTATTGTGACTCAAATTACAATGGATCTGCGATTGCTTTGAGTATCTTCTTCTTGAATTGAGATTGTGAAATTAGGCAGTGCTATTGGTCACCATTGTCCCATGGGTATGGTAGGGTGACAAAATCCTTCCTAACTTTCACAATTCTCTTCTGATTGCCTGTGAGATTGGTAAATTGCTCTTGTTTGTCATAGTCTCCTGGGCATGGTTAGGTGACGGAATCACTTCCAACTCTTAACCACTCTTATCTGTTGATGATTAGATCCATGAGAAGTTCGGAGATCTGACAAATCTCTTCCTACTAATTGGATAGGATAGGACTCTGATTCCAATTGTGTCCTTGAATCAATGTAAGGTAGCTTCCCAATTGCTACAAGTGGATCCTTGCACCCTAGTTCCCACCTTTATTTTTATTAGTTTTTAATTAATCTATTCATAATTATTCTCCTAATTTTCTCTGATTTAGATTTCATCTTATCCTAGTTCTACTTTGAGTTATTTTAAGATTACGTATTTTAAGATTACGTACAAGGTTCAGTCCCTGTGGATTCGACCTAGGTCTTACAGAGTTTTTTACTGCATCACAACCCTATACTTGGGGTGTGAACATGTTTCTTCATCAACAACTATCCGGGGGGTGTGGCGGGATAATTCAGTGAACCGGTTGAATTCTGTGCAGTTACTCGACTTCTGATACATGTTGTAAGTGCAAATATGGTGGAGTAAGCGATAGTCAAGGATCAGGTATGTCGACTTGATGTTGTTATCACGCCTCCACTCAACAAGTTGGCCACATAAGTGGCAAGTGTAGCGGTCCCTTAGTTGGCCACATAAGTGACATGTTATCCTCACTGGCATGAACGACTCCGCGCTCTACCCCGAGGATGCGCACAATTATATCCACGTCGATGCGAGCCTCCTGTCTACCAAGACTCACAGAGAATCCAAGCGGCTCGAGAGAAGGCTTCCGCAGGCGCCCATAAAAGGTCCACACTAGACCCACATTAGCTCGATACTTCCCTTTGGACATCGGGCCCTAACCATTCTTGAGAAGGTAGTCGAGGAGTTAATGTTCGCCAAATAGTTTTTCGTCCACGTGCGCCTTAAAAATGAACTTACGGTATCTAAACTAACTGTACTCGATGCCCGGCGATGCCAATCTCGCAGGCGAGGCTAGGGGATCAAGATCTCATTTCGACCTTCGTTCGGTGATTGGGCCCATATCGGTGTCTAGCTTTTTCTTAGATCTTCTCTCTCAGCTAGACCCGGCTTCGTCAGGGGCCGCCCATTTCTTCCCTGCGAGCAATAAGAGCATGGAGATGGAAAAGATGGATGTTACTACCCTGAAAAAAGTCATGGGATGAAAGCTCTTAGTGAGAATGATCACTAGGTGATGGGTTTGGGGAAATGTGGGTTGTGGGTCCCTTAGTGGAGAGGGTCTGTGCTTAAATGGTGAAGATTAAGTGGGTGCAAAGATGATTTGGGGTGATTGGGGGTTAAAAGAGGTTGGAGGTGGTGCATGCAAGCAAAGAGATGGGTTGAGGAGCTTGAAAATAGAGATTTGAAAGAGAAGAAGGGTTTATGAGAGGTTTAGGAGGTAGGAAATGGCTTCGGGGAGGGGTCCCCAAGATTTTAAAGGGGTGAAAATGGAATAGAGGGGGTCCCCACATGTGGGAGGGCCCCACATGCCTGTAGGACTGGTGGTGCGCCGCCAAGTCAGCAGCGGTGGTGCCGTCTTTTGGTCCCAGCGGTGGCGTGCCGCCGATCTAGCGGTGCCACCGCCAATCTCTGGTGGGTCTGATGGTGTGCCACCAATCTAGCGATGGCTTGCCACCCTCGGGTCTCCTTTTGAAGCTCGTAGGGCCTCGTTGGCCCCCTTCTATGTACTTGTTAGGCCCCCGATCATCGGGTCTGCTCATCGCGGCCCAAAGATCGCTTCATCGCATTGGTGAGGATCTCTCAGGCTCAAAGAACCCTCTAAGTGTTAACCAAGGTGGGCCTGAAATCCTTTAGATTCGAGGCGGAGATGTTCCGCCTCGCTCCAACAAGAATTCAAGGGGATCCTACGTCAGGTAAGACCGTCGGACCTGTACACTAGACAGTTGGGATTGCATGAGGTCGGGTCGATTCAAGTATTCGGACTTTCTAATTAGAAGTGATTTGGATCACTTTGAGTAGCCTAGGATTTTTAATTCGCAAACCCTAGGCTAGCATTCAGTTTTTGGACTTGCCAAATGGCATGATCTTGGGATCCTATTAATATCTCTAAGTTCAATCGCTCCCTCCTAAGTCTGAAAGGCATCACGATAGACCCGGCACCCTAGGCTTAGCTTAATCCGAACCATGCTCTGATACCAAGTTGTAACGGCCCGAAATTCAAGGGCTAAGTAGGAACTTGGCTCCTGAGTTCCCAGGTGTCACGTATGCCCTAACTAGCCTCGTGTGTAATTGTATATAAAGTATCTTATGGACAATGGTGAATTAAACCAAGCGTAGAGTAACAACAATTCATTCGGAAAAGTTAAGTGCTGCTAATAATGTAAATATCTAAGCATAAATCTGAAATATCCAAAACGATATCCAATCAGGGATCTAGTCTCATCCATACATATAACCCCAAAAAGACTAAGGCCCTGGCCCAATCCTGCGATCGCCAACCGAACTAGTAAGATCCGCCGAAAGTCTAGAAGTATGCTCACTCCTCACCGGTATCCTCCAGCACATCCTGCTCCGTTGTCCCTACATCTATGAGAGATTCTGTTTGGTGTTTTAAAACACCGTCCCAAAGTGAGAGTGAGTAGCTAACTCAGTGATACCATTAATAGTAAGTTACACAAATTATCATACACATGGGTAAATTTAGTGGAAAGCATACATTCACAGAACCTTATATACTCTGGTTAATGCAATGCATGATTGAATGAAATGATGCATACCTCTCACCACAACACTCCCTCTTGTGACACCATCTAACGTTCGCGAACCAACACTCCCACAAGCGATCACGATTGCCAAATCACAAAAGTAGTCAATGCATGTAGTGCACATGTTAGCAGAGTTGATTAATTAGGTTCATTCATCCACAAGTTGGGGAAACCAAGATTCCCCGATGGAACATTGCCCTAATCCGATCACGCGGCTCTTATGGTCGTGGTCGTATGACTCTCGTGATCCTTAGCCCTTGTGGGTTCGTCATTCCCATAACTTTCAAGCTCATATGAAAATAGTTAGGACTTTAAAGTCCTGCTCGCGGTCACTATGGGGAGGTCGTCACCCTAGCATAGGCCGACAACTCGGGCAGAGTTTCCCATACCATCATCCCCGGCTCACAAGTCTTTGGTACTCACTAGTCACTATGGGGAGGCTCGTCACCCCAGCGTAGGCCGACAGCATGGGTATAGTGTCCCATACCACCATCCCCGGCTCATGAGTCTTATGGGCCACAAATCATGGTTATCAGTAGGTGCAAGGGTCACAGGGTATCTTAGATTCAATCAAGCATGTACAATTATTGTTAACATATAAGGATGGCCAACCAGTGGGATAGTATACCCCCACGAGACGAACTATATACTGTACGACCTGAGAACAACGTCTCGTGTAGTCTAACTACGGCCGACAATTCGCGGTTCGGCTAGTCGGGCCAGACTAGCCAGTGGGTTAACCCAACGGAAAGGTTGCCCAAAAAGGGGTTTCGATTAGTTAACCGATTGTCATGCCCCAAACCTGAAAATCGGATTCGCAAGAATTTCGATCGCCGAATCTGGTGCCGACAGCCTCCGTAGTACCCCATTCTCGACTTTGGCGCTCACACGCCAAATTCCAATCCTGGGATCCTACAAGGAGGATTTTCAACATGAATTTGTCTCATAAGAAGCATAACCACAAGTATACCCAAATCATAAGAACAACATCATCACCACATATCCACTAATATAATTTGAGTACAATACTGAAAAGGAAATACATATGTCAAAATCAAAGCTCCAGAAGTCAGCTACATGCTCCAAGCTCCATGCTGCTACAACCTAACATCACCTGCACTCATCTATCGTGCATAAGCTTATAGAAAGCTTAGAGAGTAGTGTAAGTGTGTGCATAAGATAGGTGCCAAGTATTCAATATAATGCCAAAATCATACAATATCAGAAATATTGGTAAGATCATGAATCATACGATATCAGAGTAAGTGGAAATACTGACAATCCATAAGTCAAATAATATCAGAGTACTCAATACAAATTAGCTACGCAAATGAGGAGTTATAAGGAGCCAAATATTAAATGCCGAGGATACAATGCAATATACAATTCCTGATGAGTTTACGAATATCGTCAGTCGTATCTAGACCATATAAATGTAGAAACACGGTAACTCAAAATGTTATATGCCGCGGATGTAATACAATATGCGGTGCGAATGGAATGACTATGCTGGAGTGTGAAGTCGGGATGATAGTACGTAGTATCATAAGCTACGGGGTCCACCACAAGGACTTCTATCCAAACCAGTCATATACCTAAATTTGGATAGTCAAACTCAATATGATAAACTCATGATCTCAGGTTAGTCGCTCGCCCCAACCGAAATCCTAGCCATTGCGAAGGTACACGTAACAAATAGTTGCGCACCACCAGCCTGAGTGGATAGTGAATGAATGAATGAGTATGCAGCTCCTGCTCCATAAATCAGTACTGTACATCTCTGGGATCATCATTGGGGTCTAGTACACTCTACATACAAATCGCCGTCCACTGACGCGCGGCCATGCAAGTGGAAGAGAACTCACTATCCGCCTGGTCAGTAGTCAGCCAATATCTACCCAGCACGTCGATAGCAGACCCATTTACCAGCTAGTCAAACTCAGCCTAGCTATGCCCCCTACCCTCAGGCAGGTAAGGCCACACCCCCTCCCAACCGACCACAATACAATGGAAGACGCGGCCTCCTAGTATTCGGCACTCGGGCTCTCATGTATTCACTCGGTCTCGATGTTGGGGTGTCTCCTGGCCTCAAAGGTTTAGGGACTTCCACCCACAAATATCCAAAGTGCCCAAATGCTTGAACCAAATATTTTCGATGTCCCATCTAGTCACCCACGATATACCTGTGGAGGTCACAACCCTGATGTTATTAGGGTGTATAGTAATCACTATCACACAATACAAGATGCATGAGTCATGTAGTTCAGTCATGTATTAATCCTGCGTATATCGTGCGCTCATGTGGGATAACTCCACCTATCAGGGAGTCCCATAAACCATCTGTATTATGACGTATGCAATGATCAATCACATCTCACAATAAACATGCAGATGATGCGTATGGGCATGTATCATGATGTTATGCTGTCACATACTCATAATCAGTATCAATAACCGGTATCGACAATCGGCCTCGACAATGTAGACGTTTAACCAACATTGCCCCCAAGGAATGGCCCTCATAGAGCCTAACATATAGTAGACCCATGGCCTCACTCAAGGGCCAAATATACAATACCATAGGCCTCACTCAAGAGCTTAATACACATCACAATGGGCTTTTCACATGGGTCTAACATACATCATAGTGGGCTCCATAGCCTAGCCCTCAAATGCACCACAATGGGCCTCAAACTATATAATGGGTCGCGTCTCATGGGCTAAATATACATCATATGGGCTGCATCACATGGGCCTATATACATCGGATGGACCACGTCCCATGGACCCTGGATATATCACAATGGGCCTCCTCAATGGGCTGCAAATATACCACATTGGGCCTCATCATATGGGCCACAAATACATCACTGCGGGCCGCACAAATGGACGGCATAGATATACAATGCATACAACACGGTGGGCCACACGAATGGACAACATAGATATACAATACATACATCATGGTGGGCCGCATATGTGGGCCCAATATACAACACCAAGGGCCACGACCCATGGGCCTCAAATGCATCACAAAGGCTACAACCCATGGGTCTCAACATACATCAAGTGGGCCTCATCGATGGGCCATAAATAAGCAATGGGTGGGCCCTGCTCATGGGCTAAAGATATATCATGATGGGCCTTATGATGGGCCACACCGATGGGCCTCATATATCACAAGTGGGCTGCATCAATGGGCCGCAGTAATACACATCAAGGTGGGCCTCGATAAGAGGCCACAAACATATAGCAGGTGGGCCCAGCATATGGTCCCTCAAATACACCACATGAGCCATCAAGTGGGCCGCATTACATGGGCCTCATATGCAATACGTCGGGCCTTATGGACGGGCTACAAATCTATCGAGGTGGGCCTCGTGGATGGGTCATAAATACATTAAGGCAGGCCTCATCATATGGGCTTCAAATACAACACAAGTGGGCCCCATTACGTGGGCCAAAAATACAAATAGGTAGGCCTCACACATGGGCCAAAAATACATCATGATGAGTCCCATGGATGGGCCGCACCAATGGGCCTCAAGTGGACTTGGACCACACCAAAAATTATTTCAATGGTGGTAGGTGTAACATGTGTATCACTGTACATTATCATTCTATAGGGCATATGGCCCACTAATGAGGATCAGCACTGTCCAAACATTGCCAGGTAAATCACCACCATCCAAACATTATCCAACACTGTCTAAACATTTGTCAGCACTGTCTAAACACTAACAGTACTGTCCAAACACGCTAGACGGTGCGGATATGAAACATACATCATCAAGTGTCCACAGCATCGTCCAACCACGATCCAGCACCGTCCAAATGTTATGGACGGTGTGGATGAAATACGTACATAACGTGGGCCCCAGCTGCCGTCTCAAAAGTGAGCGAAGCGCGGATCCTGGTGGGCCACTCCTACCAAATGGATGGACGTTTGAATAAAACGCATAACTCAGATCAAACCCACTGACTGACGTCAGTACAGCAGCTATGCTGCTGGGACCCACCGTCCCACATGGTAAAGCAGATGGATGGCTGGACCTATAATGCATACATCATGGTGGGTACCCACTGTCCAGGGATGGACGATGTGGATATAATAAATACATTAAGGTGTGGCCCACCGTCTAGATCTGCTGGACTACACCACGTACATCAAGGTGTGGCCCACCAGAACTTGTTGCGTCAATCACACCAACCGCCTGCTGGTGTGAGGTACGCCAACCAATCTGCTTCTAATCAATAGGCGGGTCCCATGTGGGGCCCACCATAACGTTTATCTACCATCCAATCTTTTAATAAGGTCACACGGACCTAGATGCAGACGAAAAACAAATTTCATATCGATTCAAAACTTATGTGACAACCCAAAAAGGGTTTCAATGGCAGTCGTTCAATCCCATTGTTCCCTGTAGTGTGGATCACCTGAGTTTTACATACGGCTGATTTTTGGAGGGCCCACTGCCCTAAGGGGCCCCATAAAAATGCACAGTGTTGATATTCCCACACATCACGGTGGGGCCCACGGCTGGGACCCGTGGTCCCTGCCCGCTCGTCCACAGCGCAGCAGCAGCAACGTTTGCTGTTGCTGATAGATTTGTTTTTTTTGGTTTGAAAATTAGTTTTCTTACGGATTTTCCTAGGTGGGGCCCGTATCAGCAAAATCCACCCCAGCCATTGGATTTTTCGACTCAAGACAGACCAAACGAGCCCAATATTGGATATTTTTCAACGCACAGAAAATCACAGCAGGTCCTAATAAATTTTAACTATTAAATAATGTTCTAGTCGGTGTGGCCTACTAGAGTTTTGGATCAGCTTCATTCTTCAGCTCAACGCCTAAAATGAACTAAAAAATGGGATGGACGATGTGGATTAAATACAAGCATCATGAGTGGGGCCTGTTGTGGGTCCCACACTCCCCTCTCTACTAAAGTAACTGGACGCTGCCTGCTACAACGTCTTCACCACACACACATACCACCACACTCACGCTGTAGCAAGATTTCACCATCGGTGTAGGCCCATTTGGCCGATGGCCCAAATAAAACACATATTTTATGGTGGGGTTCCTTCGGGTGGGCCACAAGGCTTTATCATCGCCATAAAATAAAGGAGAGGGAGAGAGAGAGAGAAAGACGCGTGAAGGGGAGGGACCCCGCCACTATGGGCCCTCCCTACACCCAATATAAAGCATACATTAAGTGGGTCACACCATAAGTGGGCCCTACAACAAAATCACGATATAAGGTTAAGAACACCCACCTTTTGCTTCTTCTTGGGCTCCTCCTCATCATAGCTCCAATGGGACATGATTCAACGGTCAAGATCGGTTTTGAAGGGTGAGGATGGGAGATAGGAAGGTGGGTCACACCTAGCTCTCTCATGGAGCATTGGACGTGGGTTGCTTGGGAGGAAAATGAGAGAGAGAGAGAGAGAGAGAGAGAGAGAGATGAGAGAGAGAGAGAGAGGTATAAGAGAGAGAGATGGGTGGAATGGTTATTGTAAGGCATGGGAATGGAAAGGCATAGGTTGGGTTGAAAATTATGTAAAGGAGGTATAGGTGGGGAGAGAGAGAGAGTTGACTTGTAAGAGGGGTGAGGTGGCATGGGGTATGAGTGATGTACTTGAGAGATGGTGTACACTTAATTAATTAGTTGATAAGACATTGTAGAGATTCTCTCAGAATTCACAACTCGCGGCGTTTTCCTCTAATTGAACGCGGGCCCACATCCCCTGGCCCGGGTATCGCCTCGGCGCGTGAGACACGGTGTTGGAACCGTGGCGACGGCGCGGTCACTAGGGTATAAGTTTCGGGTCGAGCTGACTCTGATATACGAGATACGTCTCAAGATCGCGCACAAACGTCGATAACAGATCGCGGGTCACCGAAATTCGACCGGGAGGACTGAGGAAGCCTATAGAACGGTACGAGCTAGGATACGGGTCTTACACTAATCCATAAGGGGTATGTGCACAAGTAGATAGCATGAGTTCAACAATTTTAAGGACGAGTTTAACAAGTGACAAGCATGTTTCAGAATCCCGACAATATAGACATCAATACACTAGATTCCACCAAAACATCTACATAGGAAGAAATCAGTTTTACAAAATCAGTAGTAAAGGAGATCAAGTTCAAAATATCCTAGCAATTCAGCAAAATGGACAGCCATACATGTAAGGCCCGTATCCTAGTCCGTACCATTTCGTTGGCTTCCACGGTCTTTTCGGTCGAATTCCGGCAATCCTCGACCCGTATCCAATGTTTGCGCATGATCCTAAGCCAGGTCCCGCCTACCGAAGTCGGCTCGAATCGAAACTTGTATCATAGCAACCACACCGTCACCGCGGTTCCAACGCTGCGACTCACGCACTGAACCGATGCCCAGGCCAGGAGATATGGGCCAGCGTTCGTTCTGAAGAAACGCCACGCGTTACGAATTTTGAGGGAATCTTTACAACATGTCCCATCAATCAATCAATCAATCAATGTCAAGTACAACCATACCTCAAGTACATCAACCCATCCCTCCTTTCCCATAAGTCAACTCTCTCTCTCCCCTCACCATTCCCCTTTACAAAATTTCAACCACAACCATACCTCTTTTACAAAAAAATCAAACTAAACCATACCCTCCCATCTCCTTCCTTACATCACCCCATCCATATCATTCCCATCACCTCACTCTCTCTCTCATTTCTCAAATCTCCCAAGCAACCCAAAATTTCCAACGTCCAACACTCTCTCCCAAGCCAAGTGTGGCCCACCCTCTCATCTCTCATCCCCACCATCAAAACCCCATCAACCTCCATCAAAGATGAAGGCAAGGAGCTTAGGAGCCTAAGGGAGCAAGGAGAAGGCCTAGAGGTGGGTGATCTTTGAGTTTCTACCATTTATTTCATGATTTGAGGGCCCACTTGTTGATGGGACCCATTTTGATGTATGTGTTGTATCAATGGAGGGCCCATAGTGGCGGGGTCCCTCCTTTCCATCACTGTCTCTCTCTATTACTCTCTCTCTCTCTCACACACACTTTCATTGTTGATGGCCCACCCAATGATATATATATTGCATCCACGCTGTCCATTTAGTGGACCACACTACAACCCACTGGTGGAGCCCACCTTGCTGTCCAAGCATGGATGAAGGAAAATACAAACATCAGTTGATCCAAACCTTGGTGGGCCGCCACGTGGACCCCACCATGGCAGTGCGTGGAGCCCACCATGGTGCTTGTTTTATATCCATGCAGTCACGTGGCTAACATGGAGTGCGTGTACTGACAGGGGTGTGTACTTACAAGCTAACAAAAAAAAGTACTTTTGGGGTGGGCCACTCATGTAGGCCCCACCTTGATGTTTGTATATAATCCAAGCCATCCATTCCGTTCCCCAGCTTATTTTAGGCGTTGAGCCTAAAAATGAAGCTGATCCCATTTTTTGGCGGGCTATACCATAGGAAATGGTGGTGTCTACCGTTGAAAACCACCTGGATCCTTTTACTCGCCAAAAACAGGCCGCATATTGGACTCATTTGGTCGATCTTAAGCCGCACGATTCAATGGTTGGGTCGGATTTCCTTGATGGGGGCCCCACCTGTGAAAAACCACAGGAAAACCTGATTTTTTTAAAAAAAGAAGGCAGCGCCTGCACCTGACGGACTAACGGCCTAGCAGGGACCCACGGTCCCAGCCGTGGGCCCCACCATGATGAGTGTCGATCATCGACATCGTGCATATGAAATTTATTTTTCCTCAATCCAGGTCCACGTGACCTTATGAACAGTTTGGATGGTAGATAAATATTTCGGTGGGCCAAAGGTCCACGTGACCTTATGAATAGATTGGAGGAAAATAAACATTATGGTGGGCCCCTAGTCCGTGTGACCTCATAAACAGGTTGGATGCAAATAAACATTATGGTGGGCCCCTGGTCCATGTGACCTCCTAAATAGGTTGGATGCAAATAAACACTATGTTGGGCCCCACATGGGACCCACTGATGTATGTATTTTAATCCACATCTTCCATCAGTGTGGGCCCCACCATGAGATATGTACCTCATCTATGCCGTCCATCCTTTCCATCCCTTTGGGATCCACCATGATGCATGAGTTTCATCCAAACCATCCAACCATTTAAAAAAAGAAAATAAATAATAATAATAATAATAATAATTTTAAGGCTTGAGACAAAATTAAGACAGATTTATTTATCAAGTGGACCACACTGTGCGGTGAGGATTGAACGGCTACCATTGACATCCTTTGGGACCTTATGATCAGATTGGATGGGAAATAAATGTTATGGCGGGCCTTGGGAATTTTAATAGTGGAAATTATTATCACCACTTACATTTGGGTGTGGCCCATTTGATATATGTGTGGCCCATGTGATGTGGCCCACTTGCCATATGAGGGTCCATTGTGACGTATTCAAGGCCCACTGGTGCGGCCCACTTGACGGATATAAGGCCCATGTGATTAGGCCCATCTTGATGTAGTTGTGGCCATTCGTTGGGGCCCATCTTAATATATACAAGACCCATGTACATGAGGCCCATTTGATGTATTGGAGGCCCATGGGTCGAGGCCCAATGGGATGTACATGAGGCCCATTATAACGTGATTCCACCATGGTTTATGTGTTGACCTTTATAGCGGGCTATGCCTTGGAAGCAATAATGGTTTGACGTCCACATTGTAAGGATAATGTTGGTTAAATGTCCGCATTGTCACTCTCCCTAAAGCCCATTGATAGGCCCATACTTGTAGTGTGTAGGCCGTCTAGGCCCATCTTCGTTATGGATAGAGCCCATCACCATATAACATGTTTAGTATAGATCCATGATTCATGATCATACGCATCATATGTATGCCTGATATGAGGAGTGACTGATCATAGCATATGCTTATGGGTGGATTGTTTATGGGCTCCCTGATAGGCGGAGTTGCCCTACATGAGCACGTGGTACGCGCATGATTGTTGCATGTCTGGTAGGGTATTCATGCACTGACATTTGTGTGATTGTGATTATTGTATGTCCTAGCGACATCAGGGCCATAGCCTCCACAAACACATCGTGGGTGGTTGGATTGGATACCGAAAATACTGTTTTTAGCATCGGGGCAACATAGATGTCCCTGGGTGAAAATTTCTAAACTCGATAATACCAAAGGATGACTCCAACGTCGAGACCGAGTGGATATACGAGCGCGTGAGGGTCGTATACCAGTAGGCCGCGTCTCTCACTGTATCGTGGTGGATTGGAAAGGGGTGTGACCTTACCCACCTGAGTGAGGGGACAATTTCTAGGTTGAGTTTGACCAGCTTGAGGAATAGGTCCGCTATCTACAAGTCGGGCCTGATATTGGCAGACAGATAGTGAGGTCTCTTCCACTCTCCCAGTTGTGCGTTCGGATAGGAGCAGCAAGCTGGCATAGAGTGTACTAGACCCCGGTAATTATCCAAAATGAGAACTGTACTAATATATGATAAGGATTGGCATGCTTGAGTTGCATCTCGCATCGTATGGCCGTGTTATGGCCGATAGTACTCATATCTTGCACCGCATAGCCTTGGTATGGCTGATTGCATTCATGTACTCATCAACATGATTCCGCATTACTCTAACCTTGCATTCTGAGCACGCTCATATTGCGCACACACTTACACCACCTTCTAAGCTTTCTATAAGCTTATGCACGATTGATGTGTGCAGGTGACACCAGGACGCAACCATAGTCTTGCCGCAGTTGGAGCGTGCAACCGAGCTTCTGAAGTTTTTGTTACTTTCATTATATTGTATTTTCCCTTTTATACGCCTTGTACCTAAAGTTTTTGATTATAATGGATTTTGTGATGGTGTTCTTGTGGTTATTGTTCATGGGTTATGCTTACGGTTATGCTTGTACAGAATCAAAATCATATTTGAATCCTCTTTGTAGGATCCTAGGATCGGAACTTGGTGTATGGGTGCCGGGAGCCGAGAATGGGGTACTACGGAGGCTGTCGACGCCGGATTCGACGATCGAGAATTTTGTGAGCCCGGTTTCCGAGTTTGGGGTGTCACAATACACCCACTCACATCAATTCAATTTATATATGCCAACATTTAACATACAATTCAGTAATATAACTGTTGTCAAGTGCAACAATTTTAGCATTTCAACATGTAAACAACAATTCACCCAATCTACACCTAGCAATTGCATGTGGTGAAGTTCAAGATACTAAATCGGCAACATTTTTGGAGAATTGCATACGTAATTTCCTAAATGGACCAATAAATTAACAATCCACACATCAGGAAATTCTCGGGACCTAAATCCCTCTCCCAATTTTAGGGAAATCATACACAAATGTTCTAAGTCAAGAAATGCCTAAACTTCAGCAACATGCATATTCATACACCACCCAAATCCACTATGACCTATGCTATGCACGATAATCGTTCACCTAAAGGTAATGGTCCGCACCTATTGTCGATTGGAGGTCCTTGGAGTCGCTCTAGCGTCGTCGGGTCCGTAAACTTGATGTGTCGGAACCCTACGTCATATGAATTTCGCGGTAAGGTGCATGCATGTGGTTTATAGCTAGGGAGAGATGGGTGGGAGTTCATATTTTACCTTGGATCAGACGTAGCTTGTCCCTATGGTGATTGGGTTAGGATTTCCCACAATGTGGAGATGAATGTGTGGGGAATTCCAGTCCCCAAGTACAACATGCACCCACACACCACTCTCTCCCTCTCTTTTTGTCTCTTCTCTCTCCTCTCTCTCTCTCTCTCAACTATTGAATTTATGTGGGAGTGAGTGAGAGAGGGGGTTTAAGGGTTTTATACCCTGAAATTATATCAGTTGGCCCTGGGTTTCGTTAATTTCTTAAAACGGCCTTGTGGGACCTATTTCAAGCTGTTGGGGTTGCCCCGACGGCCCCCTGGCCCATCTAATTCATGGACAGGTGCCCTATGGCCTGATGAAAGGCTGGGTAAAGATTGATGGCAAACGGACGCAGGGTTTTATCGCAATGGTCCGGTTTACGATCAATAGTTATCGATTCTCGATCAAGGGTCAGATTTTGAGGACGGGTGTAGGAATATATCTTCAGCCTTTGGTGTAAGTTTAGAAGAAATCCGACGGGTAAAATGCCTTAACTCACTGACTCAAGTAGCAGGGCCAATTGCTTTAAAATTCCAGATTTTTGTTCCAAAGTTAGGGCGACTTGCATTTTACAAGTGTCGATTGGACGACGCGATTTGTTCATTTTTGGGTGTTGTCTGAGTCTGTCGTCCGCAATGGACCACAAGCCTAGTGAGGCCTATGGCCTCCCCAAGTTTTGAAAATTTCTGTCCTTCCTTGGGCGGTGTATGGCTCGTATAGACAGTCACCAAGTACAATAGGGTTGACCGGCTCTACGTCCCGTGTTCGGCCCGAACGCAATTGGATTCAATCGCATTAGTAGCTTAATCCGGATTAATTTATCGATAATAAATCCACACGTGTGATCAAATCGTACGGTCCGGCATCAATTCATACATAGACGCCTCAGAACACTACTCCGATTAGGCCGGGTGTTACAGGGTCAGTATCCCTTTTCATGATATTACTATTCTTTCAAAGTCTGAATTGTAATAGTAAAACCTCAATTTCAAAAAATATAATAAACGTATTCAATGTATATCATTTACTATCACATTACAAATTACATTATTCCAAAGGTAATGGAAATTTGCAACTTCAATGATTATGCCCTGTTTGTTTGCATCTTTTGTATTTTACCTTTTTTATTCCTCTCCACGGGAAAGAATTCTTACCTTTTTCGGTCTTCCTACTAACCTCCTCTATCATAGGAGCTTAATTCTCGTACAATACTCCCTGAATTTAGGTGATATTTTCCATTGGCTCTTATCACGTACTAGGTGCATGGAATCGTCGTGTACAATGGGGAACAATAGGAATAATGAGGAAGATTATAGTTTATACAGGCTGAAAGAACATGAAAATAAGGGAATCCTTTTACGTCAAACTTGCAACATATATAGGAAAGCTCACCGAGCTTAATAGTATCATTGTAGTCTCCCACCACATAGTATTCATTGCGAGAAATTACATGGCAACGAACATCTCACGCCTTCGGTATGAGTTCATTTAATTGTTTCTCGGCCCACAGTGTCAACGATCATACAAATGATGATGAAGATTCTCTTCTCTTATACAATAGTTCTTGAATTTTAAATTTAACCGTCTCTATAATATAGTCACGGGGTATTCTCGTGCATCTTTGAATAGAGCATTAACGCACTTAGATATCTTTATAGTGACCAAGTTGAATATTTTTCCTGTAAAGTACGAAAATGCCCACCTTTCGTACCTTATTTCTCTCAGCCATGAATGTACTGGGGAGTTGGCAAGTTCGATATCATGCATTAACTTTTTGAACTCAGCCTTCTTATAAGTCTTTACAGCTCACCAATAGTAGATTTCTAACGACTTGTCTTTAAACATGTCCACCAAGTTTTGGTATATATGGTAGGCGCAGTAGCCATGGATTGCATTTTAGAAGACCTAGGAAAATTCTTTCATTAGACCTTTATATTAGTCTGATATGATCACAAGACTAGGTATATCCCCTAATGTACAGTGAAGGTGGGTAAGGAATCAGTTCCAACTGCTACTGTTCTCTGATTCTGCGATACCAAAAGCTGCTGGAAAAATATGATTGTCACCATCCAAGGCTGTAGCAACGAACAGAACACCCTTCCACTTACCTTTTAGATGCATGCCATCAATGGACAAGACCCTTCGCAGAGATATTTAAAAACTTCTAACGCACTATCCGAGTGCAACAAAACATATCTCGAACCTGCTTGTCTATGGATTAACAAGTACGACAGTCACCGTCCCCGTGTTTGCTCTCCGCAGCTGCAAGTACATCAACAGTTTGTTGTAAGAGTCTTCATAAGACCCCATTACGCAGTTGATTGCGATCTCCTTAGCGCGCCATGCCTTCTTATAACTAATAAGAATATTATACTTCTCTTGCATTGCGAAGATAATGTCCCCTGGCCTTAATCCTAGGCGTTGCTCAATGTGACTGACAACTAGTTCACTGGCTAGCTTACTGTTTGCTTGCTAGTGATCACTGTCCATATATGACATGCCACATATATGTATCGACATGTAAGTCCTTATCTTGAATATTCCTGTATCATTCACCCTAGATGCGTGTACCCTCCATTCACACTTATCTTCGAAACACGCCACGGTGAATTTCTTGGGTGATGAGTATAATACCCTGTATTGGAAGTTGTTGATAATTGTAAATTTGCTCAAAACATACTGACACAGGCTCTTATCCTTAAACGTTTGGCCAATGGCTATATCAATCGGATCATCCAATGGATATGAATACAGTGACTGGTCTGCATTGGTGAATGCAGTATCCTCAAAAGGCACAATGACTTGATCGGTGATGAAGTCTGATGTTCGAGCCTGCTCGGGCAGTGGAATGTCGCTTCCCCATACATATTTGGTGTTGGATGATGAAGGCAAATCTACTCTTGTAGATGAAGGTGATGCCGTATATTCACTTCTGAGCATAAGGTCACCTGCTCAGCTCGCTTGACCAGTCATGAAGTTTGATGTCTGAACTAACTCGAGTAGTGGAGTGTTGCTTAGAGGACTTGTGAAGGTGATGCCATATATTCATATTTCACAGCATGTTCCTCACCCAAACTTCCAACTATTAGGGCGTCATGTTCGACACCACTGTAAGCCACGAGGTCTTTGAGTATTGTCTCATTAACGTGCTCCATCGTCTCAATGATTAAAAGAATGTATTTATCTGGATGCTTCTGCTAAGAATACTCTCACATCTTCGTCGTCTTCAATTTTAGTAGAAGGGATTGATTGGTTTGAGCAAGGGTACAATGTTTTCAACCTAATATCATAATCCTTTGTTATACTATTCACAATCTTGTACATTTTAGATAAAAGCTCTTCATACGTAGTCTCGACGCTAACAACAATAGTTTTCGACTTTCCACCCTTGTACGTGTATCGATTGTTTTCGCTTAGTAACTCCCCACCATATAAGCATAGGATGATTTTCGAAGCCATTTTTCTGAAAACAAACACAATACACATAAGATATAACTCGTTTACTGTTCACACGTATAAGGTAGAATTGACCGAGTGGTAGGAAATTCACCAGTGTACTAGGTCAAATATGACCGACTTATTGGTCAAATTTTCTAAGTTCTCAATCATTCAATTACAGAGAGTTCATGAAGTTCTCGGTCAATATGGCTGACTTATCAGTGCATTTTAGCGACCACCAAATTGACTGATAACTTATTGAAAATGACTAATAACTTAGTGAAATTGACCGATAACGTAACAAAAATGACCGAAAACTAATTGAAATTGAGTTCTAAGCGGTTGAATTTGACCGAGAACTCAATGAAATTGACCGGAAAATTCACTAAATTGACCGAGAACTTTATGAAAATTGACCGCAAACTTCTTGAAGTTGATGGATAACTGTATGAAATTGATTGAGAAGTGCATGAAATTGACCGAGAAATTCACTAAATTGACTATGAACTTTGTGAAATTGACCGCGAAACTTGATGAAATTTACCGCGAACTTCTTGAAATTGACCAATAACTACGTGAAATTGACCGAGAAATTCATTAAATTGACAGGAACTTGGTAAAATTGACCGCGAAACTTTGTGAAATTGACTGTGAACTTCTTGAAGTTGATGGATAACTGCGTGAAATTGACTGAAAAGTGCATGAAATTAACTATGAAACTCATTAAATTGACTGTGAAACTCATTAAATTGACCGGGAACTTCATGAAATTGACCGCGAAACTTCGTGAAATTGACCAAGAACTTCACAAATATGACCGAGAAGTTTATGAAATTGATTAGAAACTTATCGAAATTGAGTGACAACTTATTGAAATTGAGCGAGAAATTCACAAAATTGACCGCAAAATGAGTGAAATTGGCCGAGAACTTCATGAAAATGAACAAGAAATTTATTAAATTGACTAAGAACTCAGAAAATTTGACTGAGAAATTCATGAGTTACTTAAATTCCGGTGAATTTGAGCAAGTATTTTGCTGACTTCTCGGTTGGAATCGCCCGAGTTCTACGTAAATTCTTCAGATTTTAAATATCCTCACTTCTCATAGCCGCCGTATCAGTGAAATCTGTGTTAAAGAAGAAGAAGAAGAGTGCATTGAAGTGAAACATGATTTACAGAGAAAAGCCTTTCAGATTATATGTTTATGGATGCATCCAGTTTAGGGCAATGAACTTAACCCTAAGTAGGATGGAAGATGGCAAATGTACAATGATAATATATGGAGATTCAATAGAGATTTAATAAAGAAAATAAATGGAAAGAATGAATATTTTGATATACATGATTTCAAACGTTTTGCTGGGTGCAAGTGAATACAAAGGATGCAAATTATGAGGCAGGGTATTTTGGTCGTATAAGCACCCCGACAACATAGTAGTAGTTTGGTAAAGCGAGTTTGGGGAGGCAGAGAAAGGATGTTGGCGAGGCAACTCGATGAAATGCTCACCATCAGGCTTATCATGGGAAATCGAGGCAACTTATAACACTTGATACAAGCATAGAGTCTGAACCGTCCACATGATGCGGCACCTCATGAAACCTTTGAGCCCAACTTCCACCCTGATCCAAAACTCTGATGAACCATGAAAAAAGGAAATAGTGTTCTCCCTTGATTTCTTCTCTCTTTATTACGGCCCACTAGAGTTTTAGATCAGGGTGGGAGTTGGTTCTCGTGAGGATCATGGGGTTCCGCATCACATAGCCAGTTCAGATTTTATGCCCAGGACAAGTGTGCAAAGATGCACGTGAGTGCGCATGTAAAAAGGTGCATAGGTATACATTCTAATATCGGTGGGTGAAAATTTGATTGTGACATAATTTCTGAAAAAGCCATTGTATCTCATCATCTCTTCCCGTTTGGTCAGGATTTTGGTATTTTAGTGGAGTGTGACAAGTTCATCAAGTTCATCTCCTGCACTCATAATTTTAGATGCAGCTTATATGAAACTCAAATCAAACCGTTCAAATTGTGGGATCCATTGTAGATAAGTGACCATCATACAATTTTATGAATTGAGCGAAAATAATCATCGATCAATAGACAATAGTTTGATGAATTCTTACCACTGACTGGTCTTATTTAAATTGCTCATTAGATGCCCAACAATTAGTTATTTAGGATATTACCATTTCGCAGTGGTCGTTGTAAGTTAGGCTCCACAAGTAGAACAGTTGGACCAGTAACATGTTTTGAGTGCATGCTTCTGGACCATTCCGGTCTACTAGAGTACACAAAATTAAAACATTGATAATAAATGATGATGGAATGGAAAAACTAGTCCTTCAATCAAACCCAAGTACACTGATGCTGCCTATTCAAATAGATAAATGTGGCTAGTCTTTCTTACCTTCCCTTGAAAAAGACAAAACTTTTAACAACCTCATAAAAAGTCATCGCAGGCCATTAATGGTCCGTATGCAACACTTTTTCATCTACATTCAATTCAAGCCTACTCATTTTGTGTTAAGTTGGATTTAGGATCTCTCTTAGAATTTTATTAGTTTTTGCCTTTTGTGAATGCAAACAAGGAAAGTGACCATAACCAAATTAGGCAATGTTTTGGGAAGAACCTGGAATTCCTTCAAGTAGCATTTAGATCTGTTGGTGGATGTAGATTTCCTGTGGAAGGCTTTTGTAAGAAGTTCCTATGCTGGGAAGCTAGGTGGGGACCTTATGTGATATTTGTGAGAAATCCACCCGTCCATCCATTTTCTAGCTCATGTTAAGACAGGATTTTAAAAAAAAAAAAAAAATTTTAAAAGAAGAAGAAGAAGAAGAAGAAGAAGAAGAGAGAGAGAGAGAGAGAGAGAGAGGGGCAGACCCTTTTGCTATTAAATCAAATACGACACCACATGTGTTAATGAACATTCTGTATTCAGTCAAACATATGTAATTAGGATAGCGCGGGCATTCCAGAGTTCTACTCGACCTAAGTTCAATTAATTGAATGCTCGTGACTCTAGGCGCCAATCATATATAGGATAGGATATGTGAAGGTTAGCCTGACTATGTTAGCCACTGACGTTGCAACGATAAGGTGATTTATAAGGGGAAGGGTAGTCTTCTAAATGGATTTTTTTTTTTTTTTGCCTTGAGCCAAGGATTTTTCTTTCAATGGTGATAACATGCTTTATGCTTATCAATAATGTAGTAATAGATGAGAAGAATTAAAAAAAATAGACATATTTATTGATTTTATTGATTTATAATTGAAGCTCAGTACAATAAGTAAGGAAATAAAATAAGCAGAGGAATACATAAAAAGAATAAATATATGTGATCACCTGTATTGACAAACAATCGAGGTGAATGGTCACCAGGATATAATCGAGGTGTGATCTTCCAAGTAAGGACTTGATTGATCGGGAATTTAACGACGGTGGGTCATGGATATTTACACTACTCCTATGCGTACTGCAACGATGGCGCTGAACAACGATAATATAAATTATCTTAAACTCTGAACATTCCGCAACGAGGCTTGATAGAAATGGAGGAATTAAAAACTATAACAAAGATAATTTATGTTGCATTGTGTAGATAAATTATGTTTGACGAGGGTCTTGAGCTCTTCATTGGGTGCTCATATAGATTTGGGGGGTGACAGTTCATATTAGGGTCTCCTTATTAGCATGACCGCAGAGATCCTTGTAGGTTATGAGATCAACTAATATCCTAGTCGAGATCGGATTCCTCATCGCATCCTTTGATTTTCTTCTATTTTAAGAGGAATTATCTTCTTGAACCTTTGTAGTTGTTACGAAGGCACTGATCATCTTTGGGAAGTATTCCCATTTTGGTAGGATTGTTTGAGACGGACTTGCTAATTGTATTCGGATCGGGATAAACTTTCTATCTTGACGAGTTTTTATAAACTTGTCGGGCACACTGCTTCGAACACATGTGCCACTCATGTGAGAGCCACGTGTCATTCATTACAATATCTTATTTACAAACATGTATACAACTCTAAGCCATTCTGCTTTTGGTAGGTGATGTGTTGTTAAAGGAAATAAGGCAAAAGATCCTCGATGCAGGAATATAATTTCATCTATCATTCATATGTAGTGCTGACATGTGGCAACATTTCATTGGTTTGTGTGCACACGCTAGGACATGTTAACACATTTAAAACTTAAGTGGGCCATACGAGAAGGAAAAGTGGGGAAAGAAATGTCAACAGGTGAAACCTTCCTAGGATCCACCTTGATATATATACTTATATGCCATCCAAACCGTTTATAAGGTCAGTCCCAATGGGATGAATTGAAAACACACAAAATAAAAGCATATACAAAACTTGTGTGGCCATACAAATGTTTCAATGGTGGTTGTTCAATCCACACTCTTTCTTCTTATGTGGCTCACTTGAGTTTTAGATCCACTTCATTTTTGGTCTCATGTACTAAAATGAGCTGGAAAAATGGATGAACATAGTAGATTTCTCACAAACATCACGAAAGGCCCCATCTAGCGTCCCAGCATAGGAACTTTATGTGAAAGCCTTTTGTTGGAAATTCACGTTCCCTATTGTTTCATTCAATTGCGATAATTAATTCAGCAGAGAAGAAATGACCAATTAACAATATGCTACCTTGTGTGGTTCTGTTGTTTTTTTCAACTGTGATAATTAATTCAGTGGAGAAGAAATAACCAAATTGCAATATGCTTCCTTAGCATACGTGGTAATTCAAATCGATGATGAATTTGTTTAGATTTTCAAGTCAAACACGAAAATCGTAGCATTGTAATCTGAGGCGTAACCCAATACAAATGCTGAAAATGGTAACTACATTTTGGTCATTTCCACTTCATTGAATTTGATTTATTACAATTTCATTCAATTGTGCATCCAAATGCAACCTTCAAAGTTGCATTAAGACATGCTCATTTGGACATATCAGTCTGGATTAGTCTGTTTTTTGTTAAAACTTGCCTGAATAAGCATGTTGAAGTTTGTTAAAGATTCCATCCAGATAGCGGTAGATAAAAGCAAAATCATATCTTGAAATTTAAGTATAATTAACAGAACCCAACAATAACTGTTAATATATTAGTCCAATGTCTAACTAACGCACTATATTGCTTGATATATCATGTGAGTAAAGAAGTGGATTGCTTGCAGGTGACACAATGTGAAACAAGCTCTGTGGGCCTGCCATGATGTGTTTGTTTTATCCATGCTATCCATTCATTTTGGCAGCTCATTTTAGGGCATGTGCCCAAAAATGAGGCAGATATAAAGCTCAAGTGAACCACACCATAAGAAATAGTGGGATGATGACACTGCTGTTGAAACCTTCCTAGGGTCTACTGTGATGTTTATTTGCCATCTGACTTATTACTATGGTCACACGGACCTGGATGAAGGGAAAACACAAATATCAGCTTAATCCAAAATTTCTAAGGTCCACAAGAAGTTTTCAATGGTGGATGTTTAGTCCCCACTGCTTCCTATGGTCTGGTCCACATGAATTTTGGATCCAGCTCATCTTTTGGCTCATGCCCTAAACTTAGGGGGCAAAACAGATGGACGGCGTGGATAAAACACACACACCACCATGTGTCCCACAAAACTTTGGCCACATAGTGCCACCTAGGGATATCCTGGGGACTGTGCTGCATGTAGAGCAGGGCATCGAGTCGAGTCAGACCGAGTTAGAGCTGAACCGACTTGATTCGGTTTTGAAATAGGCCTGACCCAAACTCGACTCGACTCGACTTAGTACTGAGTCCAGCATGCCTGACCCAATCTAAGTCCGGATCTGGCCTGGACTAATCCAGACTGAGTCTGACCTGGTCAAAAGTACTAAGTCAGGTCAAGTTGGCACCAAATTAGATCGAGAGATGAGGGAGGGATGGAGTGGACACACACACACAAGGGGGGGGGGGTGATGGTGGTGGGTGGGTGTCGGGCTTGGAAGAGGAGGGAGGGAGGGAGTGGAGAGGCGAGAGAGAGAGAGAGAGAGAGAGAGAGAGAGAGAGAGAGAGAGAGAGAGAGAGGAGGGTGGTGATGGTGGTGGGTGGCTGTCGAACTTGGAAGAGAAGGAGGATGAGTGAAGGAGAGAAAGAGAGTTTGGGTCGGGGTCGGGGTCGAGGGGTAGGGTTATAGATACTTAGAAATTAAGATTTTTTTTATTATATATATACTCAAATCCAAGTCGAGTCGGGTTTTCGATCGAGTCGAGTCTAACCGGATTGAGTTTCGGGTCAAGTCAGGTCGAGTTACTGGGTAACTCGAACTCGACTCATTTTGAGTTCGGATTGGGCGAAGCCTACTCAATTCGGACTGAATCACACCCGGTTCAAATTGAGTAGGGTCTAAACAAGTCGGACAAGTCGAGTCAAGCGAGTTGAGTTGTCATGTACCCAGATCTAGTTGCAGGCAGTCCACTTCCTTTAACGCATCACAATCTTCATATATATGTGTGTGTGTGTGTGGAAAGAGGGGCGCCAAATAGATAATGAGGCACTCACCACACTTATTGATGGTGTAGTGAGGTGGTGGAATTTGTTTAGTAAGATTGTAAGTTGTCCCAGATGGGCCCAGGCCTTTTTAAAGATTTTTGCGCTGACTACGTACTCCCATCTATAACAACATATGACCCACCAATCAAATCCCACCACATCACCACGACACTGTCAATGGTAGCGAGGGCCTCACACCCTCACCTAAGATGGTGCGGCCCTAACTGTGGGGACACTTTAATGTATGTATTTTACATCCACATGTGGGAAACATTGGTATGGATCATTAATGGTCAATCACCACTGTTTCATTTTTGGGCTCATGCCCTAAAATAATCAGGCAAAACAGATGGATGACATGGATATAGAATACATACATCAAAATCAAGGTGGGCCCCACAGTAAGGGCCGCACCACCTTGGGTGAGGCAAGGGCCGCATCTAATCACCTCACGGGCCTCACTGGTATACATAATCTGCATCCTTGAAGTACCATGCAGAGCACTAAAACCTCCTAAGAGCGGAAGAGTTGTTTAGGTTTTAAATTTAACAAATGGATCAGCCATAGTTCAATGATCCATACCATTCATTGTCTAATGGACCATTCACTAGGGTGCCCAAACGGTTCAGATTGGCTTGCACGTATGGTACATATTCAAGTTCCCACAACTTTGTGATGTGTTACGTTGTATTAAGTAGCAAATAGGTGGAAGTTTCATGTGGTTGGATCTAAATATCTATTTCCCTCTAATGAGAACGTCTTCATCTTGTGGGCCCACTTCTTATCCAATCCGTTCGTTAGGTGCTTCACCTCAAAATCAGGTTACACTATAAAAATCAGCTTAATCCAACATTTAGGTGGCCACCTCAGCATGAAATTTTCAAGTGTGATTTACATTGTTCCCCATGGTGGGGTCCTCTCGAGTTTTTTGTCACATATATTTTTGGGCTATACGGTGAAAATAAGAAGGGCCATCAGATGGATGGATTAGATCACATACACGTAATAACATGGTGGGGCCTACAACGAGAATTCTAGACCATCTCATCCATCAAGCATGCCATGTTCATATGCTCTTCGGGTAATGAATACCGACCTTTTTGACTCATCTACAGTTGATGTTCCAAGGTCTGTTGCCATCGAGTACGCCCCCACATGATGAGTGGTTGGATAATCTAAATAGTTAATAATTGGGATTTTTACTGCAAAAAAACTGAGGAATTTATATTTTTCCAAATAATGATTCTACGTGGAGCTGTACAGGAACCGAGTTAGCTTGGTTAACTCACTTGACTCAACTCGAAAAAGCACGGTTCGACTCGGTTTGAAACTGAGTTCGAGCCGAGTCGAGCTGATTTCTGGAGCTCAAAAAAATTTCGAGTCAAGTTCGATCTTGTCCGAGCTCGAATCAACTCAAATCAAACCTTAACTCGAATAGAACTTGGATCGAACTAGTTCGGTGAATCGGTTATTTTGATATTGATGTTTCTTACCAAGTGTTCACTGAAATGACTCAACAAAGTGTTGTCTCAGGTGCATACATTCTCCGCGGGATCGGCTAGTGGTGAGGAAGGTATGGATATGAAACAAATCACTACCAAAAAGAAACATTACATTATAAAAGTACCATTGTATCTTGATTTAGAGGCTGCCTAGTGAGTGTTTGATGAAATACCTGCAAATTGTTTATGCTATTTTGCATAATGTGAGAAATTTAAGATGCACTCCATATATTCGAGAAAATGTTGTACAGGCTTGAACTCGTCTCAAATTGGCCCGAGCTGCTGACCGAACCAAGTTGAGCTGGCCAATCAGGCTCAAAGACCAAGCCGAGCCAAGTTCAAGCTGGGTCAGCTAGTGGCCGAGTTGAGCTGTGCCAAGTTTGACTCGGTTCGACTCGTGTACAACTCTACTTGCGAGATTTAAAATTACTTGGAGGTGGTTTTTGAGGGATGAAATTACAAAAATACTTTTATTAATTGTTTTTCTCCTTAAATAGTAATGAAACTTAAAGACTACTGGGCCCTATGATATGTGTATGACATACAATCATATCATCAAATCATCTATTGAATTGGTATATCTTAAACGGTCTATGTACTTTTTATAGATTGGCCCACCTTACAATTCAATCCGTCATATATTGTGTTCATCTTTATAATAGTAATGTTGGCGTGCATCCTCAGGATGTGTTGGATGTGAGATAATATCACATGGGACACACAACTTACGATTTCCCCACTTTGTTATAAAGGATTTTTTAAAATATATAATATCTAAACGGGATCCTAATTAAATTTTTAAATTTTGGATTTTTTTTTTTTTAAAATCTACACTTTCATATCTTTTGAAAAAACGCTAATAAAGCAGAAGGTACATCTATAGTACTTCCCATCAGATCAATGATACACGTGGCAATCTATGATTAGAACAGTGATCAAGTGGACCACAACATCGTGAATTGTGGTCAAAAGGTATTATCAATCAATCTTACTGCTGATTTTTTTTATCTTGATTTTTTTTAGTGGTCCATTTTTTTATAAAATGATATGACATGACTGGACTCGTTGGATGTAGAGATGGTAGAAAGACCATCCATGGCCACGTCTCTTCCAAAAGAGAACAGACCATCTTTTCTGTAATAAGCTTGGTAAGAATGAGTTTGTCAGAAGATGTGAGATGTTAGTGAATGGGTCCCACGTGATTTATTTTTCTATAGCTGTTTTTAATTTTCTTCCTAGGTTTGAATTTTAATTTTAACGAGGATTGAGATGTAAGAGAGAAACCTATATGATACGAATAAGTCTTATTTACGTCACTCTCATATCTCCTTCAGAAAAAGACAGTATTTCCTTGTAATCACATGTCAATTGAGAGAATAATAATTGTTGCTGCCAATTCAATAAAACGGCTGCATGTGAACGAGGCAATATTTAATTTTCTTGTTAGGGTAAGATGTGTGGGTGTGCAAGAGTCTACTCGACTCAAAGTTTAACTAAATCACTGGTGATCTCCGGTGTTGAGATAAATATGTTGGAGGCTAGACACAAGATTCAGTTATTCTTTCAACCACTAAGTACACTTTGTTCACTCCCCAAGTATAGGGTTGTGATGTAGTAATAAACTTGGTGAGACCGAGGTCGAATCCCAAGGGACTGATACTTGTACGTTACCTGAAACTAGGTAGAAATAGAACTAGCCTAAGATGAAATCTAAATCGAATATAAAGTGATGAATAATGGTGAAATATTAATGTAAAACTTAAGAAGTTTAGATGTAGGAAACTAGGGATTTAGAGGATCCACTTGTAGAGATCAGAGAGATCTTCTGTCTACATCAAAAATCATGAAAATTAAACTGAACTTACTTGATCTAGTTTTCACGAGATGAAAAGTATATGAATTAGAATGGATTCCATCACCAAACCATGCCCAGGAGACATAGTAAACAACATAATTAAACTAATTACCAACCAACCAACAATGTATGAAGATTAGGAAGAGTATCGTCATCCGACCATTCCCATGAGACAATAATGAACAACAGGGTTTCCTGACGTTATAAACAAAAAAAGGAGAAAGAAATACTCAAAGTCATCGCAGATCTATTGTAATTTCAGTCACAACAAACCATTGAAAACTAAAAGTATTCCCTCAATTTAACCGTAATCAAGGTAGTTCAACAATATAAATTAAATCAAAGGCATAAGGTAAAGTCTCCCATCACATTACAAGCTTCACCTCTTAGCCCTACCTAAGAGGTTTAGCCGAACATGATTGGGCTTGATCTCTCAAATAATAATAAATGAATAAAAAAATTAAAATTTTAGGGAACAAACTCTCTATCTTCGCTCTCTCTCTCTCCCCTGCAATCGTCCAAGCCAAGCCAAGCCAAGATAGCCCCTCCCTCTCTCTATTTTCTTGCTTATATAAGAATAGGAGAGTCGGTGCTGGGGCTGTCGAAACGTGCCTCAGACCTCTCGCAACAAGGACTTACGTATCTCTATTCAACGCAGCGAAAAAGAAAAATGCAAGAGCATTTACGTTTGGTCTATATTTAATCTGCTAACTGCCCAAATCTTTCAAAACTGGCTTCTTAGTTGGGGTCAGGACCTCCTTTATATACTTTTGGACGGTCTGGATCATGCATCCGACCACCACCATGGACGCACAATGGCCCACAACGGCCGGATTTCACGGAAGCGTAACCGACGCAAGTAGCTGCGATGTGATGCTCGGTGGGCCCCATATTACTGTTGACAGAGAAATCCACTCCGTCCATTAGCTGCCTAGTGGAATGTTGGCATGGGAAATCAAGTTTTTGATCTGATATTGTTGCGACCCAAAGAATTAAATTAGCTGCATCTGCTTTGAACGTTTTAAAACAATCTCCTTATGACCTCTGTAGAGGACACGTACGTATCTATGGTTGCCCATGGTCAACGTGGATTTGACTTTTTCGATATCCACTGTATGATGGATGGATTGGATCATTCGTCTGGATGATAAAAGTGGGCCGCTGATGGTGCAGCGGACGGACCGTGCGCGAAAGGAAACAGAGCTTCCGTCTCTGTTTAGGAAACCGACTGGTGCGGTCAAACATTGTTTGACCGCTTGTTCTGGTGCAGTGCACTGCAAGTGCACTTGCTGCAGTGCTCGTGCAGCACTCGTGTGGCCCCTCAATGATGGTTATGCAAAATCCAATCCGTCCATCCCCTTTATCATCTCATTTAAACAGTTGATACCAAAATTGAGGCATATCCAGATATCGTGCGGGCCCCAAATCAGAGTTTTATGGTCTTATCTATCCGTCAGGCCACTTCCACAATGATCCAATGGGTGAGATTTGACTTGTACGGTTAGTTTAAGGTCCTCAGGCCGTGTATGAAGTTTTGGATTGAACAAATGGTGGAAACCCTGTGATCTTGCGTTCTGGCTGACTTCCAGGCCACTTGAGCTTCAGTTTCTCGATTTTCTCGAATCTCTAGCGTGAAAATTTGCCGATCTTGGTCCCCTGGAATCCCGTCCCTGGCCTTGGTGAATTCTGAGCGTTAACTCCATGCTTTTAGCACCTTATTTCGATCCAAGCTCGTAAATACAACCTGCATCACAAATACGATTAAACGAGCCATTAAACAGTATCATACTTGTAAATTCGAGTAATAATTGGGGTCTGATATGCAATATTTGACCCTCAACACAACCCCCAACTAGCATTTTGCTAGTCCCAAGCAAAGTATGCGGAAAATAAGTTGACAATTACGAGACAATTCTCGTGAAACCGAGTGATATTTTGAAAAACGATTCAGATACGAAAAATTTAAGATTCATGAATGTTGGGCATTACCATCTCCTGGACTCGAGCGCACAATAACTTCATAGTCGAGTTCAAAGTATTAATCCATCAATCAGAACAATTCTAAACATTAAGTTTCATGGGTGTATAGTCTAATCTCGACTTATCATCATTAAAATTCACTTCTCTATTTCAGGATATCATTGGTAACTAACAAGAGAATTCATGATAACCATCATCTTTTCATTCCTCCAGCTTTTGATTTTTCCATTAAGAGTAACGCCAAGAAGGGGAATCAAATCCTCACCTATAAGGAGCAAACCTATAGTGAAGACTGTATACCCAGCCCTTTTCACATATCATCCTTGGGGAATTAAATCTACACCTATAGGGAGCAAACCTATGGTGAAGATTATTCGCCCAACCCTTTCCAATTGTGTTTTTTTCTTTTTCAATTGATCATGACGGGTAAATTTTCCAAGCTGGTTCCTTACATGCTTAATGATTACTAAGTTAACCCTTCAATATCAAACTGAAACCTTAATATGAAAGTGAGATGTGACATGTGAAATCTAACAGACAACTGAATCCAAGAGTCATAAATTACCAACATCACGTATCTTGAAATTCTAAGTCACAGATGGATGTCAAATTCGCATCAAATTCACAAGAATTTAAAAAAAAAATTCACAATCAATTTTTGCTCAAGACCAAGAAAACACTGATTAGGAAACCTAATCTCCCACCCCCAACCTAAAATCTACATTGTCCTCAATGTAAAAGAAATAAGGATGCAATGCACATGGGACAACAAAAACATAAGAGGAGTGATGGAAAGATAGTACTTGGACGAAAGAATCAAGAGGCTTTCCAAAGATATCTACATAAGAGCGGGTCAGCACATGAGAGAAACCAACAGAAGTAAAATAAAAATAAAATTACAAAAAGAAGATCCTACCTACACCACTTTCGCAGGTACTTTCGATTGCATTTAGTATATGCAATAAGCCTTTAAACCCCTAGGTTGCCCCTAGTGGACAAGTTGTAGTCTCGTGAGGGTTTGCAGCAATGTTACCCACAAACATTGAACTAACCTAGAACAACATGAAGCAAACTACCCTAGTCCTATAAAAACAGGAAACCTACCCATACCTCCATCAGACTAGGAGATTAATCCTGGTAAACAGGATCAGTCAGAGGTATGGACATATCCTCGGAATCAAATTTCTCGATGAATGGCTTTAAGCGATGTCCATTCACTTTAAACTCCTTGCCATTATCCGGATCTCTTATCTCAACGGCCCCACGAGGATACGTAGTGACCACGATGTAAGGGCCAGTCCAACGAGATCGAAGCTTACCTGGAAAGAGATGTAATCGAGAATTATACAAAAGGACTTTTTGACCAGGTGTGAATGATTTCCGTAGAATACGTTGGTCATGAAACGCCTTCATTCTGTCTTTGTAAATTCTCGAGTTCTCGTACGCATCATTCCGGATTTCTTCAAATTCATTTAATTAAAGTTTACGTAGCGAGCCAACGTTGTCCAGATTGAAATTCAGATTTTTGATCGCCCAGTACGCTTTATGTTCCAACTCCACAGGCAAGTGATAAGCTTTCCCATAGACAAGTCTAAAGGGAGACGTTCCAATAGGGGTTTTAAAAGCAGTACGGTATGCCCATAAGGCATCGGTCAATCGGATTGACCAATCCTTACAATTAGGATTAACCATTTTCTCTAGAATATGTTTGATCTCCCTATTGAAAATCTCATCTTATCCACTTGTTTGTGGATGGTATGGGGTGCTCACCTTATGAGAGATACTATATTTCTTCATTAAGCTCTCGAATGGTCTATTACAAAAGTGTGAGCCCCCATCACTAATGATGGCTCGAGGCATCCCAAACTGCGAAAGGATGTTCTCTTTTAAGAATCTAATGACCGTGCGATGGTCATTATTTCGGCATAGAATTGCTTCGACCCATTTAGTGACATAATTTACGGCGAGCAAAATATACAAATTTCCAAATGATTAGGGGAATGGTCCCATGAAATCGATGCCCCGGCAGTCAAATGCTTCTATGATAAGGATGTGATTCAAAGGCATCATATTTTGACGAGACAATGCTCCCAATTTTTGACAATGCTCACAAGCCTTGCAAAACTCATGAGTGTCCTTGAACATAATAGGCCAGTAAAAGCCACACTGCAAAATCTTGGCCGTGGTCTTTTTAGCAGAAAAGTGACCACCACAGGCCTGTGAATGATAAAAGGAGATGACACTCTGATGCTCATCGTCTGGCACACATCTCCTCAGGATTTGGTCTGGGTAATATCTAAACAAATACGGATCATCCCAGAAAAAGTTGCGTACCTTGGTGAAAAATTTCTTCTTATCTTGCGCAGTCCAATATGTCGGTATGGAACCTGTGGCAAGATAATTAGCAATATCAGCGAACCAAGGTGAATGGGAGACTCTAAACAATTATTCATCAGGGAACATGTCATTGGTATGTGTCGTTTCAAGGGAATCAGAGGGATTAAGGCGAGAAAGATGGTCAGCCACTACGTTCTCTACTCCTTTTTTATCTTTTATTTCTAGGTCAAATTCCTGGAGTAGGAGGATCCATCGTATCAGGCGGAGCTTAGCATCATTCTTAGACAGAAGATACTTGAGCACCGTGTGATCAGTGTAAATAATGATATTGGATCCAATCAAGTAGGACCGAAATTTGTCCAAAGCGAACACTACGGCCAAGAGTTCCTTTTCCGTAGTCGAGTAGTTCACTTGAGCAGGACTTAGAGTCTTACTCGCATAATGAATAACGTAGGGTTTCTTATCTTTTTTCTGGCCTAAAACTGCCCCAAGAGCATAATCAGATGCGTTGCACATAAGTTCAAAAGGAATGCCCCAGTCAGGTGGTTGTATGTTGGGTGCACTAGTCAACATACCCTTAAGCTTAGTGAAAGCTTCCTGACATGGCTCAGTCCACTCGTATGGTGCATCCTTTTGAAGTAAATTACATAAAGGACGAGAGAGGAGACTAAAGTCCTTTATGAATCGCCTGTAAAATCCTGCGTGTCCTAAGAAAGATCGCACGTCTCTAATGTTCTTGGGCGGAGGTAGGTTAGAGATAAGATCGATTTTTGCCTTATCCACCTCAATTCCTTTGGACGAGATAATATGTCCAAGGACAATTCCTTTATGAACCATGAAATGACACTTCTCCCAATTAAGTACTAAGCTCTTTTCTTCACATCTTTTCAGCATACATTAAGACTCTTTAAGCACTCGCTGAAAGATGAACTGAAAACAGAGAAATCGTCCATGAAGACCTCTAGATATTTCCCCACCATGTCAGAAAAGATACTCATCATACAACGCTGAAAGGTGGTAGGGGCATTACATAATCCGAATGACATCCTTCTGTGGGCCAAAGTGTCGTAGGGATATGTAAATGTGGTCTTTTCCTGATCCTCAGGAGCGATTTCAATCTGATTGTAGCCCGAATACCCGTCAAGGAAACAGTAATAGGAATGACCAGCTAGCCTTTCTAAGATTTGATCAATGCAGCGCAAAGGAAAGTGGTCTTTCCTTGTAACGGTATTCAGCTTTCTGTAGTCAATGCACATTCTCCAACCAGTAGTAACTTTAGTTGGCATGAGTTCATTATTGGCATTGGCTACGATGGTGATCCCGGACTTCTTAGGAACCACCTGAGTTGGACTCACCCATTGATTATCGGATATGGGGTATATGATACCCACATCTAATAGTTTAAGAACCTCGGCCTTAACCACTTCCCTCATGTATGGATTTAGTATACATTATGATTGTCGAGCGGTCTTAACATTATCCTTAAGATAAATGCGGTGAGTACAAATCGAGGGGTTGATTCCCTTGAGGTCTGCTATTGTCCATCCAAGGGTTCCCTTATACTCAATGAGAGTAGATATGAGCATACTCTCCTATTCTTTCTCCAGGTGGGCAGAGATCACCACCGGGTATGTCTCATCCTGACCTAAATAGACATATTTCAAATCAGAGGGCAAAGGTTTTAGGTCAAGCTTTGGTGGCTTAAGGTTAGACGGTAGAGGCACTACATCAGTTTGGGGCAACTCTTCAAATTGTGGCCTCCACCGGTTAACTTCAAGTACCGGTGCAGTATCAAGCAAGGCACACGTCTCCCTAATCATGTCATCATCAAAATCATGGGAGTGGGCCAGGCACGTCTCTAGAGGGTCAGAGGATAAGGTCAGAGGTGTCGTATCTTCCACTAAAGAGTCAATCATATTAATGTCGTGGAAATCGTCATCATCCTCTAAGTTTCTGCCGTTATTGAAAAAGATGTTTGACTCCAATGTCATATTCCCAAAGGACATAGTCATGACACCATTCCTGCAATTGATAATTGCGTTTGAAGTATCAAGGAATGGGCGACCAAGAATGACGGGAATCTAAGTGCTCATGTTTTTTATGGGTTCAGTGTCCAGGATGATAAAATCTACAGGGTAGTAAAATCTATCGACTTGGACCAACACATCCTCAATTATCCCTCTTGGTATATGAACAGAGCGATCAACAAGTTGTAGTATGGTTAGGGTGGGTTTTAATTCACCCAAACCTAACTGTTTGTATACCGAGTAGGGAATCAAATTGACGCTCGCTCCTAAGTCAAGAAGTGCATGATCAATTCGATGGTCCCCGATTACATATGATATGGTTGGGCTACTGGGATCCTTGAATTTCAGTGGCACGTCTTGCTTTAGGATGACACTCACTTTCTCGGTCAAGAAGATCTTCTTTTGAATACTCTGTCGTCGTTTAGTTGTGCATAAGTCTTTCAGAAATTTAACTTATGAAGGTATCTGTTTTACGACATCAAGTAGAAGAATGTTGACTTTCACATGTTTCAACACCTCTAAGATATCCTGAGAGTTAGAGAGAGGTTTTGGAGCGACCAACCGTTGGCGAAATGGAGCAACTGGCTTTTTTAGAAGTTCCGGTTCTAATTTTTGTGGAGCATCACAAGATCCATCATTGTTGTCCTCTTCCGGTTCTTGAGGCTTTTCGGGCCTAACCGGAAGGGTTTTATCAATGATCTTCCCACTCCTAAGAGTGGTGATGGATTTAGCATGCCCCATTTGATTTGAAGAGCTGGGATCAATTATCTCGTATTGCGGTTTAGGATTAGGGAGCGGTTATGCAGGAAGCATCACCTTTTCTATAACCGTCATACGTGAATCCATCTTTTGCATAAAGTCTCGCATTGCATGGGTCAGCTCTTGCATGAAATTTTAAACCAGTTCTTCTTGAGGTTTCCTCTGATTTAGATTTTGATTGAAGAAACTTTGAGGGGTAGCAGTTTGTCCATTTCTCCAACTAAAGTTTAGATGATTTTTCCAACCAGGATTATACGTATTAGAGGTTGGTCCATTGAAAGGTCTTTGATAATTATTTACGGCATTGGATTGTTCATTCAACACTTCTTGAAAGGCGGGTATTGTAGGGCAATTTTCAGTTGTATGAATGTTGCAATCACAGATGTCGCAAACACTTTCATTAACCTTATCCTCTTTCCTTCCATGGCCTCAACTTTTCTTATGAGCATAGTCACTTTATACTTGAGATCATCCTCTTCTTTCAAGAGATACAATCCACCTTTCTCCTTTAATTGAGCTGGCCTAAACGTGGTGTTTGATTTTGGGTAATAATCCCATGATTGTGTTTTTTCAGCAAGACTATCGAGGTAATCCCATACCTCATCGACATTTTTATTAATGAATTCTCCATTACACATTGTCTCAACCATTTGGCGCATGAAAGATGTCAGTCCATCATAGAAAAAATTTGTAATGCGCCACATTTCAAAGCCGTATTATGGGCATAAACTGACCAAATCCTTGAACCTTTCCCAACATTGGTAAAATGTTTCATCCTCCTTTTGGGTGAAGTTCATGATTGCTTTTCTAAGGGTAATCGTTTTATGATGTGGAAAAAATTTCTTTACAAATTCCCTTTGCATATCATTCCATGTGCCAATGGATCTAGGACGCAGTGAATGTAACCACGTCTTAGCCTTCTCTTTTAAGGAAAAAGGAAAGAGTCTCAGCCTGACTGTGTCCTCAGACATATTTTGAAAATATAAAGTGGTTCTGAGCTCATCAAACTCTTTGAAATGTAGATATGGTTCTTCAGATTCAAGCCCATGGAACTTAGGAATGAGTTGGATAACCCCTGGCTTGATGTCCATATGTCCTGTATTTTTAGGAAAAATCATGCATGAGGGCGTACTCACCCCCGCTGGTTGTAAATAATCTTGTAAGGTACGTGGCGGGGGTGCTTGATACACCTCATTCTCATCCTGAATATCCTCCACCCTAGGTTGGGGTAGAAGAGGTTGGTTTTCAGCCATCACTTCAATTGACTTAGGGGATTTCGAGTAGTGTCTAGTCCTGCGATGGATAGTTAACCCCTCAACCAATCCTCCTTTAGTCAGGAGACGTCGAGTGTTGTCACGGGCCCACTTGGGCATGAAACACTCACAGCCCTTAATCAAATTTGAAACCTAATCCTAAAAAAGGAAAAGAAAATCTAGAAAGAAGAAGAGGGTTGGAAAGAAGTTACCAAATTGGAAGCCCTAAGTAAAAAAACCTGCAAAAGAAAACAAAAAAAGTTAGTTTCTAAAGAGAAGATCTAAAAGAAGAAATTCCTAAAGGAAAGTGAAATTTTCTAAAATAAATTAGGAAAGTCCTAAACTAGAAAGTAGATTACTACAAGAGATCTGGAAAATAGAAAGTAGAGAATGAGCTTACCGAATTAGAAATTTCTATCTTAAAAGCCTACAAAATAGTATAGTTAGTTTTTAAACAAAAAGTCTACAAGTAGAAAATTTCTAAAAATAAATTAGGAAACAAAGTTGGATTCTAAAAGAGTTAGAATTAGAAAGTTTCTAAAATATAAAATCCAAACCTAAAATTAGAAAGTTTCTAAAAATAAAATAAAGGAAAGATGAGTTAGTTTCTAAAATTAGAAAGAATTTCTAAAAAGGAAAATAACTAACCTAGTTTCTAAAAATAAAAGATGAATATTTCTAAAAATAAACTATTTCCTAAAAATAGAAAAAGTAGAGGAATTAGAAAGGGATTACCAAAGTAGAAGTTTATGTGAAAATCCTACAAAACAGAAAAACAGGTTAGTTTCTAGAAATCAAACCAAAAAAAAATTCTAACCTAAAATTAGAAAAATTCTAATCTTAAACTAATCCTAAAACTAATTAATTTCAGAGAATCGTAGCTGTCAGTCCCCGGCGCCGCCGCCAAAAACTTGTTCACTCCCCAAGTATAGGGTTGTGATGTAGTAATAAACTCGGTGAGACCGAGGTCGAATCCCAAGGGACTGATACTTGTACGTTACCTGAAACTAAGTAGAAATAGAACTAGCCTAAGATGAAATCTAAATCGAATATAAAGTGATGAATAATGGTGAAATATTAATGTAAAACTTAAGAAGTTTAGAGGTAGGAAACTAGGGATTCAGAGGATCCACTTGTAGAGATTAGGGAGATCTTATGCCTGCATCAAGAATCATGGAAATTAAACTGAACTTACTTGATCTAGTTTTCACGAGATGAAAGGTATATGAATTAGAATGGATTCCATCACCAAACCATGCCCAGGAGACACAGTAAACAACAGAATTAAACTAATTACCAACCAACCAACAATGTATGAAGATTAGGAAGAGTACCGTCATCCGACCATGCCCAAGAGACAATAATGAACAACAGGGCTTCCTGACGTCATAAACATAAAAAGGAGAAAGAAATACTCAAAGCCATCGCAGATCTATTGTAATTTCAGTCACAACAAACCATTAAAAACTAAAAGTATTCCCTTAATTTAACCGTAATCAAGGTAGTTCAACAATATAAATTAAATCAAAGGTATAAGGTAAAGTCTCCTATCACGTTACAAGCTTCACCTCTTAGCCCTAGCTAAGAGGTTTAGCCCAACATGATTGGGCTTGATCTCTCAAATAATAATAAATGAATAAAAAAAATTAAAACTTTAGGGAACAAACTCTCTATCTTCCTTCTCTCTCTCCTACAATCGTCCAAGCCAAGCCAAGATAGCCAATCCCTCTCTCTATTTTCTTGCATATATAAGAATAGGAGAGTCGGTGCTGGGGCTATCGAAACATGCGTCAGACCTCTCGCAACAAGGATTTGCGTATCTCTGTTCAGCGCAGTGAAAAAGAAAAATATAAGAGCATCTACGTTTGGTCTGAATTTGATCTGCTAACTGCCCAAATCTTTCGAAACTGGCTTCTTGGTTGGGGTCAGGACCTCCTTGCTATACTTTTGGACGGTCCGGATCATGCATCCGACCACCACCATGGACGCACAATGGCCCACAACGGCCAGATTTCATGGACGCATAACCGACGCAAGCAGCTGCGCTGTAATGCTCGGTGGGCCCCATATTATTGTCGACAAAGAAATTCACTCCGTCCATTAGCTACCTAGTGGAATCTTGGCCTGGGAAATCAAGTTTTTGATCTGATATTGTTGCGACCCAAAGAATTAAATCAGTTGCATCTGCTTTAAACGTTTTAAAACAATCTCCTTATGACCTCTGTAGAGGACACGTATGTATCTATGGTTGCCCACGGTCAACGTGCATTTGACTTTTTTGATATCCTCTGCATGATGGACGGATTGGATCATTCGTCTGGATGATGAAAGTGGGCCGCTGATGGAGCAGCGGACGGACCATGCGCGAAAGGAAACAGAGCTTCCGTCTCTATTTAGGAAACAGACTGGTGCGGTCAAATGTTGTTTGACCGCTTGTTCTGGTGCAGTACACTGCAAGTGCACTTGCTGCAGTGCTCATGCAGCACTCGTGTGGCCCCTCAATGATGGTTATGCAAAATCCAATCCGTCCATCCCCTTTATCATCTCATTTAAACAGTTGATACTAAAATTGAGGCATATCCAGATATTGTGCGGGCCCCAAATCAGAGTTTTATGGTCTTATCTATCCGTTGGGCCACTTCCACAATGATTCAATGGGTAAGATTTGACTTGTACGGTTAGTTTAAGGTCCTCAGGCCGTGTATGAAGTTTCGGACTGAATAGATGGTGGAAACCCTGTGATCTTGTGTTCTGGCTGACTTCCAGGCCACTTGAGCTTTAGTTTCTTGATTTTCTCGAATCTCTGACGTGAAAATTTGCCACTCTTGGTCCCCTGGAATCCTGTCCCTGGCCTTGGAGAATTCTGAGCGTTAAATCCATGCTTTTAGTACCTTATTTCGATCCAAGCTCGTAAATACATCCTGCATCACAAATACAATTAAACGAGCCATTAAACAGTATCATACTTGTAAATTCGAGTAATAATTGGGGTTTGATATGCAATATTTGACCCTCAACACACTTAGCATTCAGACAATTTGTGAAAGGCTACAAGTTAGCCTTCCTGAATGGATTCATTTTGCATTGTGACAATAGACGTAAGTCTATGGACTTATGAATTTTTTATTTCACCAGTACTTTCAGATCAGTATTTTTCAAAGGAACAAAAATGTATGGATAAATAAAAGAATGCTAACAATGCCAATTTTATTCATATTTAAGTGTATCGTCCTTTGCAATTAACAAAGTGTTATTCAATCAATCAAATAAATAAATAAATAAAGATAAATACTTGGATCGCCTATCGGAACAGATGATCAAGGCAAGTGGTCAGTAGGATGTGACCGAATAGGTATGATAAGCTAAATCGGAACTTAGTTGATCATGGATCTACGACTTAAGATTACGGGATATTTAACCTACTCCTAAGGTATACTATAGTGGAAGTTGTTAAGCAGTAATGATCTAAGCTCGAACTAGGCTAAGTTATGCTATGCTATGCTAAGATAAATGGGAAAGGTAAATATAAAGTAGATAGATGTGTTTAGCGTTGGGCCCTGAGCTCTTGTGCTCCTTTTATAGCTCGTTAGGGCGGCAAAACCCTCACTAGGTTTCTTTACTGATTCTGGATCTTTCACACTTTCTAGATATGGGAATTTCCTGGACGAATTTGAAAATGTTGACTGCTTGGATCTTCTTCTCCTAGTTGGTCCCGCTCTAGAGATTTTCATAGCCCACTAAAGATCATGCTTGAGAACGTTAAGATTCCTCTAATGAAGACAACCAAGCCGAGATAAGGGAATCTCAAGGGTTGATCCTAGACCTGAAACCAATCATGGCCATTCGTCCGGTGGCATAGGTGTTGAACGGTCTAGATAAAACCACCTCTTTCATTTTTACCATTCATTGTAAGATGGTTTGGAGCAATGAAGGGATTTGATGCTAGAATGGGTCCAATTTAATCTTCCATCTCTTTATTCTGATTGAATCACGGGTTGGGACCAAATCATCCAATTGATGTGTCCATCTCTTTGGACTTGGGTCTAATTCGAAACTAGATTCGACATGATATGGGTCTGATTTTTCAATATTTAGAACATTCTCAAACGCTGTAGAGTCTCCGAACGTCTCTGGGAAGATCTCCCATTTTGAAAGGGCTAGGGAGATGGCTTCGTTGAGGGTGTCATTATCAAATATGTGATAAGATATGTTCTCTCAATGGGTCTCTTATAGTCATGCCAAGCACGTTACCCCTCATTAATTAACACAACAATCATGGCCACGTGGCATCTGCTGATGTGTACTTTTAGCAACAGACGAAAGAATCTATGCCTTCAGATTAATAACTATATGCATAATGTCGAAGGAAGATCAAACGAAGATACTCTTAAGCGAGAGTAGGGTTTTTGTTAGTATTAACCCTGTAGTATCAACACATGACAACCTTTCATTGGTCCATGTCGGGGTATCAAAACGGGTGTAAACAATGCCCCCCTCGTCCCTTCGTATCGAAATATGTGATTGGACATTAGATGTTTGGGTTTCGACGGCCGTTCAGGTGTGTGATGCGTGGAAACACGGGGTTTGCATTCAACCGTCATCTGAATTAATGCGAATATCAGAATTCTCCTGGCATGATTACTAGCTTTTATTGTGGATGGGTTAAAAAAATAGCAATCTCAATGGGCAGCGGCCTAAGCTGGTGAGCTTGGCTGCTATGTTATTGCTCGAATGAAAGTTAAAGTTTACAGATACAATCGACCTATCATATGTTGCAGCAAATTGCTATGGTGGTTGATCTTTACTTCTTCTTCTTCTTCTTCTTTTTTCTTCATTCCTCACTTAGGTCGGCTTGATCAATGGTCGGCCCTTCATTGGTTTGCACGGACTCTCATAGCATTGTATAATACTTCTTCAAATACTAGCCATTAATAAGATTTTTTTTTTTCTTTCTCAACCATTCATATCCTCCAGCAGGTAAGCTCCTCCGTGTAAGACTTTCTTGACTTTTAGTAGTCCCTCCCATGTTAGTGATCACTTTCTATATACTCCATCCTTTACGCTAATCGGCAGCTTAGTTTTCCACACTATTTCTCTTTCAGTGAAGCTTTTCTCCCTTACCTTTTTATCATAGTTTTTAACTAACTTTAGTTTATGCACCTTGAGGTTGTTTAAGGCCTGCAACTGTACACTGTCCAGCTCTTCCAACTCCATGAGCATGGACTCTGTGAACTCCTATGGGGTTAACTTGTGCCGATATGCTACCCTAAAGCCAAAAATATTGACCTCCATAGGTAACACTGCATCGTGTACATACGTTGGCGTGAACGAAGTCATCCCCATGCTCATTCTTTGTGAAGTTTTGTAAGCATAAAGTACTTCAGATAATGCTATGTGCCACAATCCCGGATTATCCTCTACCAACCATTTAATGATGTTTTTCAATATCTTATTGTTTGGCTTGGCCTAGCTTGACCATTGTCCTGCGCATAGTACGACATATAGTACACAGACTTATAAACTTATATACAACCGAAAACACTTGGATCTATACTCTGGAGAAGGTTACTCCCATGTCTATGGTGTTAATCTTAGAGATGTCAAACCGGCGTATGATGTGTTCTTTAATGAAGTCCAAAATCTCAACCCGAATGGTCCATTTCGTTGGTTGTGCCTCCACCCATTTGGTGAAGTAGTTGATTGCAACAATAATATAGCTTTGTTGTTTAGACAAAGGCAGATCTAACTGACCTATGATGTCGATGGCCCATTACGGGAAAGGTCATGGCATCACAATCGGTTGGAACTCCAACACTAGCACATGCTATAAAGGGTCATGTCTTTGACATGCCTGACATCCATTTGCATACTCCATGCAATCATTTTTTTAATATCATTGACCAATAGTAACCATATCTTCGGATCAACTACCATATCTTCTGTCTGGCCTGGTGGGCTCCACAGATGCCTTCATTTACCTTGCCCATAACTACAATGGCTTTATCTCATCCTAGGCATTTCAAAAAAAGACCATCAACCGCTTTTCTGTATAGGTCATTGTCCAGGATTAGATAATGGAGGGAAATCCTTAGCACTGATCTATCAGTCCATATGCTCAGCCTCATTAAATATTGTATTATTAGGAACTGCCAATCATCTGCCAAGAGCTCCAATGATGCTACCTCAATAGGCTAAAATCTTTGTTGGATTGGAGGTAATGAGTATTTCTGTATAGTAAGAAATCTCTCTGACATTCCTTCCAAGAGCCTCAGTCCTGCAGCAATCTGTGTCATCTCGTTAGCATCTTCGTCGAACTCCCAAGGCACATATCGCAGAGTAACATTGTCGAAATTGTCTAGGACTTGCGTAATATGGCAATATTGTCCAGCTTGTACACTTGTATTTTCCCGATAGCTGATTTAAAATCAGCAAAGGATCACTAATGACTTCAATGATGTTGGAATTAATGCCCTAGAAAACTATCCGCACCCTTATCCACTAGCCACATGGATGTGATTGAGCGGATCTCAACCATTGATCGGGGTGACCATTGGTCCTAAATTAGACATGCGATATGCCTTAGACATATTTAGTATTGCTCTCATTCATTGGGTTTGTTAAGAAGTGATTCTTCTTGTGGTCCTTGGGAACTTAAGATTGGACATGACAGTCATTAACCTGGGAGAGTCATGGTCCATGGATCTTAGTACCGTATTAGACAATGACCATCACAAGTGTGTGGGACATGCCTATGGACATCAGTTTATAAGATTTATGGTCATCTTGTGAGAGGGGACTGACTTGGGTCAGAATGGACAGTCTCCACCATCGGGAGCCAACTTGATGTTGGTTTATACCTTGTCCTTACACTACACAAATGTATGAGTGTGTCATATTCATAAGATACGGGTTCAGACCATTGGTCACTTAAATTGGTGGATCGAGATTAAGTCAACAGTTTGGGGGGGCTATTAGCTTGGACTATGATCGTGAGATTGGGACTTGATGATACATGAAGGATGGTTTGATCTTTGGCTCTTGTTACGAGTCCCATACAGGGGCCAATAAAGTAAATGTAACTAGGTACTTCATCAAGAGTTGTTGGTTCTTGCACGGGCCAATAAGGGATCCACCAGTTTGCCTAGGAACATGTTTATGGCTTTGATCTAGATAAATCATGGACTCATCAAGTAATTTTTCCGCTAAGCTTAGCACTTTGAATGTTTTAATCAAAATTTTAAAAGGTTTTTAACCTTTAAAGTTTTTGTTGTAACCATTAAAACTGTTTTGATCAAACTTAATGATAACCTGATGGCCTAAATTTAATTATCCACTTCTAACTAACATGGGATATGATCATCAGTGGATACACCATGGTAGTGGATAGATATAATCATGAGTATATGCATGGATGAGACGAATTGATGGGCTTCCTTCGTAGTAGGTTACATCGAAGTCCATATAGTCGCACAGCACCATACTGGATGCACCCCAGAAACCCTAACTCCTTATTTATATGATCATATCGCAAAGGAGAGGTAGAACTAGCCTAGACATCCCCACCCTATGGAACATATGAGTGTGAGGAAAAATAGAGAAAGTCTAAGAGAGAGCAGAGATCCACTTTACACTCTTTTATTATCCTCGCGTGTGATGTACTTGTATGAATGGTATACGTCTTCCTCAATACCTACCAAAGGATTAAACATTGGCTTATCTTGATTCTTTAGTATTGGTATAGATCAGGAAGAGACTCATTGGTTTAGGAGATCAATATCAACAAATCGGCATCGTAAACATTTCTTTGTGCATATCATGTACAGGTATGATCTCTACCATTTATATATTTTGTTATATTCTAGAGATTTGATATTAATGCAAATATAGATTCTTGAGATGAGTCCCATAATTAAATTGTATTATACCATATTCTGCTACGTTTGTACGCTTGGGACCCAACAAGTGGTATTAGAGAGGTCCTGCTCCGCAATAACTGTCAATTTGATCCAGAAATCTAGCTATGTTTTTAGTAGATAGGAATTAGTCAAGTTGTTGTTTAAATGAGGATCAAAGTGGTTTTCATTTTGCATTGATCCAATTTATAGATTGGGAGATCTATCTGTTGAAGTTAGCCCCATCTGGTCCGTCTTTTTGGTCTGATTTTTGAATGCTTAAGATCACTATATTTGAGTAGTCCTTTTTCATTAATTTAGCACATGATGATTCTATGTTTATTGCCCCAATGATTGATGGTCTTAGATAGCATAGATGTGGTGTGAATAGGCCATGATAGGAGATCACAAATTATGAACGTCTCACGTTATATGTATGAGATATGGGCCATGATCTCTCATGTTTTTAGTAAGGGCATCATCACATATCTTGTAGTGACCATGAGGTTCATCATGATGGGCCCGGATTGGTAAAAAATGCCATGATGATATGAGATTTTTATCATGCATTTCACGCCATCCATGCGAATCTATGGATCATGATAGTTGGATGAGGAGACAAATTGTGTATATAAGTGTTACATATATGGGGACAGAGTGGATTCAGAGTAAGAGGCCCAGAGTGAGGCCCACCAAACGGACAATGTCTGTGTGGTTTTGGGAGGCGCAAAAGGTGTCGTACAACACCCTCTTTCCATGGTAAGGTACATTAGAGTTTCCTTTCTTATTCTCTCTCTCTCTCTCTCTCTTAGTAGTTTCCTAATTCTAAGACTCCTAATTATATTCTAATTGAAATAAATTAGATTTCTAATTTGTATATGCCCACTAATTTATTTTAAATATTAGATTTTGTGGGACCCACTTGTACAAATAGATCTAATCTATCAGTTCATGCACACATGCGTGCATCTTTCAGTTGGCCCATCTTTGATTGGTGTGAGACCCACTTGGGATGTAGGATGTATGAGATTGGAGGGCTTTTGTGAGGGTTAATATGAGGTGGACTCTACGCCCCTGTCCATATTGAAAATGTATGTGGAGCCAAGCTGTTTGATCACCTATTGCTTACACATGAGATCTTGCTGGATTGTTTTGGATAGTCAGATAGTGGCCTAATTTTAACCTAGTTTTATACTTTTGATGGGAAAGGTAAGCATTCATCTGAAATTAATCTTCGATACCTTCGAAATGAGTGGTCGCACGCCCTAAATGAACATGGGATGGATGAGATCTAACTAAAACAAGTTTGGGTGTTCAGATGCGAGCGTTCTGTGATCCGAGGTGACACCCTCTGACTTGCGACCCACTTTCAAGCAATATGATGATCTCCTTTGGAAAATCTAATTCAATTGGATTGTTGTCCCGAGCATCAGCTTCAAAACGTGAGGTCCTTTTCCTCGTTCGGAGTTGGGACCGCTAAGTTATTGAATTGATAAGATCAACTCTCCTATAACTAAGTAATGGCCTACGTTGGGTAGGACATATCTCAAGATCTAGATATCAGATTGAGATGAAATTTTTCTGAATGATTTCTTGAATGTGCATGTGGGATTGGATAAAACGGATTGGACATTGGGTGTCCAAATATGCTCAGAAAAAACCTAAACCATTCATTGTTAAAAGTTCCCTGAAAATGGACCGCTTTAATTAGATCCATTAGATCTAATTTTGGCGTGCGCCCAAACTTGACCCTTGGCCCAATTTTCATGTTTTGAAAACATACGTCGAATTGGAATGGTTCATGGAGAGCTTGATCATGGAAATTCGGTCAGATCAGTCAATGGACCTTGGTTGGTCGTTTTGGAGAGTTGATTCATGTAGAATTGATAATTATGAGCATGATTGTTTGGATCCCTGTTTGATTTGTGATTAGTGACCACACATGTGGCATATATGAGGCCCATGTGTCCTTGGGGGATAATGGCACCACATTTCTAGTCATGATGGTCATGGGAACATCTTATTTGGTCAGATTTCTATTTGATCACCGGGTTACAGGCATGCCCAAAGTTGGATGGATTGATGGAGTGATGCTCTGACCCTGGAAACCATGTGAAATGGTCATAGGATCGTCCTATATATCTCTTTTGTGCGGACCTTGGATTTTGGATGGTTCTGATTCTTGATGATCATATATATCTTGAGTGAAATCTGGACCATTGGATCCTTGGTAGATCGATCTCACCTCTTAGAGATGGATTGGGCTATAACTTTACGGTTAGCCCAAGTTTGATGTGAGGAACACATATGAGGGTTCAGATTGAGTAGTGAGAGGCCCGATCATGCACTTCTCTTATATCAACCCCTATCTTATATGGATGGTTCGCGGGTTGTGTTAGACCCTAGCATGATAATCTCATAGATGTTGATGGGAGTTGTGTCTTGAAGCCTTACAAATGTCGAAGGCACCCTGGTTGCATACATGGATATTCTATGCAATGCGCAAGGGAGGATAATACAGTCCAAACAAACGCCTTCAGGCCGGTATTCGATTGTGTTACATGCTTGTTATTGCATTGAGACTGTAGATGTGCTAAGTTCATGTATGGTGTTATATTGGCTGGCAACCACGTGCCCTAGTACACACTCTGCATGGGATGTTAGGTTTTATTAGGCTTCTGGGTTATGTTGCCCTTGACTGCTTGGAGCAGAGGGAGTCGTCGATCATGCTAAGGATAAGAATGGATAGACTCCGTGTCTGTATGCTTAAAAATATCATATTCTATGGTACAAGACACAAAAAACACTAAAATCTAAGGCTCATAGTCACAAACATTACAAAGTTAATGTAACAACCTGGTTTTCTGATACTCGGGTAGTGAGTGTCCTTAGGTGTCACTACAATTATTTTTAGCAACTGTGTTCAAATGCACGTGTGCACGTTCCATTTACACTCAAAGGACCTTAAAAATGCGCACACAAAACCCGGACTCTAGAACCCTGCGTCCATCAAAATTTTACAAATTCCTATGATGGACAGTTAAGGTCAATCATCAACCACATCGGTCCTGAATTGCTGGACATACCATCCCTCGGGTCTACCACTAATAGTAGTCAAACCAAGCGCATAACTATCATAATTAGACCATCTGACTGACAAATGGACAGTTGTCGTTCATCTAAACTAAATTAGGAGCCCTAAGGGTCACCAAAATAAAAAAATAGAAGATTATCTGACCGTTGGATTTATAATAACACACGTGCAAAGCCTTAAATTGTTGAATTTAGGTCATTTACATTTTGGATTCATCTAATAGTTGGATAGATGTCCTTAATAAAACCTGATGAACGGTCTAGATTAGGAAATACCTCACTGTGGGCCCCCACATATCTGCTGCGTATACACAGCATGCATGCACGCGCAATGCGTTGAGACAGACCCGCAGTCAAAATCGGGTTGACCCGATGTTTTGCCAAAGATGAAGTAGGGCTGAAAGTTGGGAGGGTTGAATTCGACTGACCCGTGACAGACCCAACATTGGGTTGGGCTTGGACAAGACGTATCGAGTCCGATCTCAGGCTTAGGCTACACAAACACCAACCCGATAAATCTTGGGTCGGGCTCGGATTGAGGTCTTGGGTTGCCAGACCCAACCCGAACCCAATCAATATATAAGTTACTTATAAAATATAATTGAGTGTGGATGGTATGTGTTGAAGACAGGAAATTCTGGTGTTGTCGGGTCTCATTGGTCCACATCATTTCCGATGACTCAAGCTAATAAGAAATGTTGGATTTCTCTCTCCCAAATAGATTGTGTGCTACACAACATAGACTTTTAAATGAGTAGTTGTCCTATATTTTAGCTTTTTTGTTTAGAATACATGAAGTTCTTTACGATAAATAACAACATATATAATTAATAAAATCATAAATATAAAAAATAAGATGTGTATTAAAATATATTAAACTAATGCAATCATTAAAATATTAGCATGTATCCACCCGACCAACCCGACCAAACCCGCTTGGGTTGGGCTTGGGTTGAGAATTCCCAACCCGAGGTTGGGTCGGGTTGGGTTAGGGTTGAGGTACAAGAACCTTGGGTTAGGTTAGGGTTGACGTTGAGCACCAACCCGACCCAACCCACCCGACTTTCAGCCCTAAGATGAGGGTCATCCTTTCCCTTTTGTTGCCCAAATTCGGTTTAAACGAACAGTGTCCGTGTGTTCCGATTTGGGGCCCACTAACAACATAAAGTCGGATGATTTGAACTATCTATATGATCCGTAAGGTGTACCCGACCAAAACCATGGTCACTTCACATGTTGCTTCGGGCATTCGGATGCATGAGCTCGGCTCAAGAAGGGCAGTGTGAGGCCATTCCGTCAAAACTAACACATCCTCTCCATTAGCAACCCTAATGATCCATGACAGCTATTCTTACTCCATCTCAGCCCTTCCCCCTTGTGCATCCTGACCTTCCATCCATTGCTCCTTTAAGATTTTTCCTATTGGAGTTGCAAACCCAAAACCCATTTTCAGGTGACTGTTCATCTTCCAATGCAACTGCAGCAGTTTTCATGGAGTTGTTTTGGAAGATGAAAAGCCTATGTAATTTTCTAGGAACATTAAATGATGGAAGCATCCAATAAGGGTATTGTAGTCATTTCACAGTTAATGTAAATGCCTATAAAATCCTTCCTTTTACAGAAATAATTTTTCTAAGGCGTAGCAAAGCCAATGAGTTTGTTCTTTTGAAGTAAAACAAATCTGGCTTGTATAACCAACATTTCCACATCCAGCAAAAGGCGGAAAGAATCTTTCCGTTGTAAAGCATGGCTTGATCACATCCATTCGACAGCTTCTCCAAGCTCTTCTGAGTCATTTAAAGCATCTGTTCTAAGGCCAATGACAGTCTATCGCTAAAATAGAGAGCACCACGAGAAATCATAATAGAAAATTTTTTCAAAAATTTTGTTTAAAAAAAAATCAAATTTCTATTACATCCCTCTCTCCCTTCATTTAAAAATTAAAAAATCAGCCATTCCTTCTTTAAAAAAATCAAATTGCCTAGGTCGTCTTGAGGCTTAGTAAAGCCAATTCGTCTAACTCAAAAAGCTTGTTCGTGTAAAGATGACCAACACAATCCAGTCGCAGGTTCCTAAGTTGTCAAATGACAACTATGAAAATTGGTGCATCCAAATGAAGGCGATGTTTGGGTCGTAAGATCTATGGGAGATCGTCACCAATGGATATGTAGAACCCACTATGAAGGAAGAAGCCGCCTTCACCAATGAGGAAAAGATCACTCTAAAAAATTAAAAGAAGAGAGACAACAAGGCTTTGTTCCTCCTCTATCAAGGGTTGGATGAATCAACCTTTGAGAAGATTGCCGAAGCAATATCAAGCAAGCAATCTTGGGATATCCTTAGCACCATCTTTAAAGGTATTGATTGAGTGAAGCGGGTTTGCCTACACTCTTTTAGAGTCGAGTTCGAAGCAGCATACATGAAGGAAGGTGAGAACATTTACAACTATTTTTCAAGATTACTTGTAGTCGTGAATAACTTGAAAAGAAACGGTGAAAAGATCGAAGATATTTGTGTAGTTGAAAAGGTACTTCGATCTCTCACAACTAAGTTTAAGCATATGGTTGTTGCAATCGAAGAATCAAAGGACTTGAAAAAATTGTTCATTGAAAAGTTGATGAGATCGTTGCAAGTGCATGAGCTACGAATGCAAAGAATGCATGAACGATGCTTGAACATGCCTTAGAGTCTAAACTGACTCTAAATGAACAAAGATGGCTATACACATCGTGGGGGCCGTGGCACTAACAATCATGCAAGGGTAAGAGGACGTGGATATAATCCAAGCAATCCACAAAATCAACAAAATTTTACCAATTTCCGTGGTAGAGGAAATGATAAAGGCCCACATGAGGTTGTGGAAATATGAAAAACATTCAGTGCCAAAATTGCAACAATTTTGGCCATTATGCATTACATTATTGGAGCAAGCTAGTGGATCAAGATGAACGATCCAACTATGTCAAAGCATCAAATCATGAAGAGAAAAGAACCACACTCTTCTTTATACAAGAGAAAGGTTGTGATCAGTCAAATGTCTGGTATCTTGACACGGGTGCAAGCAATCACATGTGTGGTGACAAAAAGCTCTTTATAGAACTCACATAAGGAATTCATGGCGATGTGATGTTCGGAGACTCAATAAAAATTCCGATGAAAGGTAAAGGTAAAATCAAATTTTACCAAAAAAATGGTGAGCCGCAATTCATCTCTAATGTATATTACGCACCTAACATGAAAAGTAACATCCTCAGCATCGGCCAACTACTTGAAAAGGGGTATGTGATACACATGGAGAACTCAGTTATGTCATTAAAAGATGCATACGGTAGACATGTGGCATGGGTCCAAATGACAAAAAATCGAATGTTCCCACTCCATATAAACTCATGCCTCGAAAAGTGTCTTTATGGACGTGCCAATAATGAATCATGGAAGTGACATCTTCGCTTTGGTCATCTGAACTTTAATGCCCTTAAGCTCTTGTTCTCATCAAGCATGGTACATGGCTTGCCTCCTATTGAAGCTCAAGAACATGTGTGTGAGGCGTGCACACTTGGCAAGCAGTAAAGGAACTCCTTCCTAGTTGGCGTATCCCGAAGAGCAAAGGAGCCATTGCAATTGGTTCACACTAACATCTGTGGACCATTTCAAACACCCTCTCTTGGATGTAATAAATATTTTATTACCTTCATTGATGATTTTAGCATAAAGCTATGGGTGAACTGTATCAAAGAAAAATCTGTTGCTTTTACTATCTTCAAGAATTTCAAAGCTCGTGTTGAAACTGAAAGTGACTTCAAAATCAAAGTTCTCAGATCTAACAGAGGGAGTACACCTCAAATGTTCTTCGAGAATATTGTAGGGAACATGGTATTAAGCAATAACATGCTGCAGCTTACATGGCACAACAAAATGAAATTACGGAACGAAAGAACCACACCATCCTCGACATGATGAGGACCATGTTGAAGGAGAAAGGCCTACCGAAGAGCTTCTGGGGAGAGGCAGTTGCATGTACTACATATCTGCTCAATCGGTGTCCCACCAAGAGCGTCAGGTTCATGATATCACAGGAGGCATGGAGCAGTTACAAGCCGAGCGTGGCGCACCTTAAAATCTTTAGGTGTGTTTCCTACGCTTAAGTTTCAGAAGCAAGAAAAAAAAACTTAATGATCGTAGCGAGAAGTGTATCTTAATCGGCTAAAAGAAAAAATCAAAGGCATACAAGCTCTACAACCCACTAACTAATAAGGTGGTGGTAAGTAGAGATGTGGTGTTCTATGAAGAAGAAGCCTGGAAGTGGAACCAAGAAGATTCAGCAAAAAAAAAAAAATCAGGTCAACGTTGAAGAATATGAAGAAGAGAAGCATGTGAATAAGAGCAAACACCCACATCAATCCCTTTGGATCATAGAAGTCCAAAAGTACGTTCCATCTCCCTCGGAAGTACTTCATCAAATCAGAATTCAGCCAACACATCTTCATCTAATTCTCCTTACGCGATCATATGCAGGAGAATAATTACACCCTATAGATTAAGAAGACAGTGTAAGACCTGTATCATAGTCCGTACTATTCCATAGATTCCCGCGATCCTCCCTGTCGAATTTCGACGATCCGCGACCAATAATCGGTGTTTGCGTCCGATCCTGAGATATGTCCCGTATATTGAAGTCGACTCTAATCGAGACTTGTACCAGTGCAACCGCGCCGTCGCCGCGGTTCCGATGCCGTATCTCGTGCGCCGAGGCGATACCCGGGCTAGGAGATGTGGGCCCACGTTCAGTTCGAGGAAAACGCCGCGCGTTGCAAATCCCAAGAGAATCCATCACATCAAATGTCAAGTACACTCCCATCACTCACCATTACTCACACCCATCCCCAAGTACAACCACCCTCCCCAAAAGTCAACATTTTCTTACAAGAAAGTACCTACTTACATCACTCACCATTACTTCTCTCCCATCATCTCTATCTCTCATTTTCTCCCAAGCTCCATGGGAGCAACTCACGTCCATGGCTTCCATGGGAGAGAGTAGTGTGGCCCACCTTCCTATCACCCAATCCCAACCTCTAAAATCGATCTCAACCGTTGAATCTTGTTCCCTTAAAGCTATACAACGCATTGGTGGAAGAATGAAGAAGAAGATCCTAAGGTGGGTGATCTTATCATTTAATTTTATGATTTGAGGACCACTTGTTGTGGGACCCATCATGGTGTATGCATTGTATAGGGAGGGCCCATAGTGGCAGGGTCCCTCCCCTTCTCACTGGTCTCTCTCTCTCTCTCTCTCTCTCTCTCTCTCTCTCTCTCTCTCTCTCTCTTTGTGTGATGTCTTATGGCCACCACGGTGCAAGACGATCTTGACCATCCGATCGTGAGGCCCACCTTGTAGTGGGTCCATTGGACGGCCAAGATGAAAGAAAAACACAAGTATCAGCTTCATCCAAAATCTTGGTGGACCACATCCTTATGGGACCCACCACGATGCCTGTGTTGAATGGCCAGCCATGGAGTGTGTGAACTGACTCTGGGGTGTGGCTAAAGTGAAGTGTGGATGGTCAGTGAGGTGTGTACTGACGGTGGGTGGTCGCTACTGTGAAGTGTGGCTGACGGTGAAGTGTGAGATGGAAGTGGGGTCTGTGGGACCCATCCACGCGGTACATCCATGGGCCACACCATCGCATATGTAAGAATCCACCGTCCAGGCCGTCCATCTGGACGCTGGAGTGGATGAATATAACATATGAAATGATATATTATTATATAGTTATATTATATAAGAACTATATTAATATAATATATATTATATTGTTTGTATGGTAGCCCCACGTTGGACCCACTTCTGTGGGAATCCAGCGGCTGAGGTTTGTACAGCAGCCATAGTACTGCTGTATTAACAATACCATCAATGCCTGTTCTTGTGAGCCGTGCATGTGGCACGTGCCATATCTAAACCGTCCATCCATTTCTCATGCTGGCCACTGGCCATGCTCGTAGACCCAACCATAATGCATGTATACATATGCAGTATCCTTACCGTCCATCTGCTGGACGCTGGGCTGCTGGCCCAGTAGTCCAGCGGTATGGATGTCAGGTGCGGCCCCATTATGATACATTGTGCTGTATCCCTACCGTCCATCCATTCACGTGGGGGCCACCGTGATGTATGGGTCTTATCCACACCGTCCAAATGGTGGGCCCTCCCCTAATGTATGTGATAAATCCAAAACGTCCACCCAATGGCGAGCACATCTTATGGCTTGAGACAAATACGAATAATAATAATAATAATAATAATAATAAAATAATATAACATATAAATAATATATATATACACGTGTATAGTAAATAGATGGAGGTGGGCCACACACACGTGGGACCCACCTGATAAGCGGATTGGAGAGCGTGCCTCACACAGCGCTGGCTGCTGTGAGGTTGACGTCAGTAAGTTCTGCTGAGACCCACTGTAGCTGCATGTGTTTTATCTGCACTGTCCATCTAGACAGTGCCACGTTCATCCCGCCCCTGGTAGATGTGTTCCATCCAAACCGTCCGTCCTTTTGGCAGGCTCACTTTAAGGCTTGGGACTAAAGATCAGGCAGAGCTGATGATCTAGTGGGCCACACCGCAGAAAAATAGTGTTGAGTAGACGTCCACCATTGAAACCCATTTTCGGGTCACAAAAGCTTGGAACAATATGAAATTCATTTGTTTTACCCTCTTAATTTAGGTCCTTGTGACCTTACGAGCAGATTGGATGGAACATAAATATTATGGTGGCCCTGTGGGGTTCTAATGGTGGAAACCATTATCACCACCGTTATTTGGTGTGCGGTCCAGATAATCTTTCGATGTGATTTTTTTGAAATGCTCTAGAATGATCTTTTAACATATAGCTGAATGGTGTAGATGGTGAGGCCCATTAATGCGGCCCATAAAATGTGGCCCACGTGATATATGGGGCCCAGTATTGAGGCCCATGGGTGAGGCCCAATATAATGTATTCAAGGCCCACGGGCGTGGCCCACTTGTGGCCCATCTGTAAGGCCCACCTCGATATATTTGAAGCCCACCATGATGTATGCGTTGTATTCTCACCGTCCTGATGGTGGAACCCGCCTTGATAAACTTTGCAGCCATGCCGTCCACCTGTTTTGGCTGCCAACATAAGGCCCATCCAATTGACTCGTCCCATTTGTATCGGCCCATTCGATCGACCATTTGATTCGGCCCGTTTGATTCGGCCCGTTTGATTCGACCATTTGATTCGGCCCATTTGTATCGGCCCATTTAATCGGCCCAATTGACTCGACCCATTTGTATCGGCCCATTCGATCGACCATTTGATTCGGCCCGTTTGATTCGGCCCAATTGACTCGACCCATTTGTATCGGCCCATTTAATCGACCCATTTGTACCGACCCAGTTGATTCGGCTCGTTTGTATCGGCCCAGTTGATTTGGCCCATTCGATCGGCCATTTGACTCGACCCATTTGATTCGGCCCATTTATATCGGCCCATTTAATTGGCCCAATTGACTCGGCCCATTTGTATCGGCTTATTTGATCGGCCCATTTGTATCGACCCAGTTGATTCGGCACGTTTATATCGGCCCATATAATCGGCCCATTTGTATCGACCCAGTTGATTCGGCTCGTTGGTATCGGCCCAGTTGATTCGGCCCATCTGTATCGGCCCATTTGATCGGCCCACTTGATTTCGGCCTATTTGATTGATTCGATATATTTGATGTAACTGAGGCCCATGATGATGTATATTAGGCCTTTGTGCTAGGCCGTGGGCCCTATCCAATTGGCCCTATGAGCGTCATTCCATGGGAGCAATGTTAGTTAAATGACCACATTGATGGGCAATGATGGTTGAACATCTACATTGTGACATTCCCTTAGGCCTTGCTAAGCCCATTCTTGCCGATTCCGTGACCGATTGCCGATTTCGATTGACGATTTGCCGATTCTGAGTACCGATTGCTGATTTCGATTGACGTGACCGATTTGCCGATTCTGATTATCGATTGATTCCAATTGCTGATTCCGATTGACGTGACTGATTTACCGATTATGATTATCAATTGATTTCGATTATCATGACCGATTGCCAATTTCGATTGACGTGACTGATTTGTCGATTCTGATTATCGACAAATTCCAATTTGTCGATTCTGATTATCGACAAAATTTCAATTTGTCGAGGCTGAGTATCGAGGCCGATTTTGATTGGTCGAGGCCGATTGTACATGCCGATTTCGATTGTCGAGATCGAGTGTCGAGGTCGATTTCGATTGTCGATGCCGATTTCATTTGTCGAGGTCGATCGTCGAGGCCTATGTGATGAGGCGCATTGTGATGCATTTGAGGGTCAGGCGATGGAGCCCATTATGATGTATGTTAGGCCCATGTGAAAGGCCAATTGTGATGTATATTAAACTCTTGAGTGAGGCCCATGACGTTGTATATCAGGCCCTTTGTGAGGCATGGGTCCACTATATGTGAGGCTCTATGTGGGCCATTCCTTGGGGGTAATGTTGGTTAAATGTCCACATTATCGATGCCGATTGTCGGTGCATGTTATTGATACCGATTATGAGTATGTGACAGCATAGCATCACGATACATGCCCATACGCATCATCTGCATGTTTGTTATGAGATGTGGTTGACCATTGCATATGACATTGGGCATGTTGTTATGAGACTCCCTGATAGGCGGAGATTGTCTCACATGAGTACACGGTATGCGTAGGATTGATGCATGACTGGATTGTATGACTCATGCATCTTGCATTGTGTGTTGTGATTACTGTACGCCCTAGCGACATCAGGGTCGTAGCCTCCACAGGTATTTCATGGATGGCCAGATGGGACACCGAAAATCTGTTCTACATGGGGTGCTATAGATATCCCTGGGTGAAAGTCCCTAAACCCTCTTGGTTCCAGAGGTTGCTCCAACGTCTAGACCGAGTGGATGCATGAGCGCATGAGGGCCGTATACCGTTAGGCCGCGTCTCCCACTGTGTCGTGGTCGGTTGGAAGGGGGTGCGGCCTTACCTGCCCGAGAGGAGGGGGCAATGCTAGGCTGAGTCTGACCAGCTCGAGGAATGGGTCCGCTATCGACGAGCCGGGCCCGATATTGGCAGGCGGATAGTGAGGTCTCTTCCACTCACCTTGTTGTGCGCGATGGGGCGGCAATCTGGTTTGGAGTGTAATAGACCCCGGTGATTTCCTAGAGAGGAACCGTACTGATATGTGGACTTATTGAGTAGGAGTTGCATACTCATGCATTTGTTTTATTCACTATCCACTCGGGCTGGTGGTGCGCAACTAATTGTTGTGTACCTTCGCATGGCCAGGATTTCGGTTGGGCGCGCGACTAACCTGAGATCAGGAGTTTACCACATTGAGTCTAACTATCCAAATTTAGGTATGTGACTAATTTGGATAGATGTCTCTTGTAATGGACCCCATAGCCTGCGATACTACGTTCGATCATCCCGACTTCACTCCGGCTTGGTCATTTCATTCGTACCGCATATTACATTACATCTGCAGTGCTTAGCATTTTGGGTTACCATGTTTCTACATTGATATGGCCTTTAGTACTCATGCCTTGCATCACATAGCCTTGGTACGGCTGATGACACTCATAGACTTGTCAGTATATTTTCACTTATTTCGATATTGTATGATTTATGGCATTTTATCCTCGGCATCTAATATTTGGCTCGCTTTGACTCCACATTTGCATAACTGACTTGCATTGCATACCCTGATATTGTATGATTCATGGACTTTTCAATCCTTCCGCTTACTCTGATTTCTCTGATATTACTTACTTGGCACTTACCTTATGCACACACTTTCACCACCCACTAAGCTTTCTATAAGCTTGTGCACGATAGATGTGTGCAGGTGACGTTAGGTTGCAGCAGTGTTGAGCTTAGAGCGTGCAGCGATCTTCTGGAGCTTGATTTTTTATTTATGTATTTCCTTTTAACATTGTACTCAAATGATTATATTAGTGGATATGTGATGATGATGTTGCTTTTGTGATTTGGGTAATCTTGTGGTTATGCTCATTACGAGATAAATGTACATTGAAAAATCCTCCTTGTAGGATCCCAGGATCGGAATCTGGCGTATATACGCTGTGAGCCGAGAATGGGGTACTACGGAGGTCACTCGACCGGATTCGGCGATCAAAATGAGAAGCCTCAACGAGATCTACACAAAAATCGAGGAAGTGAATTTGCTCTGCTTGTATGTGGACCATGAGCCTCTCACATTCGAGGAGGCCGTAAATAAAGAATATTGGAGAAAGGCTATAGAAGAAGAGCTTCATGCCATCGAGAAGAAACACACATGGGAGCTGATCTCACTCCCTAAGGTCAGGGGACCATTGGTCTCAAATGGGTGTATAAAATCAAGTGGAATGTCGATGGTAAGATCGAATGATATAAGGCAAGGCTTGTAGCAAAGGGATACAAACAGAAATATGGGGTAGACTATAAAGAAGTTTTGCCCCAATTGCTCGCCTTGACACTATGAGAATGATTATCTCCCTTGCAGCTCATCACAGTTGGATGATCTACCGACTGAATGTGAAATCTGCATTTTAAATGAAGTACTCGAAGAAGAAGCCTATATTGACCAGCCTGAAGGCTTTGTCATGCAAAGGGAGGAAAAAAAGGTGTATCGATTAAAGAAAACCCTGTATGGGTTGAAACAAGCTCCTCATGCTGGGAATACATGGATCGATGTTTATCTTCAAGAGAATGATTTCGTCAAATGTCCATATGAGCATGCCATCTACATAAAGAAGAATGCCCATGGTGATATGCTTATAGCTTATTTATATGTTGATGATATGTTGTTCACAAGAAATAGTCAGACAATGTTTGAAGAATTCAAGCAGGCTATGTTCAATGAGTTCGAGACGAATGATGGTGGATTAATGTCCTTCTTCTTGGGCATCGAAGTAAAACAACAAGTCGGCAGCATTTATATATCACAGAAGAAGTATGCAAAAGAACTTCTTGAGAAGTTTCAGATGACCAACTGTAAAGCCGTGAATACACATGCTGCAACAAGCCTAAAGCTCACAAAAGATGGTGAAGGAAGAAATATTGACTTAGCTTTATTCAAGAGCCTAATCGAAAGCCTAAGGTATCTCACAATCACTAGGCCAAATATAATTTATAGTGTTGGGCTTCTAAGCCGGTATAGGAAGTGTCAAAAGAGCCATACTGGCTAGCTACGAAAAAAATTGAGGTACATCAAAGGGACTATTGAATTCAGTATCTTTTATCCATACGATGATGAGGCGATTCTGTATGAATACTCTGATAATGATTAGGGTGGTAACCAAGACGAAAGAAAGATACCACAGGGTGTGCTTTCTATCTTAGATCGACAGCATTCACATAGAACTCAAAGAAGCAAAGTACGGTAGCACTATCCACATGTGAAGCCAAGTATATAGCAGCTTTGTCTACTGTATGTGAGGCGATATGACTAAGGAATATGCTAAAGGAGCTGAAGTATTTGCAGGAAGAATGCATTGTCATATACGTGGACAATAAGTTGGCAATTGAGCTTGTCAAAAATCCAGTGCAGCATGGAAGGAGCAAGCACATTGATACAAGGTATCATTTCCTGAGAGCTCAAGTGAAGCAGAAATCAGTGAAGTTAGAGTATTGTCATACCACTTAACAAGTGGCGGACATCTTCACCAAAGCATTACCGACTGATACATTCAAGAAACTTAGATCGATGCTTGGAATGAAACCTATTTTTGGTTTAAAGGGGAGTGTTGGAGTTGCTCAACCAAAACCCATTTTCAGGTGACTGTTCATCTTCCAAATGCAATTGCAACAATTTTCACGGAGTTGTTTTGGAAGATGAAAAGCCTATGTAGTTTTTTAGGAACATTAAGTGATGGAAGCATCCAATAAGGGTATTGTAGTCATTTCACAGTTAATGCAAATGCCTATAAAAGGGCACCTTGTGTATCTGGTTGATGCAAGAAGCAAGTGTGAAGAGTACATAGCAAAAAAAAAGCTTAAAGAAAAGTTTTCTTTTCTTTTCTCTCTTCCTTCCTTTTACAGAAATAATTTTTCTAAGGCTTAGCAAAGCCAATGAGTTTGTTCTTTTGAAGCAAAACAAATCTGGCTTATACAACCAACATTTCCACATCCAGCAAAAGGCGGAAAGAATCTTTCCGTTGTAAAGCATGGCTTGATCACATCCATTCGACAGCTTCTCCAAGCTCTTCTGAGTCATTTAAAGCATCTGTTCTAAGGCCAATGACAGTCTATCGCTAAAATAGAGAGCACCACGAGAAATCATCTTTCACATGAGAATTTTCCCCCGGCTGAAAATATCAAGGCCCACCAATCGTGCAGGAATGTAATGATGAAGGTGGGACCCACCATGATATTAGATCCATCCGGTCCCTCCAGAAGCATTGGATTTAAGAACGAGGCCATATATAAGAAGTCGTCATGATCGGCTACTTCATCTTCTCCGTCCAACCAAGAAACCCACCATCACTAGGTGGGCCCTATTTTAAATCAGATACGTTCTTCTGGTGGGTCATGCTGTCAATAACTCGTTTATAACGTGAGAATATGGTCATGAAGCCCTAATCTGGTAGAATCATCTTTAACCTTCCCTAGATTGGAATTAGAGATTGCGACTGATCTCTCAATTAGTTGCATTTGAAACTTCTAGATGCGGATTAGGAGGGCTATATATGTTCAGCCTCTTTCCATTTTAGGAAAAGAACCCTAAAATCTACAAGAGAGAAAGAGAGGAGGCAGGTCTAAATTCACGTAGTCATTACTCAGACTAGATGGCCTGGTAACTCGGTTTAAAATTGAGTTATTTAGCTACTTGTGGGTCTAGCATGTCATCTAGTCACTCAGCCAAAAACTCAATATTTTTCTCTAATCTTGAGATGAATATTGATCGAGTGTAGGCCTAATGAACTTAGGTCAAATCTCTTCTATCCCTCCTAGTTGTTGATTGAAAGAATCCAAGTTGGATCGGTCGGCCTAGATAGCTAAGGTAATGCAAGTTGACTAAGTAAACCACTGAACTTTTAATTAATATAAGATCCGAGTCATGTGTTTCATCCTTACATCAGTTGCTAATTTGTCAAACCTATGTTATCAGTGGATTAAGTCAACCGGGTTGGATCCAAGAATCGGGTTAAAACAAATCGAACGAAGCTTGTAAGTAAATGAGTTATTGTAATTACCTCTAGAATTCCTATCAACTAAGTCATTGACTAATGATCTTAAATTCTTAATCCCTTACATTAGAATGACCCTAGTAGTGCACAATCTAGCAACATTGAATAGGAGACTATCTCAACTGGATCAAGGGAACTTGGGTTACTTTAAAACTTCACAGGGGAATCCGATTTGAGAGATTGGGTTTTTCACTTTTATTTTAGTTTAAGTTGTGATAGTTTTCCTTTTAATTTTGATTGATAATTGATAGTTTTATTTCACGATTACCTATGTTAGTTATTGCAATGGATACTCAAATCATATGCTCAACATTTATCTTGTATACACACATGTTGCACATTAATATGTACTCGTACTTGTGGATTTTTTATGAAGCTTGAATTGCCACATCAATTAGTGAAAAACTCCGCTTATATATGTATGTCCAGATTTAGGATGTAAACTTCATTAATTGTGATTACAATGGACCATCAAACTAGTGGACATTTTTTGTGTAATATATTAAATGGAATTTTGTTGTGGTTTTACTATCTTTTGGATTATTTATGCCTATGTAGCTTTTGCGGATAATCCATTATATCGCATCCTTTAATGAAATATTTACCCTATGTGGCTTTCATGGACTATTTATCCTACGTGGCTTTGATGGATTATTTTTGTATAATCTCGCGATGATAGGTTCCACTTATTGAACTATGATTGACCACTAGGTAAAGAGGTTACTATTAAGCATCATACTGTTAGAGTCTCATGAGCCGGGGATGGTAGTATGGGACACTATATTGAGTTGTCAACCTATGCTAAGTGACAAGCCCCCTATAATGACCTTTGAGCTTTTTTAAAATGATTGTTTGTAATTGGACTAATAACGGTTGGTCTAATCATGCATTTCATGGCACATGAGCATTATTGGGTGCCTAATTAACTATTTAGGAAGACTAATACATTGTACGAATGTCTAAATTTTGTGTGAGCTTGTCATTTAAGCACGTACAATTGTTGTACTTTTACTGGTGACTAGCCACTTTGAAGTTGCATGTGGGTTTCGCCCCACTCGTGGGTTTTATCCAAAAGTTAGCTAGATGAGCATCCCCAGGTTGATGTGCATTCACGCATCCATGCATTTAAATAAGATTACATCGTGAAATGTTTTGTATGTTTTTCTATTTAAGCTATGTTTAATTAATGCTATAGTGTATAATTTTGAGAGAAAATTCTCACTGAGTTGGCCACTCATCCTTTGAATATACAACCGTACAGATGATGTATGAATAACACTGGATTATGGAGCTTATGAAGTAGACCCCGCTACCAATCCCACTGGAGAGGTAAAGGAGCTTTTCAAGGAGGAGTCTCATTAAGACGTGGCTGAGTTTTATGGACCCAACCAATAGTTATTAGTATATTTCATGTCAATGGTTTTGTTATAACATTTGATGACCTTGGGTTTGTACTAAGTCCCCAACTAAGTGGACTAGTATTTTTCTAGTATTTGATTTTAATGGCATATCATGCTTAGTTTTTTCTCTCGTGCTTTTGATGCCCACAAACTCGTATCATACATACATTATATTTCTCCAAGTAAATGCTTGGGTTTTCGTAAATAGAGTTCTATACTCGGGTTAAGGAAACTAAGGCGTTACAATTAAACACGATTTTTAAGGTTATTTATTCTAAGAAGCTCTCTCATCTCAGAATCTGGTCCCAGAAGCTCAAGCTGGTACTCACCTTAGATAGAATATTATATGTCATATATGAACCTTCTCTACCTAAACCTAGGCCAAAGCTTTCACTAAGCCTCTTGTGATCTCTTTCAAGTTTACAAAATGGGAAAGAGATAATTGGAATACCAAAGCAAAGGGAACAACCCTTAAGGGACTAGACATTATCCTGATAAGAGGAGCAAGGGGAAAGATAAGGGCATGTATGAGAAGGGATGATGGCACTATGGAAAGCTGAGGCCATTTAAGGCAAAGTGTCGCATCTACTGTAAGCGACTCGCTTGGGAGCCCAATGCGGGAACAACTCTCTCCTCTCAACTTCCATGAATCCTGAAAATGGTACTTGGCATATCATTTGACATACTGCTAAATTGCTTGTGTGGAAAGTCAGAAGAAACAAGATGAAAATTGAAGTAGAGGATGAGTGTGCATTAGTCAGGACCGAAAAAGGCATCGTAGGCAAAATATGATAGGAGTAAAGTATATCTTGAGAGGGACTTGGTTTTATAAATTTGTTTTATGGATCATCCATCCACTTCATGTGAGGTGGATAATTCATAACTATTCATTTGATATATACATGATTCCTCTCATTAGCTCTACTCCGCGATTATCATTGTTGTCTTATGAATCATGTGGGTATTTGTGATTAATTGTAAATATCTCCACTCTCTAAGGTATCCTATGTTAAGAAAAAAATTGGCATTGAATTTCATCCCAAACATAAGAGAGATACCATGCAAGCATCACTAGAATTCCATTAAAGGCATATATGTACTTATTAGTATTGTAGCCTCATGTGATGCCTGACCAATTGAAATTCAGGATAGGCATAGTCTGTAGAGCTGGGCACGAACCGACTCGACCCGACTAACTCGACTCGTTCGGACCCGACTCGACCCAAACCAAATGGGTGAGTTGGTCCAAACCGAGTAGGCTCCGCCCAATCCAAACTCAAATCGAGTCGAGTTCGAGTTACCCAGTAACTCGACTGGAACTCGATCCATTAGACTCAACCCGATTCGAAACCCAACTCGACTCGGCTATGGTGTGTGTGTGTGTGTGTGTGTGTGTCTCTCTCTCTGTGTGTATAACTAATTTCTAATCCACTTTATCCTACCCCACCGCATACCCCAATCCGAAAAAACAAAACTCATTCCCATCCAGCACCCATCGACACAACCCTCCGGCCTCTCTCTCTCTCTCTCTCTCTCTCTCTCTCTCTCTCTCTCTCTCTCCCATTCGCAGGTGGCAACCAGTGGCCCATCAGGTGCGTGTCTGGTTTTTTTTTAAGTTTTTTTTTTTAATGTTAAGAGGATGGACCACACAGGAAATAGTGGAGATGGAAGGAAGTGGGTTGCGGACTAAGTAAACTCTAAGAGGTCCACCATGATTTATGTATTTTATCCCCTCCGTCCATCCATTTTATCCCCTTTATCTAGCCCAATGACCTGATCCGAATCGGTGCCAACTCTATCCGACTTGGTATTTTTTTATCAAGTCAGACTCAGTTTGAATCAGCCCACCCAAACCCGGACTCGAATCGAGTCAGGCATGCTGGACTCGGTACCAAGTCGGATCAAGTTCGGGTCAAGCATTTTTCAAAACAGGATCGAGTCGGGTTGGACTTAACTCGGTCCGACTTGACTCGATGCCCACCTCTAATAGTATGTTTTCAATCAAATATCTAGCACTACCCCGTTTTTCCACCACTCATCATCTAACTAGTGGTGATGAGAGTTTTTGGTCTAGATGCATAATTGGTTGATGCATGATGATTCATGGTTTTTTACATGGTTTCCATGTTTACCTAGCATGTGTGTGTTTGATTATTGTATGACATATTCTATCCCATATGAATTTGAGCACTATATGATGAAATAATTAAATGTATCACTTGAGTCTATATCACTTATGTATTTTCTGGCTGTATGATTGGATCTAGCGTGTTACTTAGATTATTCTAATCAAAGGTACAACTAAGGGATTTTGATCGTTGGGTTTGTTCTTATATATTCATTGGATCCCCTTAGTTAGCCATTATGCGCATGTTGTGACTTTAAACAGGTGTCTTGGTCAGTGGGAGAAATGAACACAGTGATAGACTCATGTGTAATGGTTGTTATCTGTCCTTGTGGATGGATGTACTTCTTGTGATTGTCACTCAAATATTGTGTATGTGTTATATCACTCTTATAGTAGCACTAGCAGTCTGGCATGAAATATGATTGTGGTTCTATAATGATCCTAATTTACTATGTGCACTATATCTATTGTCTATGAAAGGATCAAATAAGTTCCTGAGTGAACTATGGTTGTTGAGTGATCTGTTCTCCGAACACAAAGGTAAATGGTACAAAACGTTGATTGATAACCATGGTGAATTGGATGCAACTAGCTGAGTGTCGTACAATAGGAGCTACCATTCAAGAGACCAAATGGACTTTATAGAAGATCAGTATGACTACTTAATTCTCTGCTAAGAAGTCGTGTTCGTTATGTATGCTTGCTTGGTGCGAGCACGTATTAGTTTTAGGACAAGTGGAAGATTGTTGGAGTCAGTGCCCTAAAAAACCATTCGTGCACTTATCCACTAGTCATGTGGTTGTGATTGGGTGGATCTCAGTCATTGATCGTGGTGACCATGGGTCCTATATTAGACATGGTCCTATATTAGACATGAAAAATGTCTTAGACAGATTTAGAGTTGATCTCATTGATTGGGTTTGTTAAGGAGTGATTCTTTTGGTAGTCCTTGAGAGCTTGAGATTAGACATGACGGTCATTGACCTGGGAGAGTCGTGGTCTATAGATCTTAATACCCTATTAGATCATGACCACCACAAGTGCATGGGACACACCCATGGACATCAGTTTATGAGATATACGATCATCTTGTGTGAGGGAACTGACTTGGGTCAGGATGGATAGTCTTCACCATCGGGAGCCAACTTAGTGTCGGTTTATGCCTTGTCCTTACCCCATAGAAGAGTGTAAATGTACCATGTACACAAGCTTTAGGTTCGGACCATTGGTAACACAGTGTTGGATCGATGACAAGCCCTTAATGTTGTATAATTAACCCTAGTTATTAAGATCATTATCATTATTTTTTTGGTTAATTAGCCTTCATTGGATAAATTTTCGTGTTGTGCAGGAGATTGGTAGAGGGTGAAGATGATCCAAGACATTTAAGGCGTTTAAAGGCCAAAAAGAGATCAAGATCAAGAATGCTAAAGGAAATTAAGCCGTACAGATCGAAGGCTGGAACATTTTCTACGGTGGAGATGGAACGAGGATCTTTCAAAGACCTGAAATTCGGAAGACCTCATCACAGCCACACGTTTAGAGATCCAAGCTATACATGTGTGGACGGTCGTGATTGGGCATTCCATCAAGTTTGGACGGTCAAGCTGGTGCGTCATCACATGACCAGCAATCTATCACCTCCACACGTGCAGCAGGAGGCATCTAACGCCCAGCCATGCAGAAACATCCAGCACGTGTGCAGCTAGCACGACCAGCAGCAACAATGGAGGAGACTCTCCACTCCACACGTGCTCAACAAGGGGTATTCAGCCCCCTTACATCCAATGTCCAGCAAACAACACCACCAGCTGGAAATCCCAGCCGTCCATCCATCTCCAATGATCAATAAGGTAGACCAGCTCCACACGTGCCAAGCAATGGAGCTCACGCTTCACCACACGAGCCAGCACACAAAAGAGCTTGCCACCCTGCACGTACATGATCAGCAACATGGAGGAGCTTCATCTCCACTCGCAGACGTCCAACCAGCTCAAGATGTCTTCAGCTGCTCCACACGTGCAGCCGTGAGGATGTATCACATCTCTCACACGTGATAGCAACCAGGGTTGTCCATCCTCCATCACATGAACAGCAGCAGCAACCGACGTTCCCACTGTTCCACACGTGCAGCTGCAATAAGCCTCAAGCAAGATGGACCCCACCTTCACGTCCCCGTCTCCACTCCTTGTGTCCAGCAGCAGCAGACCAGCAAGGAAGTCCAGCGTCCAGCAATTGGAGGAAGGATCTCCACCGTCCATCCAGCTACACGTGTGGAGCCAGCGTCTCTCCAGCTCCATCTCACGTGCAGACAATCAGCAACCAGCAGCAGCTCGCTTCTCTCCCTCTCACGTGCAGAAATGGGCTGGAGTCCCAACTTCATCAGGCCAGCACAAAGACGTCTCAGCTCTTTCATCTTTCCACACGTGCAGCAGCCTCATGTACAGCAGCTATGAAGGACGCCCTTCCCTTTGCTGTATCTTATACATATTAATATATTTTTATACAATGTGGAAACCAAAAAACTACAAAATAATCTGAAATCAGGATAACCTGAAGCACGTCTGAAACATTGTCCTTAAAGCGTTATTTGCCCCTAGTCAAGTGAATTGAGTATGCTGATAGGTTACAGGCAAACCGCTTCTAAGATACGACGAGCCTGGTGTGAGTCTGCGTTCAGCAAACACGAAGGCCC